>NC_044401.1:64665534-65288784 GCF_006542625.1 Nomascus leucogenys | reverse complement strand
GGAGGTAGAGGTTGCAGTGAGCAGAGATCACGCCATTGCACTTCAGTCTGGGCGACAGAGTGAGATTGTGTCAAAAGAAGAAGGAGGAGAAGGAGAAGGAGAGAGAAGGGGAAGGGGAAGGCGAAGGGGAAGGGGACACTTGAAACTGGGTAATTTATAAAGAAAAGAGATTTAGTTGGCTTATGGTTGTGCAGTCTATACAGGATGCATGGTCGGGAGGCCTCAGGAAACTTACAATCATTGTAGAAGGGGAAGCAGGCACATCTTACATGTCCAGAGCAGGAGGAAGAGAGAGAAGGGGAGATGCTACACACTTTTAAACAACCAGATCTTATGAGAACTCACTAACAGGCAAACAGCAAAGGGGAAGTCTGCCCCAATGATCCAATTACCTGCAACATTAGGGATTACAATTTGACATGAGATTTGGATGGGGACACAAATCCAAACCGTATTAACATATAAATTTTTAAAAGACAAAATATTGAAGGTACTTAATAATTTTACAAACTCATAATATTGAGAAAAAGCTTGAGCTCATTTACACGTTTTAAAATATCTGGCTGGAAAAAAATAAAATAAGTTAACATTTAAAATCTTAATTACCTCTCTATCTGGCATCTTGAAAATAGTATATTTAAACAACTGATTTGCTTATTCATTTTTCATTCAATTGGTTTGTTTTGTTGTAGACGCTAAATTTTTGTAAAAGAAAATATTTTAAAATATATTAATGCAATGAGGTAGCCCTCATATACTACTGATGGGAATGTCAAATCCTTTGATTTATCATGTCAACTTTTAAGAATCACTTGTGGAGCTTTTAATTCTAGACCAAATGAAAAAAGTGCATTCCACCGCATTCCTCTTGCTGATTGTGGCTAAAAAGTCTTGACAAAATACATAAGGCAAATCTGAGGAGACTCAAGAAGGTGAAGAGAAGGATGCCAACTGGCCTCAGGACTTTAGGAATTACCAAGTAGTGAGTTTCCTGGGATTTTTTTTATGCTTCCAGTATATCTCAGTCTGGGTGCTAGAAAAGCTTGCCACCCAGAAACCCTGAAGGATGTGCAGCCAGTGCAACAAGAAAAGCCTCCACTCTCTCACCAAGGGATCAAAAAAAAAAAAAGAGTAGAACTGAAGAGCAGAACCTTTTGACTAAATCCACCCTACTCCAGGCGAACACCAGAAAGCAAGCAGTGGCTCTGCCCATTCACACACTGGGTGCTGTGGAGACCATAGGGCAGAGCCTTATCAACAATCCCTGCCCTAGCCTTTCTGTATCATACTGAAGGAAACCTTTTTGCAGTTTCTCTGTCCTTATCTTAACTAGACTACTATTTATCCCATCCAATGAGAATTTCTTTTGATACCTATGTTTTTCGTTGCTCTAAGCGTTTATTAAACAGACCTGGTCTTTTTAAATAATATCTTTTAAAATAAACAATATTTCTTTTTATCTTTTTGAAATATCCTGTTAAATGAATGTTAGGTACTTTGTAATTTTTGTCTGTGAGCTTGTCTTCAGCCAGAAGTAATATTTTGTGTTTGTGTTCCTCATGGCTGGGGTATGAAAGCAAGCATACCTGTGAGATTCTCTCAGAATGTTATTTATTTTAGTTTTTATTTCTTGGCCATTAGTGTTCAGGCAGATCACCTGGATCTAATAAAAATTTAGCTGATTTAAGATTGTTGGGTTTCATGGGAAACCCTGCAGCTTCTCCTTTGTGGCAGGCTCTGAAGTCTAGTATTTGTCTTCTCAGCATGTTGAATTGCTGAAATTTTACCTTTGCTTTTAAATAGCTGTTTTCTTCTGGTTTAGTTTTCTTTCTTCTTTTCTTTTCTTTTTGCTTTATGTTGGTGAATATTTGCATGAAATATATTTCTATCATATTGCCCTCCACCTTTCTGTGCATTTATATTGAAGGTTTCTCAGAAGCTATATGGCTAGAGTTTTTTCTAACATAATATGGTATTTTTCTCGAATGCATAATATGATCATATTTATCTGCTTAGTTTTAGTTTTACCATGCAATATTATATTCACATGCAAACTACCTGTCACATAATTATATTATAAAGCAAAAATGAATACCTCTAAGTCCATCATACACTGAAGTACCAGAGCATCACCTAATATATTTGAAACTATTTTTATGCCCTTTCCTGATCCCATCTCTTTGCCTCTCCTCACTCTTTTATTTCTTCAGTAATGGCATATATGGAAGATTTAACTGAGTTATGGCACTAGACATCTCTTATATTTAAAAGCAGTCTGAGAAATTTCAATTGTGTCTTAGCATATTAGTTAGGATAATGTTTCAAATTTTTACATGAAGGCTTTCCATGAGAAATTTCCCAAAATTTCTCAAAATGGTTTTGTATTTCCCTTTACATTGTTAAGGTACCATGTACTTAGAAATTAAAAGGAAATAAATAATTTATAAATGTTTCCAAGGTACACCACAAAAAGAAGTTTTTATAAGCTCTTTAAATAGTATATTTTAAGTCATTCATGATATTAATATGAATAGAGCAAGTTTTAAAAAGATACATATTCCAGCTTGGTTAAGACATGAGTAGTATTCTCTCAGCCATTTTTTTTTTTTAAATTCTAGTAGTTGCTATGGCAACCAGCTGCACTCAGGTATAACCGGACAGTACCACCGTTAGCTGTATTTAGTATTTTTCTTGCTTTTTACCCTGGGTATTTTCTATTGCTTCTTACAGTGATGTCAGTAAGAAAACCACTCAACTATTCTGAAGTGTTCAAAATCAGGCAGTATGAGGTAGTTAGTGCTCCCTGGGATAACTCTTGGCGAATGGGGGCTAGAAACTAGTGGATAAATACTTTACTCTTTCCCTTGGATGGACAATTCTAAGGTGAATTTTAAATGAATCACCAACGTGTCTCCACTGGGAACGAGCCCAGTTGCACGCTGTAGTTCGATATGCTAACTTATATTGCCTCTCACTCATTCCCAGTTTTACTTTTCCATCTCCCCTGTCCTTTTCCTTGGGATCACTTCCCCAAACAAGCAATCTTCACATGATCCCTTGTCTCTGGTTCTGCTTTTATGGAGACCATAGTGGAGCTTAGGCCAAGACACAGCTCATGTGAATCATTTTCATAGTCTCCTAAATATTTTAAATACAAGTACATTGCTTTGACAAATTTAAAAATTTATGGTTAGTAACTACTGGGGATGGCTTGAATCTTTATAATGAAATAAGTTGCTGTAGCAGTTGTCTAAATAGTAATTAATCTATTTGTGTATGTGTGTGTTCTAGCATTGTCTTAATGCAAGGTAGTCAGTAAAACTATATGAAATTTGTAAAAGTGCAATATTTTCATTAAGCTAATATTTATTGAAAAATTACTCTCTGCTCTGCTCCGTGTCAAGTATGGAAGTTAAATATATCAAAGACATGGCCACCACCTTTGAATTTTATTACTTAATGGGAAAGACTTGCCAATCAGCAGGGATTCTAATCCAGTGTGATAGGTGTCCTCATGATGATATGGGATGCGATGGGATCACTGAGGAAACATACACATGGGTATTAGACAGGGTTTATGAAAGAAAAGGATACTTTGGTGAAGTTATAAAAGGAAATGATAATCATAAGAGCACGTATTTATTCAGAGTTTGCTAAGTGCTGGTAGGTGATAATCATTTACCTGCATTATTTGGTTTACTAACAACAACCTGATATATGGCATCTATTAACATCCCCATTGGCAGGTGTAGAGAGACTTAGTTCAAAGGCTTTCCCAAATATGAGTAAGAATTAGCTGCGTAGAGAAAGAGGAATGGAATGACAAATACAGGAAGAGACTATAAAAAAGATATAAAAGCTTGAGAAAACATGCAACTGAGGGGAACCTAATGTAGTCTGTTCTTAAGGTTATACCCCGGGGGTATACCAGGAATAGGGGAAGAGGGAAAACCAGGATCCAGATCATAAATGGTCATGTATATAATATTAAGTAGCTTGAAAGAAATGGAAATCTTCTGAAAGATATTGAGCAGGATATTACCTGATCTGATTTGTGTTTTAGGGGAAAAAAATCACCCTTTAATGAATTACAAAGACGCAAGACAAGATTCCATAAGACACAGTTGTTTGTGTGGTTTTTTTTTCCCATGTATTAACCTATTTTCGTTCAGTCCCAAACCTATACTCTATCTGTTTCTTTGTGATACTGGGCTTGGGATGCTGAAAACTATAATTCTTTTTTTTTTTTTTTTTTTTTTCCAGCTGGTTCCCTGTTAGGTTTTCCAGTAGAGAAACAGAGTCTGACATGCAGGAAGAGTTAAAAGTGGCTTGTTACTTCCTGCTTTGTTCCTTTTAGTGTTGTCATCTCAGCAATGGACCTTCACCCTGGCAGAAACAGTTTGTTATAGTCTCTAGCTTCTGTCATTGCTTTCAGAAACCAGGCTTCTCATGATGAAGACTGAAATTAAGGCAGAGGCAGCAGATGCTCTATGTCAATTTTCTATGAAGAAATTATATAAATCTCTTTTCTTATAAGTTATTAAGAAAGATAATTAAATTTTTAGAAATCCAATAGCCAGTAATGCAACCTGAATGAAGTTTATAACATCTTAGTCATTGGACATAGAGGTAAGCTATTTCACAAATTCATTTACTCACATATACATTCATTCATTTAAAATGATTTGTTGGCCGGGCACGGTGGCTCACGCCTGTAATCCCAGCACTTTGGGAGGCCAAGGCAGGTGGATTGCCTGAGGTCAGGAGTTCGAAACCAGCCTGGCCAGCATGGTGAAACCCTGTCTCTACTAAAAATACAAAAATTAGCCAGGCATGGTGTCAGTTGCCTGTAATCCCAGCTAATCGGGAAGCGGAGGCAGAAGAATCGCTTCAACCTGGGAGGCGGAAGATGCGTTGAGCTGATATCATGCCATTGCACTCCAGCCTGGGCAACAGAGTGAGACTGCATCTCAAAAAATAAAATAAAATAAAATGATTTGTTGCAGCCTTCAACGTGCCAGAGCACTTAGGTTGTATGGATACAGCCGTTAACAGACAGAAAATAGTTCTTCTCTTGTGCAGCTTATGTTTCAATGCACAGAAGGGCAAAGAAACCAATAAGCAAATTTATAAATAAAATAATATACTCCCATATAGGAAAAAATGTTATGACAACAATGAAAGAGAGAAATAGGATAAACTGTGTATCAGATGGGAAAGTGCTTGGCTGCAAGCTACAAAATAATTGCAATTAAATCATAAGGATATTTATGGTTTACTTTGCAAGACATTGGTAGGTAATTAGCCTCAGGGATGTTCTGAGAGCTTAGCAATGCCGTCAGATTCAAGCTATTGCTAACTTTTAGCTTCATCCTTTTTGTGTGTGTTAGCCACTGGTTCTCATACATGTTCACTTCTGGCTACACAATGGCTCCCATACCTGTAAGCAACACATTCTCATGCAGGATGTAAAGAAGAAATGAAAAGGCAGAGGCAAAAATCTAGGTGAGAGTCTTTGCTTGGGTGGTTGAACCAACAGGACTGGTTGAAGGATAAGCTATATCTGTGTGTTTGTACTGTGTGTGTGTGTGTTTTGTTTAAAAATGAGTGTACATAAATATATTCAGAATTCTTTCTTGATTTTCAGATGATTTTAATAATTTTAGTGTATTTTTGCAAAAATAAAAAAACAAAAAACAAAATAGCATTAGCCTGACACTTGATTCTTTTCCTCTAAAAGACTATGCAATAGTTGTTGAATCAAAGAGGATTAAAGGTGTTAATAATCCTCCAAAGATATGATTACTATACTGCTAGTGGTGACATTCAGCTTTATATGTGTGCTGAAGAAATTGGCAAAACCCCAAGTCTGACAATTCACTTCCATATGTGAGTTCTCCACTGTAAGAGGTATGGCTATCCCCAGCAAAATGACCTTTTTGTCCTGATTATCTGGATAACCTTGAGTTTGTAGATTAATAGTTTTTCAGCATACTGTCTTTCTGGAAATGTGTATAATTAAACTTGTCACTCAAGGGTACCATATGATTTAATCACTCAATATTAAGTAAAGCTCTTTGAGATCTTTAAGCAAGGGATCCTCTGCAATTGCAGAATATCATTACAAAGATACAACTTTAGCATCTTGCTGATCTCTGAGAAATTATATACAGAAACCATTTCTAATAACCAGAGAAAGCGACCCTGTAAATTGTAGTATTTATAAAGCATTTCAATATACATTAAATAAATTTTAAGGGCATGTAATTAAGTTATAAATTGGGCCATTAATAAAAATGTCATTTAACAATTTGTCTCTGGCAATGGATAGCATTAAAGCTCTTTAGATAGGCTGTTTATTTAGAAATAGCATTATATGCACATTTCATTTAATAGTGATTCATTCCACAATAGTATTTGCAAAATTTGAAACATGTCAATCTTCTACATCTTTTGGAGTGAATTCATTGTCTTGTACCTCCAAATAAATCTCTATTTTTATTTACTGGTACACATACATAGGGATTCTAAACATATATCTGTAAATCTCACAATTGAAACATTTAAAGCCAAAGGCTATAGTTTATTTTAATAAAATATTAGAATAGTCTAGCAAATATTTATTTCTTGAAGCACTTGAGAGAAACCTCACCAGGGATAGAAAACCCTACCCAAGATCAAAGACTGTGGGGGAAAGGAAAGAAAACACTGCTGAATGGCAATGATTCCTTACTTCTTCCCTAAACCACATGGCTTCCCTGTATGCTAACAGCATTCATAATGATTTCCGCAGGCTTTGAAAGCTTAATAAGCAAGAGTACAACCATATTTTATGTCTGTGGTGAATAAGTAGCTTTATGTACACAGATGATTACAAATGTATCATTTCTAACCTCTATTTCAAGAGAAAAATATAACTTTTTCCCTGGCAATTTGAAGAGCTGTGTTGTATAGTGAATTACAATAAAAAGTTGAAGTACAAAAACATATCTCTTACTAATGCTTCCATGAACCATGCTGTTTCTCAGTGAGTGTTTGACATTTATGTATCTATGGTACATAGATATTCTACAAGGCTAGACACGGGGGAAAAATACACTCAGTAGGTGTTGCACATATATTCTCTAGTCTGTTTATAAAGAGAAGTGACATAGTAATATTATATCTTGCTGTAGTAATAAAAAAACACATTTGCATCAGAACTGTTCAGGATAATGGTCATCACTTGTGTATATCAGCCCTGACACTTTTGTCGATTTATTTATATTGGAGACTTTGATAGATGGAATAGGGCATTAGTTCTCATTATTCATTCAATTTTTGCTCAAAAGACATTTAAAATCACATCATGTGCCAGCACTATCTAGGTTCTGAGGATTCTGAAAATTATACACCTCAGCTCAGAGAGTTTGTAGTCATATGGAAAGAAAGGTAATTGATCAATTATGCCCCATAATTTGAATAAATAATCAAGAAAATGGGAACAAAACATTAGAAATTTCAAAAAATTAAAAGGAAAAAATGCAGTCACATCTGTCCCTGTATATTTCTAAAACAAGAATGTCTATTCAGCAAAAATAGGAAAAAAATCAGCTATAATCTTATCACTAGACCAAAACTATGTTGACCTGAGTAGATATGTCAAAAAATATAAAATCTTATCAAATTTGGGGCTATTTCTTATTCTTCATATCAAATCTTGCAAAATTCTAGTTATTGGCTTGCATTTGGCACACAGACATATTTTGTTTCTTCCACACTTCGTTGAATAGCAATAAAATGTTTTTTAAAAATTGCTTGTCAACAAAATTCTCATAAAAGTTAAAAATTCCAACTTTACTTCTCAGGCAATTCCAAACCTGTATTTCCTATGGCAACAATCTGCTGGAGTTGATCAATATCCACAGCAGATTCCCACTGCCCCCATGTCTCCCTGTTATCTCCCTAACCTGGTTCACTCCACTCACTGACATTCTCTATTTAGGCCTTGGAGATGCCTGTGTTTGGGACCTCCAGTTTATAGAAAACTTCCAGTTGTTTCGGGTTGTTCTCTCTGTTGCACTCTATCTGTGCTGGAGAATTATACATTTCAATGTTTATTCAGGTGTTTTGATGTCCTAACAATTGTTACCATGTATTGGGCATTATCTATGTCAGGGGGTCAATAAATGTTACCTGTTAAGGAACAGATAGTAAACATTTTAGGCTTTGTGGGTCATTGGGCCTCTGTCACAACTAGTCAACTCTGTGAAAGAAACTATAAACAAATCGTAAATGATGGGTGCAGTTGTGTTCCTAATTAAACTTTACTGAATGGATGCTGAAATTTGAATTTCATATAATTTTCACATGTCACAAAAATCTCATCTTTTTATTTCTTTGCAATCATTTGCAAATGTAAAAGCCATTTTGTTATAGACTGAATGTGTCCTCCCTAAATTCATATGTTGAATCCTTAACTCCCAATGTAACTATATGCGGAGACAGGGCTTTTAGGAATTAATTAAGATTAAATTAGGTCACAGGGTGTAGTGCTAATTTGATAGGATTGGTGGATTTGTAAGAAGAAAGAGAGAGATTCCTTTCTGTAAGCTAGGAAGAAAGCCCTCACTAGGAACCAATCAGCTAGCAGCTTGATCTTCTCACCTCCAGAACTATAAAAACATAACCATCTGTTGTTTAAGCCACCCAGTCTATGGTACTTTGTTATGGCAGTTAGCCTGAGCGGACTAAGACATTCTATGCTTGCAGACCATACAGAACAGGTGGTAGGCTGAATTTGGCCTGTGGGCTTTAGTTTCCCAAGCCCTGGTCTAGGTGCCAGTATTCTATTTGCTATTCCTCATAATCTTAAATAATAATATATATATTTTTTCACTTTACAATGAGAAAGGTAGAACTTAACTAATACTGTAAATTTAGTCAGTGTTGAGCCACATCTGAGAGAGAGAAACCCGGTCTTTTTTCTCCTGAAAACTGTGAGTTTTTAGGTCAGAACACAGTGGATACTTTTAAGAATAAATTATGCAGTCAATTAAATTGTTACATATCGGTTAAAAGATAGTATAAACTAAAAGTCCTTACTAATAATGTCTAAATTTCCATTCTCTTCCATTCTTTGCTTTCCAGGTAGCATTCTGACATGTCTAGTTGTTTCCCAGAAGCACAGAAAGAAAAGCTCCTTTAAATCAAGAATTTGTCTATATTTCTTCTTGGCAAACTTGGCCATGGTAGAATGACTTGCTAAAAAGGTAGCCCAGGCATGCTGCTGGTTTTGAATTCTCTGTAGAAATGACTGCTTATTTTTAATTATTTCAGCCCATTTGTAATGTGTATGAGTGTGCATTGTTTACATATGGAGAACTTAATCCTTCAGAGGTAGTGGTTTTAACAGTGGGAGTAGGAACGGCAGTTAGTGGAGCTGCAACTTCCGTATCCTATTACCAATACTTGTTCAAGGATTTTATGGAAAGCTTGGAAGACATTGCCCAAAGTATCATCAACATACAAAATCGGATTATTTGGCAGCAGTTGCTTTACACAATAGAAGGGGACTGGACCTCCTACTAATGAAAAAAAGTGGCTTATGTCTTTTTCTAGAAACATAAAAATGCTGTTTTTTTGTTTTTTTGTTTTTTTTGTTTTTTGTCAACCAATCCAGATTAGTAAGGAATGGAACCCAGAAATTACATGTCCGGGCCTCTAAAATATGACAACAGCTGTCTGTGCCATGGGGCTCCTGGAGAAGGGCACTAATTTGGGTTTCATGGCTCCTTCTCTTGGCTGGCCCATTATTAATGATTATACTTGCCTGGTTTTGGGACTGTTAAGTCTCTTACCCAAATTCATTTCCTCTCACCTAGAGACCATCAAGCTTCAGATGATTATGTGACATGGTTTCTAGCCAGTTCCAGGTGAAAACACCAACCCAGGCCATCAAGAAGCTACCCTGTCACCACTGGACAGAGCAAGGAAAGTGTTCCATGAGCCCCATTAGGTAGGGACTGCACCCCAAATTCAAGTCAGCATAAAGCAGTTACAGAAAAAAAGACTATCAGTCCCTATGCCTTCCATAAAGATATATGAGAATCATGTCTTGCAGTGGGGACATGAGGCAGGACAAGAATGTCTGGAGGCAGGAAGCCTAAGGGCAATTCCCACTGACTTCCTGGAGCTCAATCCAAAGGAAAACCCCACTGGATTGTCCATTTTCATGCTGCTGATAAAGACGTAAAGACTGGGTAATTTACAAAAGAAAGAGATTTATTGGACATACAGTTCCACGTGGCTGGGAAGGCCTCACAATCATGGTGGAAGGTGAAAGGCATTTCTCACATAGTGGCAGACAAGAGAAGAGAGCTTGTGCAGGGAAACTCCTGCTTTTAAAACCATCAGATCTTGTGAGACTCATTCACTATCACGAGAACAGCACAGGAGGGACCCACCCCCATAATTCAATCACCTTCCACCAGGATCCTCCCATGATGCATGGGAATTGTGGGAGTTGCAATTCAAGATGAGATTGGGTGGGGACACAGCCAAACCATACCATCAATCTCTCCATAACAAAAGGATCAGAAACTACTCCTTTTGTACTGCATTGCAGATGAAAAATGGAAAGTACCTCTGAATGGTTCCCTCCCACAACCAATCAGACTGGTCGCAGGCCAAGTCTTCATTTACATTGGGTGTAACCAAGTAACCAAAGGGAAACCTTTAGAGGGTATTGAAATCCCAGAAAATTTTTCAAGAGGTGCTCTTCGCCACTTGCTCAATCCTGCTCCCACTCTGTTGGAGTGTAATTTCGTTTCAATAAATCTGTGCTTTCATTGCTTTTTTCTTTCATTGCTTTGTTTGTGCATTTTGTCAAATTCTTTGTTCAAAATGCCAAGAACATGGATGACTCATCGTCAAGACCCTCCACTGGTAACAGCCTTAGTCATCTGGCATAGCCTTCATGATTCCTTCAATGCTGAAATCTTCCAATACAACTCAATTAAGAATCCATCTCACATCATGCTCAGGAAAAGCACTGAACAAAACCCATACTCTTTACTGTGGAGCCCATCGCCAATATCATGACAAAGAAAACAATTGTTTCTAATATTCTTTTGTCCACAGTGTATCAGGAAAGGATAATAGATATGAGCCAAGCTCTCTCAATTACTACTCCAGAGCCAATACCAAGTAACCACTGTTTGGAAGAAAAAAGTAGAATTATTTTTGAAGTTTTCTGTTTTATCATGAATCAAGCCAGCTGGCCTGTTTATTTCTCATAGGTAATCCAAATAAATGAACGACCCACTTCAGCAGTGTCTGCTGTGCTTTTTTAACAGTTATAGAGGGTGGAGTTTCCCTTTTATCCCTTCCCCCTAAACACAGAACACCTCTGCTTCTCATGAAAGGGGAGAACTTTCGCTAATTGCCAAGTTGCCTGGATTAGCCAGTCCCCAAAGGAGTCAATAGTTTTGCAACAAATGATTGTATTTCTTTTTAAAAAGTATTCTTAAAATGCTTCATAAGGAATAATCGGATAGCCTCTTAAGAGTAGCACTCTATCTGTGGGTTCATGTCATTCTTGACTCAAAGAAGTAAATGGAAAAGCTGCTTTCAATAAGACACTTGAAATTTATTTACACTAAAGCTTCTCAGATTTATATTAAGTCAGGGTTTGAGGGATAGAAGGTGGTATTCAATTTAAAGTGATTGAAAAATTGGTCAGAATTTGTAAATCATTTCATAGCAACTTATCTGTGTTGTTAGGTACAATGTTTGTCCAGGTTTGTGTAATCAGACTGCTTTTCCCTTAGCAAGTCTAACAATGTGTTGGAAAGGCCCAGAAAAGGAAAAGATTGTTCTCAACCTGCTGTAAGACTTTTATTTCCAACAGGAGTTTAATAAACACTGGAAGCAGAAAAATCACTCACTAGCAGCTCAAGGATATCTACAGTGTCTGCCCTGATATTTGTACTCATAGCTGAATAACAGCTGGTAATGAAGTGGCAAGAAATGATGGCTAATTAGTTATAATATCAATGCCCAGTAATGCAAAGTTAAGTATAAGCTATGGTGCAATGAGGTCAGGAAACACAGGTAGAGAATGGGGGCCAAAATGGATGGATTTCCTAGATAGAGTGTTAATGAAAGTAAAATAATAAATATGTAAAAACAAGATAAAGTTGAGTGTGTATAATAGAATCCCGCTTATATGTAAATATATACACACAATATTTTGTTTATATTTTATGCTAACACAGTCATGCATCACGTAATTACATTTCATTCAGTGATGAACCACATATACAATGCTTGTCCCACAAGATTATAATGGAACTGAAAAATGTCTATTGCCAAGTGACATTGTAGTTGTTGCAATGCGTTAATCATATGTTTGTGGTGATACTGGTGTAAACAAACCCACTGCACTGCCAATCATGTAAAAGTATAGTGCATACACTTATGTACAATACATGATACTTGATAATAATAATGATAGTATGTTTCTGGTTTATGTATTTACTATATCTTAAATACTATTTCATTTAGATTAATAGAGTTATTTTAGAATGTTTTCTCTCCATTTATTTTAAAAAAAGTTAATGCAAAACAACCCTAGGCAGATCCTTCAGGAGGTGTTCCAAAGGAAGACATTGTTACCATAGATGACAACTCCATAGGTGTTATTGACCTTAAAGACCTTCCAATGGGACCAGATGTGGTGGTGGAAGATGGTGATATTGACGATCTTGATTCTTTGTAGACCTAGGCTAATATGTGTCTTTATGTCTTGATTTATAACAAAAATGTTTAAAAAGTAAAAAAAAAAAAAGTTTATGTAGGAAAAAGATTATAGAATAAGGATACAAAGAAAGAAAATATTTTTTTCCAGCTCCACAATGTGTTTGGGTCTTTAGCTAAATGCTATTACAAAAGCATCTAAAAGTTTAAAAAAATTTAAAGTTCTCAGATAAAAAAGTTACAATAACCTAAGGTTAATTTATTATTTAAAAAAGACAATTAAAAATAAATTCAGTGTAGCCTAAGTGTACAGTGTCTAGAATGGCTATAGTAGCGTATGATAATGTCCTCCACCTCACATTCACTCCCTACTCACTGACTCACCCAGAGCAACTTATAGTACTGCAAGGGATGGTTTTCGGACTGTTTTTGTAGTTTGCAGTAAGTGCCCTATGTAGTAAGTGCCCATTTGTAGTAAGTGCGCTATGCAAGTGTGCTATATTTTACCTTTTATATCATACTTTTACTGTACCTTTTCTAGTTGGATATGTTTAAAAACACAAATATTTACTATTATTTTGCAATTGCCTATAGTATTCTGTACAGTCACATGCTGTACAGTTTTGTTGCCTCGGAGCAATAGATTCTGCCATATAGCCTAGGTATGTAGTAGGCTATCCGACCTAGGTTTGGGTAAGTACACTCTATTATGTTCACATAATAATGAAATTGTCTAATGATGAGTTTCTCGGAATGTATCCTCATTGTTAAGTGACATATGACTCTATATGTACATGAATTTATGTATATTTATATGATATAATTATATATTTAATAAATATCTGTTCCATAATATAATTAATAAAATTAACATATTTAATTATATAAAATGCATATTTACAATTTAATTATATGAATACTATAGATTAGTTTTTGTATATAGTATACATTGCAGTTTATTGTTATTTTTGGATTTTTATTTTTCAATTGATACATAATAATTGCACATACTTATGGGAAGTTGGTTTTTCTTTAGGAATGGGAATGGAGGAGTGTCTGTGTGAGTATATAGGGGCTCCGCTTTGGGGAAGCAAGTTAGGATGGGATGCAGTGGAAAGAGTTGGAGGATTTTACTGTTTTTATTTCATAGGTTTATATATAATTTGATTTTTACCTCAAACATGGATTAATTTTGTAATAAAAATCACTCAAAATATTTAAAAATACTAAAAATAGTCACTGCTCATATGCAGTTCTTAACACAATTACTAGGAGAAAAGGAAGCGCCACCTAAATCTAGGTAATCTTGGAGCATCCGCAGGAGACATTGAGAAGCAGCATTTGTCCACATTCACATCAGTCTCAGGGAAGTGCTCTCCATGCCCAGAAAACCACTGTTTCTAAACGATGGCTTGAGAAATGCGTTAAATAATCGTTGTGTACTTTTTAACCTGTATAAACATCTGGAAAATTATCTCCCTTTTCTAACTGTACATTTCAAATGCTCTTGGATATATTGAGTTCTAAAAATGAAACTTAAATTCCTAACGTGTTAGAAAAAATGTTCAGTGTGTTGGGAAAATGTTCAAGTTTGAATTAAGTAAAATACCTGAGGTGTTTATTTTTATTATTTTTATTGTGCTGGATAATTGTCTTTTCCATTTTTATACATGTAGGTATATAAGGATAAAAACGCATTCAAACTGTTAAATTTAAAATTAAATATTAATGACTTCAACAAAGGTAATGGCAAACTCTAGTGAAAAACATCCTTTGTGATTGTAGATTAGAATGCCTTAAATTGACTATAAATTCTAAATAATAATCTCCCATTCCTATGGCTATAATCAGCATAGATAATATTAAAGGGTCTCCCAATGATTGTTGTTAAATTATTGAATCATAGTTTTTCTCAGCTTAATAATTAAAAGTATTTCGAATGCAAACTTAGTTTTGTAGATACTAAGTATTAAACCATTTGGTGATAACTAGACCTTGCTTAGCTACATTAAAAAAAATCCACTTAGTCATTTTAGTTATGACTGTGAGATGTAATTTATCAAAAGCACAATGAGAGGTTATCAAACTCTCATTTCAGTAAAAGAAAGAGGAACATTACCCTCAAGAGATAAATGTTTCATTAAACTTTACAAAGACCTTAAACAGTCTCTACCCCATTTATCATTTCTAGTCTTTCAGAATGTACCAGCTGCCTGTGTTTAGAAAGCAGCACAGGGCAGACAGCCAAAAGGGGGTTGATAGCTGGTAGAACAGATGAAACTTCTGTTCCATATTTTACATGTTCGTTCACCTTAGAAAATTATTTTAAAAACAGCTATGTTTCGGGCTAAATTTTGGTATTGTACAAAACTATAGAGTACATGTTAGTATTATTTTTTGAAATATGGTGAAAATTTCTTTATCATCAAATTTGTTTTTTAGAAAAAAATACAATTTCTCCTACATTTTCATAAAGTAATTATCTTGCTTGATGTTAGCATTCTGAGTCATGTAAAATGTTATTTTCTTAAGAGTACTCTTAAGGACAAAAATTTTGTGATCATCTCAACATACGCAGAAAAGGTGTTTGAAAAACATTCAAGATGCTTTTATGATAAAGCTCTCAAAATATTAGGTATAGAAGGAATTTACCTCACCTAATAAATGATATATATGAAGTGCCCACAGCTAGCATCGTACTCAACAGTGAAAAGCTTTCAGCTTTTCTCCTAAGATCGAGAACAGGACAAGGGTACCCACTTTTACCATTTCTATTCAACATTATACTGGACCTTCAAGCCAGAGCAATTAGATAAGAAAAAGAAACAAAAGGCATTCAGATTGGAAAGGAAGAAGTAAAACAGTCTCTTTTTATAGATAACACTATCTTATACACAGAACACCTTAAAGACTCTACCAAAAGCTGTTGCCTAATAAATGAATTCAGTAGAGTTGCAGGATGCGAAATCAACATACAAAAATCAGTGGGAATTTTATACTGGAACAATGGACTATGTAACAAAGAATTAAGAAAACAATCCCTTTATGTTAGCATCAGAAATAACAAAATATTTAGGAATAAATTTAACAAAGGAGATGAGAGATCTCTATACTGAAAACTAGAAAATACTGATGAAAAAAATTGAAGACACAAATAAATGAAAAGAAATCCTGTACTCATAGATTGGGAGGCTTAATATTGGTGCAATGTTTGTACTTCCCAAAATAATTCAAAATTTAAGGCAATCCCTATGAAAATCTCAATGACTTTTTACAGAAAAAAAAATTTTGAAATTAATATGGAATCACAAAAGACCATAAATAGCCAAACCAATCATGAGAAAGCGCAAAAATGAAGGCATCACAGTTCCTGATTTTAAAGTATATTACAAAGCTACAGTAATCAAAACACTGTAACACTGGCATAAAGGCAATATAGACCAATGGGATAGAGTCCAGAGCCCCAAAAATAAATCTACACATCTACGGTTCACCGATTAAAAAAAATGTGCCATGAATTCACAATGAGGAAAAGACAGTCTCTTCAATATATCATTCTGGAAAAACTAAGTATCTATGTGGAGAAGAATTAAATCAAACCCTTATGTTGCACCAAAATATATAAGAAACTCATAGAACTAAATAGCAAAAAGACAAACATACAATTAAAAAATGGACAAAAGACCTGAAGAGGCATTTTTTCAAAGAAGACATACAAATGGCCAATTTGTGTATGAAAAGATGTTTAACATCATAGTCAGCAGAAAAATGCAAGTCAAAACTACAATGAGATATCATATCACAACTGTTAGCAATTATAAAATTATAATTTTATAAAAGAATGTTTAAAAAGGCAAAAGATAACAAGCCTTAGCAAGGATGTAGAGAAAGGGAACCCTTATACACGGTTGGTGGGAATGTAAATTGGTACAAGCATCGTGGGGAAAAAAATATGGAGTTTTATCGAAAAAAATAAAAATTAAACTACCATATGACCCAGCAATACCACTTCTGGCTATATATACAAAGAAAATAAAATTGCTATCTCAAAGAGATATTTTCACTCTCATGTTCATTGCAACATTATTCACAATAGCCAAGAAATGAAAACAAGCTAAGCGTCTGTCAACAGATGGCACACACACACAATGGAATATTATTTAGTCTTAAAAAAAAAGAAAAAAAACTTCTAGTATTTGTAACAACATGAATAAACCTGGAGGTCATTATGCTGGGTGAAATAAGCCAAACACAGAAAGAGAAATACTTTTTAATCTCAGCTCTGTGTGGAATCTAAAAAAAAAGTTGAACTCACAGGAACAGAGAGTAGAATGGTAGTTACCAAGGACTGTGGGGTAGGGGAAATGGGGAGATATTGGTAAAAGGGTATAAATTTTCAGTTATAAGGTAAATTCTGGAGACCTAATGTACAGCATCGGGACTACAGTTAATAATAATGCATTGAATGCTTGAAATTTATGAAGAGAGATCTCAAGTGTTCCCACTACACACACACACACATGCACAGGTTACAACATGAGGTGGTGAATATCTTAATTAGCTTGACTGTGGTAATTATTTCATAATGTATACGTATATTAAAACAATGATACTTCAATAAAGCTGGAGGGAGAAAAGAATAGAAATAAAACAACAACAAAACACAATAGAATGGAAAATAAATTGTGGTAAATTCACCAATAAATACATACTCATTGCACGTAGCAATGAGAATGACCGAACTAGAACTACACCCCAAAATATCGATAAATGCCACAAATACAATGTTGTGGGGAAAAATATAGACCAAAAAAAGGGTATTGTGATTCCATTTTCACAATGTTGGAAACCAACAAGATTAACGTATGGTGTAAGAAGTAAGGATAGGCTGGGTGCGGTGACTCATGCCTGTAATCCCAGCACTTTGAGAGACTGAGGCAGACCATTTGAAGCCAGGAGTTTGAGACAAGCCTGGCCAACATGGTGAAACTCCGCTTCTACTAAAAATACAAAAATTATGTGGATGTAGTGGCGCACACCTTTAATCCTAGCTACTCAGGAGGCTGAGGCAGGACATTTGCTTGAATCCGGGAGGCAGAGGTTGCAGTGAGCTGAGATCGCGCCACTGCACTCTAGCCTGGGTGACAGAGTGAGTGAGACTCTCTGTCAAAGAGCAAAAAAGAAGTAAGGATATTGGTTACGTTTGGTATAGGTAGTCCCTGAAAAAGGGCATCATGGGAATTTCTGGGTGCTGGTAATGATCTGTTTTTTAATGTGTTAGTTACATGGTGAATCCACTGTGTTGTGAAAATTCATCAAGATGTATACTAATAATTTAGGCATTTATCTTTATGAAGGTATTATCTTCATCCACAAGAAAGTGCTACTACATACCTAAAAGACAAAGAAGGAAAATCAAAGGCACAAAAGGCTGACAAGATATTAAAGGATGCATTACATGTCCTTGCCTGACTTTCATATTCATTAGTTTAAGACTTCTTTTCAAAAACCAGAGGGAGAAACTATAGATATTTCTTTAAGGGAGGTTTTTAACTCCTCTTAATCCAATTAATTTTAATAGTTAAATTTAATTTCAAGTGAAGGGACTTGCTTTAAAAAATAACCTCATGATCTGATAAAGAAAAAGTATAATAAATAGCTAAATTCCCATTCCAGTAGAACTTTTTAAAATGATTTCATTGGACATAGGGCTTAAGAAATCAGGCCAAGAGTGGTGGCTCATGCCTGTAATCCCAGCACTGTGGGTGGCCAAGGAGGGAGAATTACTTGAAGCAAGGAGTTTGAGATCAGCCTGGGTGAGAGAGTGAGACCTCATCTCTTCAAAAAATAAAAACAAAAACATTAGCCAGGCGTGGTGGTGCACACCTGTAGTCTTAGCTCCTTGGGAGACAGGCGGAGATTGAGGCTGTAATTAGCCATCATCACACCACTGTACTCCAGCCTGAGAAACAGAGCAAGACTCTGTCTCAAAAGAAACAAATGATAAAAAAGAAATAACTTAAAAAATGCAAATAAAGTTACTCAAGTATGTGAAGACTGTAATTGTTTTGACTTTGCCTGTATTTTTTCCCAATAATTTAGGGATACATAGTTGGGATTGTATTTCTGTTTTAGTAATATCTGTACTACTTTAAGTGTCACTTGCACTGTTTCTGTTTTCTCTCTTAACTAAATCCTTTCAGTTGATTGTTCTTGTTCCCCACCTCCTATTACAAGGCTGCCAATAACCTGAGATAATAAAATGAATATTTAGTAGGCATTAATGTGCATGCACAGAGATGGCCCTAAATCTATAATTTGAAATTCAGCAGGAAACAACCCTCAGTGACACCACATTTTCAGTTGTCTTTAACTGAAATCATTAAAATGTTATTTAAATAATTTAAAAAACAAGAAATATTGCCCTGAGTGCAAAGGGGAGAATGGTGTGAAAACTCATAATGATGCTATTCTAGAGATTTGGTAATAAACTAATGGAAGGATAGCGAGGATGGTGAAAAGAAACTCCTGTGACTAGACCCAGTTGAATGTATTGTGACCAACTCATCCAGGTTTGTCCCCAGAGGTTCTCATTTTATCTGAAACTCTCATGTTTCAGGAAATCTTTTAGTCATAGTGATCAGTGAAGGGCTGACCACTTGAGCTGAATGTTGGCAAGGAAGAAGATGCTTTACTCTTTAGTATATGTCTTGAGAGACACGTTGAATGGCAATGGTGTTTCATGTAACAGCAATAATAGGCACAGCAGCAAATATACGCAAGGGGTGGGTAACAGGTAGCGACATGTTTACGTTTTGGTAATATTAAATTGGGGATAACTATGAGACATCCAACTGGAGATGGCCACTAGAGAGCTAGACATATGTGTCCAAAGGTCAAAAGGGTCCCTTAGTTAGAGGTCAGTTTAAAAACTATCAAGAAGAGGGTTGTAGAAGCCATGGTGGTAGATTAGATCAATTAATGGGAGTATAGAGAGAGTGGACTCAAGTAGAACCCTGGGAAATAACAAAAAAGGTATCTTTCTTTCCTTTTATGATATAACTACAAGTTGGGAGGTTATATATTTAAGATATATGGTTCTCCCTGCCTTATACTGTAGCATTAAATATAAACCAAAATATTACATTTTATTTGAGTTTGCATTATCTGTCATAATTTCTGTAATTAGCAGTCTGATATCTGGAATCAGGGTTTTTAAAGCACAATAAACATTATAATAATCATAACCTACTTAATGTTTGGTGTATATGTAAAATATATACCAAATCTCTAAAACATGGGTGAGATTTTGGTATGTATTTTAAGGTGATAAATTGTGGAGGAGGAACTAGTTAAAGGAAAAAGGTTTTGCTTTTCTAGGGCCCATAAGTTGTGGGAAAGTAACTAGGAAATATATGGAAGGAAATAATAGAAGATAAGAATTATTTTAATAAGGTCTGTTTATGAAAACTCATCCTGGCATCAGTTCCTTGTATGTGGTGATAAGAGTGCTCTCCTCTTCCTAGTGTGGGGAGGAGAACTTTGTCAAGGGAAATGCATGCCCTGGTTTAAGGCAGATAGGGGGAGGGTAGAAAGCTCTTCCTGTATCTGCCGTTTCTCGATTGCTTTTGCAACTCAAAATAATCAATATGCCAAAGCGGCATATATTGATCTCCTTGGATAGCTTACTGTTCTTGCCCTGCTCAATCGTATTTAGAGTTAAAACCAAAGTGTAAAAATAGAACTTTTTTGTACTCTAGAGCCAAGGATTTTTTGGCTTTGTCTCATTTTCCAACATTTCTTTTTCCACGTTCTTTCCATGCCTACTATTTTAGATCTTCTCTAAATAAAGTCTACAGAAGGTAAGTGGCCCTTATGTGGTACTCATCTTTCTGCAAATAAACACAGTGACTTACAAGTTTTTCAAAATCACCAAACTTTAAAAAATTACAAACGCAGTAAAAGCTTGTGTTGTTAAACTAATAAGAAAATATGTAGGTCAACAATCTATCTCCCCCAACCCTATTCCTGGTCTGCTTCATTAGGTAACCAATATTAGCTGTTTCACACACTTAGTTCTATATTTATGTATATAATCCTTTTAAAAATATATCTAAAATAAGATCACACTATATGCTTTATTCTAAAACATGCTTTTTTCACTAAATAACATATCATGAAAATCCCCCCATTCAAAATATACAGATATAATCCATTCTTCTTATAGCTACGTAATCTTCCACCACTTTTTATTGAACTATTTCCTATTAATAAGCTTTTACATTAGCTCTACCTTTTTGGCTGTATATATAAATACTGTAATAATATGAACGTGTCTTGATATTCTATTACTTTTATTTCTGAAAGAGAGATTCTCTAAAATAAGGAGAGAGGCCACTTCTCCCACTGTCCTCTGTATCCAAAGAAAAGGAGGAAGTAAAAACTGAAAAATAGTAGACTGATCAGCGCTACTGGCCAGGCCTGTAGGTTAAGGATTAACCCCACCCTAACCGCTTGTGCTATCTATGGATCACAGACAACGGTATGGAGAAATACTTGCCTAGAAATACAAGAGGCAGATAAGCTAACTGTTGGGCAAAACCTAAACATAAAGGTCCCCCATGCTGTGGTAACACTAATGAACACCAAAGGACTTCATTGGCTAACCAATGCTAGACTCACTAGGAACCAAAGCTTGATCTGTGAGAATCCCCGCATAACCATTGAAGTTTGCAACACCCTGAACCCTGTCACCTTGCTCCTGACATCAGAGTCCAGTTGAACATAACTATGTAGAGGTATTGGACTCAGTTTATTCTAGCAGGCCCGACCTCTGAGACCATGCTTGGACATCACTAGGCTGGGAGCTATACACATTTGGGAGCATCTTCGTCAAGCCAAAGAGAGAGGTGTGCTGGATATGCAGAGGTAACCCCAGACGCTGTCATTGAAGCCAAATTGTTGCCCCAGGGTACTTTAGCCCAGAAGGCCGAACTCTTTGCTTTAATTCAGGTCTTAGAGCTAAGTGAAGGTAAGACTAAACATTTACACTGACTCTAGGTGTGCCTTTTTAACTCTTCAAGTGCATGGGGCATTATACAAGGAAAAAGGCCTGTGGAACTCTGGGGGACAAGACATAAAGTATCAGCAAGAGATTCTGCAATTATTAGAGGCAGTGTGGAAGCCCCAAAAGGTGGCAGTCATGCACTGCAGAAGACACCAGTGAGATTCTACCTTGATTGCCTTGGGGAACTCCCGAGCTGACTCAGAGGCTCAAAAAGCAGCATCCACCCCCTTCCGGGCATCAGTCACAGCACCCCCTGCTCCCTCAGGCACCTGACCTTGTACCTACTTATTCTAAAGAAGAGAAGGACTTTCTCCAGGCAGAGGGAGGGCAGGTGATAGAAGAGGGATGGATCCGGTTATTGGACAGAAGAATAGCTGTGCCACAACTGCTAGGAGCTGCAGTCGTACTGGCTATGCATGAGACCACCCACCGAGGACAAGAGTCACTTGAAACATTGTTAGGCAGGTGCTTATAAATCTCGCATCTGTCAGCCCTTGCCAAAACAGTGGCACAGCCCTGTGTTACCTGCTGGCAGCACGATGCTAGGCAAGGTCCAGCCCTTCTGCCCGGCATACAAGCTTATGGAGCAGCCCCCTTTGAAGATCTCCAAGTAGACTTCACCAAGATGCCCAAATGTGGAGGTAACAAGTAATTGCTAGTTCCAGTGTGTACATACTCTGGGTGGGTGGAGGCCTATCCAACATGAACTGAGAAAATTCATGAAGTAACTCATGTGCTTCTCCAAGATCTCATGCCTAGGTTTGGACTGCCCTTACGAATCAGTTCAGACAATGGGCCGGCGTTTGTGGCTGACTTGGTACAGAAGACAGCAAAGGTATTGGGGATCACATCGAAACTACATACCGCCTACCAACCACAAAGTTCCGGAAAGGTGGAGCGGATGAATCAGACTACCAAAACGTAATTTAGTGAAAGTGTGTCAAGAAACAGGATTAAAGTGGGTACAAGCTCTCCCTATGGCTATTCTCCTTATGAAATATTATATCATAGGCCCCCTCCCATACTACGGGGACTCCCAGGTACTCCTTGAGACCTAGGTGAAATTGAGTTACAGAGACAGCTACAGGCTTCAGGGAAAATTACACAAACAATTTCAGCCTGAGGAAATGAGAGATGCCCCGCCAGCTTATTCTCCTCAGTTTACCCTTTCTCCCCAGGGTGTGGATCAAGGATTGGAACGTAACCCCCTTGCGGCCATGGTGGAAAGGACCCCAGACTGTCGTCTTGACCACAGCCATAAAGGTAGAGGGAATCCCAGCCTAGATCCACCACAGCCACGTAAAACCTGCAGCACCTGAGACCTGGGAGGTAAGACCAAGCCCAGACAACCCCTGCCAAGTGACTCTGAAGAAGACGACAAGCCCTGCTTCAGTCACACCCGGAAGCTGACTGGTCCACACACTGCCGAAGCATGAGGAAACTCATCTTGGGAATCGTTTTCCTTAAATTTTGGACTTGTACAGTAAGGACTTCAATCGACTTTCCTCAGACCGAGGACTGTTCCCAGTGTATATATCAAGTCACTGAGGTAGGACAAAAGGTTGCTGCAGTCCATTATTTTATAGTTATTATGAGTGTACCGGGACTCTAAAAGGAACTTGTTTGTATAATGCTACTCTATACAAGGTATGTAGCCCAGGAAGTGACCAGCCTGATGTGTGCTATAACCCATCTGAGCCCCCTATGACTACCGTTTTTGCAATAAGATTGAGGACTGGGAGCTGGGGAAAAGCTGATGTGAGTAGAGTAATAACTAGAACAGAAGAGAAAGGAGTCCCCAAACAAATTTTCTTAAAATTTGACGCCTGTGCAGCAATCAACAGTGACCTGTATGGAAATAGAATAAGATGTGGCTTTCTAGATTGGGAAAGGGGCTATATAGTAGAAAACAAGTATGTTTGTCATGAATTAGGACTATGTAGTGATGAATGTAGTTACTGGTCCTGTGTTATTTAGGCCACCTGGAAAAAAATATGAGAAGGACCCTATCCACCTTCAAAAAGGAAAGAGTAACTCTTCATGCACTCGTGGTTACTCTAACCTATTAGAACTACTAATTACCAATCCCCTTGATCCCCATTGGAAAACAGGAGAGTATGTAACTCTAGGAATCGATGGAACTGGACTGGATCCCCAAGTAAATATTTTAGTCCAAGGGGAGGTCCACAGGCTCTCTCCCAAACCAGTGTTTCAGACCTTTTATGATGAGCTGAATCTGCCAGCACCAGAGCTTCCACAAAAAAGAAAAGAACTTGTTTCTGCAGTTAGCAGAAAATGTAGCTCATTCCCTCAGTGTTACTTTCTGTTATGTATGTGGGGGAACCGCTATGGGAGACCGATGGCCTTGGGAAGCCTGAGAATTGGTGCCTACTGATCCAGTTCCTGACATAATTCCAGTCCAGAAGACTTCTGGGTCTTGAAAACCTCAATTATTGGACAATACTGCATAGCTAGAGAATGGAAAGACTTCACCATCCCTGTAGGAAGGCTCAATTGTCTAGGACAGAAGCTGTATAACAGCACAACAGGGACAGTCACCTGGTGGGGTTTAAACCATACTGAAAAGAATCCCTTCAATAAATTTCCTAAATTACAGATTGCTTAGGCCCATCCACAATATCATCAAGACTGGACGGCTCCTGTTGGACTATACTGGGTATGTAGGCACATAGTCTGCACTCAGTTACCTGATCAATGGGCAGGTAGTTGTGTCACTGGCACCAGTAAGCCATCTGTTTTCCTACTGCCCGTAAAAACAGGTGAGCTCCTAGGTTTCCCTGTCTGTGCCTCCCAAGAAAAGAGGAGCATAGCTATAGGAAATTGGAAAGGTGATGAGTGGCCCCCCGAAAGGATCATACGGTACTATAGGCCTGCCACATGTGCACAAGATGGCTTATGGGGATACTGAACCCCTATCTACATGCTCAACTGGATGATACTGTTACAGGCCATCTTAGAAATAATCACTAATGAAACTGGCAGAGCTTTGACTCTTTTAGCCCAGGAGAAATCCCAAATGAGAAATGCCATCTATCAGAATAGATTGGCCTTAGACTATTTGCTGGCAGCTGAAGGAGGAGTCTGTGGAGAATTCAACTTGATCAATTGCTGTCTGCAAATAGATGATCAAGGACAAGTAGTCGAAAATATAGTTAGAGACATGACAAAGCTGGCACATGTACCCATGCAGGTTTGGCATGGGTTTGATCCTGGATCCCTGTTTGGAAAATAGTTCCCAGCTCTAGGAGGATTTAAAACTTTTATAATAGGAATAATAATAGTGTTAAGAACATGCATGTTACTCCCCTGTATGTTACCTGTATTTCTACCACCTTAGTTCATCGAAAGACCTCAGCACAAGTATATTACATGAATCACTATTGATCTGTCTCACAGGAAGATCTAGATAGTGAAGGTGAGAAAAAGAACTCCCACTAGTGAGTGAAGTTCTCAAAGGGGGGAATTAGGAGGGAGGCCATTTCTCCTACTGTCCCCTATATCCAAAGAAAAGGAGGAAGTAAAAACTGAAAAATAGCAGACTGATCAGCACCACTGGCCAGGCCTGTAGGTTAAAGATTAACCCCACCCTAACCGCTTGTGCTATCTATAGATCACAGACAATGGTATGGAGAAATACTTGCCTTGCTCACCACCCCCACCTAGTCATGTCCCACATGCTTGCTCAATATATCGTGACCCTTTCACGTGAACCCCTTAGAGTTGTAAGCCCTTAAAAGGGCCCGGAACTCTTTCTTTGGGGAGCTCAGTTCTTGAGACAATGGTCTGCTGACACTCTCGGCCAAATAAAGCCTCTTCCTTCTTTAACCCAGTGTCTGAGGGGTTTTGTCTATGGCTCGTCCTGCTACAATGGAACTTCTGGTTTAGAGACTCTGTTATGTTGAACTTTAATAGATTTTTCCAATTTTCCAGTAGGTTACTTTCCAATAAGATTGTACCAATTAATGCTCTCCATGAGCAATGTATGAATAAAGTGACCATTTCTTTTGAGAAGTTTAATCTCAAAGAAGGAAAGCCACAACACAATCATTTTTCTTAGCATTTGGAAACTCATGGTAAGGATGATTACTGCTTACTATCACCACTACTACTGTTTAACACTAAAACCATTGATTCTAAAAAACTACTACTGTTACTGTATTGATACAAAATCAGGAGCTATCATTTATTGTGCAACTTTTATGAAACAGCCATTCCTACAATGTCTTTATAAGCAGTATTTTGTTTATTTCTAGATATTAATCTCTGTTAGGTTGGTGAAGAATCTGAGCCTCAGAATACTTGAATGATACACATAAGATCACTCAGCCTGTAACTCCTGCCACTTCCAACTGAAGCCAAACACACTATTCTGAAATTCTTTGCAAGAGAGGACATCAAGTTGACTGCTCCAGCCCAAAACTGCACATACATACACGTGTGCTTGCATGCACACACACGAAGAGCCATCTAAAGCTTAATGATTTGAGGAAATTGTGTCTTTTGTTCTTCATTTTAAATCATTTACTAGTAAGTAGATAGGAAAGCCATTTTGCTTGTTCTACTTTGAATATTATTCCCAGATTCATTGTCTTCCTTATTTATATCATCATCACCTGATGCTTTAAGTTTAATGCTCCATGAATGGCTTCTTCTATAAAGGTAAAAATAAATACATTTCTTTTTCTGCAGATTACATATACTTTTCTATGTGTAAGCATATGAGGTTTGCAAGTTGTTGAGCCTCAGGAATATACGTCAGTGCCTGGTTGTTGAAATATCTGAATTAACACATCTAGCATAGAAGCTTAAATTTAATAAAACCTAAACGAATACACTAGTTTGGACCAAATAAGTATTTTGATGCAGAACAAAAACGTTGAGCCAATATGTGACCTTCCTTAGTGAATCTAGGACAAGTGGAGGAACGTTGGAGCCAAATAATCAAGATTACCAAACAAGATTATGTTGGGTAAGACAAAATTGTAAATGTCCACCTTGTGGACACTCAGCTTTTGTTTAATAAGTTGCAACGAAGTGAAACAAACAACATAAGCTCAATAAAATTGTACAAACGTTATAATTTCAAAAGAAAGTAGATGTTCAGTGTTCATATATATATTTAAATCAAATAATGAGAAGCTTATGCAGTTTAAACAAATTCATCACTTGCAACCACATATAAATTAAATTTTATTGCAAATATCCCATATAGCACCTGAACCAAGGAAAAAAGATCAAAGTCAGCTATGTAAAGTCTGTTACCCAGGGCACAGTCAAAGGTCTAGAAGAGTGAGAAAAGAATATTAGTTACCCTGCCTGTGCAGTCCTTAATTTAATGTTCTATTCAGAACTCGGAACAAACTAGACTTAACACAAATT
The DNA here is from genome assembly GCF_006542625.1 of Nomascus leucogenys. Taxonomy (NCBI): domain Eukaryota; kingdom Metazoa; phylum Chordata; class Mammalia; order Primates; family Hylobatidae; genus Nomascus; species Nomascus leucogenys. The sequence continues at coordinate 65,261,579 of NC_044401.1, read as the reverse complement.
GAAATTCAAGCTTAAGGACGCATGGAATAGCAACAACTTCATTTCCTTTCTTCAAGAAAAAGAAAATTCAGTTCTCTTTCTCTATTGTTGCTGCCACTGACTTCTGTAGAATATCCCTCTCCAACCCTTTTTGTGTATTGTATATATGTGCTTGAATATTTTGAATAAATATATGATACTACATCTAAAAATTGAAGATTGTCAGCACTACAAAATAACATGTCTATTGAACCTATAAAAATTAAAGTTTTTATAGGTTTATTTTATAGCGTTTATGTTCTGCATACCACTCTTTTAAATTGCTATGTTTAATTAAAACAGTATTATTTATCTTTTGATTTTTATTCTTTATTTTGTTTTTATCATATATATATTTTTTATTAACGATCTCCATTCATTTAGTATGTTTCTTTGTGCCAAGCAATGCGTTGAATGTAAGAATTTTTTTATTCATGTATTTACTAATTCATATATTAAATCAACAGATGCTTTATGAGTGGCAACTCTTTCAGACTTTTGTGATACAAAGCTCTTATAGCAGTTATATTCTAGTGGGGTAATAAAAATACATATTGGAATAATATCTGATAGAAAAGGGACTATGGAGAAACTGAGCAGGATAAAGAGTAGGTGGATGCGACAGGATGGGGAAGACCAGGTGGCCAGGAAAAGCCACTCTGGACTCTGAAGGGTAGGTGACAGCATGTGATGAGCAGAAAAGAAAAGCATCTAAGCCTAGAGAACAGCAGCAGGAACTTGGCTTAGAGGTTGTGAGCAGCAGAAATCAGACAATTGTGATAAAATGTGGTGACAGGGGACTGGATGTAGAATAAAATGAAGTTGGAGAATAAACAGGGGCAAAATAATCTGAGGCCATGAAGACCGTGGTTACATGTTTCAATTTATATCCTTGTTCAATGGGGAGCCATTTGAAGGGGAGTTGCATAATTCGAATTTCATTTGAAAATGATCATTTAAGGGAACAAAGGCAGAAGGAGAGAGATCAAATAGGAGGCTATTGTTATGGTCTAGACCTAGGGTGATGCTTTTGACTAAGGTCAAAGGAATGAAGGTGATAAAATAAATAACTTTTGGGTTATTTTAAAGGTAAGGTTAATAGTATTTGAGTGTGTTAGGGATAAAGAGAAATCAAAGAGCTGATAGGATTTAAATATGAACCATAGAGAGGAATTAAAGGCAACAACAAAGATTTTGGATTAGGCATTTGTAGGAAAAGAAGTTGCCTTTTACTGAGATGAGAAAGACAGAAAAGAAAAAGTAGACTTTGGGGGGATATCAAGAGTGTGTTTTTAGGAATATAAACTTTGATATGTCAAGTTGGCTCTTGTGTGTATGAGTCGAGTTGAAGGGAAAGGTCAGGGATGGACTTATAAATTTGAGTATCAGTTTGTTAATGTCACTTAGAACTTGGATGCTGGATGAGATCACCTGGTAAGCAGAGAAACAAAAGAGAGGAGGTCAGAGGACTAAGCGCTATAGCTCTACTGTTTTTAGAAGCTGGAAAAATGAGAATAGACAGCAAAGGAAATAAAGAAGGATCAACTAGATAAAAAGGGAATTAACCAAGAGATACTGGGTCCCAAAACATAAGTGAAGAAGATTGTGATCCCTGTCAAATGCTGCTAAGTGGTAGAGTAGGAGTAGGATGAGATAGTCATTAGATTTCACAATTTGCAGCTCTTGATGACCTTTAAAAAGGCTATTTCATTTGAATAATTACTGGAGTGATCCTAAAACAGACAGGACAAATGGAGTTGAAAACTGTGGTACTGAGCATTATTTTGAAGATTTTTGCTACAAAGAAGTGCATTGACTTTCTATGATTGGAGAAAGACATGGAGTGAAGAAAGGTCTGTTCTTAACATTCGAGTAACGACAGCATACTTAAACATTACTGTGAATTATTTTGTTCAACTGGGGTCAAAAACTGTGCTGTAAAGGGCAGATAGTAAATATTTTTAGCTTAACTGGCCCTATAGTCTCTGTGGCAACTACTTAACTCTGCTACTGCAGTGTGAAAGCAACCATAGACGAGTGAGCAAGGCTGTGCTCCAATGAAACTTTCTAGGTGGATGCTAATTTTTGGATTTCATATTATTTTACATGCCATGAAATATAATTCGGTTTGACTTTTTTTCAGCCATTGAAAAATGTAGGAATTATTCCTAACTCAAGGATCTAGCCAAATTTGGCCTGTGAGCCATCGTCGGCTGATCCCTGCTGTAGAAGACAAAATCTGATGTTTGCCAGAAAGTGGGAGGATGGAGCCAGGTACTTTCACTGGGATGAGAATAGGCAATCCAGAGAACAAGTGGAGGGTTGACCTGAGATAAGCACTTCATGACAAGAGAGAAGAAGGTTGAGGATGTGGATACAGATGCAGATTAGTTGGTAGATTTGGTGCTGGAAGTGCATGGAAGTATTCTTCTGATCTTTTATCTTCTCAGGGAAACGTTTAAGCAAATCTTTCAGCTGAGAGAAGAAAGTTGGTAGGAGATATTACAAGTTGAAAGAGAGTGAAGGGTTTATAATAGGAACCATGTAGAAGCAGAAAGTGAATTAGCTAGGGAAAAGCTGTAAGACTGAGAGGCAAGCAGTAAGAGCCCACTTGAGATTTCTGCCATGAATTTAAAACGAGACCTGTCAGCATGGCTCCATATTTTTTTCAGGAGTCTTCATCTGCTTGGGTATGGGCCCTAACTAGGGAAAAGCTTGAATTTAAACAAATTTCGTATTTTTCCAGGCAGAATGATGGAAAAAGAAAGGCCAAGGGAGTTAGTATTTGCAAAGGAGTGACGACTGTGACTGACCCTGTAATTTGAGCTGCATGAGAAAAGAAGTGAGGATATAATGGGAGTGATGGAAAGTCAAAAAGGTGAAAAGGTAAATAAATTAGAAGTCCCAAGGAGAAAAAAAAAAAAAAAACTCTGGGAGACGGGATATGAGAGGGACAAAATTGAAAGACAGGAGGTGGTGTTTGCAGAGTACAATGTTTGTCATACAGATCAAGGAGGTGGTGTGTTTTACACTGTTAGTGACCATGGAAGTGGGTGACAAGTGTAGATCATTGGGGCTGTTGACGTTAGGGAAGAAAGACTTAGAAAGTAATGCACTGGAAGCCTCATCAGTGAAAATGTTTAAATCACTAAGTGTCATGACAAGAAGGGGAGGATGGGACATGGAGAGAACTATATTCTTTAAGAATTGAAGGTGGCAGTTTTTAAAAATTGTATATTCAGGAGTACATGTGCAGGTTTGTTATAAGAGTATATTGCATAGTGCTGGGATTTGGGCTTCTATTGAACCCAACATCCAAATAGTGAACGTAGTACCTGATAGGTTGTTTTTCAGCCCATTCCTCCCTCCCTCACTCTCCACTTTTGGAATATCTTCTTTATTGTTTCCATCTTTATGTCCACATGTACCCATTGTTTAGCTCCCACTTGCCAGTGAGGACATGTAGTATTTGTGTGAATTCTTTTAAAATAATGGTCTCCAGCTGCATCCATGCTGCTGCAAAGGTCATATTTTTTTTTTGGCTGCATAGCATTCCATGGTGTATATGTACCATGTGTTCTTTGCCAGTCCATCACTGATGGGCACTTAGTTTGATTCCATGACTTTGCTATTGTGAATAGTGCTGTGATAAACATACACATGCAGGTATCTTTTTGATAGAACAATTTCTTTTCCTTTGGGGAGGTAACCAGTAATGGTTTCCAAGACAATGCTTATCTCTCTAGCCATTATAATATGCTGCTTCCTAGAAGGCTATATCCATGTGATGTAGTTTGCAGTAAAAGGCAGGTTGAATCCCTTTAATAACAAACCCTTGAATATTTTCAGTTAGACTTGCTACTTCTACTGTACTGCACATGCAGCTCCCCTGAAACCAAGGAGTCATCCTAATTCCTGACCGCACCTCTTGCCTTCCGAATTTGTTCTTAGGATAAAATTGGAGTCCTGAAAATGTCCCCAAAGTCTCTTCCTGCTCCTTCTTCATCAAATCCAATGTATCTTATTATTTTTCCTTCTCCTGCTTAACTCTTATGGCATCAAATATCTAGGAACGTTTTATTGTTTTCTGAACATATAAGTTACTTCTGTCTTCCCAACTGTCCTGTAAGTTCTGTAATGGTAAAACCATGTTTTTTGCTTTCCATATCTCACTCAACCCCTACTAGGCTCTAACTGCACAATCGGAAGTGGAACTTTTTGATTGATTAAGCTTGTCATCATGCAATAGCAGAGTAAAAGTTTTTCAATTATTCCTTGAATTCACTAAACTATAACACTTAAAAGTCTATTAAATCAATAAATAATAAATTTCCCAAGTGGCATAAAACAAGACAATATTAAAAAGGCTTCATAGCAGACATTTGGTATTTGGTAAAAATGAACTTATTCATAATTCTGTGAATTCATATTGGATGCACTAACATACTTGTAAAAAAGTGTTCATCCTGTCGTCTTTTTTATTATTTAAGGGGAAATCTTAAAGGCCAAAAAACTTGTGAAGTTCGATAATTAAAGTCAAGTAAATGTTCTATCTTGTTATTAAGGTAATTGGAAATTGAAAGCAATTTTGTGAAATGGAACACTGGAGAAAAATATTCAGAAGCAGAACACAGCAGTGAAGACGTAGTGACAAAAGACAAGTGCTCTTCTCAAATGGCTTATTTCCAGCAGTTTTTGAAAGCATTGACATTTGGTTTGGTTCTTTCCTATTGGTCTATATCTTGTTTCATATCGTCTCTTGGCAAGGGCAACAGAGTATAGTTGAGTTAAGAGAAGTTGAAAAAAAACACAAAGAAAATTCTGCCTTCATGGTCATTACAGACCATTCCTTGGCTCATAGTTTTTTCTTCAGAGTATGCAACAATAATTATGGACTGTTAAACAGATCTTTATTCCTATCTTTCTGTAGGAAAGGTCTCAAATTGTAGTTATTTGATTAATTGACTCTGTCATAAGTTATATGGAATTATATTTCTTTTTCAGATTTTACTTTTTCTCTCCATTTAATAGTCTGATTTAGTTTAATGGCTATAATGTATTCTGGCAAAATCCATTTAATTTTGCATTATCTATATTGAATGCCTCTAATAAAAGTATTAATCAAAAAAGCATGGAAGAATATCCTGAAAATGATAAATGAGGCTTAGTGTTTGTTTTATGAATCAGTACCATCTTAATAATTTTGCAAATTTATATGGTTTATATAAGAAACCTGAGGTAGCAGAATGCCCTTCAATAAAATCACACTGCCTAAAATGTTTATGAGGAAAGAGATATATTCCTTTACATTTCTCGTATATTCTATTCTTATGTTTGAATGCAGTAAGTGAACATTGGAGATGTTAAACTAGAAGTTTCTTGTAAACAGTAACTACTTTATTTAAATAAGAGCAGTTAAGTGTTAAATTATATGTATATATATAAAACAGATATATACATATACACACGTGTGTGAGATATATATATATATATATATATATAGACATACAGTCTCACTCTACCACCCAGGCTGGAGTGCAGTGGCACAATCACATCTCACTGCAACCTTGACTTCCCAGGCTCAAGCAATCCTCCCACTTCAGTATTTTGAGTAGCTGGGACTACAGGCGTGGGCCACCACACCTGGCTAATTTTTTGTATTTTTAGTGGACACAGGGTTTCGCCATGTTGTCTGGACTCAAGTGATCCACCTGCCTCGGCCTCCCAAAATGTTGGGATTATAGGCACAAGCCATTGCACCTGGCCTAAATGATAAAATTTTTTAATGGGAGGAATTTTATTTTATATGTTTTATCAGGTTCACAACTGACACCTACTATGTACCTTCCTTGTTCTCTTTGCATCTGTTTTAGTTGATCTGGATATCCTATGGCAATAATAATAACAAAAACAGCGACGTAAATAATTACTTAGTACTTACTATGTACCAGCCCTGTCCCAAGAACTTCACAGCTAATAAATGTTCACACTCAAACAAAATACCTTTATAGGAAACAGAAAATGCTGTTAATATGGAAAAAGACAAAACTGATAGTCTTCTCTAATGCTTCCAACATCATTCAGTATTGAGATTCTAACAGAGTCAAATGTTCTTGTCTGTAAGGCTATCTTACATTATCCAACACTGTGAATTATAATTAGGGCAATGAGGTTTTCTTATTGTCTCTAAAAGTTTTTTCCTTCCATTATAATATTTAATTTTTTTCCTTCCATTATAACACTTAATTTTTTTACTACACAGGAAGTTGTTAGTAGTGTCTATAATCATTTTGGTCATATATCAGATTAAAAATAACCTTAGTGACGGGGATTATTTTCTTAAATATATATGCAACACACTTGGTATTTTTATCTCAGGGTTCAGAAAGACCTTAAAGTTTATGTAGCTAACTCATTGTAGAACATCCTCTTTTACCACTTTCTGTTTGCAATTGTATTCTTTATGTCTAGCATTTTATGCCAAACTTAAAATAATAGACTTGCAATAAACACTTCTTGAATGAGTGAAAGCAGGGTCAGGCAAAGCACTTCCTCTTCTCTGATGATGGATAACCTGTTGTTTATGAAGAAACCATCTTTTATAATAAAGAGAGAGATGTCATGATATGAAGCTCCAGCTGCTCTTCAGATTTAGACCTGATTTGCTGCCTTGATTCCTTTATATACGTCCACAGTACACCAATAACAGCAAGCACTTTTCAAAAAAAAGGATAAGTAAGGCATTTTCAAATGTCTTATTGATATTAGTCAAAAAATAAACTTAGGTTTTATCTGAATTCCTTTTTAATTTTGATATGTGATGTTAGGTAGATAGAATTTTAAAAAGCTTAATAGGAATCAGGAACAGAGTGTGTCAACATACATTATAGGACATGTTTCTCAGAATCTTTAAAGAAACATGGAGTACATTTTCTCTAAAGGAGAAAGTTTAGTGAATGAATGCTTCATTCTTTATCAAAAATATAATTTTTTATCATTATACATGGATTTTGACAAATTTTCCTGGTAATCCTGATTAAACCTGTTGGCACAAACATTTGCTGTTTCAAAACCAAACAAAAGTGTTATATATTTACCATTTTTTCTTAATAAAAAATATTCCCTTTGTACATTTTTTATTTTTCAGAGACATCCTGTTGGGTTTAGGGAAAATTTTGCTTTCTTCATATTATGGTTGTTTGATTTTTCAGAGAAGCTTGGTAAGTGTTTCCCAGTTTCAGAAATATTTTTGTGGAAGTCATTTATACAAATTATAGCAAATGTATTAAGGAAAATAAACACTAGGTCTGTATCTCTGATATATCAAACAATGGTATTTCTTTGATTCAGCTGAGCAATGAGTTAATTTGGTGAGGTGTTAATGGAATAATTTGTTTGAGATCCAATTACTATGTTTGAATCTCATAAGATTTTTATTCCCAGTTCAGCCCACTGTTTATGGATGATCTTTAGACAAATCATTGTCAATTTAACAAACTCCACATTCGCCTGTCATTTTAACAACAAAGACTGCTGTTGACCATAATTAAACTAATTGAACAGTGAGTAGGTGCTATATAATACAATTAGTGCAAAATAAGAGGAGATTTCCAACTGCTTTCATTTGCTTTCCTCTGGAATACGGTGGTCTGGAGCTTAGTTACAATTCACATTGATTTTACTATGCTTTCAGTGTGTTTGAAATTACTTTTCAAAATGCCAGGTACTACACTGAATTTTAGAGAAACAAAAATATTAATCAAGTCTTCCATCTCTGTTACGGAAACTTAAGTTCAAGTTTGAAATAAGTGGTCAATTTTTTCTTATTCTCTCCATCCCTTAGTCCAAAAGTCTCAAACTCACGTTTTTATTTCTACCAGAGTCACAAAATAAGCTTCATGACCATAGTGGACCTCATGCCACACTATAGGGGGTGGCAGGGACTCTAGCGTCAGGGAATCATGAGATTCATCTAATAACAGCAGTCATTCAAATTCAGGGCACCATTGCCTTCAGGGACCGTGCACCCAAGGCTGATACATTGGATTTTTCAAGAGAAACCAGAATAAAGGACTTTATGTGAAAATATCTTGATTTTTAAAAAAATACTGGTAACTAAATTTGAGACTACCAAAATATTGTGCAGACCAAGGAAAATATTTCTGGAACTAACTGTGTGCAGGAGCTCCCAGTTTATCGCATCTCATAGAGACTCTTGGACAAGAGTGTCCAGTGGGATTTACTCCATCATCTTGCTTTGTGGAGTTCCCTCAGAGCTGGAATAGTAAAATCAGAATGACTCTCCCTTAATCTGTATCTTATTTTCTTGGTTCTGTGCATAACTTCCAGTGACTTGGTTACAAATTGTTGTCTTATGCACCAATTTATTTTATGAGCCTACCCTAAATATGTAAATAACAAATGTTTGCCTAAATTGTAGAAAATTTAGGCTGCTTGCTCTACTGGGAATACTTGAAGTGTTTGAAGTAAATTTCTTGTTGCTACCTAATAGTTAAGTTCCTGGGTTTTACAAACTTTAATGGTGAGTTTTCAGACTGCACATGAAATACACACATGCATATACACACATACAGTAGCTTAAACTCTACTTTATATGAAGATTAAATTACACATTTAATTTAATGAGCTGCTTAATTCTCAAGATTTTTTTTCATTGTCAAATTAATTCTTTTTGCTACTTTAAGTAGAGCATGTTCAAGTTTGCGGTTGTTGAGTTCATTCTAGAACTGTAAGGATACCTTGAATTTATTTTTGTTGGATAAAGAAACAAAAATATCATAAAATCATGCAACATTCAGTCAACCATGGAGGTACATATACAAATGACCACAAGAAATAAAAATCCAAGTGATATTTATACAAAATTTATTTTAATTTTAATCACTTTAACTGTATAGAATGACTGAAGATGGATGGTAATTATCTATGTTACGCACAACATCTATTTATTATCCATCTGGCAAGGCTAGTTCTAAAACAGTAGCAGAATCATATTCTTCTGTCATTTTAACAACAAAGACTGATGTTGACCATAATTAGACTAATTGAATAGTGAGTGAGTGCTATATAATTCTATTAGTGCATAAAATAGGAGATGTCCAACTGCTTTCATTTGCTTTCCTCTAGAACATGGTGATCTGGAACTTAATTACAATTTGCATAGATTTTACTGTGTTTTCATTGTGTTTGAAATTACTTTTCAAAATTACTTTTCTTAGCAGGCAAGTTGAAAGATTAACATGGAAAAAAGTTGCAATTATTTTAGGAATGTAATCTCTACAGCTGAAATTCTCATCTTTCAGCTTGCATGGGTACTCATTCAGTGATTGACCACACACACTCTAGAGTTAGAGAACCTGAATTCAAATATCACTTATAACTCCATTGTCTCCTGTAAATATTTCCCTAAGCCTTGGTTCCCATATTAAAAATGTGATAATAACAACCTCTTCCTTAGAGGGTTGTCATGAGAATTAAATGAGATAATGTGTGTAAAGCACCAAACACTATAGCTAGCATATAGTAAATGTGCAACATTTGTCTATCTTATCTATCATCTATTTAGATTATTAAGAAACAAATGAATCTATGTATCCATCCATTCTCCTCCTTACCATTTGTGAATTTGCAGAGGTAGAATAGGCATTTCTCTGAAGAAGGTGATACTTCAGGCATTATGGGTTTGGTTTGGTTTGGTTTGGTTTGGTTTGGTTTGGTTTTGTTTTGTTTTGTTTTGTTTTGTTTTGTTTTGTTTTGTTTTCTCCTCTGTCACCCAGGCTGGAGTGCAGTGGTGTGATTTTGGCTCACTGCAACCTCTGCCATCCAGGTTCAAGCGATTCTCCTGCCTTAACCTCCCAAGTAGCTGGGATTACAGGCATGTGCCACCATGCCCAGCTGATTTTGTATTTTGAGTAGGAACGGAGTTTCACCATATTGGCCAGGCTGATCTCAAACTCTTGAGCTCAAGCGACCTGCCTGCCTCAGCCTGGCAAGTGCTGGGATTACAGGCATGAGCCACCACACCTGGCCCATTATGATTCTTACTATCTCAACTTGCCTGCATTATTTAGTGTTTCTTGTACATAAAGATTTGTATTCAATATTTTTCAACTGGAAAAAAAAATACCCATATATCTTAATACATTTAACCAAATATTTCCAAATAGGTTGGATTTGAGCTATTTTCTTCAAGAAGATAGTTTTTTTAAGCTTAACAAAATGTTTTCTTTTCTGGACATCTTAAAGAATATGTGCTTGAGGAGTTTTGGAATCATTAATTTCATTTATTCCAATCAATAAAGATTTATTAAGTACATACTATACACAGAATAGTATGCTTCCTGGAGAAAAAAAAAAGGAGAGTCATGATACTTTCAGTTACTAGAGGGGTCTTTTAAGCGTCCTGAATTCTGAAACTGAATAGATTAAGGGACATATTTAAGAAACAAATGCACCAAGCTCTCTACCTCTGGACTCTGACTCTGACCTCAATTAAAGTAGGATGTTCCTTTGAGAACTTCTGAGTATACAGCAAAATTGTAGTTAGTAAGTTCATATAAGTTTGACAATTACAGAGAACCTACTATTGTTGTATAAATGAGCCAAGGTTGGCTTCTGTGTATTGGCCTCTAGGTTGTGTATAAGCCAGGCAAAAGCCTGCCGGCACCAAATTTAAATTTTTATACATCCAGTTATTTTTTATAACAGCCCAAACAAGCAGCTACTTATGCTCCATGAAACTTCACCTTGCAGCTGATACCCATTGACTAGACAGTGCCCTGCAGTTAGAAAGTCCCAAGTTGTACTTCGGAGCTTTCTGACCCAGGGACTTTCAAATGCTGCTAAGCACCATCAGTGGACCCCTCTTCAATCCCTGTCTCCAATCCTTCAATCCCCTTGCCCTCCTTTTTCTCTGGATGGCAGCCTTGGGACTGTCTTATGTTATGCGGGACTTCTCTTCTCATGCAACCCTGTTGAAGCACTGCCCAATAAAGCTTATGGTGTGTTACTGCCCTTTGTGTTAATATCTTTTTCCTTAATCAGTTCCCAAAGCCTTCAAACCCTCTATAACTGTGTGCCAATTACTGTGCAAGGCACTGAGGATAAAGAGGTAATAAGATACAGTCTTTGACTTTAACGAACTTATATTCTGACTGGGGAGATATTTATGAATCATTTCAATGAAATGCAGTTTCTCTTCTATGAAGATATGCAGAAATATGAAAACATGAAGCACTTTGCTCAGTCTGGGGCAGGTAAGGAAAGAGCTCTTGAAGAAGATGAAGAGTAATTAAATTTTACCTTGAAGAGTAATTAAATTTACCTTGAAGAGTAATTAAATTTTCAGGTAAAATGTAAAAAAAAAAAGTGTTTTTTAGGCAGAGGGAATAACAAAGAAAAGCTTATTAATGAGAAATATGTTGATGTATTTTTCTCTTCTTCATTGTTTTTATTAGCATCACTGCTAAACGACTATTGGTTGAAAAACTACATAAGCACTTTATAAATCCTATCATTTAATTCTCATAATAAGCCACATAAGCTGAAAATTATCAGTCCTGTTTTAGATACGAGGGAACATGCTTAGAAAGTTAACTAACTTGCAAAGTTCACAAATATCTACCACAGTGAGTGGTAAAGACTACACAAGCTCATAGCTGTCTCCACAGAAAATGCACATAAATTGTTTCTAGGGTTGGTTTTGTTCTGGTGTCGTGGTTCTTAATTATTTTATAGTCATAGTGTTCTTTCATTATTTTCCAGAAATGTTGTTCACAATGTACATATGTCATAGCTTGTATTGTCCAAAGATTGTTGTATCCCTAGTTACAAGTTACTGCTTTGCCATAAAGTATGATGTAGGAAGTGATAAGAGGTTAAATTGAAAGAACACATAAGGACTAGAGTCTTGCCTATGTTTAGTTAAGCCTTTCCTACAGGGTAAGAAAAGACTGACATGGTAAGATATTTTTGTGTGTATTTGTGTGTGTGAGTGGGCATAAGTTGTACTTGGAAAGAAAAAGAGAGCAGAGAGAAGACCTGTTAGGAGTTCAATGTAGGAGATACAAATGAAAGTATGAGGGTTTTATTAATAACAGTATTAAAAATGTAGAGAAGATGTATTCATGCGCAAAAAAGTGAAACCACGCTAAAGGTGGCTGATTGAATGGGGTGAAAGTGAGTCAAGAAGGGAAGAAGTCATGTTTATGTCGAGACTTTGAGTTAAAGTCACCGGATGGAATTCCTGAGATTGGGAAAATGGAAAGAGGTTACAGCTTCATTAGAGAATGGACTGACACATGAGAAAAGCACATAAAGTGAATAAGTAGAATGGAGACCAAAAGCTTGAGACTTCAGTAGTTAACAATTGTTGTGAATCACTCAATGCCTATTAATCATTTTTGATTTCTCTTGCCATTCTCAACAGTATCTCCATTCGACAATAAAGTATGTCATCTTTTTACAAATCATTAAAATTTAGCAAAGCCCTACATCTAAGTAGTGGATATAGAGGTAGGAGACCATGAAAAAATTGGAGAAAAAACATTTATCCAATATAGGAGTTGAAAACTCTACTACCTCAAGTGATCCTTCATAACCAAGGATCACTGCTGCAAGGAAAAGTTTCTTCAAAATGGAGATGAGTATGTCATGAAAATTCTGGAAATATGCTATTAGCATGTTATCTTAAAAACTGAAGTTAATATGAAAATAATTATTTACTTTCATATTTATTCTATTTATAGATATTATATTTTAAATATTTCACAAATATTTTATATTATTTATGAATGTTTTATTTTATGTTTTCATTTTACTGTTATTTTGTATATTATATATTATTTATGTATATAAATTATGTTTATTTATATATTTAACTTATATAAATTATATATTTATGCATTATAAAATATTTATTTTATATTCTATGTTTTATTTCATAAAATCTTGATAGAAATTGTAACAAAAAGCCAATACCTATAGTAAGCAATATGAGTTATGTTCATGTTTTTCTAGAACACTTTCTGTGAGAAAATTTTCTGATGGTGTGAAAGAATATTCTTCCTTTCATTTTTGATTTTTACACAAATGATATAGGACATCATATTTTCTTCAGGACTTCCTGAGCTTTCCCATGGGTCTCTTTTACTCTTTATATTTGAATCATTATTTTTTGAAATAATGATTGTGCCATTATCCCTGATAATAATTACATATTTAATCATTAACTGTTCTTTCTGTGTTAAAAATCTATTTATTAATGGCTTGAAGTTTAAAGAAACTTTTCAATATCACTTTCATTAACTTCAAGAAATCCGGCATTAGTTGGAAGATTTGTAATTGCACCTTAGAGTTTGTTTGTACTGAATTTAGTTTGGATAGTAGAATCAGCAAATATATAAACTAGTGTTAAGTGGGAAGGCTGTTTTAATGGAGATTAATTTTATATAATCAGTTAGCCAGCATCTTGTCTTATAGCAATGCTTATTTTACAGCCTCATAACTGCGTATTGAATCTGCAGATAAATATGACTGCTTGATATTTTTCCATTTTATTTCAGGCAACTGCGAGTTTATAGATTGCTGAAAGAACTATAACTGTTGTCTTTACATTAAACTTTAGCTGGAGAATATGATACACTTGCTATGCTCAGAAGTGGTTATATTCTTTTAGCAGTTCCTCTTCTTATATATCTCTTCTTATTAGTGTAGTACATTAGTGTTATTCATCACCACTGTTTAGAATTAGTAGCCTGGATTCTATTGGTCTTACAGGTTATAACCTACTTTTAGGCTACGTGTCTTTCTGATAAGGAAATCTATTATCATCTGATTCATCAATTCAATGTCTAAATATTCTTCTTAGTGCACAAGTTTCTCTTTCTTGCTCATGCTGAAATATCACCACCTGGAAAGGGGGACATCATTTCCAGGAACAATTAGCCATGTGAGAGATCTCACTAGAATCTGCCTCTTGCCAAAGAAACAGAAAATATATGCAGGGTATCTGGAAATACATTTATGCTGTAGCTTTTGATTTTGTGTCTGACACCAGCATGCATTCTAGGACCTAATTGTAAGGGCAGCAGTGAGGATTATAATGAAGGGGAGAGCGGGCTGTTCATCTTTTGGAATCAGGATTGAAAACAAACTTCCCACGGTTTTGAAAGAAGACTTTTCTTTGTGTTTTCCTCTGCTTTTAAATACATGTGGTGGGTTTCTTTTTTTTTTCCTTTTTTGCAGTAACCAGCATGTGAGCTTTAAAATGAATGCTGTGGTTTGAAAGCCTACTCTCTGTGTCTAATGAATTTTCACTCCAGAGGAGCCTTCATTTCCTCCCCATCTCTATTCTTTCTTCACCCAAAGGTGGACTGTTTGGGTCTCAGAAATATGATTATCATATTCGTAATAAATGTGTGCAGAACGCATTATAAAAAGTTATGGAAAAAGTGGAGAGAAATATCTTCCTAGTTGTTAAGGCACAAATTTGCCTCCCTTCAAGGTCTACCACATACATTTATTCAGGTACTTATTTACTCATTGAATAATTATTTATTGTGTGCTAACTGAATGGCAGGCACAGTACGCATCCGCGTCCATAAAACATGCCTAAAGTGCTTGGCAGTCTCATGAGGGAAACAGACATTAACTAAGTATTCAAATATGTAAAAAAAAATGCATTTATAAATAAATATATAAAGACTATATTTTCATTTCAAAATAAATATATAAATACATGCAAAGAAGAGGAAATACTGGGAACCTCAAACAAACAATCTATGTTTGAGAATTCAGGAAATCTTACTAGAAATATTGGCTTTTGGGCTGAAGTAAAATATGTAATTAATATTTGGGCAGGTGAAAGTTGGGGACTGTCAGTACAAACTCTTTAAGAAAAGGGAGAAACTATTTTATTCTTTGTATTTTTTTAAGAGTCTTTTCACAATGTCTTCAATTTAGGTTGAAGTTACGCAAGATGCAAAAACAGAGTTTGCAAAGTCTAAAATATTTAAATATTTTGATTTCCCATTTAAAATATATTTAAATGTTTTCTCAATAAGCATGCATAGGTGCTTTATTTTCAATTTCTACTCATTCAGGACTGATGTCTTCATTTTCGAGAATTTATATTTTGCCATTTATTTAAAAAGACTCTTGTGGAAAACTGAGTTCAGAGGTCAAATGTTTCAGATTTATTACAGTGATATTTTAGCTTTAGTTGTAGATTGGTACCTTGAGTAGCTGCCCCCGGCCTGCCACTTAATACAGTTCAATTTAACCTAATATATACCTGGCAAATGCTTTTTGAATTGGTCTTAGACCTACAGACATCTTTAGAAGGAAATAGAATGAAAATGCTGCTAACAGAGTTTTAGGAAGCTTCCATGTGTTTCTCGAAGATGTTCTGGACTTTCAAACCAAATGACAAAACAAATCCTCTTAATCAGAGGTTACAGCCCACAGGCCAAATCCAGTCTGCCACATGTTTTTGTATGGGCTATGAGCTGGTTTTTACAATTTGTTTAAATGGTTAAACAAACAAAAATGAAACAACACTTTCAACATATGAAAATCAAATGAAATTCAAATTTCGGTATCTATAAATGAAGTTTTGCTAGAACGCACTCATGCTCATTTATCACATCCCATCTTTGGCTGCTTTAACACTACAGTGGCAGAGGTGAAGAGCTGCAACAGAGCCCACAAAGACTAACATACTGATGATCCACATGTACTTATGGAGCACATCTGGAAAGTCAGGAATTAAAAACAAACAAACAAACAAAAACAACACAATCTCTCCGCCCTCGTGGATTTTACTTTCTACTGGAGGAGATATATAAACTCATAAATCGATAAGTTTACTTCAATTAATGTGATAAGTACTAGAAGGAAAATATAACAAGTTATGGCATAGGAAACACCTGAGGGCAGAGGTTGGGGCTGCTTTACTGAAGGTGTAAGAAGGAGGAGCTGCTTAGTAGGACTCTAGGATGAGGCAAAGAAACAGCCATGAAGAGGAGGGGCATTCCAAATAGACAGTAAAACAAAAGCAAAAGTCCTAAGACTGGAAAGAGCTTGATGATTTCTGGATAGGGAAGAGAAGCTATGTGTGATCGAAGTGTCATGGGTGAGCAGGAGAGGGATATAAAACAAAGAAGTTGAAAGATGGGAAATGTTCAGTGTGGAATCTACTGAGCCTCTCACCTCTGGCAAGGTTGATTAGATGAGTCTAATGTGTGGTCTCAAGCTCTGTATATTTTTCATCTCTCCAGGTGCTTCTTTTATGGCCAGGTTTTGGAAACCACAAATGTTTTCATGTTAGTCTAAGTGCCATGAGAAGCCACTGGAGAATTCTTGGCAGAATTATATATTTAAAAGTTCCTCTTGGTTGTTGTGAAGAAATAGGTCTGCAGGAGGAAAGAGGAGAGACAGGAAGCTGGAGGGGGATGTTTCTGGAGTTGTCCTACCAAGAGACTTGTGTTAGGGTAGCAGTAATGGCGGTGAAAAGGGGACAGACGTGGGCCGCATCACAGAGGTAGAGCCAAAATAACTTGCTGATTGGAAGTGGGAGTAAGGGAAAGAGGAATCAGTGTCACTGAATACCTGGGAGGATGGCAGTGACAACTGCAAAGACAAAACAGGAAAGGGGCAGGTTTGGAGGTGGGAGATGGAAATCAGAAGTCTTATCCTAGACAAGTTAAATTCTAGATATTTATTGGGTGGTATCCTTCAAACTCAAGAAGGCATTTTGTACCCTCTATATGCTAGACAGCATTCTGGGCACTGATAATTTTATGAGTTAAAAAAATACAGAAAAAAACTCCATACCATTGTGGGATGTCAGAGCGATGGTGAGGTGACGAGCCTGAAGTTCAGAAGACAATGGCCATGGTGAAATGCATAGATTTGCGAGTCCTTTGGTTGACAGATTGCTTTGCCTCTGTATTTTTACACTGAACTATTTTAACATTTTACACAATGATGCAGAACATTCAAAGACAACACAACTGTGGATTACTTTCTGGAGAAATGGACTGGCTTGAAAACACATCTCCTTCTGGGGACTGCAGCACCCTTTCTGCATGCTGGCAGAGCCGTGTTGCACTTGAACGGACCTACTGGCAAATTTGGACACATTTGGATACTCTTCTTATTAGTATAGTACATTTGTGTTATTCATCACCACTATTGTGTTATTCTTCACCACTATTTAGAATTAGTAGCCTGGATTCTATTGGTGCATGTAGGTCTGCAGCTTTGGTTGTTGTTGCAGGAAAAGGGAGGGATTTTTATTTAGTTAGTTAGTTTTGGTTGGACTGACTGCTGAGCTGACAGAGAAAAAGAGCTACTTCAACACCAGTATGGGAGAACCAAGTACTGCAGTAAATGAGTTTAAAAGGCATCTAGCCAGCTTTACCTGTTCCTGCTGATACATGAGACTTCAATCCAGCCAGAGCCGCAGGGCCTAGAAGAACCTACCCGTGCCTGAGCATGAATGATAACGGATATAATAATACCTTGCACTCATATAGCACTTTTGTACTTGGACTTTCAGAAAGGTGGGCCAAGCAGGTGCTATTATCTGCATTTTACAAAAATATCTCTCAGAGGCAAAAAGCGTGTGGGGAGGGGTGAATAAAGATGAAGCCAAAGAGGCTTGAAAATAAGGTAGAAACAAGTGCACTTAGATTGAGAAGTTGCATGAAACATTATGAATTGTTTTTGGTTACTTTCTGCTACTGGTGTTACTTATTTTCTAATTAATTACATCAAGTAACTGTCTGTTGATTAACTCATGATATTATACCTAGCATGTTTGCTCACAATAGGGGTCTCAAGCTCAAATGCTTAAAAAGTCTAGGCAGACCAACCTGCATGAATGGAAGGGTGCAGGTTAGGGTATGCTGACCTGGGAAGCCCCTGCTCATCATAAAGTGGCCATCACTACTCAGGTCCATTGAGGGAGTTGCTAGGAATGTAGACGCAGGGTAGACTTGTTATATGACTGTTTAAAGGAAGCTGAAAGCAAACTTGTGTAATCTCTCATTTTTTTTAGTTTAGCAACTAATTAAAAAAATTAAACCTCCAAGGGCCAAAGAATACTTCTTTGAAGATAAATTTGGCCCACATGTTGCCAGTTTCTCAACCACCCACTTATGAATTCAGAATTGTCTGTTAATCCTACATATTGGGCCAGGTGTGGTTGCTCAGGGCTTTGGGAGGCCAAGACAGGAGGATTGCTTGAGGCCAGGAGTTCAAGACCAGCCTGGACAACATAGCAAGACTTTGTCTCCACAAAAATTTTAAAAGATAGCCAGGTGTGGTGGCTCATGCCTGTAGTCCCAGCTATTTGGGAGGCTAAGGGGGGAGGATCAATTGAGCCCAAAAGTTGGAGGTCACAGTGAGTTGTGATTATGCCACTAGACTTCAGCCTGGGAAACAGAGCTGAACCCCATCTCAAAAAAAAAAAAAAAAGAAAAAAGAAAAAACCTCCTGCCAATATGGAAGTCTTGTAACCTGTTCCCAGAGAGAATGTTTTCCTTGAACACTTACTGTCAATAGCAGGAGTGACTTCTTTGAATGGCAGTTGGGTGAGCCCTGGAAATATCTGCAGCATCTCAAAGAGTATGAATAGAGCTTTTTAAAGCTCCTTACATGACCTTCTATTAAATATAACTTACTTTGATCTTTAACATTAAAAATTAGGTAAGCAAGTATTTATAGGATATATAGACTGTTTAAATATGTTCCTATGAGAGCAGAGTGACATGTCTGCACACATGGTAAATAGGTTTTCTTTTAATTTTATGAAGTTATAAGTTGAAGTGGTCAAATAAGTAGTAATAGAAATCTTAACACATATTTTTACAAAAGGATTCATTAGATCTGATTTAGCCATGGAGCTAAATTTAATTCATAATAAAGGCACTCAGTTTTTAGTATTCTTCCTGTGTTGGAATTTGGTATAAAGCAAGAAATATGAATTTTGAATTATCATAATTGATATATATGCAAGTGAGAAACCAGTTATTGAGGTAACTCCTCCTGACCTAATATAGCTAGTGGATATAGAAGTGGGAAGTAAATCTTAGCAAAGCTAACTTTTTATATAAATAGGGAAAGTGAGGTACAGAAAAGCAGGATGTAAGTTTCTCAAATTCACAGGGCTAATGAAATGAATGGCCCAATCAGGACTTTAAAAATCCAGTCCAGGTTCTAGACAATATAACAATAAGCCCTAAGCCCCAAACCAACCTACCCCCACAACACACAAACACCTTGGGTAAAGGAACTAGAAGTAGGTATATGAGATTCACCCTTCCCACCCTTCCGTTCCCTCCTTCTTCCCCCCACCGCCCCCGGCCCTTCTTTCTTTCCTTTCTTTATTCCTGTTTGAGGTACTCTGAGTCATTATGGTTGGTGGTAGGAAATTCACCAGCTAAATCTATTGATGGTGGGGGGTCCAAATGGATATCGGGAATTAGGACAGTCTCGTAATTTGAAAGATTCTAAAATATTTCTTGCATAGGATGTGATTCGATTTACCATTTCCCTAAGAAATATAACTTCCTGAAGGAAGATATGTTAATAAAGGTAAGAAAAAAAATCACAAAATCCATTGCCCAGAGACATTTGTTTTTTATATTAAAATATGTGATCTTCATTACTTTTCCCATGAGAATTTAGGTTTACAAAAATTGATTCCGTCCATACATTATTCTTTCATTTAAGGATTTTCAAACTGTGACTTATGACCAATTAGTGGGTTAGAAAATCGATTTTGTGGGTAACAGCAAGCATTAAAATAATTAATAGAAATAGACTATAAAGTAACTGAGAAAATAGTGCAGAGTAAGGATAAATATTGTGTCAGTTATATATGTGTGAATGTGTCTAGGACCACAATGTAAAGTGATTTTTGTATTGTCAGTAAAAATACCAGAAGGCCAGTACTGTGGCTTGCTATTTCTGCTTATTATTATTATTATTATTTTGAGACAGAGTCTTGCTCTGTCACCAGGCTGCAGTGCAGTGGCACAATCTCGGCTCACTGCAACCTCTGCCTCCCGGGTTCAAGCGATTCTTCTGCCTCAGCCTCCCAAATAGTTGGGATTACAGGCATGCACCACCAAGCCCAGCTAAGTTTTGTAGTTTTAGTAGAGACGGGGTTTCAAAATGTTGGCCAGGATGGTCTCGATCTCTTGACCTCGCAATCCGCCCGCCTTGGCCTCCCAAAGTTCTGGGATTATAGGCATAAGCCACCGTGCCCGGCGTTCTGCTTATTAATTTTATAAAACCTCCTTGTTTTTTTTAAAGACAACATCTCACTCTGTCACCTAGACTGGAGTGCAGTGGCACAATCATGACTCACTGTAGCTTCGACCTCCAGAGCTCAAGCAATCCTCCTGCCTCAGCCTCTCAAGTATCTGGGACTACAAGCTCATGCCACCATGCTGGGCTAATTTTTAAATTTTTAGTAGAGTTGAAGGCTTCCTAGATTTCCCAGGCTGGTCTCGAACTCCTGGGTTCAAGTGATCCTCTTGCTTCAGCCTCCTAAAGTACTGAGATTATAGGCATGAGCTACTGAGCCCAGCCAAAGCTCTTCCTTTTAAGCAATTATTGACATATATAATCCCTTTGAATTCTGCCTGAAAAGAATGCATGCCGTCTCACATTATTGCTCTCTGCTTTGTGAGGAAATGAGATCCTTTTGCTTAGAAGCGTCACAGGTTCAATGTTTATTCCCACTCCAGTCTCATCTTGGAGGAGTCTTCCACTGACTATTGTTTTTATGGAGAGAAAGAGTTTCCAAACCATTACATTTCTGCTTACAGTGGCTTGGAATTTAAGTTCAACTATTGTCTGGGTTGGTGTTATTGCTATAGTAATCTAGCAGCAAAATACCACGGGTTTAGGATTCCTCCAGCCCAAACAGTTGGTATCTTGAGATTATTTTACCCACATGTCTTTACTATTCATCCAAGCTGATTCATCCAAGCTGATATAGCAAACCCTTTTCGTTGCTTTTTGTTATTTTAGTAAGGACAGGCGCCGTAATGGATTCTTACATGCAAACTTGCTAATGCCTGGATTCTGTAGAATTTGATTTTGAAAAGAAAAATAATTATGAGTTCAAGGACAATAGATTTATTTGTTATTTTCTCTTCTCTTAGCCACATTTTTAGTTTACTTGTATGGGTCACTGCACTTTGTCAATTATCTTTTTTTTCTTCATTTGGCTTGCAGGTTTCCTTGAGCCACAACAGAAAATTAATCTAACTTCCAAGGATTAGTTCACAAATTGGGTGACCTCCATCGAATATGGGGGTAGTGGCCACAGCTGATCTTAAATCCTGACTTTTCTCAGTAGAACACCCTGCCCATTGGTCACCAACTCTAACTTGTCTTGAATCAGGGGGTGGGATTAAAGGCTACAGAAAGAATATAGGTTTACTAAACCTTTCTGGCCTTTTAATTTTATGTTTTAAGACTCATATAGTAAAGGCTAATTTACGTATTTGCTGAAGCAATGTCAGAATTGCTTTATGTATGTAAACAGGTACACATACACACAAACTCATTATGTTAAAATTACACAATGTGATGACTCTCTCTAATGCACACTGCACATAAGCCAAGCTTCCTGAAATTTATTTGACAAAATTAATAAAGTAAATGTATCAGAAGATCAAAAAGTTGTCTCTAGAGTTTGCACATGAAAGTTCTTCCTTTGAATTGAAATTTTTATATATTTTCTGTGATGTGATAAGAGCAGGGCTGAAAATTGACAATCATAATAATTATTTCCAGTTGATAGCCTACCACAGTTTTCTGCAAGCTGAAAAAAAAACTGACAGCACGTGGTCACTCTCTTTAAAGGGCTTACATGCTTTCCATCCTCACTCAAAAGCATAAAACGTGTCAAATGAACTCTGTAGAACAGTAAAACTAACATTCTTGTATGTAAATAAAATAGACTCGCAGGAGTAGCAGTTTGAATGTGTGTGCCACTCTCCTATTTTAAGACCCTGCGCAGTTATCACGTCAAATGCAACGAAGTTTTACTAGTTCTCACAAGCAAGCAAGGAACATTTAAGAAGTACAATCTCATTTCAGGAATTAGAAATAATTCAGGTTGGAGAGACCTCTAGTGGGCATTTCCATTCGTATCGATGATGAATCAGACAAAAAGAGATAAAAGTTGATTAAAAATCACATTCTATATTTCTGCAATGATACATTCTTTTTAAAATAAAGTACTCCTTATCAGGATATATATGAAATAGCCAAAACAGGTGCTCTTCAGAAAAATAATGAAGGTTTAAGTCTGAATATATATACTCAAAGCTAACTGTATTTTCCCTTTTAAAGTGCCACAGAACCATAATGTAAATGTTAGTAAAAAATCTTACAAGTGGTTATTTTTATCTACCTTATTTCTGCTCTCACTAAAATCCTACTTAGAAATTCATTAGAATATAAATCATACATAAGACACTTCTCTATTATTATCCTCAAAGTTTAACTGAATTGCATCATGGAAATTTTTCCAAAATGGGATACCAGTTATTCAAAGCTCCCTTCCATCATACTCTCACACTGTATTTCCCAAGACGCTATCGGACAAATAAAATTGGTAGCCAGAGCAATTATGAAAAGCCAGGTCAAAGGAACAAGTCCCTGCCCTACCTTTAGAAAGCTGGGAGGCCGAGGCGGGCGGATTATGAGGTCAGGAGATCGAGACCACGGTGAAACCCCGTCTCTACTAAAAATAGAAAAAATTAGCCGGGCGTGGTGGCGGGCGCCTGTAGTCCCACCTACTCGGAGAGGCTGAGGCAGGAGAATGGCGTGAACCTGGGAGGCGGAGCTTGCAGTGAGCCGAGATTGCGCCACTGCACTCCAGCCTGGGCGACAGAGCGAGACTCCGTTTCAAAAATAAAAATAAAAATAAAAAAGAAAGCTGCAAGTGTGCTGGAGAAGAGACAACAAATCACAAAAGCCTGGGAGTGCCCTTGGCAAGGATATCCTTCCCCAAAGAGTTTTGAGCTTCTCAAGCCATGCTTAATAACAGAAAATAAAGGCTGTTGAATTTTTAGTATCTGTAAGAATATTACAAAATACAATGAATTTTTATTTCTACCTGTTTATTAAGATGCACGTTTCAAAACTTATTTCATGTCGTAATACAATCTATGTGGCTTAGTTCTTCATTGTTTAGTAATTACCTCTGGATGGTTAATCATATTTCCCTCTCAAATGCAAATTCTTTGAAAGCAGAGAAGGCATTGTCTTCTCTTCTTACACCTCCTTATTAACATATTGCCCCCTCACCTCTATATTGCACAATTTCTGTGCTTATTTAAGTGCACTTGCTCCTTCTCCTCCACGACTTCTTGAAAAGGCAATGTGGATTCCACAGTGTATGGCTAAGTGTCTGGAGAAAACATCTAGCCCAGCTGCAGACCATTGGGTGTTTATTACTATTATTCATGATTTTGACAGTATTCTCTCCCTCCTTTGAATGTTCCCATTTCAGGCAGTTTTGTCTATAAATAGGATCTACCTTCCAGAGCCAATGATTTCAGTAGGGTTCTTTACTTTTGTCAGTGAACTTAAATTTTAAAAATCTGTTTTCATAGAAGGTTAGCAGTTTTTTTCCAATTAAGAGTGTAGGCTATATTATCTCTAGTGTAATCCACAAAAGAAATCAAAGGTATTTTCATACCATGTTACAATTGTGGCAGATAGAGCCAGTATTGTTTAGGCACTGTGTAATTATGGTAATTATTATGTCTGTCATTAAATCTTGCTACTAAAAGAGAAGCTCATGTATTATCTTATGAATTTGTATTTCTTTTAATATGTTAATTCTATCAATATGATGGTTTTTGTTTTTATGCCTGCTGATTTTGTTTTTGCATTGGCACATATTCAGAGAAGGGCTACTGAGGCTCTATCAGAAAATATTAAGTGAGATTCAACAACTGGATTTGCTTCCATTTGGTTATTCTTGCCCCCTACCCCCATAATTCATTTCTAACTCCTCCTTACTCTGTAAGTGATAAAACCCTTGATATAAAATGGACTTGTGAAAGTTTCAAAGTGCCCAGGAAGAAGGCACTGGGCAGGCGATTTCCAATGGAGGTGGTCCCAGGTAAGAAGTACGAGGGAGAAATGGCCCAGAGGGTAGCTGCTTTGAAAACGGGCAGGGGAAAAGCAAATCCCTGGAGGCAAGCTGAAGGAGGAAGGAGGGGAGTATAGTGCACTGACTGGGAATCAGCCTCACGGCCTGCAGAGCTGGAAGCTGCAGAGCTGAGATCTTAATGGCCATACCCTGGATGATAGGCATAGAATCTATTGCCCCTACCTCAAAGACTGGTGTGAGGAGAAAGAAATCGAAGCAACAGGTGGTGGAAGAAATTCTGACTAAAAGGAATCACAGGGCTGTGTCCTAACTCAGCTACTGTCTAGTTGGTGGGTGGGGGACGGGGGTGGCTTTTAAAAATTATTTCAATAGTTTTTGGGGGCAACAGGTGGTGTTTGGTTACATGAATAAGTAAGTCCTTTAGTGGTGATTTCTGAGAGTTTGGTGCACCCATCACCTAAGCAGTGTACACTGTAGCCAATGTGTAGTCTTTTATCCCTCACCCCACTCCCATCCTTTCTTCCAAGTACCCAAAACTCATTGTATCATTCTTATGCCTTTGCATCCCCATAGCTTAGCTCCTGCTTATGAGTGAGAACATACGCTGTTTGGTTTCCCATTCCCGAATTACTTCACTTAGGATAAAGGTCTCCAGGACCAGCGTGGTGGCTCACACCTGTAATCCCAGCACTTTGGGAGGCCGAGGCAGGTGGATCACAAAGTCAGGAGTTCGAGACCAGCCTGACCAACATGGTGAAACCCCGTCTCTACCAAAAATACAAAAAAAAAAAATTAGCCAGGCTTGGTGGTGGTCACCTGTAATCCCAGCTACACAGGCGGCTGGGGCAGGAGAATTGCTTGAATCTTGGAGGTGGAGGTAGCAGTGAGCCTAGATCATGCCACTGCACTCCAGCCTGGGCGACAGAGCGACACTCCGTCTCAAAAAAAAAAAAAATAAAGTCTCCAATTCTATCCGGGTTGCTTTAATGCTTTAAAGGAATTTTTAGCTATTAACATATAAATAATTAAATTAAGAACTGTCAGATGTTGGCCAAAGGGCACAAACTTTCATTTATAAGATGAGTAATTTCTGGAGACCTAACATACAGCATGGATGGTAATGGAGGTTTTAATTGATTTGATTGTGGTAATCATTACACAATGTATCATATATCAAATCATTACATGGTACATGTTAAATATATAAAATTGGAATTTGTCAGTTTAATGTCTAAACATTTTAAAAAGATGACAGCACGGAAGAAAAATGAGAATACATTTAAAAAATTTAGAACTAAATGTATTATCTGTCACATGGTGAATTCTAAAAAGTTGTTTGTGGAATAAATAAGTGGACCTTTCAGATGTTTTTTTTAAAAAAAGAACTGTCAGTGTTTAGGAAGGGAGACTTCCGTGAAATTGCTATCATATTCCATTTTAATCCACTCTTTTGATCAATATTACAGGATCTGGATGCATTCATTGTGCAATATTGGAAATTATTCTTAGCTTATAACTATACTGTGGCTGGGGAAAAGATGTTCTTTAAAAAACAAAACCCCTAAGTGATCTACTCTATATGAATACTGTGTCTTCTTTTTGTTTTTTCTAATTATTCCGTGAATACCCATTTTCCTTTTCTCCAGGCTGCTACTGTCACATCAATGACACTTATCAGGCCCCCATTTATTTAAAAATTTGAATAAATGCACCAGCCCAGGCTACTTCCATTGCTTGCTGCCAAATATTACTAGGTTTTTACTAATTAATTACTAATTCAGTTGTCAGCTGGATTAGTCTCTCAAATTAATGTGGCTATGCAATGTGAGAAATCAGATATCAGTTGATATTGTAAAATAATGTACACATTTTTTGAAAGACACATTTCTATATAAATGTAAAACGCTACAGAATTAAAGGAAAATCAACCGAACTATAGATGACAAAGCCGTGCTGTGACAATGCTATTCATTGTCTTAAAGGCTTGCTTATAATAGTTCAAACATCAATTGCATAGTTATGTACTTTCACAATCACAGAATGTTTATTACCACAAACATCTTTTAATTTCTTTTCACTGAGTAAAAGTTTCCATAATTACAAGTATAAAAATTTGACATTAAATTAATGTGTTTCTGAAACCACTGTTTCAGTTAATGATAGTGATATCACTATTTGTCTAAAATGCTTGCATCTTTACGCTGAGGAGTCACTGAAATATCTTAAAGTTAGTAGTGTTCAGTGCATCTAGTAACTAGTTTATCATTCATATAGTCTACTCAACACCTTACATGTGTTTATAAAACATCCACTTTATGATACCAATTTGAACCACCATATTATATCTAATTTGGAACATCATCAAATTATAAATCTGTCTAGTTGGGATGGAAGAGCTAAGTTATCTTAAGGTCATTTCTTGAGAGCTTGGTATTCTTATATCGAGATTAGAAGGGGCAGCAACCATATAGCGTGGGCTTATACATCATTAAAACCAAAAATGGAATTGAATTACTTGCCCAAATGGAAAAATCAGAAATTTCACAACCTCCTCTGCCACACACAATCATGTTCCCATACTATCGTTTTCTTTTTAATTTTATTTGTACTGACAAATAATAATTGTATATATTTATGAGGGTACAATATAATGCTTTGATCCATGTATGCACTGCGGAAAGAGCAAATCGAGCTACTTAACATCTATTACCTGACCTACTATCTTTTCTTGAAAATTCAGGCTCTCTTGGTAAAAGTGACCTTTATCTTGCCACGCTGTTATCATCCAGAGGTTAGTAGTCCTGTCATTTCTCTCTTTTGGAGAGTAGGCAATCCAAGGTGTTCAGTTTTTCTCTCATATGCTGATATCAAAAATATATATATTTTTGGGGAAAAAAGTCTTACAATTAAGAAAAAAATAATATGTATTCACAATGCAGAAATGAGGATATATAAATAGGAAAAGGTTAGGTGGGGTGCCTAAAAAGTCACGCAGCTATCGCTGGGAATAAATGAAGATCCTATGATCACTGATTCTATGCTTTTACCAGAAACTTGCTTTTATACTTGAAAAGGTACTTCCAAGTCAGAGTACAACATCTTTTAATTTTAGAATTTATGCTCTATTATTTGTAGAACCTTCATAACTGCCATCAAAACATATTGGAGTTTATTTTTTAGGGACACCCAGACATCTGCAGCTGAGAAGAAACTAAGGACTCGTCAGTCAAAATTAAGAGCTTGAGCTTTGGAGTCAGGCAGATCTGGATTTAAATCTTAGTTCTCTTGTTTATTGGCAGTGTAACCAGAACAATCTTCTTAAAGATACCTTCAACTGTTCCTATTTTCCTATATCTTTGAAATAAATTCATAATTCAAACCCTTGTCATCCCCTCCATGGCCACCCTGCTCCCCTAACCCAGCCAACCCGCTCTACCCTAATCACTTGCCAAAATTGTTTCTGTGCCTCCTGACCAGTCTCACTTCTCAAAATTTGCTAACGACTTTGCATTTCACTCAGAGTGAAAGAGAAAGTTCTTACTGTGATGTATCAGTAAAAAGCCATATGGGATGTGCACGCGTGACTCACATTCCTTTGTTATTTCCCTGATCTTGCCCTCCTCTATGCTGCCTCCTGCTGACTCTACTTATTCTTGTGTTTCTTTTTCTTTTCTGTAGAAGTGGGGGGGGGGGTCCCTATTTGCCCAGGCTGGTCTTGAACTCCTGGACTCAAGTGACCCTCCTGCCTTGGCCTCTCAAAGTGTTGAGATTACAGGCATGAGCCATAGCACCTGGCCTGAGTCTACTTATTCTAGCCACACTATATTTGTTGCTATTCCTTGAACACCTCGGGCACATTCCTTCCTCAGGGCCTCTGCACTTGCTGCTTTGAATTATTTACTTGAGTTATTCTTCCTTCAGTTGTCTACATGGCTGCTCCTTTCAGGGTGTTACTCAAAAGTCTCTTTTACAGGGGGTGACCTAACTCGTATGCATAACATTTCAATTCCTTTCATACTGTTTCCATCCCCTTCCTTGTTTTATTTTTCGGCCAAAACTTTTCCACTATCTAATATGCTATATGTTTTAGTTATTTAGCTTGTTTACTATATGATTTGTCTCCAATGGGATATAAACATCATAAATGAGGATGTTAGTTTGTAATTATCACAGAATCCAGAATAGTGCCTGTTACACAGAAGCACTCCATCAGTTCTTACTGATGAGCAAATAAATGAAAAAATAAGCCTCTCTGAATCCAGGAATCCCTCAGGATAACCCTCATGAGGTTATTGTAATATTCGTTCTAGATAATACTTGTAAAGAGATGAGCATAGTACCCGTATATATTGGGTTAAATTGTTAACATTAATTTCACTTGTTTCCTTCTACTTTATAAAATATGGCTAGTAGAAAATTCAAAACTACATATGTGGCTTGTGTCTGTGGTTTGAATTATATTCCTATTGGGTGGCACCTGTGAGATTCCATGTGAATTCTCTGACAGCAGAGATCTAAGTGCACAGTGGGATAGGAACCAGATCATATAGAAAGTTGAGAAAGGCAGAGCTTGATGAAAGAAGGAGGGGAGAGGGAAGGAACTCCATCCTCAGGGGTGTAGCAGGAAGCAGATGGCAACAGACAGCCATATAGAGAGGGCCACATTGTGACAGGTAGTTACCTCCAGTCAAGACTCACAACTAGTCCAAAGCAGACCCTACAGGGAGGGAACCTAGGAGGGGGAAACAATACCTTGACCTCATTCTCCTCCCTTACTCTGATGTCATTGGGTCCTTCCCACTGCCTGAGCCAAGAGGAAGCCAGAGGAAAGGAAGGCCTCTGAGGTTTTTTCTATCTCAAAGTCAGCCTCACTAGCAGAGGTATGGAAGGAGACAGAATAAATCTTGGGGAACCAAGGGGAAATATCCAGCAAGGGGGTGCTCATTTCTATACAGTGGTATAGACTGCCCTTAATTTCCTTACCTAGGGTGTCAGCTCCATGCATGCAGGTGCTGAACAGAAACATCTCAATATGCTTCTGAATGAGCCTATAACATTGGCATGTCAGTACATATTTGGTGGCAGCCAATAATAATAAAATCACAATTCCATGCCAAATGCAGTTCATATTATCTCTCTCAGTCTTGGACTAATTCCTCTATTTATGATAACTGTGGGTAGTACAGTGTTTATCCCGTAGGTGGCTACAAGTGAAAACACTGTACTCTGTTGAGTTTCTACAAGGCTACCTTACCATTCATCAGCAGATGTACAAGTGTTCTGTCAATATTAATTCTCAGAATAGTCATAGTTAGAGCCTCCTGTCCCTTCTCCCAAGTTTCAGCTGAGAAACTGCTAGAGCATCAGAAGCAGTAAGTGGCCTGCACAAAGACACATTGCAAACTGCTGTCAGGGTGGTGATTAGAATTTCAAGTTCCTGACTTAAGCTTAGACAGGTTGACTGCTTAGTGCCTCCAGAGAGAAACTGCAGCTGGCTGGCAACTTTGGCAGAATGTAGCAAGGTCTGTCTTAATCTCAGTTCCCTGAAGAATTTCCCATGGGAATCTAGGACCCTCAGTGGAGCAGACCTTTGACTGAGCTAATTATAGTAGGCCTGGTCCAAAGCACCTCCCAGTAAAGAGCAGCCTTCCCAGGAGATGATTGAGTGGTTTGTTTCATTGTACTTTCCTTGCTGCCATTTCTTTGATAAAGTCACACACTGATCTGCAGCTAAACACATTGCTGTTTAGGGGAAATCACGAATTAATGAAATGTGCTTCAGCGTTTATTGCTACATGGAAAATGTGTTGTACCAGTGAGCAGAAACACTGCGGTGATTACAGTTAATAGAATCAGGGCTCCCTGATGTTTCCCTCAAACCGTCCTTGTTCGCATGGCTACAGAAGTACTCTACCAATTTAGAACTTCTGACGCTGGAGAGCTCAAACCTAGGATGACTCTGGTAAGAGCTAATTTCCATCATTATCTATCATTATCTCCTCTGAAAATTTATCTGTTTAATGTCTGGTGTCTCCTAACACAAGTCTATTTCTTAGCATCTATGTCAAAATAATTTAAAATAAAAGAATGGCAAGCCACATCAAGGTTACTGTTCATCCATCCATGCCAGTCAGTAGTAAATAGATCAAAGGTGCTCATCTGAAGTTCCTGAAAAGGACAAGCAAATGCTATTAGGCAAACAAAGAAAGCACTTTTCAATATAAATGAATACATTAACTTAGCTTTTGTTATGTAAGAGCTAATTCTTCCTTTTAAAGAACAAGGCAAATGTATGTAGAGCCTCCTCTGAATGGTTATTATAGAATATGTAGGAATGTAAAAAAATTTTAGAGATAGTCTTGCTCTCAAAATGATGGCAGTCTAACAGGAGGGATGGTTTTTGAAGTAGTCAACAATTTTATATTGAGGCAGCAATGTGTAAAGCTCCCTGGTAGTTGCCAGTGATACCACAGGAATGAGACTGTTCTTGCCCTCAAGGTGCTAACAGTCTAGACTTAGATATGTATATTTTAAACTAAATAGGAAAGCTGTCTTAGGACAGGAACCATGCAAACAGACTCAGATGGAAATTTGCATGGTTTATTGGACAGTGTAATGGTGAACAAATCCTATAGAGAAGCCGAATGGACAATAGAATACTATGTTATTCTTTGGGAATGACAGAAGCACAAGTGAGCAAAATCAATCATGCAAACACACCTAACATATCACATGTAACACTAGTCACCAAATTCTATCCTGAAATCATAGAAAGAAAAAGATTGTGTGAAACAGCCTTAGACAAAAGTAGTAATGGTGCCATGTTGACCCCACCCCCAAAAAACAAAATTCCAGCCCACATATTTATTAGGGATGTGACCTTGAAGAAGTTACACTCTGAGTGTCAGTTTATAAAATGAACACTATAGGACTTAATTTCACTGGATTATAAGAGTTGTATGAATAAATGAAGGTTTGGAAGACTGCCAAGCATCTGGCAAGTACACAGTAAATGGTAACTATTATTATTGTCCTTTTGTATTCTTCTCCTCCAAATCCAGCACAATTCCTTGTACATACAAGATATTCATTACATTTTTTTGAAAAGTAAATATGTTCTCACTATCTCACCCTTTCTTGACGTGCCCACAAAAAAAATCTCATGAATAATTTATTCTAGAATTTTATTCCATTCAGGTGATCAAAAAGTATTTACTTTTTCCTCTGCTACTTGGCACTGAGTCAGCTGAGACCAAGATCAGTCTATCTAATTTTTAGAATACATCTGTCCCACTTTCAAATGGTGAATTTACTGATATTTAGGCTTGAGGTAATTGTCTTACATCCCATGATCTCTCAAAGACTAACAGGCCAAACTCTTTCAAAATTCTCCTATTTGCAAATGTATTCATACTCTGAAATGCAGCCCATGTAGGCCAGGGGGTTAAAATCCCCTAGAAGAGTGAGTTCTTTCTTCCACACTTCTCCTATTGATTCATTCTTCGATATGGTATGCAAGGCCTGTTTGATTGTCAGCACTGTAGGTCTCCAGCTTCATCTGTTGCCATAAGCAATTCAGACTCTAGTTATAAATGTGCCATGTTCTCTTTCACATCTGGGTTTGTACACTTTCTGTTTTTGTGTTTCTGAGAAGTTCATAAGTTTTCTCTTCAATTGGCCAGCTCCCTTTCATCCTTCAAATCTTTGATTAGGCTGGCATGTCCTCTAGGAAGCTTTCTTTAGCCTTTCGACACTGAGTTCAGCATCCTGCCTCTCACTTTCGCCGTCTTGCATCCCCAAAGATGGTGAAAGCTATAAAGCCAGAAGCCAAGGTGGTACGATTCACTGTTACATCCCCTCTTCATAGGTACTCAGGCATCACAGAAGAAATGCCTGGGTTTAACCACTCACTACCACATAGTGACTATTTGATCTTGCGCAAGTTACTTAACTTTTCTAAACCTCAGTTTCTTCCTCTGTATAATGGGAGAAGAATCATTCTTACATTGGTTAGACATTGTGAAGATTAACCAAGATGATTCATATAAAGGATTTAGAACAGTGCCTGGCACATAAAAGCACCCAATAAGTGGTAGTATTCAAAGAAACACAACCCCTTTTATGTACTAATGTTCCCCTGCCAAAGTGAGGGTCAGGTTACTATTTCTTGTGGACCAATAATGAGATGCAGACGAACTGGGGAGGAAGAGAGTTCCTATTTCTGCAACTATTTACAGGGGGAAGGCCTGGAAATTATCACCAGACCAACTCAAAATGACAAAGTTTTCTAGAGCTTATATACTTTCTAAGCTATACAGTTAATTGTGCATTTATCCAAAGATATAAGTGATTCACTTCTTTTAATCTATAACTAAGGTCTGAGTCCTGAAGACCTTCCTCTAGAGCCTTAGTAAATTTACTTAGTCTAAATGGGTCCAGGTGCTGGGGTGATTACACTTATCTTGTCTCCTCCCAAATCACAGAGGTTTAGGGAGTTCCTTCAGACCCCCAATAAGCTTGTTTGTGGAGGCCTGGGGAGTTTCTTTAGACCCACAATAAAACTGGCTTAATCCTTAATGGTCCGGTTAAGAATTATTTTGTTATTGTGTTATGCTTTAAAGCCCAGGAAAGTCCTAGCCAAAATTCTTGATGGGCTTTTTTTACATCCCAACCTTTGTGTAAGGACACTGGTTTTTAATATTTAACTTAACCTCTCAGTCAGTCCTGAAACAGTTGTTATGGAGGCTTGCCTTAGTGAGACCTGACCTGCCACACGAAGTGTTCAGAAAATCTTTAATATTATTGACGATCATAAACACCCTGGGGACTTGACCAGCTTTTCTAATCTAGATTTTCTCAAGATTCTATAAGTTCTATTTCTTTAAGGCAGCATTCCTTATAACCAAAAATAAAGTACATAGTAGGAGCTTGTTACTTCTGATTGCAAGACATACAGATGTTATTCAAATAGTAAAAATTTTGGGGAGGCTGAGACAGGAGAATGGCTTGAACCCGGGGGGGGCGGAGGTTGCAGTGAGCTGAAATCGCACCATTGCACTCCAGCTGGTGACAGAGTGAGACTCCATCTCAAAAAAAAAGAAAAGGAAAAAGTAAAAATTTTAGTGTATGCCTAGCAGCATACAAAAGGAGAGCCAAATCCAATCCACGGGTCTGTTTTGTAAGCAACATATACCCAATCTGCATCTTCTGCCTTGCAAAATTACCCGAATGCAAGATACTGTCTTCACGCACAGTTCTCAGTAGCTAGATCACTTATTTCCCGACCTTTAGGAAGCTCTTTTTTCCCACATGTTGTGCTATACTTTCTTCTTCTTGTCAGTTTGACTACTGATGCTAGTACCTGCTATGCCTCTGGTTCCATGTTACTGTCAAATCGCCAGCCACATTTCCTTCTGGGAAGCTTGGCCCCCAGAATTCTCCTCCTTTTAAAATGACTGCTACAATCGCCCCTCATGCACCTTGTATGCACTTACCTCAAGTATCCCAGATATACCCATGCCAATAACTACTAGCGTACTAAGTTGGACACATCCCTTTCTTTTCGCCTCAAGGAAACCTTGTTGGATATCATTTCTTAGTTCTCCAGAGGGCAGCAAGTAGATGCCCCCTAACTACCAGGAACTTATGGCTCCTCTCTCTTTCTTTGTTGTTGTTTTTTTATTCCTGACGTGCAACTGCAGCTGGAGCTCCCTGAGAAGCTAAAATGCACCCAGCTCCATGTGTTAACATCTAGCCGCAGTGTAATTCCCCTGCTTTGTATTGAGGAGGGTGGAATGCTCTTGGAACAGCTATTATGGTGAATTCTGTGTGGAGTCCATCAGAGACAGATAATGCTTCCTTAACAGCTTTCAGACAGCATAGATTTGTACCAGTCTTCATGTGTATGTTGAATTCCCTTGCGAGAGTCTCATAATAGTGAAAGGGGTCAAATTTGACATTTAAATTAATATTTTATACCTCTATTATGTAAAGGAATTCATTTCTTGGGTTCATGAAGATTTAATATTTAGAGTAACTCTTTTTTTTCTAAATTAAGTGACATAATACTAAGATTTTCAAAAGACAATAAAATGGGTAAATTCTTAGTTCAGATAAAGTTTTCTCTTCTGCTTTTGTAATTTTCATGAATTTACGTATTATGTGCTACTTGAGGGCAAGCTGTTAATCAAAAGAGTTTGAGCCTCGTTAAAAAAGAAAGAAAAGGAATTCTCTCGGTATGGTGTCCTGCAAATCTGGTGTAAAATATTCAATTAAGCAAAAACAATGTAATGGCATAGTAAATTCTCCACTCCACCTCCAAGACTAACATTAAAGAAAAGTGACTCAAAGGAATTAAATTGTTGAGCTTATCTTTAGCAGAGTGGCAATGATGGAAACTAAATTAGAGAGGAAAATATTGAGTAGTGAGGAATATAAACCACATACTTGAGACATGGAAGGACAAATAGAAGAAGGAGACATAGTAAAGGAGATGGTGAGGTGCTGAGATAAATGAAAAGCTTTGATGGGGATAGACAAATCTGTGTGTTTTTGCAAAGAAGTAAGAGGACTGAAAAAGACATTGCAGATTTTCCAGAAAATTCAGGTTAACAAGAATAGATTGGTTAGCCCTAGAAAGAAATGATATTTTGCTCACCTTGAGTCAGTTTGACTGGAGGAATAAGGGGGTCTGTATTAGTCTGTTCTCACACTGCTATAAAGAAATACCTGAGACTGGACAATTTATAAAGAAAAGAAGTTTTATTGGCTTATGGTTCCACAGGCTGTACAGGAAGTATGATTCTGGCATCTTCTTGGCTTCTGGGGAGGCCTCAGGAAATGTACAATCATGGCAAAAGGTGAAGGGGAAGCACACACATCACATGGCCAGAGTAGGAGCAAGAGAGAGAGGCAGAAGATGCTGCACTTTTAAACAACCAGATCTCACGAGAACTCACTGTGGTGAGGACAATATCACAGGCCACACCTTCAACATTGGGGATTACAATTTGACATGAGATTTGGGTGGGGATCCAAACCGTTCAGGGTCCCTGTCTCAGAGGTCATGAAATTCAGCTAAGTTCTGTGCTTTCCAGGACACCTGTCTAGAGGCTTTGGACAGGCTGCTTAAAAAACTTGAGAACCCTGAGTACCATCTCTCCAAGACTAGTTCAAGAACAAGCGCATTGCCAACTTCAACATCATTTGTCATCTCTGAACTTGCACATTGCCAACAATATTCTGATCCTAGAAGTGACAAAAATATTGTGGCTAACACTTTTTTATGCCTTCTGCTCTCAAGATTCTCCTCTCATGGTCCTCCTGGGAAGATACTGTAATTGGTATGTAAACAGTGTGAGAGGAAATGTAATTCTAGAAATGACCTTGATTTCTAGAAAGCCAACATTGCTACTTTGCCAAATTTCTCCTAGATGAAAGGTATAAAGACAAAATTGTCTCAAGGGATTGTGAGAAACAGCAAGTACTTGAAAAAGAATGTTACAATTTAAAAAAAAAATGAAGGAAGCCACCTTGAGTCAGCTTCGGAAAATATGCTAAAAGCACTTTCTTCAAGTAGTACAAAAATGGTTAGTTCGTGAGACTGTTTCATTGGGATTTCAGTTTTAATACCGGCTAAATCTTTTAATGCAGAATTGGAAGAGAAAATGTCCTCACATTAATCTACCACAGTAAGTGCCTTTTATTTAGATAAAGGAGAGCTGAATAGTTAGATGACAACATAAATACCAGCAGTGATAGCCAAAAAATATAGGTACCTTCAACAACCCCAGGGGCAAGTGACCTACTGTTTAATATACAGGACTCCAAAGAATGTTTATTTCTGTCATCTAATGTCACACAATTAAAATCTTACTGATGAAATACTTAACAGTGAATTTTATTAATAATTAAGTTTTTTTAAAAAAACCCTTAGGATTTAATTTTGATTCTCAGAACTTTATTTTATGATGATGATATTTGTTTTAATCTCAGACTTCGTTCAATATTGATTTTATTATTTGGCCTTTTGAAATTTGGCAAACTATGTATTTAGTGTGGTTTTAATGTTTTTCCATAGTTCTCGGGAGCTCAGGGAAAGGCCTCACTTTTTCAGCAATATAAACAGCTTATTTCACTAACCAATCCATTCATGTAGACAAGTGCAATTAAAAATTCCTTGTGATCCGTTATTTTGGAGTGGGGAAGGGCTGCAGTAATAAGCCCCAGTTCTTCTCAGATTCTCCTTATCTATCTCCAAGATTTCAAAACAGGATGCTATCGTTTTTCCACCTCAAATGACTATTGATGGGAAACACTTAAATATTTACAGCCTTATTTGACGACTGACATTTAATGAATCAATTTTGTTTTTGGCTTCCCCAATTCCAGAATCCAAGTTCAAGGGGAAAAGTGAAGGAGTAGAATCACAGGTCATAGCAATCATTCAATTAAGCAGGGTAAGCAGAGTTCCAGTTATTCTCTGGGGCTGTCTTTTTTCACATATTTTCTCTATTCTTTGTTTAGCCTTTTCCTGTGGATTGCTCCCTCAGATGTGGGGGCTCACTCCTAATTGGCATATTCACATTCAAATGTAACAAGTTAGAAGTGGGGACCTAATTTTTCTTGGTTCCACTGCTTGATTTGGCTAAATGAGGCTATCTTCAGTAACATCAAAATAAAATAAATATCTAGTAATGAATCTGACATTTTATCCTCATCCTCATGTCACTTATTTATTTATTGCCTCTCAGCTCCAAATCCATCTTTTTGCCTGCTCTGTGAAGTGGATCTGAGCCCTTTATTTTTCTTTGCCAACTGACACAATGTTAAGGCTTGTCAGTAAAGGGGGCCAGAGAGACACGGCAGGATTTTGTTTCCTGATGTTGGTGATGGTTCACCAGCTTCTGCAGCACTTGTAGCTTCTTTGGTGCCCACCAACTATGATGCGTGGTGGTAAGCGGCATCCACCAGCCCCTCTGTCTCTGCTTCTAGTGGGTTTATACTGGAGTGTCTCCAATGAGACTCATTCCTGAGAACAGATTTCACTGCCAACCTAGTGGAAGAATGTCTGGCAAATTCCAGAAGGCGGGTTTCAGCAAGTTCTGCCAGCCCCTCTTTCATTCACTGAGCCACAGCTGTCTCTCCCGCAGGTCTGGATCCCAGCCGTGTGTGACGGGTGGTGGGGTAGGGGAGCTGCTTTCCTGTGGCTGCTCTATCTCAGCCCTAGGGTTGGCAGGTGCTCCTTCTATCTGCTACCCTTATATTATTGAGAGTTATTTTCACTTCCTAGTAGCCAGTCTGTTATTACTTAAATTTCTCATTTAGTAAATAATTCTTGTCCAAATTACTCTTTCTCTTTACCTTTGGATCCACACCTATGCAATCTTCTAGTCAAACAACTGTTTTCTAAACCTAATGACCTTAAAACTAAATTCCCTCTGTTTGAGGAAAGAACTGAAATTGTATTTTCCACTGCTCTCATGCCACACTCAACAACACCAATTAACACAGACAGAAGACTTCTGGGACCAAATGTGTGTTGGGGGGGTTTTGCCCCACCACCAAGCAAGCAATTCATTCTGCAGCAGACACCAGTTGGGTCCTACAATTTCATCTTGACACTCTCTACCTGGAGATAGCATCAGATCCCACGGGTTGAGGGCTCAGTCCCACAAGACTGCCCCCCTTCAGAAACTAGTCACAGGTTCGGCCTCCAGAACTTCTGACCACCCAGCTTCAAGTTGGGGTTCCCACGACAGGCTCTCTGGTTAATTTGCTGGAGTGGCTCACCGAATTCAGGGAAACACCTATGTTTACCAGTTTATTATAAAGAATTTTACGGCCGGGCGCAGTGGCTCACGCTTGTAATCCCAGCACTTTGGGAAGCCGAGGCGGGCAGATCACGAGGTCAGGAGATCGAGACCACGGTGAAACCCCGTCTCTACTAAAAATACAAAAAATTAGCCGGGCATGGTGGCGGGCGCCTGTAGTCCCAGCTCCTCGGAGAGGCTGAGGCAGGAGAATGGCGTGAACCCGGGAGGCAGAGCTTGCAGTGCGCCGAGATCGCGCCACTGCACTCCAGCCTGGGCGACAGAGCGAGACTCCGTCTCAAAAAAAAAAAAAAAAAAAAAAAAAAAAAAAAAAGAATATTGCAAAGGAAACGGATGAAGGGATGCATAGAGCAAGCTATGGGGGAAGGAACATGGAGTTTCCAGCCCTCTCTGGGTATGCCACCCTGCAGGAACTGCCATGTGTCTAACTGTATGAAAGTTTCTCAGCCCTATCCTTTTAGGGCTTTTAGGGAGGACTTATTACCTAGGCATGATTGGTTAAACCACTGGCTATTGGCCCCTTTCTTCCCAGAAGGTTAGGGACCCTGCCTTTGTCTTTCTGGTGACCAGTCCCTATCTCGAAGCTGAGGGGCTGCTGGCCATCCATCCATCATTGGCATACAAAAAGATATTACTTTGGAGATTCCAAGGATTTCAGGAGTTGTGTGCCAGGCAACAGGGATGAAGACCCTGTAGATACTTCACAATATCAAACCTTCATTTCTCGTCTGCCTGAAAGAATGACATATTTACTTTTATGCACTACATTCATGAGAACAATTGCTACTGGGGAGGGAAGAGGAAAAAAATGGAAGCAAAATGGAAAAGTTCTATTTACCTTTTATATTTTCATTATTTTATTAATAAGTATTTGCAACAACACTTCTGCAACTGCTAATGAAAACCAATTACAACAAAATTACTCTTCCACTTTAAATAACTACAAAACTGGAAAGAGATATATGAAACACTGATTTTTAGGCACCAGACTACATCCAGCGCGTGACTATGGTGATTGAAAGAAGAAAATCAAATGAGATATGACTGACCCAGCTTATTGGCTGGAGGAAATTATTCAAGCCACAGTGCAGGGAGGGGAACAAATTCTGGCAATCTTATTTGGCTGAGAGGAGAGAGAGCTGAGTTTGGATAAGACAAATCTGCACAGGGAGAGAGATCTCTGGGGATTTGCACACAGATTCCCCTTGAGTTTTTGGCTGGAAACTAATCTGTGTATGAGTAGGATGACATTTCCCCAAACCGAGGAAAGAACAACTGGAAAACCTTAGGCTGAACAATTCACAAAGCTCACAAAGGGCTGGGAATATTGGCATTTCCACCAGTCAAAACAGAAAGACCTTGTAATAGACAGAAAAATTGATAAAGTTTTCTAAAGGGATACACCTTAGTAGCGAGGCAAAATCAGTCCCAGATTAAAGTGTGCTCTGGACCTGCCATAATGTGCCTTGAATGAAATCTTCAAAAGGATCCTAAGGTTAATCCACAAGTAGTTACTTCTGTGGAAAGACAAAATCCAATACGCACAACACAAAATTAACACTATTCAATATTAAACTAAAAATTACCAGACACGCAAAGGGGCAGTCTGCAAAAATAGACCCAAATGATGACGTTATACCCAGAAACCTTGAAATAGTTATTGTAAATCTAAAGGTATATTCAGATAGTTGAAAAATAATATAACTACAATGAGAAGAGAAATAGAGACATTACAAAGGCCAAAATGAACTTCTAGAAATGAATGGTTCAATATTAAAAATTTGGAAATCACACTGGATGTGATTATCAGAAGGATAGACACCAAGAAAGAAAAGATAAGTGGCCTTCAAGGTCTAGCAATTGAAAATATTCAAAATAAAACACTGAGAAAAAGGAGTGAACAACCAAAAAAAGATACAGAACTTCAGGAAGCTGTGGGATAATGTTAATCTTTCTAATAAATGTGTCATTAGAGACCCCAAAATAAGGAAGTCAGTTGAAAGGAAAGACAAGAAAAAATAATAGTACAAATGAGACAGAGTAGAGAAGGGACTTGGCCCCACCCTTTACTAATATATTTCTTTTCCTTTTCTTTCTTTTTCCATTTCCTGACTGATGACCATTGGACCTTGAAGAAACTAAGATAAGCAGTGTTCTATCATAAGTCTTACTCAGGGAAGGTAACCTTATCATCTGCAGTGCACAAGACCAGAAGAATGACCAGTCTTTACCCCTCACTTCATTGTGACAGTAAAACCTCTGCCCAGAGGGTTCTTATCTGCCATTTTTTGCTCATGTGATGTATGTGTTAGCATGTTCCCTTACTACACCTGAGCACCCTGCACTCCACCCCATACATGTAGTGATGCTCACCTACTTCTTGAATTATTAATGTCACCTCCTTAAGACATTGCAATGCACTCCCATCTGGGAGCTGACTGGAGAACTTTTGCTCCAGTACTGTCTCCCTGTGTTCCAGCATAACCCCCAATAAAGCTTTGTCTGGGAAACTTACTTGGCTTCATGTCAACGTCTATTACATGAGAGCCTAAAGACCTATGAACAGTAACAAAAATATTCTCAGATCTAATGAAAACGAAAATCACAGATGGAAGAATTTTAACAAACCCAAGTAGAGGAAACATAAAGAACAGAACAATGATATGCATAAGAATCTGTGAAAGGAAAATAGATCTTGGGGCCCTAAAATCACTAAGCTACAGGGAAAAGTCAAGCTGGGAACTGCTTAGGGTAAACCTGCCTCCCATTCTATTCAAAGTCATCCCTCTGCTCACTGAGATAAATGCATATCTGATTTGCCTCCTTTGGAAAGGATAATCAGAAACTCAAAAGAATACAACCATTTGTCTCTTATCTACCTATCACCTGGAAGCCCCTCCCCATTTCACACTGTTCTGCCTTGACTTTGAGTTGTCCTGCCTTTCTGGACCAAACCAATGTTCATCTTTCGTATAATGATTTATGTCTCGTGTCATCCTAAAATGTATAAAGCCAAGTTGTGATCAGACCCCCATGGGAACATGTCATCAGGACTTCCAGAAGCTGTGTCATGGGCATGCATCCTTAACTTTGGCAAGATAAATGTCCTAAACTGAGAACTGTCTCAGATATTTGAGGTTCCAAAATTAAACTGCTAAAAGCAAGTGATTAAAAAAGAAAAATTTTTTAAAAGCAGCCGAAGGGAAAAAAGACACAGACAAAAAGAAAAACAAAAATAAGAATGACAGAAGACTTCTCATGAGAAACTATGCAAGCCAGAAAATAATAGTCACCTTTAAAAAGCTAGGGAAAGAAAGAGATGTTAACTGAGAGTTTTTTAAACAGTTAATGTATATTTTTAAAATGAAAACAATATAAAGACATTTTCAGTTAAACAAAAGCTAAGAAGTTTCATCACTAGCAGATCTGCACTATCAGAAGTGTTAAAAGGATTTTTTCAGGCAGAAGGAAAATGATAACATGAAATATTTGATTGTCACAAGGGACAAAAGAGTAAGAGTGTCAAAAATGGTAGTTGTGTCAGTATTAGATGTTTATGGTTCATGTAATTTACTCTCACTCTTTAACCAAACTTTCGTTGAAAACATACACAATACCTTGAAAACAGAATTCACTGAAGATTCATTCAACTCAATATACACAAACTCAATTTTTATTGTTGTTCAACAGCACTTTTTTGATTATTATATGATTTCTGAGATTATTTCCTACAGCACAGTTTCTAGAAATTATGAAACCTGTTTTGCCTTTTTCTGTTATCTTCGCATCCCTTCAACCATCATGGGAGAATTTGAAAATAAGAAGGGTATCTAAAAGTTCTAGAACTAATAAACAACATGTGCTATATCCAGAAATTTAAAGGAATAAATTACTGACACATGCAACTACATGTATTATTACCCTCAAAAGCATAATGGTAAGTAAAATAAGTCAGAAATAAAAGACTTCATAATGCATAATATATAATCCACTTATATAAAATTTTAGAAACAGGCAAAACTATAGCAAAAGAAAACTACATTCATCTGTACCATGTAGTGTTTGTATAGGAGATTAATGGAACGAAATAGAGAGTCCAAAATAGATCCACACATACATGGTCAATTGATTTTCAGCAACATTGTTAAGAAAATTCATCAAATAAAAGTTAATCTATCTACAAATATTGCTAGAAAAATTGGATATACATATGGGACAAAATGAACTTAGACTTTTGTATCATTTCACATATAAAAATTAATAAGAAATGAATAGTAGGCCTAAACATAAGAGCTTACTCTTAAATTATTAAAAGTCACACAGAGAACTTTAAATATGGCACAAAAAGAATGAATCATAGAATAAACCTATGGATAATTTGAGAGTTTATCGAAATTAAAAACTTTTGCTCTTTGAAAGATATTTCTAACAAAATGAAAGAGCAAGCCAGAGACTGGGAGAAGCTACTTAGAAAAATATCTCTGATAAAAGGTTTGTATACAGAATGTATAAAGAACTCTTACAACTCTATATCAAGAAGAAAAGCAGCATGATAAAAATATTGAGCAAGAAATAAAATGAGATATGTGAATAGGAAATAAATGCATGAAAAAAGGCTCAATGTCCTTGAGCTTCAGAAATATGAAGATGAAAACTTGGAAGAGTTGCTACTACATACTCATTTTCATGACTTAGATGTAAAAGATTGACCATACCAAGTGTTGTGAAGGATATGAAGCCCTTGTACCTTCCAGATATTGCTGCTATGAGTGTAAAATTTTACAACTACTTTGGAAAACAATTTGGCATTTTCTTGAATTGTTAACTATACACTTGCCATATGACCCAACAACCCAATCATTTGTATTTACCTTAGAGAAGTGAAACCTATATCTACCCAATGACTTACACTCAAATATCTCTAGCAGCTTTATTTATAATAGACAGAAATGGAAAACAACAACATTGATTAAGCAGAAAAATGTATAAGCCCTTTGATGGAACTATCTTATTTCAGTAATAGTACCTACAAAAGAGGCATGGAAGTTTAGGAAGATCAAGTAACTTGCTCAAAGCCATAGATGAAATTGGCAAAGGCAAGATTCCCACTCATCTCTGTTTTTCCTTAACTACTTATTTTATGAAGCTGACACTAACAGGTGACCGCAAGTTTTCTGCTAAGTGCTTTCCAAACATTGTCTTATTTAATCCCCACTAAAGTCTTCCGGGCATTATTAGCTCAATTTGTAGATTAGGAAACTGAGATTTAGATGTCAGTTAAGCTGACTAAAGTTTTACAGATAAGAAGTGAAAGAATCTGATATTCAAGTATTTGAACTCAGATATGTGTGATCCAAAAACCTGTGTCCTTATACATTGATTTCTTCTACTACAGTGTATGCTTCTTGTGATAATCAATTACATACAGCAACTTCACTGGGCCTCAGAGCACCCAGATATTTGGTAAAACGTAATTGTGGGTGTGTCTATGAGGGTGTTTTTGGATGAGGTTAACATTTGAATGGGTAAACTGAGTAAAGCAGATCACCCTCCCTAGTGTAGATGAGCCTTATCCTCTGTTGGAGTCATGAATAGAACAAAAAGCCTGAGTGAGGGAGAATTCTCTTTCTCTGTTTGACTGCCTTAGAGCTGAGACATTGGTCTTCTGCTTCCTGCCTCTGACTCGAACTTACATCATCAGCTTTCTTAGTTTTCAGGCCTTAAGAATGGGACTGGAACTATACCCACTGGCTCTCCTGGATCTTAGCCTGCAGAATACAGATCCTGGGACTTCCCAGTCTCCATAATCTCATAAGCCAATCTCATAATAATTTATAAATTATAATAATATTTTTTTGAGACAG
The DNA here is from genome assembly GCF_006542625.1 of Nomascus leucogenys. Lineage (NCBI taxonomy): Eukaryota > Metazoa > Chordata > Mammalia > Primates > Hylobatidae > Nomascus > Nomascus leucogenys. The sequence continues at coordinate 65,217,693 of NC_044401.1, read as the reverse complement.
AGCCTCCCTCTGTTGCCCAGGCTGTAGTGCCGTGGTGCCATCAGGGCTCATTGCATCCTTGACTTCCAGGCTCAAACAATCTTCCCACCTCAGCCTCTTGAATAGCTCGGAGTACAGGCATACGCCGCTGCACCCGGGTAATTTATTTTTATATTTTGAAGAGACATGATTCTCCCTGTATTGTCTTGGGCTCAAGCAATCCTCCTGTCTCAGCCTCCCAAAGTGCTGGGGTTACAGGTGTGAGCCACCATGCCTGGCCAATAATTTATTTTTTATAATTTTTATAATAATGAATAATAATGTAAATATAGATAAATTTATATCATATTAGTAGGATATATTACATAGACGTATATATTTATATAATAGGAAATACTACAGAATATTATATATAATACACAGTAATATGTTATATATATTATATTACATATACATAATATGTAATGCATATTATATATTATATAATATATAATATGTTATATTAGGTTGGTGCAAAAGTAATTACAGTTTTCCCATTACTTTTAATAAATATGTACATAAAAATAGGATTCTGTTACTTCTATATAATACATAGGACATATATACATATATATATATATATAAATATATAAAATAGGATTCTGTTTATATTTATCTGGAAAACCTTGACTAATACCCTTCCTAGGGATGAATTTCTTCATAAGAAAAGAATACCCTTATTGAAGCCCACTTGTGTCAGGTAATGCAGTACAGCCATGAATGAGCAGCTCCATCCTAAGGAATTATGGAACATCTCATTAAATTTTCAATCCACGGATCATGGTATAAGTGTACTAGGAGACCTTGAAAAAAAGAAACTGGTGGATTCTGTTTTTATCAATCATCTAATAAAGTAAAAATGTAAATAGTAAAGAAAGCGACGAATTGAATAAGCTGAGATAAAGAATTAGGAAAGCAACTATCTTGGAGATGTCACAATAGAATAATCACAAATTGACAGGATTTAGAATCTTTTGATCCTCTTGAGTCTACTTAAGAATTTATATCCCAAGTGTCATGAAAGTACTCTGATCCTTGAATGAAAACATGCATTTTGCAAGTTAAAGGTTGACACAGATCTTGTTCCATGTCATTTTGCTTGGGTACAGTACTAAAGGAGAATATCTTCTGCCACTTTTTGAACAATTATCTTTACAAAGGGAAATGCATCCTCTTTGTTCTTTTTTTAGGTCCCAAAATATCTAATAGTAGAAGTGAAAACCCCCTAAGAATTATAAATGTTTACATTCATTAAATTTTAAGGGAAAGAGGGTAATATATGTGATTGAATTATTTGCATTTTCATAGAGACAATTGGCTTTCAACTAGCAATTCTGACATGATCAAAGATAGATTTTTTTTCCATTAGATTTCAGTGTAGTGCTATAAACTAGCTCCATAAATGCAGGTTTTGAAATTTTTTTCTCTAACGATAAATGTGTGTGTGTGTATGTGTGTGTGTGTGTGTGTCTGGGTGTGCTTTAAGAAGTTATTGATGGCAAAGAAATAGAGTTACATGTAACAAAACACCAAGAAGGATTTAGTATGTCTCATAAAATGCTGTATCCAGACCGGTGGCAAGCCTAATAATGTCAGAGAAATGAGAGGCAATAAAGTCTTCCTTTAATTTATTATTGGCGAGGCATCTGCTAAGATGAGGTACATAAACCACAGGACACCTGGATAAGAATATGTGTGTGACTTCCTGTAGATTGCCGTGGAGAGGGGGATAAAGAAAACATTCCACAAAACAGGAAATTTTATTTCTATATTTAATTGTACTGAGAATTATTGGATGTATCAAAATGGTTTTACACACTGTTTAAAGGATTAAACATCTCTTTCTCCCACTACCTTGCCTTTAAGCATACATTTGAACTTTTTTTCCTTAATGAGCAACTTAGTCTAATAGGTTCATATTTTAAGACCATTTTCATCTATCCTTGATTGTTGAAAGTATGTATGCATATTTACAAAATAAAGCAAATCTTATATTCATATATATGTTATTATTCTCCTCTGGCACTCAGCTTTCCTTCAAAGTTATTTTTGAAATCCCAGCATTTTGATGGCTCTTTAATAAATACATTAAGAATGCAGGAAGTTTATTTTATTCAACCTTTGTGCATACCTGAAAGTTAATTACATGGGAATTCTTGTGGAACTCTTAAAATGCAGGGATTTGGGGTAGTAGCATAGGATGCAACCTTACAAAATTGTTTAAAAATATAATTGGCTGTATTTAAGCCAGTGATATTTAGACTATAATTCAGAGTATTTCCCTCAAAACACAACACTGCTTTATTCCCTACTAAAGTCTCCTTAAATGTGTCAAAACTCTCACTATTTCTACATTTTAAAAATGAAAATTTAAACCATATTACTAAAGCTCGTTGCAAACCCCCACAGATGGCAACTTCAAAACCAGTTTGGCAAGTGGTCCCTGGACCCATTTTCTGTGATGATATTCATCGATATCGATTGAGGACTTAATATAAGTAAATCACAGAGAAGTAGGTACTAGAATACTTCAGTGTGCTTAGAACTTAGATGATTTTGCTTCAGTTTTATGCAGAGGTTCTAGAGTATTTTTTTACCCTTAAATGAAAGGCCTGAGAAAGAACAGAGTCAAATAAAATACATATTAATAGTTTCCATTTACCTGTGTTGAATTCTACAAGTTGATTTAAATTTCGATTCCTTGTATATTACAGCACTGTGCCTATCCATTCTGCACAGTTGTATACTTATTGAAACAAGTTCCCCAAATATAAACTCCTTAAAATGGCTATCTCTCAGAAGCAAAAACATAGCAACATAACTAATTGATGGCTCCTTGCCTTACCAATATAGTTATCTCATAGTTATCTCCCCTTTTACAGAGGAGCCTTGTCCTGCATTAAATAAATTGTAAGTTACAAAAATACACTTCAAAAGTAGTTATTCAATTTAAAATGCCATGTATTTATTCTTATTCTTTTGTTAGTAAAAAAACTATGAATAATATGCATTTTAACGAAATATTTTAAGCATACAGAAATCAGCTCTTGCCAGAGAATCTGTTTCAGTCTTGTGACAGTAATTTGTTCAATGGATCCTGTGTCTCACTGTGCTTTGGTATCATCCGGAAGAACTTAAACAATAAATATATTTCTGGGAATGAATGCCATTGATTAGAATCTGAAGCAACAGGTATGAGGTGGAGCCTAACATTCTGTCTATTGTATTTCCTTTTCACAGTCAAGTATTTCTGTTGCACAGCCAGGTGTGGGAATTACTGGAGACAGAGCTCCCTGATCTAACATAGAGCACTGCCATTTTTCCCCCAGGTTCTACAACAGTATTTTCCCTCATCTAAGAGGAGGAATATTCTATGCGAGGTTGTGGTTTAAGAAAGTGTCCTGGTGGAATCTTCCTTAAGACTGACCTATTCTTTTCTTTTAACTAATATGATTCTTGTCGTGTGCATTAGACACATTAGACGCATACCCAATTATTTTTGCAATGTGTATATTCTTACTCTCTTAAGTTGGCAACTACAAGTATTTCATATTGTATTGAGCTATTCTAAGCAGACGAATATATACGATCTAAGGTAACCAATTCTAGACTTCTAGACACATTATGAGCTGATGAGTCCAAACATCACACACAAATACTGGCTGTAATGTTATTCTATGCAAAAGACACATAATAACATGTTTTTACACTAGTCTGCTTTATTATGCTAATTGGAACATTCTCATTAAGCACAACAACTTGTAACAAAGTAAAATACCACATAGATAAATAATAGTTCTTCAAAATCATACAAGTAGTTTTGAAATGTTTATCGTTTTCCCTGACTTTTCCAGTTTCAAAATGTTCAAACCTGCAGAAATGTTGAAATAGTATGACACTGGCTGTCCTTTCTTTAGATTAATAATTGTTGACCTACTACCCTCTGTTTGCATGTTTGTCTATCTTGCCAAATACCTTTTTTATTTCATTCTACTAAACCATAAGAAAGTACTTTGAAAGCATTAAAACTTTTATTTCTAAATATTTTGGTGTGCATCTCCTTGGGAAAAGACGTTCTCCTCTACAAACACAATACTATTATCATACCTAAGAAAATTAACATTAATAAAATATCATCTAACGTAAATGTTATTTAAATATTACCCAATATCCCCAATAGCTTAAATTTTTTATTGTAAATTGACAAATTATAGTTGTATATATTTATGGATTACAAAATGATGTTATAATTTGTTAATACAATGTGGAATAATTAAAATCAAGCTAATTAATCTATCCATCACTTTAAACACCTGTCCATTTTTTGTGATAAGAACATAAGAAATTTACTCTCTTAGCAATTTAAAAATGTATAGCACACTATTATTCATTACATCCACCACACTATGCACTCGATCTCAAAAACAAAACAAAACAAAACACAACCAAAAAAACAAACTCATTTCTTCGTGTAACCAAGGCTTTGTACCCTTCAACCACCACCTTCTCATTCCTCGCAACCCCCAGCCTCTGGTAGCCATCTTTCTACTCTGTTTTTTTCTGAGTTCAATTGTTTTAGATTCCACCTATAAGTAAGAACATGTGATATTTGCCTTTCTGTGTCTGGTTTATTTTACTTAGCATACTATTCTCCAATTCCATCCATGTTGTCACAAGTAACAGAATTTCTTTGTTTTTTAAGATGGAATGGTAGTCATTGTGGATATATACCAATTTTCTTTATCCGTTCCTCTGTTGATAGACAGAGGTGGATACCATAACTTGTCTATTGTGAATAGGGCAGTGATGAACACTGAAGTGCAGATGTCCGTACAGATTTCAAATCTATTGGGTAAACACCCAGACATGGATTTGCTGAATCATATGGTAATTCCATTTTTTTGTTGTTTTTTGAAGAATCTCCCAACAGTTTTATATAATGGCTGTATAAGTTACACTGTCACCAACAGTGTGCAAAAGTTCTCACTTCTCTACGTTTTCAACAACACTTGCTGTATTTCATCTTTTTCATAACAGCCATTCTGACAGTTGTGAGGTGACATCTCAAATTGGTTTTACTTTGCATTTCTCTAATGATTAGTGATGATGAGCATTTTTTTTTCATATATCTGTTGGCTATTTGTATGTCTTTCTGGGGTCAATGTCTATTCTGGTTCCTTGCCCAGTTTTAATCAGATTTTTTGTTTTCTTTCTATAGAGTTGTTTGAGTTTCTTATGTATTTTGGATTTTAAACCTTTATCAGATGTATAGCTTGCAAATATCTTTTCCCACTTTGCAGATTGTCTCTTGACTCTGGTTGATTGTTTCCTTTGTTTTGCAGAAGATTTTTATTTTGATGCAATCCAGTTTATCTATTCCTACTTTTCTGACCTGTACTTTTGGGGTCAAATCTAAAAAATCACCCCCCAAACCAATGTTATAACATTTTTCCCCATGTTTTCTTCTAGTAGTTTTATAGTTTCAGGACTGATGTTTAAATATTTAAACTATTTTGAGTTAATTTTTGTATATAGTGTGAGATATGAGTACGTGTTCAGGATATTAGTCTTTTGTCAATCATGCCATTTCTAAATGTTTTCTCCCAGTCTGCAGCTTTATATTTTCATCCTTTTAATAGGGTCATTTACAGAGAAAAAGTATTTTGATTTTGATGAGTGCAGATTTGCCAATTTTTCCATTTATGAATCATACCATTGGTGTCAAGTCTAAAAATTCCTTTTCTCATCCTATATTCCAAAGATTTTCTCCTATTTTTTCTAGATATGTTATAGTTTTACATTTTACTTGTAAGTCTATGATCCATTTTAATATCAAGTTAATTTTTGTATAGGATGTGATGTTTAGGTTGAGGTTCACTTTTTTATGCTTATGGATGTCCAGTTGCTTCTGCACCATTTGTTGAAAACACTTTTCTTCCTCTATAGAGTTGCTTCTATTTGTTTGTAAAAAAAAAATCCATTTTCTATATTTGAATGGGCCTATTTCTGGGTTTCCTATTTGATTCTGTTGATCTGTGTGTCTCTTCCTTTGTGAAGAAAACACTGCTTTGATTCTGCAGCCGTAAGACTTAATACTTGCAGCCAGGCATGGTGGCTCACACCTGTAGTCCCAGCACTTTGGGAGGCCGAGGCAGGTGGATCATCTGAGGTCAGGAGTTTGAGACCAGCCTGGCCAACATGGTGAAACCCCATCTGTACTAAAAATACAAAAATTAGCCGGGTGTGGTGGCGCACACCCATAATTTCAGCTACTAGGGAGGCTGAGGCGGGAGAATCACTTGAGCCCAGGAGGCGGAGGTTGCAGTGAGCTGAGATCATGACACTGAACTCCAGCCTGGGTGACAGAGTGAGACCCAGTCTCAAAAAAAATAATAATTTTAAAAAAGACTTAATACTTGTAGTATCATTCTTCCCACACTATTCTGCTTTGTCAAGATTATTTTAGCTATTCTTGAGCCAGGCCTTTACATGTGAATTTTATAATAAGTTTTCTATGTCTACAAAAACCTTACTGGGATTTTGATAGGAACTGCATTAAACCAATAGATTAATTTAGGAAGAATTGATATCATTATTATGCTGAGTCTCCCAACCCATAAAATAAGGTACATTTCTACATTTAAATATTTTTAAATTTTCATATTTTACTTTTTAGTGTACAAATTGTATATACATACATATATATTTTTTCTTTTTTTTTTTTCTTTGAGATGGACCCTTGCCCTGTTGCCCAGGCTGGGGTGCAGTGGCGCGATCTCTGCTCACTGCAACCTCCACCTCCTGGGCTCAAGCGATTCTCCTGCCTCACCCTCCCAAGTAGTTAGATTACAGGCGTGAGCAACTACACCAGGCTAATTTTTGTATTTTTAGTAGAGAGGGAGTTTCACCATGTTGGCCAGGCTGGTCTCGAACTCCTGACCTCAAGTGATCGCTGTGGCCTCCCAAAGTGCTTGTAATCCCAAAGTGAGATTACAAGCATGAGCCACCCCACCTGGCTATATATATATATTCTTAAGTGTATACGTACATGAATGTTTCTTTTCCTTTTTTAAAAATAAAAGCAATTAGCACCTTGAATCTTTGAGTAATTGTAAGTGGTATTATATTTTTAGTTTTTGTTCTGCATGTTCATTCTTAGTACACAGAAATGAGATTGAGTTTTATGTATTGAACTTGTATGCTGCCATCTTGCCATATTCACTTATTACTTCTAGGGGACTTTTGTAGATTACTTGGAATTTACTACATAGACACATTATCTGCAAGTAGAGATAGTATTCTTTTTTTTCTTTACAACCTATATGCCTTTAACTTATTTATCTTGCCTTATAGAGATGTCTAGATATTCCAGCACTGTGTTAAATAAGAGTAATGAGAGCAGACATTTTTACCTTGTGTTTAATCTTAGAGAAGAAGCATTCCATCTTTTGTCATTAAATACATTAGCTATAGTTATATATGTTGCTATTGAATAAATGTTTATGTCCCCCCCAAAGTCACATTTTGAAACACTAACCCCCAATATAATTGTATTACGAGATGGGGACTTTGGCAGATGATTAGGCTGTAAACGCAGAGTTCTTATAAATGAGATTAGAGTCCTTATAAAAGAGGCCTGGGAGTGCTCCCTTGCCTCTTTCTGCCATGTGAGGACACAGGGAGAGGACAGCTATCTATGAACCGGGAAGCAGGCCCTCTCCAAACACTGATGCCTTGATCTTGGACTTCCCAACTTTCAGAACTATCAGGAGTATATGTCTGTTGTTTATAAGCCACCAAGTCTGTTACAGAATCCTGTTCAAAATAAGCAAAATGCTTTACGTCAACTGGATACAATTATTTAGTCCTATTTTTCTAACTATTTTTATCATGAATGGGCGTCAAACTTTGTCAAATGATTTTTCTGTATCAACTGATAGGATTTTATGATTTTTCTTCTTAAGAAAAATGGATGGATTCTGTTGACTAATTTTTATATGCTGAACTGGCCTACTGTTGTTGACATTTTGTTTTTTCCAGTGAAGTGCAAAAGTCTCACTTCTATTTAGGTCTCTAACTTCCCCTACTTCTTAATTTTAATTGGCTTAAGTATTCCTCAACATACCTTGCACACTACATCAAAACGTGTTATAATTTTTATTTCAATCATACAAAATGATTTGAAAAACTCATGAGGTGAGGAATAATTTATTATGTTTACCTTTTTGTCTAACCTGTTAGAAACTGGAAAAAAAATGTTTACCTTTATTTTAAATCATTCTTCTTTCCTTTCTGAAAGTCCCAGCCTTCAATTTTTTTTTTTTTTAATTTTCCGTTAGGATAGCTTCCTTTAGTCATTCTTTAAGAGTAGGTATGACAGCAACAATTTCTGAGTTCATCTGAGAATGTCTTTATTGCCCTTTAGTTTTTAAAGGTTAGTTTCACTGGACATAAAATTTGCAGTCGACAGTCTTGTTGTTTTTTCTTTCAGCTTGAAAACTGCTTTGCCTCTTGTTTCTGGCCTCTGTGATTTCAGATGAGAAATGCACTATCCTTTGAATTGCTTCTTTCTGATATTGAAGAATTGCTTCTTTCTAAATAATGCATTGCTTCTTTCTGACTGTTATTAAAGTTTTTCATTTGTCTTTAGTTTTTACAAGTTTAATTATAAGGTCTTTTAGTGTGAATGTTTTAGGTTTTCCTTATTTGGAGTTGGCTCAGGCTCTTGGATCTATAAGTTTATATACATATATATATATTTTTTTTTTTGCCAAATTTAGGAAGGTTACAGCCATTATTCTTTGAATATTTTCCCAGCTCTGCACTCTTTTTCCTCTCCTTGAGCTCATATGAAATATTAGATATTTTGTTATTTTCCCACAAGTTCCCCAGGCTCTCTTCATTTTTTAAAGTCTGATTTCTTTTCCGTTATTCAATTGAGTACATTCTATTGATCTGTCTTCAAGTTCTCTGAGTCTATCCTTTTTAATTTACTGTCCTATTGACTCTATACATTGAAGATTTTATTTTAGTAACTGCATTTTTCAGTTACCTAATTAGCATTTGGTTATTTTTATAACATCTCTTTTTTGCTGGGATTTTTCAATTTTTAATTTGTTTCAAGATAACTCATAACTGTTTAATCATTTTCATCATGGCTTTTCAAAAATGCTTCTTAGATAATTCTGATATCTGATTAATCTTGGTTTTGACATCAGTTGATTTTCTATCTCAATTAGTTTATGGTTCCTGGGTCTTCATATGACAAGTGTTTTTTATTTTTTATTGTATGTAGATATTTGGTTTTTATGTTAGGAGACCCTTAATCCTATTGAATCTCCTATTTATTAGGCAGTCACCCTGTTTATGTTTATCATGTTGGTTCTGGCCTATTTTTGTAGGCAATGGTTCCAGTTACACTTTAGTTTTTAGGGGACATGCAAATGCAATTTTGGTTTGCTTTGTTCTTCTGGCATTTCTGGGCATCCCACTCATATCACTGCTGGTGCTGCCTGAGAGGGTGAGAATTGCTTCCCTGAGCCACTTGGTATCTATCTCTATGTACCTTCTGCAGTAGGAAGGAACTTAGAAGCCACTGAACCTAGATCTTCTTACGCCACTGTGTCGAGGGCAGGTAGACACCAGGCTTCAGGTGATGCTGCTGGGATTACCCTGCCTAGCTTCGCTGTTGCTGCTGAGAAAAGATTAAGTCTGCACAACCAGACATACCCTACAAATATGTACAATTACTATGAGGTAATTGTGTCTTCATACTATGGGACACTTCCCTTGGATGCATCCTCCAAACTGGGAAAAGTTAATTTCGCAGACCTTAAATTGTTTGGTTTAGGATTGGGCTCATGGGAAGGGAACCCAGAAGCCTGACATGCTGGCAGAAGGGTAAATATTTCTTTACCAGTCAGGCTTGTGGCCTCCCTCTCCCTGTGCAAAAGGTTAAAAGGCCTTGTGATTTTTGAGCTGTCCTTACCCACCTGCTTGTTGCATTTTGATACATGTTTTCTAATAACCAGGTTTGTCTCTTCTCACCTTCAGGCCATCAAACTCCAAATGGTCATGCAACCAGAGTCTCAGATGGACAATGGTCCCTTTTGCTGGGAAACCTTAGAAAGGCCTCTGAGGAAGCTCTGATTTCCATTTTCCCAAAACAGAACCCCATCAGCAGGAAGCAGTTGAGAACAGTCATTGTCCTTATGTTATCCTTATTGTAATGGCAGTTAGATTCACTTCTTTAGAGGAGGGAATGATAGATGCAGGAGGAAGATAAATAAACCTGTCCAGGGCATTGTTTGGGCATGACCATAATGGACTGGGGACCCGCCTACATGCAGGGAGAGTGGGATGGAGCCACCGGGAATCTTTGTGCAGCGGGGAGAGGCCTGGCTTCTTCAGCTCCTGTGTGTGGTGGCCTGTTATTCAGTCTGTGAGGTGTGAGCCTGTTGGCTGGACTCCCTTTTTGTTTTGCTGAGAGCTTTCTTTTAATAAATTCTGCTCTCCTCACCTTTCAATGTGTCTGCATGCCTAATTTTTCCTGGTCATGTAACAAGAACCTGGGTTTTAGCTGAACTAAGGAGCAAAAAGTCCTGCATCATAAGCATCCAACTGCAAGTATACCCATTTGTGGAGTAAATTTTTAGCAGTGAGATTGTTGTATTAAATGATTGTATTTACTTTTTAAATGACCAAAAGGCATCCAATATGTTCACGTTAAAAAAAAAAATCTTTCTGGCAGTGGAAATATTAACCAAATAGCTATCAAAGATAGCTCTTTAAGAATTACTTAGGATTGCTAAGTACCTGGCTTAGAATCACTATCGAACTTATTTCTTAGAAAATAAGCTATTGAGAATGGCATAAACTTATTAATAAGTTTATTAATCAAGTTCTATTTATGCTTCTGCTGTAAAAGTGTGGCTATTTATTGGCTTAAAAAATGAATTTGTATTTTGATTATAGGTTTCAATGTATAAAAGCGTTTAAGCTTGGTTATTTTGATACACACTATGAATGAATCCAACCCTACTAGGAAAAGCACCTAAGGTGGTGGCTGGCTAAGAGTAGGTACTCAATACATTGAAGTTATTGAGTTGATTTATTCATAGCTCTAGAATTCTGAAGACCATAACAAGCCAAATTTGGAGACCCAAAGGAGTTTGTTTACTTTGATCAGCTTGGCTTGTTTCTCCCCAAGGAGCTTCGTGGTTTATCATCTTGTAGCTAAAAACTGGATTTACCATCAGAACATCGTAGTGTAGTTACTAAGGGAAACTACACTACACATTCACGGTAACCGAACATGTGAGACGGAGGCATAGAATAGGACTGAAGATGTAGCAGTTGACAGTGAAGGTTGTAACTGTTGAGATTGCTTAATGGTGTCTCAGATATTCTCTACTGGTTCTCAGGTGACATTTCTTGCACCAAATTGAGATCTAAAACAATGTGGGCATGGAATTGAAAACCTTAATACTGTAAGATTTCAATCATGTCATCTACTGAGTATCAGCAACTGAGACTGAAGTTATTAATTCCTGAATGCATAGTTGCAATTTCCCCTCCTGCATGGTATTTAAGGATAGAGACAGCAAATCTGTGCTTTTTAAATTGCTTCTTACTGCATTTCTGCCAGCTCTACCTTCTGTTAGACATAGTCTTTTCTTAGATATGTTAATACATTCCATCAGGTTATAATCAAGTCCTGCTGACATTATATGGATTTACACATTCTCCTTTGATCTTCAATGGGTTGATTTTACTGTTTAATGTTTAACTCTAAAAGACAGTTTATTTCCCACCTGATTTTACCCCAAAAGTAATGAAATCAATAATAACATTAAGAATATCATAGTACTTAATAAATGTGATGTCCTTTATATTTTTACTTATACAATTAGTTGAAAACAAGCTCTAATTTAATGAGCTTGTTACTTGCTATGAGCATTAGAGAGTGCACATAAAGAGTACATAACCTATTGAAAATTGTATTGTTACATCAGACCATTGGCGTTCTGTAATTTAATATACACATAGACACAAAACTATACATGCATGTAGCTGTATTTGTTTCTGTATCATGGATCTTTCTGTATATTAAAAACCTTGGTCTGGCATAGTGGCTCACACCTATAATCCCAGCATTTGGGGAGGCCGAGGCAGGGAGATGGCTTTAGCCCAGGAGTTTGGGACCAGCCGGGGCAACATAGTGAGACCTCGTCTTTACAAAAAATCTAGAAAAAAATAAGCTTGGCTTGGTGGCACACACCTGTAGTACCAGTTACTCAGGAGGCTGAGGTGGGAGGATCACTTGAGACCAGGAGGTTGAGGCTGCAGTGACTGTGGTCACGCCACTGCACAATCTGCCAGCCTGGGTGACAGCGCAAGACCCTGTCGAAAAAAAAACTTAAAAAACTTAAAAACCTTAAGTTTATATTGATACTTTTCATTATAATTCAATGTAATTTTTTTTCTAACCTTTCCATGTATGTCACTCCCTTCTCCAACAGTAAAACACCAACTTTTCACTATCAACAATTCATTTTATTTAACTAGAATCACACAAAGTAGCTTCATAATTGCTAATTCATGTTAGAGTGAGAAAACATCTACAAATTAGAGTTCAATACTTTCTTAATTTGTGGGGTCTTTAATGTAAGGGTATATAATCAAAGCACTGTGCTCAAAATTTACTCAAGTTAGCTTCCTCCGTCACCCCTTTAAGTGTGGTTATGTTATTTATTTGCAATAGAAATGGATAAAAATCTGTAAAAATGTGAACATTAAAATAAATAGTGATGGTAGTGAAATATAGAAAATATAGAATGAAATATAACAAGTATTCCTAAGTTCATAATGATATAAATGATGGATGAATGAGATAGAATTCTTCCTTACTGTAGAGTATAAACAAATGAGATAGAAGTAATAATGGAATTAGAGTATCACCAAAGCAATCATTATTTTAGGCAGAAGCATGAATTATCATTAAAAATGCTGAGTAAAAATTTGAAAATAAACAGAGCGTTTCCCCAAAAGATGCACATTAAACTCAAAGTGGAAAAAAAAAGTAGCTTTATAGTGTAGAAACTTGGCAGATACCATCTTACTTGAGTGATCAAAGTCAAAAACACCATTAATGATGGTGTGTCTCTTGGTATGATGTACCGAGAAGGCAACAGCATCTCTGAGGTTGATACGGTTTGGCTCCGTGTTCCCACCAAAATCTCACGTGGAATTGTAATAATGCCTATGTGTCAAAGGCGAGACCAGGTGGATGTAATTCAGTCACGGGGGCAGTTTTCTCCATGCAATTCTCATGATAATGAGTGAGTTCTCATGAGATCTGATGGTTTTATAAGCATCTGGCATTTCCCCTGCCGGCTCTCTTTCTCTCTCCTGCCACTCTGTGAAGAGATGCCTTCCACCATGATTGTAAATTTCCTGAGGCCTCCTCCGCCATGCAAAACTGTGATTCAATTAAACCTCTTTTTTAAAAAAATAAATTACCCAGTCTCTGGTATTTCTTCATAGCTGCATGAGAATGAACTAATATAGAGGTATTGCTACCAAAAACGTAAATCAAATCATAAAGAATATCTGAAAAACCCAAATTGAGGGACAGTCTACCAAAAGAATGTCTTACACTATTCAAAAATATCAAGGTAATGAAATATAAAGAAAGCTCAATAAACTGTTACAGATTATAGAAAACTGAATAAGCATTTTTGCTGAATGCTAAATCCTGATTTTTGCTTTTCAATGTGATGACTCCCTCAGCAATGAATTTGAGGTGATAAGCACTGTTTTAATTTCATTTTGTTCTCAGTTTTTATGTCTTTTTGTGGATGGAGGAAATTTTTAATATTTCAAAACTCAAGTCATTATTATTTAACAGATTTTATTAACTTTTAAAAAATATATTTCTGACTCTTGCACTTCTCTGTACCATCCAAAACAAGACAGGCTTTTACTTAGGACTAATGTTCTTTTGTTAGGGTGGTTCTAGGGCTTAGTAACGCTAAAACCTTTGTGACTTTAAAATGAAAAAATGATTCAATTTCTTCTCACCTAAAAGCTTTCTTCCTTCTAGATACCACTTTTGCTTCCGAAAACTGCTATTAATGTCTCAATGTGCTTTTGAGAGACTCTAAACACAAATACATAGTCGATTGCTGAAGCAGCTCCAAGGTATTGATCATAAGCTGGAGATTTTTTTAGTGTAGTATCCTCTTTGTCAGAATTTTTATTTTCTTGAAATTTAGTGCAATAGCATAAAACTGTTTTTATAGCTGATACATAATGTATGATTGGCCATAAATCTGAACTCTGTCTGGCATTGGACGGGTACAAGCACCACAATATAATAAATTTATTACAATGACTGACTTTAATAGCCCCTCATACTCTAAGTTCAAAACATTAGAGCTTTTGGAATGCTCCAAACTTTCCAGGTTCCAGCTATTCCATCACCTGCACCTGTTTAAATGGAGATAAATGAATTGAAAAGTCAGTTAATCTATAAATGCTTAGTTTGCCCACTTCCACATGGACCACTGGCAGTCAAAAGCCTACTGATACTGCCACATCATAAAATTCCTAAAGTCTTCTTTTACTGATAAAACAAGTTAAGATTCTTTAGCTCTCAGGGGATACTGAGGTAAAAGAAAATTGAGCTAAATGTCCTTTGCAGCTCTTAATGTAGTCAACATTAGATGAATTTTCCTCTGCAGCACTCAGCCTTTACTTTATCCTGATGTGTGTTGTGGGCTGGAGCTTCTAGCTGATGGCAAGCTTAGGAAGAAAGCCTCAGCTGACAGAGCATTGCAACCTCTCCCAGGGCCACTGACTCAGAGTTAATCCAAGGCAAACCCAGAACCTTTACTGGAACACTGTAGAGGAAGGAGCTGTCTCTCCTTGACATGAGGAATTGATGAAGCCTGGAGCACCTGGAGGCTGACAGGAAAAGAGGTCCTAGTCCTAATCTAGAGAAGGACTGAGTCATACACTGTGAGGAGGGACCTGGTCTTGAGGACATCATTAAATGTCCTAGATCCAGTTATCCCTGAAGATGTTATGTTCCTAGAGTTTTCATTTATGTAAGAAAATAGATCCCTGCCCCTTCTCATTTCTACTGAAGCCAATTTGAGGTGGGTTTTAAGTGTCTTGTATCAAAAGTATCATGAAGAAGAGACTTCCTCATTCTGTTGAAATATTGTTAAACTTGAGAGGGCTGTGATAAGGCTGTTTAAAAGCATGTCAAGAGCAGCTAGGAATCAAGGGAAGAATCTGACTCAAAATATCAGGGAAGTGACTGGTCACATATTTTGACAAGACTCCTCAGATACTTTGGAAGACATCTTACACTTCTAGTATAAAAAGTCCTGTGTTTAAGCCCTTGATGCAGCACTTAATGTGTAAGACCTTACCAAGTCATTTATTTTCTTAGGGCCTTGGTTCTAAAATGAAAATCATTACCCCTCTTATCTGCTTTACAGTGATATAAGAAACAAATCAGTGTGGATATGTAAAAGCTTTTAAAATTATAGAATGCCTAAAAATAGAAAAAAACTAATAAGAAAGTAAAATTTTCCAGTTACATCAAGTAGTTTCTTTCCATGTTTGCATCTATCTTTTATCCTTTGGGTAATATGTTCAGGTTTACCATGTTTTTAGAATTATTCTACTTCAAATTGGAAAAATTTGATGCATAAATCTAACAATGAGCAGCAGCTTACCATAAAGTACTAAAAAATATTTTCCTTTGAACACTTTATTTGAGAAGATCTTTCTCACGTCTGCTCATTTGGGGAACATATACTTAAAGATTAATAGGATGAGTTTCTCTTCTTGGGAATATAATAAGATTCTCATGAGAAAACATTAAATTGGATTTTAAAAAATTTCAGAAGCGTACAACTCAGCTGTTTATTCTCATTGGTCTCTATGAACATAAAAATAAAATAAAAAGATGGAGATATAATCTAAATCAAATAGTATACGTGAACATGTCCAGATAATAGGAGCTTAACCACAAAGTGACTAGAAGCTTTCACATGGAGAGAAATTCAAAATAGGAATTTTTGCTGAGTCACATAGGTAATCAAAGTTTTGGAATTACCTGAGGCATGTGTCAAAAATAAAGACTCTGAAGGTAAGCTGTGAATTTGAATGTAACACTGGAGTCCAAGTTTTTATTAAGCTGCTTGCTATAGCTGTCTCTATATGTCAACTTTGGGAACCACAGTGTTGCATTGCCTTAAGGTAAAACAAAATGCAGTCACAATATTACTACAAGGGCTCAAAATAAACAGCTGTAATAATAATGATGGAATTAAGGCCCTAAGGAAGGATACAGTACAATATTTCTCCCACCACAACCCGATCTTCATCATCAGAAACTGCTTCTCTCTGCCTCTTTGGGTATTTATATGATTCTTTGGCAACAACAAAGGAGGTGCTTCACAACCTTAGTGAGCTCCAAGAATCCCTGGGAAACTTGTCCACAATGCAGATTCCATGGCTCTACCATATGCCTTATCAAATTATAATATCTGGCATTTGGACCTCAAAAGCTGATTTATCAGCAGACAATGAGGTTGATTCTGATTTGACTGTTTGGAAGGCCAGACTCTGAGGAACCTTGCACTAGGTAAGACTTTGACCTTTTTAACATGTTCATGGATCCTGAAGATCAGTTGTAGGCTAAGAAAGCAAACATCAGGCATGAGCAGTGATACAATTTATAGATCAATGACCTCCGAAATATATACTTCTAGTCATCTCTCTCCTTGAATTTCAAACACGTAAGCCAATTGACTACTTGACATCTCCAACTGGATGTCTAATAACCATCACTGACCAAAAAAGAACTCTCTTTTCCATCTGCTCGAGATTGTCCCTAACCCAAATCACTGTAAATAGCAATTGCATCCATTTAATTGCTAAAACCAGAGAATCAAGAGTTATTGTTCATTCCACCCTTTCATCAGCCTTCATCTCTAAGAGCTTCCTGTCCTCCTTCCCCTAAGCAAGTCCTATTGCTTCTATGTCCATGTGTGTCACTTATTGTCTGGCACATATGCATTTGTTTAATAAAATCTTCACTACCACATTCTCAAATCTACCACTCATTCACTTCTTAGTAAAAAGGCCTCTTAATTATTCTCCCTACTTCCATTCCTACTCCTCTAAAATGCGTTGATCACTTAACCCTCATACCAATTTTTTAATAATGTCATCAGATCAAGGCTCACTTATTTAAAATTAAGGTGAAAATATATCCCACTTTGCTTAGGATGGTACCTCTCTATGCCTGTTATCCTGACATAGTCATTACGAAAAACACCTTTCTGAAAAATGTGCTGATTTGTATGGTAAATTTTGTTGTCACTCTATTTAAAACCTTCCTGCAGTTTCATGTTGTACTTAAAATCCAATGGGACATGATTGTTGGCTGCATATATGCCTTCTTTTGAAAAGTGTTTGTTCATGTCCTTTGCCCACTTTTTTATGGGATTTTTTTTTCTTGTAAATTTCTTTAAGTTCCTTAGTTGCTGGATACTAGACTTTTGTCAGATGCCTAGTTTGCAAAAAGTTTTTCCCATTCTGTGGATTGTCCGCTTACTCTCTTGATGACCACTACAGAGATGCAAATCAAAACCACAATGAGATACTGTCTCACACCAGTCAGAATGGCTATTCCTAAAAAGTCAAAAAATAATAAATGCTGACGAAATTGTGGAGGAAAAAAAATGCTTATCCAGTGTTGGTGGGAGTGTAAATTAGTTTAGCCATTGTGAAAGACCTACAGACAGAAATACCATTCAACTCAGTAATTCCATTACTGGATATATCTGAAAGGAATATAAATCATTCTACTATAAAGACACATGCACATGTATGTTCATTGCAGCACTATTCACAATAGTAAAGACATGAAATCAACCTAAATGGTCATCAATGATAGACTGGATAAAGAAAATATGGTACATATACACCACAGATTACTACGCAGCCATAAAAAGGAATGAGATCATGTTCTTTGCAGTTTCATAGGTGGAGCTGGAGGCCATTATCCTTAGCAAACTAATGCAGGAACAGAAAACCAAATAGTGCATGTTCTCATTTATAAGTGGGAGATCAGTGATGAGAACACATGGACACATGGGGGCTAACAACACACACTGGAGCCTATTGGAGGGTGGAGGATTAGAGGAGGGAGAGGATAAGGAAAAATAACTAATGGGTCCTAGGTTTAATACCTGGCTGATGAAATAATCTGTGCAACTAACCCCCATGGCATAAGTTTACCTATGTAACAACCCTGAACTTGTACCCCTGAAGTTAAAATGAAAGTTAAAAAAAATTCAGTGCAAATCTTGACTCTGGACTTTAATGTGCTAAGTCATACTCTGGCTCTGCTTACTCCTCCTGCACTACACCCCTCCCTTTTTAAACTATAGTCACATTGGCTGCCTCCGTGTCTTCACCTCAAAGCTTTTGCACAAGAGCTTTTCTTTTCCTGGAACACACTTCTTCCAGAGCTCCCTAGGGCTAATCCCATCTTATACAAGTCTCAATGATTTTAATGTGTCCTCCTCAGATAGCCTTCCCTCTAATCACTTAATTTAAATGAAACCCCCAATTATTATCTCTGGCCTGTACTTATTGTTACCTATTTTATAATATGTCACTCCCATATAATATTTTGTTTCATCATTTACTTGTTTGCTCGTCTCTTCCACTGTACTGTAATCTCATAGTAGCAGAGAATCTCTCTCTCTTTTGTACATGATTTTACTACCAGCAACTAGAAAAGGATCTAGTGCTAAGAAGGCCCTTAATAAATGTTTCTTGAAGAAATAAAGGATGAATCAATAAGTCCTGATGGCTAAATTCTGTCCCAACTCAGTTGAATTTATGAGATCAGGAAAATTGTGCCTTTCCAGTTGAACTACTAGTCAAAATTTCCAAAGTATGAATTTTTTTTTTTTTTTTTTTTTTCGAGATGGAGTCTCGCTCTGTCACCCAGGCTGGAGTGCAGTGGCGCGATCTCAGCTCACTGCAAGCTCCACCTCCCGGGTTCACGCCATTCTCCTGCCTCAGCCTCTCCGAGTAGCTGGGACTACAGGCGCCCACCACCACACCTGGCTAATTTTTTGTATTTTTAGTAGGGACGGGGTTTCACCGTGGTCTCGATCTCCTGACCTCGTGATCCGCCCGCCTCAGCCTCCCAAAGTGCTGGGATTACAAGCGTGAGCCACTGCGCCCGGCCCCAAAGTATGAATTTTTTAAGAAAAAGTCAATTTCAGATCTTTTCATTCTCTGTTTCTCTTGTTTTTATTTTGCAAAATGTTTTAAAACATTATTCCCAATATGTTCTCAATTTGGGTGGATACTGAAAAGTTGCAAATCTGTCTTGAATTTGGTGCCAATTTAATCTCTGTCATTCTTCCACTTGGATTCTAAGCCTTTGTAGTGAGATTAGATGTTTATCTAAAGAACTTTTTATTTGGGACTTGAAAAGAGACATAGAGTCCATAACTTTTATGAAGTATCCCTGAAGCCAGATAATATGACTGTTATGGTGCCAGGGAATGAGGGCAGAAGTGATTTTTTTAGCTTCTTTGAACTCTCCAAGGAGTTTTTCTGCTGCTCGCCTCTTTCCTTCTTCATTCAGCAAGCTAACTTCGGCTCAGCCCTCAGAGAGTAGCATTTCACCACATCACTTCTGTCCTGGTCCTCATCGTCCTTTGACATAAACATTACAGAGGTTTAATGTAACATCCGTTTTTCACTCTCATTGTCAAGGACATTGGTAGAAGCAGGAAAACTCAGTGGCTCAGAACAGGGGCCCTGACTTTTGTAGTCACTCTCTCACTTAGGAGTTGTGTCATTTGGATTGTATCCCACTTTCAAAAAATGGGGATGATAAAAATGTTTAATGCAAAAGATATTGTGAGATTTATATGAGGGACACACACACAGCAGTTAGCACAATCCTTGACACATTAAATACACAGTCAATAAACTATTAGTTGCTTTTATGATTGTTGTATCTTTCTTATGATTATTGCTTCTGTACCAGTCTCTGACCTGCATGCTCCCATGAAGTCATTGCCAAACTTTTGAGACAGAAGGATCAGAAAAAGCCAGATCGACAGGTTTTGACTCCATAGGAGGGCCCAGGACAGCAATTTGGTTGGCTGGATCACAGTGGACAGAGGGCAGAGAGAGCAGACAGCTGCTGTGTGTGCACAGGTCTGATAGCAACCCACAGAAAAGCTTCATGAGTGATGAGGACAAAGGTTTTTTGAGAGGGGAGTTTATTGTATACCCTTGTTGAAGAAAAGACCTAATATGAATTGATGGGCTTTTTATTTCCTTGAAAGGAAAAAAATATTAAAAACTTTATCTGCCTATTAAAATGCCTCCGATTTAAATATAGATAACTTGGAATGCATTTGCTGCATACTACCTTTACCCCTCCCTTCCCCACCTGTCTTCCTCTAATCATCAAACTAGTTATTTCTTGAACACTGACTGCATTTTTACCTTTATTCGAGTGAGATCACTGAAGAGCTAGATTTAGCTCCTGTCTGACCATGTGACTTTCCTAAAACCCTCTTGTATTTCTTTTGAAATATATGCAATCAGCAGTCAAATAAATTCCTCCTGAAACCACATGGTAATTCAAGCATATGGTAAAGGAGCTTTTGAGGTTTATCTGCCAAGCCTGACCTCAAACTTCTAGGAAACAGATTGTGATATAACTTTTAATTAAGTCTTCATCCTTACAAAATATGTTATTAGATAGATGTGCAGTGGATGGCATACCATGCTATATTCGCATTATGTTTTTAATCTAAATATAGGTTTCCTTCAATGTAGCTTACAAAAGGAAATTGGTGTTATTTCACTTTTTAACTGTTGGGCTTGATAAGAACTGCTCGGTACATTGTATTTTAAAATATAAAAACATATAAAAGCTGCTTACAGAATAAAACTGACAAAAATAAAATTTTCTGATATTGCTAGCCTCTGTTTTTTCCCTCCCAGGGGAAAACATGATCCTATTTATTGCAGCTATAACAATATTTGTGTCATTTCATCAAGTCATTCCATTATCACAACTCAGCAGACTCAGCTGAATTTGGGGGCAATTTATTGAAGTCATTTTTTTCTTTTGCCATTTTGAACCAAATGTAGATTTAATGTCAGAAAGGTAAGAAATTGACATTTATTAAACTATTTAATATTTTGGAATGAAATAGCATGTCATACATAATATTTTGCATAAAACTAATTTTAAAATGAGCACTTTGCAATGGCTAATTTTCATCCTATTGAAAGTAATGTTTGGAAACAGTTGGAGACTTGTTTAATTAGGGCTATGATATGCTTTACAATGACATTTCACTGAGGATTTTTTTTGTCAAAATTTTTTAATAAAAGAAGACTTAAAAAGATATATATAAATTTGTAGATGGTTTTATAGTTTGCCAAAGACCTTTGTTCACATTATCTAATTTTTATTTCTAGGCTTATAACAATCCTAGGATATGGGTAAAGCAGTTAAAATACTGCCTTAGAATAGACTACTGCCTATTCTATAGGCTGTATGGAAACATAAACAGAGATATTGCTTAGATCAGTAACTAAATTATCTGGCCTTTGTTGATATAGAATGACTACCCTAGGCAAAGGGATATCTACTTGGTAAAGTCTGAATCCTACTCAGAAATTAGCTGTGTGATAAAGATGGCATTTGTCACCAGTGGGAACATCATGGCCATTTTAACACCAATTGGCTTTCCATTTGGGAAAAAATAAAATCAGATAACCTGTATTACAAAAAACTTCAAAGTAAGCCTCGGATGAAGTCAATATTTAAATATGATCAAATTTATCAGTAAAAGATTTAGAAGAAAACAGAGAAGGATATTTGTATTATCTTGGGTTAAAGCTGGTCTTCCTGTACACTTCAAGGAAAAGATTATAAAGTTTCATTTAAAAACTGTAAGGTTTAACGTGACCAAAAAACATTTTAAAAGACCAGTTGCATCCTCAGGAGACAGTATTTTTGTGACCACTCTTAAGTTGGTGGTTGTTCCTTGAATCCAAGATACAATAGACATTCAAAAATGAGATATCAAGCCAAACTATGTATTTTTAAGGAAGTTATCTGAAAAACAGTAACATAACTTTCAATTCCTTAACCGAAATCATGAAAGGATCTGAGCAGTTGGTGATGGGGAAGGGGAAGAATGGAGAAGTGAAGTGTCTATAAAGAGGATATCTGAAGGTAGCTGTTGCTGTGATGAAAAATCCCACCCCACTCCCTTTCCTGAGAATATGCACTGTGGTCCCTTATCTTATGACTAGTGAGAAGGGCTTCCCCTGGGTCCAGAGGAGATCCTGCTAACTGTCCACTGCCTTTGGAGGTGACAATCATGCCTGTCTTCCACCAGAGAAGTGTCACGGTTGACGGATCGGCTTGAGAGTTGCTGACCTGTAAGTCACAGAAGTTGCTGTTGAATTAGGATTTGTTTGCTCTCTCAGAACGCTGTCAGGGCAATGTGTCAGGATTCATGAGTGATTAGAACCTGGGTCATATCCTGAACATATGCTGAATGATGTTGTTTCAGGACTTGTCCAGGAAGATTGAACAAACCACAGAGAGATAAAGTGATAACCTGCAGTATTCCCAGATCAAAAGGAGACATCCCAACAGGACTCATGCAAAGCTCCATGTGAGAGTTCGTTTTAAATATCTGCTAAAAGAAAACATGATTTCATCTTATTGCAGTATCCATCAGAAACAGAAGTTCCGTTATCCCCGTCACAGGGCATGCAACAGGGATGTGACTCACTTCTTTGGTGCCCCACTGCTCAAACCCCTAGGGGGAGCATGCAGATGGGCAGATTGTGGGGAGAGTTTTTGACCTCTGACCCCATGGCTGCCTCTAGGGTTGAGTGTTTACAGCTCCCGAAATCCCAGGGGGTGTGTGTTACAGTGCGTTCTTTCAGCTTTGCCATCTGCAGGCAGCTTGTATTAATCAGCTCAGTTAGACCCTCTGTCTTATCCCAAGGACAGAGGGCTATCTGTACCGAGGATTCTTGACCCAGTGCACCAGAAAAATCGGATCACACCTGGGCTTGGAGAATGAGTGAAAGGTTTTATTGAGTGGTGAAAGTAGCTCTCAGTGAGATGGATGGGAGCCAGAAGGGGGATGGAGTGGGAAGGTGGTCTTTCCCTGAAGTCAGGCTGCCCAGCGGCTGGACTCTCTTCCTACAGCTCCCATCTGAATTCCCCTCAACGACGTCTCCTTTGTTCCTCGGTCGGTCGATGGCCTGCCAGTGTCTGCTGGTGTCTGTCCATGTGCTCTTTCTCGACGTCCAGCTGTTTGTGTGTGTGCCTGCTACAGTCTCGGGATTTTATGGGCACAGGATGAGGGGCCAAAAGGCAACTTTTAGGGGGGCAAAAACAGAAATGCCTGTCCTCATTTAGGTCCATGGGCACAGGCCCGAGGGTGGAGCCCTTGACAGGGATCCTGCCCTTCTCTACTCAGCACTTCCCTGCCCCTCTCCTGAATCACATCAATTAAGAACTTTCGGCTGGGCACGGTGGCTCACCCTTGTAATCCCAGCACTTTGGGAGGCCGAGGAGGGCGGATCATGAGGTCAGGAGATCGAGACCACGGTGAAACCCCGTCTCTACTAAAAACACACAAAAAATTAGCCGGGCGTGGTGGCAGGCGCCTGTAGTCCCAGCTACTCGGAGAGGCTGAGGCAAGAGAATGGCGTGAACCCGGGAGGCGGAGCTTGCAGTGAGCCGAGATTGCGCCACTGCACTCCAGCCTGGGCAACAGAGCCAGACTCCGTCTCAAAAAAAAAAAAAAAAAAAAAAAAGAACTTTCTTCACCACCCCTTAGCTGTCATCCTTCTCTCTCCACGATTCACCCAACATCATCAGGGACCAGAACTAATGTCAGCAAAGCAGGGGAAGTAACAAAACTTCTAGGAGTAGAAGAAAGGATGAAAAAGCCAACCACAACCCCCTTTCTTCATTAAAGGCTTCCCTCTACCATACTGGAAAATAACTTTGGCATTTTGATGATCAAATGAAAAAGTATACTTTCTAACTCTGTACTGTTTGTACACTATTTGTACTTTCTAAATCTATACTATTCGTATTATTTAAAACTGACCGTAAATATTATAAACTAAGTTAACCAAGATTTTTCCTAGAGGCAAGGGAAGAACAAATCCCATTACACAACATAAATAGTTGAATTCCACTTACGTGAAAACACACACATATATGTTTAAAAGGCATATGTGTGTAAAAATGGATATCAAATGGTATGAAATAATTTGCACTAAATTGGTAATTGAGGAAAAAATGTGAAGAGAAACTTCCAGACCAAAAGCTTCATGGGCAAAAGAACCATATCTTCACATCCTTACCAGGATAAGCATCGCAGAGGCAGTACTTTGTAGGTATGTAGGAGCTCAGCAGTTATTGTTGAATGAATGAATGAATGAATGAATGACTTCTGCTTTACACTGTATATTTCTCTTAAGTTAAAAATTAAAGGCACTGACTGGGCATGGTAGCTTATGCTTGTAATCCCAGCACTTTAGGAGGCTAAGGCTGGCAGATCACTTGAGGTCAGGAGTTCAAGACCAGCCTGGCCAACATGGTGAAACCCTGTCTCTACTAAAAATACAAAAATTAGCTGGAAATGGTGGCACCCAACTGTAATCCCAGCTACTCAGAAGGCTGAGGCACGAGATTCGATGGAACCTGGGAGGTGGAGGCTGCAGTGAGCTGAGACTGTGCCACTGCACTGTAGCCTGGGCAACAGAGTGATACTCTGTCTCAAAAATCAATCAATTAATAAATAAAATAAAATAAAAATTGAAGACACTGGGCCACACGCAGTGGCTTAAGCCTGTAATCCCAGCACTTTGGGAGGCCGAGGTGGGTGGACCACCTGAGGTGGAGAGCTCGAGACCAACCTGACCTGTGTGGAGAAACCCCGTCTCTACTAAAAATACAAAATTAGCTGGGCATGGTGGTGCATGCCTGTAATCCCAGCTACTAGGGAGGCTGAGGCAGGAGAATTGCTTGAACCCGGGAGGCAGAGGTTGTGGTGAGCCGAGATTGCACCATTGCACTCCAGCCTGGGCAACAAGAGCGAAACTCCGTCTCCAAAAAAAAAAAAAAAATTGAAGACACTGCATTTGTGTGCTATTCATAAAATTAAAATCAACCAACCAACCAATCTACCTGCATGACAAATAACTAAGAAAACAATACTACCAAAGCTCTAGAAACAAGCACTTTGAAATGAAGCAAGCCTTCTAAGGTATCAATAGACTAAATATTGAATCTTAGAAATGATTTTACTCCAAATAGGTTAAAGTTTTTATTCTTTTTGTTAAAAATGAGTAACACAAATGTATGCTACATTTTCTGTCATTTAAAGATTGAAGAGAAGTTTGTTAATCCAAAGCCAATAGGAAGCTCACAAGTAATTCCACAGTGTATCTTCCAGAAACATTTTCTGCATAGGGTAAAACTACTGCTCACAGACATAAATACAAAGTAACCACATTACACTGATTAAAATTGAGCCATAACTTTTATGAGCTTTAATACAACTACTTTTTTAATGCTGCTTTTTGTCTCCTTGTTTACAAGACAGAGAAATTTCTAATTTTACTATTTGATGCTTACTTACACATTTAGGGAAAGGAGTTTTATAGAGACATAAAATTAGACGTGGAGATTACTTAATTTTTAACTGATTTTGAAAATATGCCTAATAGAGCACATTTTTATTTAGAAATAACAAACAGGTTAATATAAAAAAGAGACATCATTATCTCTTAGTGTGTTCACCGTGGTCTTGTTAACTAGAAAGAACTGCAAGAGAAGAAAGAACATTTAGGGACCCAGGAAAGTGTGCATATCTAGTATTTGCCTCATGTTGAAAGAGAAAGGCAGCGTTTCAGAATTCACTTTCATTCAGGTTTATAAAATGCAGGCAAAGAACATTGGCCCTCTGCTGGATTATTTTGAGAAAAATACAGATTTTTTTTTCCTAACTATTAAAGGAGAATGGAAGAATAGAGTGGCAAAGAGACAGAGGGAAAGTAAAAAAAAAAAAAAAGAAAAGAGGAAAAAAGGAAAGAATGAAGAAAAGAGAGGGAAGAAAAAAATTAGAAAGGGAAGAAAATAGATACTGAAGAAAATAGATTACATTTGCATTGTTGCTGGAAATATTTAATTTAGTCCAGCACACACAGACCTCAAATTCTTCTATTTTATATTATTTTCTCAGCTCAAATCTGAAAAAGGTCCCCAGAATAGAAACCACTTAACTTTAGGCCTTTCTCTGGTACTAAAGTGACACTAAACTAATAGACAATTACGACCACTTTAATGGATGACTGAGTTATCATCATCCTATGAAAGTTAATTTTGGTTTTGAAAATTTAACCACGTTTCTGCAACCTTAATTAGTTATTCATTAATACAGTTTAAGGTGATGAATGCCTTCCAACAAGTAAAATATGAGTTTAAATTTGCATTCACTCTCCGAAGGGTTACACATTTCCTGAGAGTATCTACATATTCATAGGCAACATCAATGTGAATGTGACGGGCAAGTATTGGAGGGAGTGGCCAATGACTCACAGTTTTCTTGGCATTACAGTTAATGGGGAAACTTCTATCCTGCCTTTGGAGTTCTTTATCTCAACATGACTAATTGCTTCATCCTCAGAGTCTCCTTTTCCAGTACCCTGCCTCTTATTTTGAGTCCTGAAGGAATCGCACATCCAAAGTGCTCGCTCTCTCATAAGTTCCCGTGTGCTCTTAACATAATGACTACCTGAGACTTCCAGGAGAGAGTCCGAGGTGGAAGAGGTGTAAATACTCTAAGCAGCCTTATTACCTCTTCCACTCTCCACCTCTCCTCCACAGCACATTTCCTAACGACTTCCAAAAGGCTGAAACATTGGTGGATGGAACAGAGCTTAACCTTCACATGAAGATCTGTTGATGCCATCCTAAAATATCCTTAAATCCATCTCATTTTCTCCATTTCTCTGCCATCCTCACAGTCTATGCCACTGTCTTCTGTCACCTGAAACACAGCCGTACACATCGAACTGGTGTCTCTCTTATCATGCCCCCTTGAGACTATTTCAGGAGCTTTGGAGCAACACTTATGGGGATTCGGATCTTGGATGTGTCTTTCATTAGCAGTTGATCATGGACAAGTTAGTCTCCTTTTGTGATCTCACAGCTTTGTCATCTTAAAATGGGATGAATCTATCTCATAGATGTATTTCAAGGAAGACACGCTCACATAATTAGCATATAACTTGACCACAGAAGTTGCTCAAAATTAGCTATTTATGCTATTGTCTTTTAGGTAGATGTTACTCAAAAAATTTACAAACAGGATATGTAAAAATGTCATAATTAACATTCAAAATGGAACCATTTTAGTCTCAAATTCAAAATGGAACCATTTTAGTCTCTTATGAATGGTACAAACTAAGAATTATGGAGATTGGGAGGATAGAGATATCTTTTTCTGGAAGTGAGAAGATCTCCCAAAGAAAGCAAACACTGGTGCATTTGTGCTTTTGTTTATTTACATTTTTGCTAAGTTTAGAAAAGAGTTAAAGAGTAAAAGTGCTCCCTAGTGGATAGAACAAAATTCTTTATCTATTAGGATAAAGAATTATTTACCCACAAAACTAGAGAAACCATTTATCCCTTGAGATTTTATTCTATATATTAAATATGATCTGTGTTGGGGGAGTGTCTGCACACATACATTTTAGTTTGGATGAAAAGCAGCAAGGTTAAGTTCTTCATTTGAAACTTCTGATTGGAAGTAAGAATTCTACACAGTCTGTATTGTTGCAGAATGCCCCATTGGTTTGTTTGCCTGTATTCCCTGTGAGTTTACAGTGCTAGGAGAAATTTCCACCTTCTCTCAGATCTGCCTTTCTTTAGTTGGAATTCAGAGCACTAATAAACCCTTTCTTTGCCTTTCTTTTTCTCAATTCAGTACTTGATATCTTCCTTGGTAACATTATTCCCTTTTTTTAGGACACCTCTACTTTCAGTCCAAGCACTTTGATAGGATAGTTAATTACTCTCTCTTCCTTATATAGCCATAGTGATTGGCTCCGAAGTGGATGCAGAACAAAATAATCACAATACCTTTCAGAGACTTCAGAGATGGCTACACAGGGAAAGATACTCTCTTTCTAGCCTTTAAACTGGGATAATTTCAACCGGGGAAAAATAGTTTCTATGACTGCACCTACATGGCTCAACAGTTTCACAATACAAAAGAATAACATAGAAAGAAGATGAAGCCAGACGTGATGACTCATACCAGTAATTTTAGAACTTTGGAAGGCCAAGAGAGGAGGATCACTTGAGTCTAGGAGTTGGAGACCAGCCTGGCAAACATAGCAAAACCTCATGTCTACAAAAAAAAAAAAAAAAAAAAAGTGAGTTGGATTCAGTGACTCACATCTGTAGTCCCAGCTACTTGGGAGGCTCACACAGGAGGATTGCTGAGCCCAAGAGTTTGAAGCTGCAGTGAGCTGTGATCTTGCCACTGCACTCCAGTTTGGGAAACAGATTGAAGCCTTGTCTCTAAAAACAAACAAACAAAGAAGGTGCATGCAAAGATGAAGAAATTAAAAAGAAAAGAGAGACATAATTAAAACTTTAAAAACTCAGTTTTTTTTATTTCTAACCCTTGAATTTTTAGTTATAAGTAAGGTAAGCTATTCCTTTCATTTAAGCTAGTCTGACTTGAATTTTTAACACTGACATACATGAGTTCTCACTAATGGACATTTCTTTTATCAATATTATTAAAAAAAATTTTTTTTACAGGCTGGGCACAGTAGCTCATGCTTGTAATCCCAGCATTTTTTGGAGGCCTAGGTGGGAGGATCACTTGAGTCCAGGAATTCAAGACCAGCCTAGGCAACATAGTGAAACTCTGTCTCCACACAAAATTAAAAAAAAAAATTGGCAGGGTATAGTGGTGCCCACTTGTAGTGCCAGCTACGTGGGAGGTTGAGGTGGGAGGATCACTTGAGACTGGGAGGTAGAGGTTGCTGTGAGCTGAGATCACACCACTGCATTCCAGGCATTGTATTAACAAAAGTCAAAACATTCTTCTTAAATTTGAGGTTGTGTGTAGGTTATTGTAGCTTAAATCACATAGATGATGACTGATTTACCCTTTTACTGTGCATGCAGCTTCTCCTGCTGGAGTATCCTTCATGTAAGAAGAGAAGATTGGGACTTAATGAGAATATCGCCTCAGGAAAATTGTATTTAGTGAAAGTAACATCACTCTGTATCTAATGAACAAAGCAGGGAGAGCCATTTACCTGGCTTTTCAAGACATTTTAAGTCCAGAAAAATTAGGAGTAGGCAAAGAAATCATGACTCCATGTGAATGTTAGCTAGGAGGCAAAGGAATATTAATGTCGTAGATGACATTCCTCTGAAGGCACAGGGATAGATGAACATGCTGAGAGCACTGGACAAGCCTTTGTGATTGACCTGGAACAGAGCCACTGTCAACTCTCAAATCAAAAAGCCTGATGTACAAAGACACCTGGGCATTCTGGTGACCCAGGGCTCCCTGCCACAAGAAGTGCTGTTGGATCTCTTAGAATCAATAATTGGCACTGAGAAAATTGGCATTCCATCTCCTGCAGTTTCAATCTGTTCTTTGAGCATATTATGATGAATAGAGCTCATGTGGATGAATCTATTAGAAGAAAATGAAGTGTTTAACCATTTTTTTTCTTTTTATCTTTTTTTTTTTTTTTTTCAGACAGAGTCTTGCTCTGTCGCCCAGGCTGGAGTGCAATGGCGAGATCTTGGCTTACTGCAGCCTCCGCCTCCTGGGTTCAAGCGACTCTCCTGTCTCAACTTCTCGAGTAGCTGGGATTACAGGTGCCCGCCACCATGCTTGGCTAATTTTTGTATTTTTAGTGGAGACGGGGTTTTTCCATGTTGGCCAGGCTGGTCTCAAACTCCTGATCTCAGGTGATCTGCCCGCCTCGGCCTTCCAAAGTGCTGGGATTACAGGCGTGAGCCATCACGCCCAGCCTCCAAGAAAAATTCTTATGCATGAGGCCTTGCTTTTATCTACTTCATCTTCTACGCCAAAGTGACATGTGCAAAATAAAAATGTCACCATAATACCTCTTAGCTTAAAAGTCATCATTAGCTCTCATCTTTTATAGGGTCTGCTCTGGGCACTTAGCATGACACAAGATGCATTTCCTATCCTAGTCCTTAAATGCCACTAGAGGCCTTCCTTTTACATTAGTGCCCTTGCCCAAGAATACACAATGGCTCGTAATGCGCTGTATTGCACCTTTGACATTGCTTATCCTATGCCCTGCCTCAGATGTCCTGTACACCATTATTCCCTGGACAACCCCTGCTCATCCTGCAGAACTCCATCTGAAGTCTTATTTTCTTGCAAAAAAATAAAAAAAAATAAACAGCCTTCTCCAGACCTTCACATTCTCATCAAGTTCTCTTTCTCCCTATCTCTATGGCACCCCTGGTGTGCACTTATGGAAATCATGTGGCCCTGTGTTTGTTGCATATTCATTATACTTGACCCATTTCAGGGTAAAGACATTGTCTTATTTACCATCCGGGTCCAGAGAAGCATTCAATATGTATTTGTACAATGAATGAACAACAGTTACTAATAGCCTGTTCAATGCTATTCTCCTCCTGCTAGGACTTCCTTGTGTGCCAGGTAAGTTATTAGGATGTTAATCTAAGTTTTATTTTTCCCATATTATATCTTCCTTTTTCCATGCAAACAGCTAGACCTTTGTACTCACTTGTAGTAGTTTCCCAGGACTACTGTAACAAATTACCACAAAGTACATGGCTTAAGACCAAAAACAACACAACTTTATTTTCTCACAGTTCCAGAGGCTGGAACTCTGGAATTAAGGTGTTGGCAGAGCCACGCTTCCTCTGAAGGCTCTAGGGAAGAATCTGCCCTGACTCTTCATGGCTTCCAGAGATTGCCAACAAGCTCTGATGTTCCTTGGCTTATAGTTTCATCATTCTGATTTCTTTCCGTGTTTTCACATGAACATTTCCCCTCTGTGTCTAAGCTGTGCCTCTAAATCTCTCCCTCTCCTTATAAGGACACCAGTTATTGGATTTAGGGCTCGCCCTAATCCAGTATGACCTCATTATAGCTGGATCACTTCTGCAAATAGCTTATTTCCAAATAAGGTCCACTTTACAGGCACCAAAGGTTAGGGCTTCAACATATCTTTTTGAGGGACACAATTCAACCCATAACATGTATCTGTGGTGAGGACTATATTATAGGGCCAGAGGCAGATGTTGCCTTTAGACAGCTTGTTTTCCTGGATTCCTGCAGAAGTTAGTGTGGTGATTGTGCTTCTTGTTGAAACTATGAGGGGGATTAGTAAACAGAAAAGAGGGACTAACGCAGGGAGGGAGTCGGCGGGGAAGAGACAGAGAGAGAGAGAGAACCCTGCAGGAGCCAAAAACCATACTTTAGCAATTTTCAGGGAAATGAGAAGATCTGAGGGAAAAAATGAACTCAGAAAACTCCCACTACCAGCCTCCTGCCTTTCACAGGGCAAATGGTCTCAACAATTAAGATACTGACCAACCACCACCACGATTGTCTAAAAAAGGCATTTTCCCCATTTTCCAACACTCCCATGGGCTTAGATTGGCACTTGCAGGGGCTTTGCTTTGGAAGTCCTGGCTAAAGAGATTGTCGATCCTAGTATCCATGTCCAAATACCTTTGACTTTTTTTCAAAAAATGAAAGCCTTCCCAATGCTGATGGAGTTGGTTCATTGCCTATCAGAGCAGAAACTGTAAATAAATATTGCTAAAAATGCCCGGAACCTTTTTATTAAATGTTGATGCCTCAATATTGATTTTGCAAGAGACCAAAATTTAATACAGAGACCAGCAATTTTAAGTAGGCCATGCTGGGTAGCTGATGTGCTCTACTGTAACTAGTAGGCACTGGCTGGAGTCTGAGACCTGTCCTCATCCTCAGTCAGAGCAGACCGAATACCCTGATCTCCTCCCAGAATCTGGAGAGGTCAACCTGTTCTTCAAAGCAGTGGTGGATTGGGATTGGGGTAGGCGAAAAACAGATACAGCACAAAACATGAAAAGCATTGATTTATCTCCCTCTGCTAATGCACATGAAGTGTTGATCCTGGGGTTGAAAGTCAGCAGAGGGCATTCTGATATGGCCTTCTTAGAACTTCCTTGGTGTCCTGCTATGACATAAAGCTCTTGAGCCTCCTCTCTTGCAAGGCTTTCTTTCAGTATGTTTTGGATTTTCTGTTTTTTCCTTTAAGACTTATGTAATGAATTTCTTTCTCCTTCTCACTTAGATTGTATATTTCCTGCCTTAACCTCTTGTGAAAGGAGGTAAAACTTTGAAAGTAAAAATACTGGTCAGAGTGAACAAATGGCAAAAAGGTGAGGAGTTTTATAGTAAACAGGTGGACAGTTTAGCACAAGATGGTGGATATGGAAAGTGACAGAAGGTTCCACGATGATGAAACATCAGACCAAATGTTTTCTTTAAAAGGAAGTTTTTCATGCCAAAAGGTACTTTAATAATGAAAATGACAGAGGTATAGAGCTGTTATCTCATGTTTTCCAACGTGTACTCCTCTGCAAAATAGTTCTAAAATATTCTCAAGCAATAACAGAATTCAGTGGTCCAAGATCTTTGTGAAACCTGCAGGCCACCCATCTGACTTAGCCACAATGCCCACCAGCATATGAGAAGTTCTAAGAAACTCTGCAGAAAGGACACACATTTAATCGAGTGGGTCTAAATTTCTTTGATCACATACTCCTTTTCCGGGTAACACCTATGGACACCCCTAAAACTGATGCTCCAAGGAACGTACTTTGGGATGTGGTCATGAGGTAGACATAAATTTACAGAAACAAGGCAAAACAAAACAAAATAAAATGGCAGCTATTATTAGAAACAGGCAAAGGGGTCTGAATTGCCAGGTCCCTCAGTGGTCTTGTATTGTGCACTTCACTTGGGAAATATAAATTAGAAGGTCCTGGAACTTCCTAAGAAATTTCTTCCCGATCCTAATCTGTTCCCTAGTGTGTGACTTGAATGAACAAGATTTGATAAAGCAAGTAGAATGGTAATGTTTTATTTGTATGTGTAAAGGAAAAAAAAAAGATGGTTATACAACAATGTGAATATACTTAACTGAACTGTACCATTAAAAATTTTATACTGTGTATATTTTACCACAATGTTTTAAAATGGGAAAAAAGACACATGAAGAAAAGTGGTCTTGTTAGCAGTCTCCCCAAAGTGTTCTTATGATGGCACAGCCTCCCTATGTAAGTAAAGAAGTAGCCTTCCAAACTGCAATAATAAATGTCCTGAGTTATCAAAACAGGAAACCTAGTGCTTTTGCTTTAATGAATACCATAGAACACACATGGTTTTGTAAATTATCTTCGTCTTCACTGGTTTTATGTAATGCAGCCTAACTCTTTACCTTGTTTTTATTTCCTTGAAATAATTTTTTTATTTTTAATGTAAAAGAACAATAAATAACTTATCTTTGGCTTGTCGGCACTTTAACAAAGAGATTGCCTTTCATAGGGGAGCCATTTTCCATTTTGTCATAGCTACAGTTGCGCTGAATTAAAATATACATTTTCCTAGTTGTTTTCATTTGCTTTTACAGAAAAAAATTTATAGGTAGAGATTTTGATAAGTTGGAGAATTTTTCTTATTTGCTACAATTTCATCTTCAGGTGTGTTCAAAATAAGATTGCATTTAAAAATACTTGATTATAATTAGGCAGTTGAATAAGTATAGGGTTTCTAAGCTTACTGGAATCTAATGCATGTGGTTGGCATGTTTAACACCTTCTTAAGTGACCTCTGATATCTGATTTCAGCAATGCAAAAGGAAGGTTGTAATATATTAGTAATATGACAGCAAAGCTATATAGGTCTCCAAAATGAAACTTCAAAATATTTAATCATTGAAATATTTTTTAATTAAAGTGTAATTTACCTTAGTGTCATGGAGATATTGCAAAAAATTATTGTACAACTTGAGTGTAAAAGAATTCATATAAATTAGTTACATATGTCTTTGAAAAATTTTTTAGTGTATAAATCCAATCATAATTAGCAGCTAATAGAATAACAGTCAAATAATTTAAGCAGATTTTTTTTGTTTTCTTAGAAGTATTGCTATAGCATATTAATTTCAATCTTGAATCAAAATTTAGATTTTTTATCAAATTCCAACATACTTCACAAAAGAATTTTTTTTTCTGCAGTGAATAAATTCCATGTGCTATGACTTCATTGTTGGATGATGGTATGTCTTAACTATAATCAGAGTAAACATGTTTTTCTCTATGTTTCAGCCACAGCAATATGGAGCAAGAGTCTGGAGACTTGGGTTAGACAACCAGTTATGGTTAGGAAACCTGTAGCCTATTACTTACTATAAATTCCTATCCCCTTAAACAATTGTTATGAGGCTTAAATGAAAAAAAAAATGTGATCATACTAGTAGGTAGTTTAACACTTAATGTTCTTGGCAAATAAATGCTCTCAGATAGCATTAACCATTGTTATTTATCATTATTATTTATTCATTCATTCTTTCAGAAACTATTGACTATATGGCTTGTAGCTGTTTGGGATACAGCAGCAATCAAGAATGACAAAGGTTTCTGCTTTCATTGAACTTATAATTATAATGGGAAAATAACAAATAAATGTAATTATTGAGTAAACAACATATGTTAAAAAGTGGTAAGTGCTGCAGAAAAAATTGAAGGAAAACAAGGGAAAAGGAATTGAAGTGTCAGGTGGCAGCTGGTTGGAAAATTAAATAGAGTGCTTTTCATAGGACTCGTTGATAAGATGAGATTTGAGTGAAGACTTGTAGGAGGAAATAAGGTGGGAAGAACTTTCAGGAAGAGACAATAGGAAAAGAAAACCATAAAGAACAAGCTGATGTGGGCTTTTGAGTACAATAGGCAGGCCATTGTGACTGGACTGAAGAGACTGAGGGAGAGAGAAGATGGAGATAAGGTCAGGGAAAGGTTGAGGGTGGGCATGCAGTCAGACCTTGGAGTTCCTTCCAATTAAGGATTTGGGCAATTACTTTGAGTAAATAATGAGACACTGTAGAATTTTGAAAAAAGAAATGACACTTGGCTGCTTGGATAATTATCTTTGCTAGAACAATAAATACTATCTATGGCCCAATGTCTTGTCTTGTCAATTAAAATTTATTGAGCACATTTTCGGGCACTGTGAATTGAAGAATTGACAATTGTTTGATAAAATATATAATATTACTCAATTACTTAAAACAATACAAACAAAAACAATAACAAAAATACCTAACTAAAAATTCTCAATTTTTTTCTGAGTCATCCAAATAAGTGTCACCATATAAACTAAAAAGGACTCTGCAAATAATTTGCATCATTCCCTTTGATTATATCCCACTCCTATGTATTAAATAAAGTTGTTATTTTTTCAATCCTGTATTAGTCTTAAAAATAAAGTTTGATGTCAGCAAGTTTGTTGCCATCAAGTTTAACAGATTTTTTTTCTACTTAGAGTCTAAGAACAATTTTAACCCTCAAAATAAAAAGTAATAAAATATTCATTTCATGCTAAACTTGCTGTAGTGCTGAGCTTCTAATTAGGCTATTATTTCTAGTAAATATTTTTAAATGTAAATTCAACTAGGCTGTAATTTTTTTCATGTTTCATCTTATCTCAGAAGTGTGATTGAGCTGAAAGGATATGGGATCTTGAACAAGTTTCATAATTTCTCTAAGCCGTTCCTCATTAAAAAAATTTATTTTAGGTTGGGGGTACATGTGAAGATTTGTTACATAGATAAACAAGTGTCACGGGGGGTTGTTGTACATATTATTTCATTACCCAGGTATTAAGCCCAGTACCCAATAGTTATCTTTTTTGCTCCTCTCCCTCTTCACACCCTCCTGCCTCAAGTAGACACCGGTGTCTGTTGTTTCCTTCTTTATGTTCATAAATTCTCATCATTTAGCTCTCACTTATAAGTGAGAACACGTGGTATTTGGTTTTCTGTTCCTACGTTCGTTTGCTAAGTACAATAGCCTCCAGCTCCATCCATATTCCCGCAAAAGACGTGATGATCTCAAAGAAACAGAAAATCAATACTAATTTTACAAGAATTAATTCAGATAAAGTTTGTAAATGCTTTAGCCCTATCCTATCGTATATTAGATTGCTAATAAATGTTTATTGCATAGCTTGAAGCTGAATTATTTATTTTAGCTAAATGAAAGAGTTTTTCTTTAACCTGGTGTAAGTGAATCCTCTGTCTCTGCTTCATCTTTCAGCATGTCTGCTATTAGATCCTGCCCTTTTAATTTAAACGTTTTCAGGATCCATTGTCTGGATTATTTCATAAACATTTTAATTAACTGGCCTTCACCCTGTGTCATTCTTTAAAACTGTGTTCTTCTGTTCCTTTATGGCTCAAAATGGTTACCTATATCCAGCATGGCAAAAGGGATTAACATTATGAGTCCATTTTGATAGTTTATATCAACATTTAAGTAGTCTTAGGTTCTGCCTGGCTTCAGGGAGATGGACAGCTTTGATCAAATTGTGGTATCCGCTATGGAATGCAAGTTGAGGCTCTTATTCCAAATATTTGGTGACCTTCACCTCTCAAATCAAGTTTAAACTATTCAGCCTATATTTGAAGACTTTTAATAATTGTTTACTATGCTCCCTATCCAAACTCACATCCCTTTTTCCTCCAAGTAAATCCATTATCTTGTCTTTTGAATACATTTTAGATTCATAAAAATCTCCCTAATCATACTTCATATGGTTTGGCACTGTGTCCCTACCCAAATCTCATCTCAAATTGCATCTGTAATCTAAATGTGTCAAAGGAGGGAGGTAATTGGATCATGGAGGAAGTTTCCCTCATGCTTTTCTTGTGATGGTGAGTTCTCATGAGATCTGATCGTTTTATAAGTGTTTGGAAGTTCCTCCTTCATTTCTCTCTCTCCTACTGCCTTGTGAAGAAGGTGTTTCTTTCCCTTTTGCTTTCCCTCATGATTGTAAGTTTCCCAAGCGCCCCCCGCCCCCACCAAGCCACGTGGAACTGCGAGTCAATTAAAATGTTTTGCTTTATAAATTACCCAGTCTTGGGTATTTCTTTATAGCAGCTTGAGAATGGACTAATACAGTAAATTGTTACAAGGAGTTGGGTACCGATACAAAGATAACCTGAAAATGTGGAAGCAATTCTGGACCTGGGTAACAGGCAGAGGTTGGAACAATTTCGAGTGCCCAGAAGAGAGGACAATGTAGGAAAGTTTGGAACTTCCTAGAGACTTGTTGAATGGTTTTGACCCAAATTCTGATAATGATGTGGAAAATGAAGTCCAGGCTGAGGTAGTCTCAGATGAAGAGGAGGAACTTCCTGGGAACTGGAGTCAAGGTTACTCTTGCTACGCTTTAGCAAAGAGACTGACAGCATTTTGCCGCCATCTTAGAGATCTTTGGAACTTTGAACTTGAGAGAGATAATCTGAAAATGGAACTTATGTTTAAAAGGGAAGCACAGCATGAAAGTTTGGAAAATTTGCAGCCTGATGATGTGATAGAAAAGAAAAACCCATTTTCTGGGGAGAAATTCAAGCCAGCTGCAGAAATTTGCATAAGTAGTGAGGAGCCTAATATTACTCACCAAAACAATGGGGAAAATATCTCCAGGGCATTTTAGAGATCTTGGAGGCCTAGGAGGAAAAAAATGGTTTCATGGGCTGGGCCCAGCGCCTTGCTGCTTTGTGCAGTCTTGGGACTTGGTGCACTGCATCCAGGTGTGGCTAAAATGGTCCAAGATACAGCTTGGGCCATTGTTTCCATCATGTGGAAGACTTGGCAGCTTCCACATAATGTCAGACGGGAAGAATTGAGGTTTCAGAACCACTGCCTAGATTTCAGAGGATGTATGGAAATGCCTGGACATACAGGTAGATGTCTGCTACGGAGGCAGAGCCCTCATGGAGAACCTCTGCTAGGACAGCGTGGAAAGGAAATGTGGAGTTGGAGCCCCCACACAGAGTCCCCAGTGGGGTTTTAGTGGAGCTGTGAGTAGCAGGCCACCATCCGCCAGATCCCAGAATGGTAGATCCACTGACTCCTTGTACTTTGCACGTGGAAAATCCACAGACACTCAATGGCAGCCTGTGAAGGAGCTGTCCAATGCCATAGGAGCCTACCCCTTGCATCAGCATACCCCAAATGTGAGACATGGAGTCAAAGGAGTTCATTTTGCAGCTTGAAGATTTAATGAAATGCACTGTGAGATTTCAGACTTGCATGGGGCCTGTAGCCCCTTTGTTTTGCCCAATTTCTCCCATTTGGATGAGTGTATTTATCCAATGCCTGTGTCCCCATTGTATCTTGGGAGGAACTAACATGTTTTTTATTTCACTGGCTCATAAGTGAAAGGGACTTGCCTTGTCACAGGTGAGACTTTGGAATTGGACTTTTGAGTTAATGTTGGAATGAGTTAAGACTTTAGGGGACTGCTGGGAAGGAATGGTTTGTTTTAAAATGTGAAAAAAACAGGACATTTGGGAGGGACCAGGGGCAGAATGATATGATTTGACTCTGTGTTCCCACCCAAATCTAATCTCAAATTGTAATTCCCACATGTCAAGGGAGGGGTCTGTAATCCCCATGTGTTGAGGGAGGGAGATGATTGGATCATGGAAGCAGTTTCCCCCATGTTGTTCTCATGAGAGTGGGTGAGTTCTGATGAGATCTGATGGTTTTATAAGTGTTTGGAACTTCCTCCTTCATTTGTCTATCTCCTGCTGCATTGTGAAGAAGGTGCTTGCTTCCCCTTTGCATTCCACCATGATTGTAAGTTTCCTGAGGTCTCCTCAGCCATGTGGAACTGTGAGTCAATTAAACCTCTTTCCTTTATAAATTAGCCGGTCTTGGATATTTCTTCATAGCAGTGTGAAAATGGACTAAAACAATAATGCATGTATTTCTTGGCCATTGTGAAATATTTTTGTCTCTTCCATCAATTCAACCTCAGCCTTGAAGATTCAACTAAAACCTACCTTTCTTAAGGGACTTCTTGTCACTGCTATGGCTTGCATTTGTCTCTCCCTTCTCTGAACTATTATGACAATTATTGTGTGTTGCTCATTGGAAGACCTCATGACTTATCATTTATCATGCCATCTAGCTGTAATGCACAGGGCAATGCAGAGCATTGTAGTTCTTGAGCCCAGCCCAGGGAAACTGGCAGAGATTAGGATGTGGATATAAATATTTGCAAATGGTGATCAGTAAATAGCTGCTAACCACTTTCATGGTAATTCAGTCAGAAAATGTGTACTTTAACAATATAGGAAAAGTACCTTAAAAATATATCCACAGACTATTCATTTGCAAAATACATAAGCACAGTAAAAGAATGTGAGAATTAAAAAAAATTTGAGAAGTAACACTATGAGTCAGAGCTTTGAGATCTGAAGATTTCAGCCTTCTTTTAATGCAAATATCTCAGAAACTTCAGCAAAGAAAATAGGAACATTGAGTGACATGGTATGGATGGATGCATCTTTTGATTTAACTTGTCTGTTTTGCCTTATTCAATAATATATTTTTTCCTCCTCCTTTTCACATCGTTGACTTTTAGTTTAATGGTTTTCAAAGTGTGTGATGGGGCTTTAGACGTGGATATAGACAGACAAAAAGTTTCTTTTGTCTTTCTATCCTGTGCCTATATTTTACACAAGGTCAATAACAGGCTTCAGTGTTTTTACAATTACCAAGAGGATGGGATTTGTTATTGTGTGCAGATAAATGTTCTGATGCCTCCATTATTTATGGGATGAGATAAAAGTCATGCAGCCTTCTGAGACAAAAGGCAGGTATATGTTTTATATCTATGTTTTTGATGTGTTCTCTCATAGACATTATACCTTCTATAGCCCAGTGACTACCTAATGTAAATTTTTGGTGGAGTAAAACTGTCAACATTTAGTATTTTTTATGACTTACATTTATGCAGCTAGGGGACAAACATCTCACTTTAGAAAACTGTGTGTAGTAGGTAGAGTGAAATTGGTTTTCTAATTTTATTTTCTTAAAGTATCTAGTGTTTATGTTAGAGAAAAACAATACCCCCAAGCTTAGGGGTGATTTCTAAATTGTAAGGGCCTTTATGTGAAAGAAAAAAAATGTTCCGAATGATTAAAATGCTTTACAAATATTTTAACATAGAAAATCTGATTTCATAAATTTAGAAAATAAAAATATTTGTCTTTATTTTAAAGTAAATAGAGGCCAGGTGCAGCCCCTTACACCTGTAATCTCAGCACTTTGGGAGGCTGAGGTGGGAGGATCGCTTAAGCCTGGGAGATGAGGCTGCAGTGAGCTATGACAGCACCCCTGCACTCCAGCCTGGGCGACAGAGAGAGACACTGTCTCAAAAATAAATAAATAAATAAATAAATAAATAAATAAATAAATAAAGCAAATGGAATATGTTGTCAGCTAACAACAAGGGTAATATTCTTGATCAATTCTCAGCAGAATCTTATTCCTACTTTTTGTTATTGTTTTTCTTGTGGTAAATTAGGGTTTAAGTGTGGCCATGAAGCAGAGAAAGTTTATCTAGTTACAAATAACAAAACAGATCTAATTCACAGCTAATGTTGGCAAGGTTATGTGGGTCAAGGCACTGTCAGGAACTATTGATGATGGTATAAAATGTTGTAATTTTCTGGAGAGAAATTTCATAATATATTCCAAAAAGCTTTAAAATATTTATACTGTTTGAATAATTCAACATCTAGAAATGTATCCTAAAGCAATGGTTTATATTTAGTGGTAAAATTAAGAAGCATTCTCTTTGAAATCAGGAAGAAAATATGCCCATTAAAACAGCTTGGAGTAGAGGAGGTATAGAGAGATTGGTTAATTGATACAAAATACCGTTAGATCTAAGGAATAAGCAAGGTGACTATAATTAACAATAATATGTTGTATATTTCAAAATCGCTGGAAGATTTGAAATGTACCCAACACAAAGAAATGGTGAATGTTTGAGCTTATAGATATCCTAAATACCCTGATTTGATCATTATGCATTGTATGTTTATCAAAATAGCACATGTGCCCCATAAAGATGTACACCTTAACTTAAAATAAAACAGTATAATCAACATGTTCCTAAATTTCCCAGACAATGCAATAAGATATGAAACATAAATGGAAAGTAGATATATTAGAAAGAAAGATGCAAAGTTTTAATTACAGCTGATAGGATTGTCTCCATAAAAATTCAAGAAATTCTACAGATAAACTATTATAGCTAATTAGATTTTAGCAATGTAGGTGAATGTAAGAGATCCATACTAAAAAAAAAGTCAGAGTCTCTGCATAGCAGTAGTTAGAAAATATAATTAAGAAATAACCAGAGACAACCCTCAGAATTATGTATTAGTATCTAATTACAGCAATGTTATGATTTAAAATAATCAAGAGAATCCTAAATGTAAAACACTAGGAAAATAGTGACGTAAATTATGAGATATTCCTACAATGGAATATTGCTCCTGTCAGAGAC
Source organism: Nomascus leucogenys (assembly GCF_006542625.1). Classification (NCBI taxonomy): domain Eukaryota; kingdom Metazoa; phylum Chordata; class Mammalia; order Primates; family Hylobatidae; genus Nomascus; species Nomascus leucogenys. The sequence continues at coordinate 65,175,865 of NC_044401.1, read as the reverse complement.
CCTAAAGAAAATACATAATTGTCACAAATGTAAGCTATTTGAAGAGGATCTAAGTGTATGAAAAGAAATCATAAAGAATGCAATGTCCGGGCTGGAGTGGATAAGGAGCAATTAACAAAATCTGGATGAAAAGTGACTCTCTTTAAGAGCAGCAGCCAATCAGAGTTAATCCAGTAAGAAGGAACAAGGTGAATACAAATTCCTGACTTCAGGCTTCCTCCTTTCTCTGCTATTTTACCCTAGTTGCCCATTGTCCAAACCCACCTAAAACCAGAGATCTAAGGAGCCGTTTTATTTCATATACACAGATTAGCTCCAGAAAGAAAGCAGTGTGAAAAAGATGAAACACAGATTTGAAGGGTAAAATGGGAAATACTCTGCAGTTATTTAAAATTATATATTCGTAAGTGATTTAGTGAATGGGAATATGTTTACTCTGAATACAGTAAAAAAAAAAGTAAGATGTATAAAATAATTATATATTCAGTGAAATTCCCAATCTTCTCTTTCAAGCAATCTTGAAGACCAGACTGAAAACCAGGCTATGAATCAAAGAAGAAAATCAAAATCACACTTCATAACTGCTTCAGTAACCCTTGGCAACAGACAACACACTGGATTTGGCTAATAACACTAAAATTTTTGCTGGTGAGGTCTTCAGAAACCAGATAGATGTGCAACCACCAGAACAGAAGTGGAGCGGGCATGATATCTGCTTCTTCAATTTGTAGTTTTGTAGTCAAAAACTGGCATGTATACACTTAATCTGTAACATATAAGTCACATGCCTCTATCCCAACTCTAAGAGAGGTTGAGAACTTAATTTCTGGCTTCTACCTTGGGAAGGATCAGACTTATAAGCTGGAAAATTAGCCAAGATGCACAGCATATTCAAAGCTTCTAGGCAGTCAAAATACTGTCAAGTGGTAAAACAGACGTGAAAAAACCTTTTTTTCTCTCCTAAATTTAAAAAAATATCATTTTCCTAAAACATTGTATGTGGCTTTCCATAAAATTAAAAGAGTCTTGGGAGAGAGAACGTCTCATATGCTTCCTAGTGAATTACTTCCACACTAAAGCAATTAATGGAAAGGAAAATACCGTGTATAACATTTTGAAAGCAGCCTTTTCACTGATAAATATGTTTTAGGTATATATACAGCTATGGAAAAGTTTTCCTCATAACAATTCCATTTTATCTCAGGTATAATCTGTCAGGAGAAATTATTTCTTGTTGCTAAAAATGGAACAAAAAGTTTGAGCTAAAGAAACACATTTCTCATTCAACACGCACATCCACAGAGTTTCTTCTCATGCTGAAGTGAGAAAATCTACACTTGGGATTGTACAATTTTTATGAAAGTAATTAATAAATAAAACATTTAAAAGAAAATTAATTTTCTTACCTATAATTAATATCTATCACCTTGGCACCTACTAACAAAATTTTCTACTTAATGGTGATGTTTCAAAATATGATCCTGCTCTATTTATGATAATATTTGATCTGCCCTATATAGGCTTTATATTACATTTAAATTATATGTGTGCATTGCTTTTTTCATATTAAGACATGTCTATACAAATATTAGTAGCAAATATATTATTAATTTTTATTCCAATTTATGGTGGAGTCTTTGGCTTATTCAAGTGGATCACTACTATGCGAGCTGTCTAGAGCTCCACACCTGTTCTCCTGTGTTTTCCAGTGTCCAGCCATACAGAGTTTATCAGAGCCTAGGAATAGACTTTGATATAGAATGGCATTTCTCTTGCCAGTGAGAGGGTTCCTGAATGCTAATGAAGCAAAATTTTCATCAGACCGTTTGAGTAAAATTGACAGTGTTAAATCAAGTATAGCCGAAAGCTGCCTCCTTACATATGTTAAGTTCATCCTAAAGGTTTTGCCATACATCATGTACTGTAACCTAAATGGAGTTGTAAACAGACTGTAGTCTACTCTTGTGCCAATCCCTGAGAAAACTTTGGCCAATCAAAGGTGGCCGACTGTTCAAACCATGTTCAAATAAGGCAAACACTGAGCGTCACCAGTCCAGCTGCTTCTCTACCTCAGTTCCATTTTCTGTATGTCACTTTCTTTTTTTTCCTGTCCATAAATCTTCTACCAGGTGGCTGCACTGGAGTCTCTGAGTCCATTGTGGCTCAGGGAGACTGCCTGATTCACTCTTTGCTCAATTAAACTCTTTTAAATTTAATTTGGCTAAAGTTTTTCTTTTAACAACCTATACCCTGGAAACAAGGGACAGGAGGTGCTTGTGCAGTGAAAACTGGGTGTTCTTCAGTATGACTTAGCACTCCCATGACAGTTGCACACTTAAAATATTTCCTTTTTTCACTCTGTCAGATTTCCTACTCAGCTCTTTTAGGGTGCTAGACTTATTCCCTTCTTTAGGAACTGCCTTACCAAGCAGTATCCACTTTTTTTTTCTTTTAGTAACAAAATGCTTCCAGTTTTACTTGGGTATATTGCTGCCCACTAAAGACTACATTTTCCAGCCTCCCTTGCAGTTAGACATGTCCATGTGACGAAATTTGGGCCAATGGAATGTGCATAGGAGATAGGTGTACAATTCAAGCTCTTTCCTTCCTTTGTTCTTTCAAAATAAACCTTGATACCTCTCTAAATGGCACACCAAAATCATCAGTAATTTCAAAATTAATTTTTATTTATTTGTGGGAAAGGAGAGCCCAATCTTCAAATCATGTTAGAAATTAACAGGAAATATTTCTAGCTATTCTTCTAGCATATCAAAGAAAGGAAAGTAAAATGCCGGATAGTAGGTTTCCACATTCAATTTTGCAATCCAGTAATTTTCTAATACCTAAGAGTCCTGCATACATGATTTGGAAAGCATATATTAAGAAATTTATAAAGTGCAATAACCACTTTGGGAAGCTGAGGTGGGAGGATTGCTTGAGGGTAGGGGTTTGAGACCAGCTTGGGCAACAAACTCCACCTCTACAAAATAATTATTAATAATAGTAATTAGCCAGGCATAGTGGCAGGTGTCTGTAGTTCCAGCTATTTGGGAGATTGAGGCAGTAGGGTCCCTTGAGCCCTGGAGTTTGAGGCTGCAGTGAGCTGTGATCGTGCCACTGAACTCCAGTCTGGATGACAGACCGTGACTTTGTTTCAAAACACAAAAAAAGTAAGGTACAATAACATGTATCTGCTATCATTCACTAAAATAATGTATTTTCTTCCACAAAACACCTTTTTCTTCTTATTTCCACAGCATATCAGAAAGATTGAATAAATTTCCAAAATATTAGACAGAAAAGGATTTAATGGTGCATATGTTTTGATTTTCTTATTTCCAGGACAGGAGGCTGAGAAACAGATTCATTGGGCAGCTTACCCAAACTGAAAGGGCCAACCAGAGGCAGTGCTAGAATTAAACCCAGCTTTGTTGCTTTTAATAACTATGCCTTCTGCTCATCCACATGTTTATTTTCTTGAACAGCAGGCTTGTAATATTTGACCTTCTGTATAAATACAACCGGGTTATTATAGCGATTGATGCTTTTCTGGATTTTATCATTGCCAGTAAATAAATTAACAGACTTAGAAGCCTCCAGTTTAAAAATCGCCCAGCCATTCAGCACGCTGGATCATTGGCCTTTCTCTTTAAAACTGTACTCTCTTTGATAAAAGCACAACACTCATTCCCAAAGTCTATTTTAATTAATATGATCCTCAACATTCATAACCGTACTTCTTTCTCTTTTGCTTTTTTTTCATTCTGTCAGCAGAATATGTATTTGTTGGAAAATCTTCTTTTCCTTTATCTACGCTACACACTGCATGTTTCTCATCCTTGTCACTTTCATTTGTCTATAGGAAAACTGAGTACAGTGTCTTTTAATCTCCTTTTAAGAAACCTTTCAGTAATGATAGCACAAAGCCATCCTGTGAGTCATGTGTTTATGAGTGCTTTTTGTTTTATAGTTTAAGACTACTGACTGATGTTTGAATATTCAGTGCACTGACTCTTACATTCAGAGAAATCTTATCTGTAGTAAGCAGGCCTAGGATGCAGCTTGTTTGCCTTTCACTCTCTAGCTTCAGCAACAGCAAACATCATTTTGCCAGTTTTGTTCCTTTCTTTTCACGGCAATCATTTTCTTTCTTTGTCCTAGACCATTAGTTTTGCAGTACTCAAGAGCCTCTCTCAACTCCCTCGAGAGTGTCATGGCATCCTCTAAAGGTAACTTGTGAGGCATGCAAATCTCTCTGCCTTGTCATCTTTCACTCCAACATGTAAGGTTTGATGCTGTACCTTTCCACTATCTTGTGGCTTATCTCTTTCCTTAACACCACCACCCCCACACCCCGCACCCCATTGCTGGCTTCAACTCCAAAACTTAGAGCATGGTTGGGCGTCCATCACCTTCTCTTTTTGCAGGAACTATAAAATACATGGATAAGTGTATAATCTGTACAACTAATGCCCACATTTCATCACTAGCATTTATAAAAATGAAGAAATGAAAATGCTGTAAATAAAATTAAGATCTCTTTGACTACTCCCTAAGTCTCATCACTTCCACTGCTGCCCAGAGGCAACATCTGTCAAGGGCTAATTTAATATAATTTCATCCTAATTTTCATGTTTTTCAAACATACATGTATTTGTATAAACAATACATATTGTTTTTATTGGTGAGGTTTCCATTTACAGAAATGATTGCATAGGTCATTTATCATCTTGCGATTTGCTGTTTTACAGGTATTATGTGTTTAAGATCTATCTGCTTACAAATGTTAACTGTTTTATGAATCATTCCATTGTGTGATTTTACCTAATTTTGTTTAGTCATTTCCCTATTGATGTTCATTCATGCCATTTCTAATATCTACTGTTACCCAAATGAGCACACTTATGTGTGTCTCCTTGTGAACTTGTGTTTTACTAGAGTATATACCTAAAAGTAAGATTAATGGGTTATAGGATCTGTGAATTTTAGTTTCACAAGATATGCCAAATATCTTCCCAAACAGGACCTATCAACCTTAATTTTTACGAGTAGTATATAAAAATACTTATTTTCCAAAATGCCCCAATATTGAATGTACATAGACTTCTAAAAATAATATCTGAATTCAACAATCTTAACTTGAATCATCCTTATTATTTCCTATTAAGAATAGAGAGGCCAGGTACGGTGGCTCATGCCTGTAATCCCAGCACTTTGGGGGGACAAGACAGGTGGATCACCTGAGGTCAGGAGTTAGAGAACAGCCTGGCCAACATGGTGAAACCTCTTCTCTACTAAAAATACATAAATTAGCTGGGCATGGTGGCACGTGCCTGTAGTCCCAGCTACTTGGGAGGCTGAAGCAGGAGAAGTGCTTGAACCCAGGAGACAAAGTTGCAGTGAGCCAAGATCGCACCACTGCACTCCAGCCTGGGTGACAGAGTGAGACTCTGTTCCCCCCCAAAAAAAAATAAATAAAAAATAAAGAATAGAAATATTTCCAATTACTTTGAAAGTACTGTAAATAAATGAATACATGAAATGGTACACATAACTTTACTCTGTTAAATCCTGAAATACATCAAGTTTGCTTTAAATGTAACAAAGCCTAATTAATTAATTCAGTCCTCCATTCTTGTTTATTACATTTCTTACAAGTTCTAGATACTGTGCCAGGTTCTGGGGACAAAATATTGCACAGTGGAACTGTTCCCTGGAGAAACTTACAATGTAGTGGGAGAAACAGATACCTAAACACCTAGTCACAATAAAGTCAAATAAGTGCTATCATAAAAGGAAATTGCAGGTGATATATGAGAACATGAGAGAATGCCTAGGATTCCTAAAGGGAAGAGAAGGTAGGAATTAGTCAGGTTAGGTGTAGGGTCAAGGGAAGTGAATTTATGAAAGGTTTGAGAAAGGATTATCCATTGCAGAAGAATGACATGTGCAGAGAACTGGAGGCTAAAGAGATGAGCAGATTCTCAATTCTATCAAAGAATTCAGTAGCCTACTTGGGACAAGTGTAGATATAGTCTGGTGTTGCTACATGAAGAGATTTTATTTTTATTATTTGTTTTTATTATTGTACTTTGAGTTTTAGGGTACATGTGCACAATGTGCAGGTTTGTTACATATGTATCCATGTGCCATGTTGGTGTGCTGAGCCAATTAACTCGTCATTTAGCATTAGGTGTGTCTCCTAATGCTATCCCTCCCCACTCCTCCACCCCACAACAGTCCCCAGAGTGTGATGTTCCCTTTCCTGTGTCCATGTGTTCTCATTGTTCAATTCCCACCTATGAGTGAGAACACACGGTGTTTGGTTTTTTGTCCTTGCAATAGTTTACTGAGAATGATGATTTCCAGTTTCATCCATGTCCCTACAAAGGACATGAACTCATCATTTTTTATGGCTGCATAGTATTACATGGTGTATATGTGCCACACTTTCTTAATCCAGTCTATCATTGTTGGACATTTGGGTTGGTTCCAACTCTTTGCTATTGTGAATAGTGCCACAATAAACATACGTGTGCATGTGTCTTTTAGCAGCATGATTTATAGTCCTTTGGGTATATACCCAGTAATGGGATGGCTGGGTCAAATGGTATTTCTAGTTCTAGATCCCTGAGGAATCGCCACACTGACTTCCACAATGGTTGAACTAGTTTACAGTCCCACCAACAGTGTAAAAGTGTTCCTATTTCTCCACATCCTCTCCAGCACCTGTTGTTTCCTGACTTTTTAATGATGGCCATTCTAACTGGTGTGAGATGGTATCTCATTGTGGTTTTGATTTGCATTTCTCTGATGGCCAGTGATAATGAGCATTTTTTCATGTGTTTTTTGGCTGCATAAATGTCTTCTTTTGAGAAGTGTCCGTTCATGTCCTTTGCCCACTTTTTGATGGGGTTGTTTGTTTTTTTCTTGTAAATTTGTTGGAGTTCATTATAGATTCTGGATGTTAGCCCTTTGTCAGATGAGTAGGTTGCGAAAATTTTCTCCCATTTTGTAGGTTGCCTGTTCACTCTGATGGTAGTTTCTTTTGCTGTGCAGAAGCTCTTTAGTCTAATTAGATCCGATTCATCAATTTTGGCTTTTGTTGCCATTGCTTTTGGTGTTTTAGACATGAAGTCCTTGCCCATGCCTATGTCCTGAATGGTAATGCCTAGGTTTTCTTCTAGGGTTTTTATGGTTTTAGGTCTAACATGTAAATCTTTAATCCATCTTGAATTAATTTTTGTATAAGGTGTAAGGAAGGGATCCAGTTTCAGCTTTCTATATATGGCTAGCCAGTTTTCCCAGCACCATTTATTAAATGGGGAATCCTTTCCCCATTGCTTGTTTTTGTCAGGTTTGTCAAAGATCAGATAGTTTTAGATATGTGGCGTTATTTCTGAGGGCTCTCTTCTGTTCCATTGGTGTATGTCTCTGTTTTGGTACCAGTACCATGCTGTTTTGGTTACTGTATCCTTGTAGTATAGTTTGAAGTCAGATAGCGTGATGCCTCCAGCTTTGTTCTTTTGGCTTAGGATTGACTTGGTGATGTGAGCTCTTTTTTGGTTCCATATGAACTTTAAAGTAGTTTTTTCCAATTCTGTGAAGAAAGTCATTGGTAGCTTGATGGGGATGGCATTGAATCTATAGATTACCTTGGGCAGTATGGCCATTTTCACGATATTGATTCTTCCAACCCATGAACATGGAATGTTCTTCCGTTTGCTTGTATCCTCTTTTATTTCACTGAGCAGTGGTTTGTAGTTCTCCTTGAAGAGGTCCTTCACATCCCTTGTAAGTTGGATTCCTAGGTATTTTATTCTCTTTGAAGCAATTGTGAATGGTAGTACACTCATGATTTGGCTCTCTGTTTGTCTGTTATTGGTGTACAAGAATGCTTGTGATTTTTGTACATTGATTTTGTATCCTGAGACTTTGCTGAAGTTGCTTATCAGCTTAAGGAGATTTTGGGCTGAGACAGTGGGGTGTTCTAGATATACAATCATGTCATCTGCAAACAAGGACAATTTGACTTCCTCTTTTCCTAATCGAATACCCTTTATTTCCTTCTCCTGCCTGATTGCCCTGGCCAGAACTTCCAACACTATGTTGAATAGGAGTGGTGAGAGAGGGCATCCCTGTCTTGTGCCAGTTTTCAAAGGGAATGCTTCCAAAATTGATAGACTGCTAGCAAGACTAATAAAGAAGAAAAGAGAGAAGAATCAAATAGATGCAATAAAAAATGATAAAGGGGATATCACCACCGATCCCACAGAAATACAAACTACCATCAGTGAATACTACAAACACCTCTATGCAAATAAACTAGAAAATCTGGAAGAAATGGATAAATTCCTCGACAAATACACCCTCCCAAGACTAAACCAGGAAGAAGTTGAATCTCTGAATAGACCAATAACAGGCTCTGAAATTGGGGCAATAATCAATAGCTTACCAACCAAAAAGAGTCCAGGACCAGATGGATTCACAGCCAGATTCTACCAGAGGTACAAGGAGGAAATGGTACCATTCCTTCTGAAACTATTCCAATCGATAGAAAAAGAAGGAATCCTCCCTAACTCATTTTATGAGGCCAGCATCATCCTGATACCAAAGCCGGGCAGTGACACAACCAAAAAAAGAGAATTTTAGACCAATATCCTTGATGAACAGTGATGCAAAAATCCTCAATAAAATACTGGCAAACCAAATCAAGCAACACATCAAAAAGCTTATACACCATGATCAAGTGGGCTTCATGCCTGGGATGCAAGGCTGGTTCAACGTACGCAAATCAATAAATGTAATCCAGTATATAAACAGAACCAAAGACAAAAACCACATGATTATCTCAATAGATGCAGAAAAGGCCTTTGACAAAATTCAACAACCCTTCATGCTAAAAACTCTCAATAAATTAGGTATTGCTGGGACGTATCTCAAAATAATAAGAGCTATCTATGACAAACCCACAGCCAATATCATACTGAATGGGCATGAAGAGATTTTAATACCGTATACTTAAATAGTTTGCATTTTGTTTGCTTCTAAAGAAGATGAGGAACCATCAAAGACTTTAAAATAAGATGGCGATGACTACATCATCAAAACTGAGCATTATGAATAAGACTCAGAAAAGCACATAGGAGAAATACCAGCAAAAGCAGAGAAGAGGCAGGTGGATCAATGAAGGAAAGAGACAATGGTGACAAAAACTGGTAGAGATGGAAAATGGGCTGTAGAAAGAGATTTAAAGGAAGTAAAATCAACTGAACTTTGTTCACTCAGTACATATTGAGCATTCACTGTGTGTCAGGCAAAGTTCTGGGTATTTGAGATTCATCAGTAAAAAAAATGAACAAAACAAAAAAGAAAAAAAATCTCTGCCTTTTGGAGCTTATGTTCTTGCGGTTGTGTTTATCTAACCCACTGATTTCATGAAGGAGGGCTGTGATGCAGAAATGAATTATGGGCACACAGTAGGTAGTAAGAATGTGGAAGATCTAGAACCTCAAGAGTTGGAGCTTCCTTCACAGGACACTTGATGAGAGCTAGCATTGTTCAAAGGGAACCAACAAATGTACTTTGAGTAGCAGACATATTTGCTAATCAAATAAACTTGATATAATGAATTCAAGGGAAAAAAAAAAGCATTTGAAGTTATATTTAATGTTTTGCTGGGTATATCTCAGTTTCTAGTGTGTTAGTTCCCTAAGACGTGACTCCTAGGCATGAGAATCTGTATTGTGAATTGAAAGAAGATGCACGGTTTCTAGATACAACTAGATAATAGCAGGCTGACTTTTCTAGCAGATACATGAGGCACAGTACTTAAGGCCCATGATACTGTTAAGGGCCTAAAAAAGTGTTTTATTTTTAATCAGAGAAAATAAATGAACTTTTAGGTCAAAGAAAATAGTACATAATATTAATATATTCACCTTTAAGACAATGTATTCATAAAATATAATTTTAAATCTTTTTTGGAGGAAGGGGACCAGGAGGATAAAAGTACCTGTGACCATCGAAGTCATAATATGGCTCTCTATAAAAGGGGAAGAGAGAATTCTGTTTTTTTTAATATGTTAAAAACAACCCAACAACCTCATTTTATTATTGCCTTGATGGTACTCCTTACTTTTCAGCCTTCTTAGGAACTATCTGTTGGAGATTTTAAATATATCCAGATTATATTGTACCTGTTATTGTTTGGTCCTCACAAGCTCAACTTCTTGAGCTATCTTGGATGTTATAAGATAACACAGTAAAAGATTCTTCAATTTCCATGACTGAACCAATGGATTTAGAATCACAAAAATGTAACTTATTCCAATCTTCACACGTCTCCTCATGTGACTTGATCAAATAAGACACTCAACCCTAGGTGTTTTATTTTAAAAAGGTGCCTTATTTACTACATCCACTGGGAAATAGGAAGTGACATAATGATTCACCTCTGTGAAGTTGTTATCCACTTGTGTTCCTAGGCCAGACTATCTTTCTCTCTTGGGAAGGGTGAAAGGTCAAGTCCATCTTGAAACACGTGACACTGTGACTTGACTTTGTTTGAGTCTTCACAAGCTCTCAAGAGCTGAAGTGGCTTTTCCAAATAGCATGCATGTTTTCCTCCATCTATAGCTGTGCCTTATAGTGTTCTTCTTACTCCTATCAAGAGAAACAAGAGCCTGCTCCTCAGTGGATCATCTGTCTCCTCAATGGTGGCGATCAGAAGCAAGATTTGCCATTGGCTTATTTCCTTCTGACATCCATTCAAGAGAAGCAGAATAAGTCATTATTAGTTCCACTACCTTATATTATTACATAAGAAACTAAGATATTGTTATCAGGTTCTAATGACCAAGATAAGATTGCTACTTTTTTTGTCATAGATTTTGCTAATCACAAATAGTCTAACACATTTTTCCTTACCCCCACGGCCATTCCTCAATAATTGCAAATTGAGTTCTCAATAATTGCAAATCAAATGTCAAAAACTTTTCTAAATGCTAGGGAGCATCCCAACATTTGTCCCTAAAGGATTTCAATTTATAAAATACATTGCAAGCTATTGGGTCAACATGTAGGTGACTTTTAACTCTCATAAGCTTGAGAATTTAATGACAAAAATCTTTCACAAAAGCACTGTGGTCTGGGTATAGAAAATAGCTAGAATGAGATGAGAAAACAAAATTAGAGTGTAAAAGTAGTGGATCTGGGGCACCACTTAGAGGCATGGTGCTTGGTTATGCATTTTTCTGTGCTTTTCCTGGTGTGCCTCTTCCTAATGAGACATTGTGGTAACCAGGGTCCCAAGTCTAGCAAAGGTTAAACTGTTTATCTTCATTATCTCAAGTCCTGGGGAACTTAATGGCCCTCAAGGCACATGCTGAATGGTTTCTGTCCTATATAGTTGAATATGCTATATTTCCAACCAAGATGAAAACCTCAGGATATATTTTTAAAATATTTCTGTGAATGTACATTATATTTTCAGAGGGTTGATTAAGCTCAGGGCTATCATTCTTCTCTGAAAATATAACATCATTTCTGATAACCACTCAGTTTGTCTGATCCCAAATGGAAGAATTTATTTTAAATTGAGCAGAGAATTATACAATCATGTTATAGAAGCTGAAAACAATTTCATTATTTTTATCTTACTAATGATCATTAGCTATCTCTCTTTTGAATGAGGAAAATGATGAGATTGAGGTATGATCAATCCCGAATACAATTTGAAGGTTTTTTTTTCTTATAGTGATGGTGAGTTCATGAAAATGTACTCCTCAGTATTTGCCTGTTTCTTTCTGTGCATAGTTGTTACATATGTTAGTTTGCTAGCTCTGATGAAGACACTATCTTAGACACGGAGACAGTTAAATGAAATTCAGCCTGAAACCCCTTCATAGCAGGTCTCAGGGAGAGATGTTTGCCACTTGCTAAAATCCAGAAAGGAATTCCATCATTCCTAAACATCTTTACAGCTGGGCAAAGAAGATAAGTTGACTGGTACTGCCACTAAGTGTATGGATTTTGAGATGATTGTTATGTTCAGGGATTTCAGGCTGAATAAAATTAATCCAAGTTGTTGCTAATAAATGTTGTATGAAAATCCTCAAACAATGGAGAGATCTGCTTTTATATCTATTCATCCACCCATCTATGCACTCATCCATTCATCATTAATGGAGCATATATTTATTGAGTCTTCATTATGGTGCCTACTATAATAACAATTAGGCACTGTTCTAAGTATTAAGAATATAACAGGACATAAGCATAGTGCTCTTGACTTCCTGAAGTTTAAAGATTGGGGGTATGGGAGGTGACAGGGACCAATTAGTAAATAAGCAGTTATGATACGTTTTGAAATGCAGAGAGATAAGAGTACACAAAGGTCCTATGAGAGCCCCTGAAGGGGCAGGAAACTCAGATCTAAGAGGGTGATCAGGCAACTTCCTGAAGGAAGTGGCATCTAAGCTGAGATCTGAAGCAGAGGGAAGGATAAAGAATATCAGAAGAAATAGCAAAAACAAAGACCAGGACACTTGCGTATATAATACTTTTGAAGGACCTGAAAGAAGTTAGGAAAAACTGGATTATGGTGTGCAAGTTTGGGGATCATGGAAAAGTAGGCATGATAAGGTGCACCAGGGTGCAGTCTGTGGAAGTGTCTTACTGATTAGGGAGTGGTGGTGATTACAATGGGGACTCTGATTTCGATTTTGGAATCACATTATTTTAAATTGATTTTTAAAAGTAGCTTCTCGTTTATTTATCAATGTATTTAATTTATATAATCTTTTTTTATGAAAAAGGATTTCAGGTGGTTTCTAAAAATACATAAAGTATGATGCAACTGCATGAATTCAAGGGGGTGCAAGGATATGCACAAAGGAATACCACAATCAGATTACAATGAATCCTCCTACAAGACAGATTATACTGACCTATAAGCTTCATCTGAATAACACTAACCCTTGGAGGAAAGGTATTTTGGATTCTTGCAATGTGTGAGGCGGGGTTCTAGCTGCTTTCCACCTATATCTCATTTAATCCTCAAAGACCCTGGCACTCAAAGTGCAGTCTCCAGACCAACAGCATCAGCATCACCTGGGATTTGTGAGAAATGCAGAAAATCTGGCCTCATTCCAAATCTGTTGAATCAGAATCTACATTTTAACAAGGCCCCGGGTGATTCCTGAGCACATAAAAGTTTGCCAAGAACTGGACAAAGAGAATTTACCGTTAATGTGTTTTTCAATTTACAGGTGAGGAAACCAGGGTTCTAAGAGAGTAAGTAACTTGCCAAAAACTAAACACTTAGTGAGTGCAGGGGAAGATTTTGAGTTTACACTTTCTGACACCAGGCACTTTTTTTTCAGCGGTGGGGATGGTGGGTCAGAGTCTCATCCTGTTGTCGATGCTAGAGTGCAGTGGCATGATACTGGCTAACTGCAGCCTCAGCCTCTTGGACTTAGGTGATCCTCCCACCTCAGCATCCGAAGCAGCTGGAACTACAGGCACGTGCCACTACACGCTGCTAATCTTGCTTATTTTTGTAAAGAGGAGATTTTACCATATTGCCCAGGCTAGTCTCAAACTCCTGGGCTCCAGCGATCCTTCCGCCTCAGCCTCCCAAAGTGCTGGGATTACAATTGTGAGGCATTATGCCAGCCTGCAGGCCCTTCTTGGTTTCTAAGTGGCATAGCCTCCCCCTGTGTTTGTAAGCTTTACGGCAAGCTTGCCCAACCTGTGGCCCACGACTTTGAATGTGGCCCAAGATAAATTTGTAAACATTCCTAAAACATTATGAGATTTTTAGGTGATTTTTTTTTAAGGTCATCAGCTATCGCTAGTGTTAGTGTATTTTATGTGTGGCCCAAGACAATTCTTTATCCAGTGTGGCCCAGGGAAGCCAAAAGAGTAGACATCCCTGCTTTACGGTGACCAGCCAAACAGGAAATATGGGCTTTTATGCAAAACGCATTGTCCCAATGATTTTTTTTTTTAAAGAGACCAGTTGCTCAAAAGAACAGGAGGGCAACTACCATCAACATTATCAGGAAGGAACTCTTCCCAGAGATTTATATAAGCGAGACTTTACATGATGCAATGAATGATAAGTCAAGCAAAATCTTTCCACAAATGCTAGCTGATCAATCAAAACAATGTGATTTGATGGAAAAGGAGTTGGTTGGCAGTGATTAGCCAGAACATTTAGCTATCTCAGAAAGGCTGAAGCAAAAGTTGATTGGACAGCAGCAATGATGTAGGAGCTATTTCAGTTAGGAAGACAAGCTAATGACATCCAAGTCCCCTTCTGCCTCTCCTATGTTGAGTCCTGCTCGATGGCTCCTCCCAACATAAAAAATTACAAATTTATGTAAGCATTCACAAACCTAAATGTTTACAGGGATGTAATGGACTGAATTGTGACCCACCAATATTTATTATGTTGAAAGTTTAACCCCAGTATGACTATGTTTGGAGATAGGGCCATTAAAGAGGTAGTTAAGATTAAATGAGGTCATAAGAGTGGGACCCTAATCCAACAGGACTGGTGTCCTTATAAGAAGAAGAGACACCGGGAAGGCACATGCGCAGAGAAAAGACCATACAAGGACACAGCTTGAAGGCAGCAAACCAATGAGAGGCCTCAGGAGAAACCAGCCTGCTGACACCTAGATATTGGACTTCCAGCCTCCAGAACTATGTGAGAATACCAGTCTGTGGCATTTTGTTATGGCAGTCTTGGTTAACTAATAATAATGGACTAAGCAAGTAATCTAAATAAAGGAAACCATGAGGTTAAGTGTAAATGCATGCATTTGAGAAGTAATGGAGACTGCAGTTAGGCCATTGTTGACACAGAATTGCAGGAACAGTATTGTCAAGCTCTCTAATCTTTAAAGAAAATAAAGTGTGTGTATGTGTGTGTGTCTGTGCACGTGCACATGGAGGTGGGAGGTAGTTCATGTAAAATCTTTTTTTTTCCAAAATAATATTTTGTTGGTTTATTTTAGAAGTCATAAACTATTGAATGATGTAAGCAAACACATCTGGGGGTTGGATCTACCCCTATGTGGTCATCAATTTGGAAACTCTTTGCCAGTGCTGTTGACAATTGATTATAGTAGAAGCAGTGAAAGACCATTTAGCCATGTAATCATCTTGCCTTCATATCACATCATCCATGTGATGCAAGCAAGTATTAGAACTTTCACTCAAGTAAACTCTTAGATACTATACTTAAGAGAAATGGTGCCTTAAAATATGCAAGATATAACTGTCAAGGCTTGACACCACATGTATATTGACGGAAGCCAGAATAGTTGTTGCTAAAAATGCATTTCATTGACTATTCCCTCTGCAAATGTGCCATGATGACAATCAGTCAAGATAAATCACACAGCTATTCAACTAATTCATCCATAAAGAAAACTGGTAATTAGAGTGTTGAAGTCAGTGAGGCCAAAATCAGATGCCCATAGCATCTGCATTTGTAGGATATGAAGCTTTAGTGGAGGTCTCTCAGAAATCTTAAAAACAGCCTTATCGGCATTATCCACTACTGTCTACATGGACAGCCTTCTCCATGATTTTCAAGGTCATATGAGTGGTTAAGTATTCACTTCCTTGTGCATTTATAAATTGTAGGGGCTTTCCAGAGAAAGTTCTAAGTGACTTATTTATTGCTACTTGCAGTTCTGAAAACTCTAAATTAGAAATGTCAACTCCTTTGTTGGACAGTAGTTTCATATTGGTGCTGGTCAGTGGGATTTCCCAACTGGAATCTCTTACTTGATTACTTTTTATTAATCTGTTTTTTTTAACTACTTTTTTTTTACTGGTTATAGGATTTACTTCATGTCCTCTCTCTGGTAATAGTCTTTAGCATTTGCCCAGCCACGATTCTCACTATCCCTTTCGTAGAATTTTGCAGCAAGGACTAATGGGACTTAAAGCTTTCTGATCTCATCTGGCTCTAAAACCCATTATCACCATGTCTTTCTAAGGCAAAGTTATATCACAGATTTTGGATTGATATAGTGGTATTCATGAGCCTTCACAATCACCTCTGCTTACCATTCTCTTACTAGGCTCCTTTTCTTTTACCTTCTGCTACAATGAACTCATCACTCACAGAAATACAGGCTTTTCTACACCAGTACAGGTGCCTGTGCTGTCACCTGTTAATTTGGGAAATATCTTGGTAAATGCTTTACTTGGTGATATATGCAGAATTCTAAACTTTATGGCTTTTTGTTTCTTGCTTAAAATATTTCTACTGTTCTGTTCTCTCTTCTAAGTATTTCTGCATGTGTTATACTTTGAAATTGCTCCATAATTTTAGATGTTCTTGGTTTATTTATTTATTTTTACTTTACATATATTTTTTGAGACACAGTCTCATTCTGTCGCCCAGGCTGGAGTGCAGTGACGCAATCTCAACTCACTGCAACCTTCGCCTCATGGGTACAAGCCATTCTCTTGCCTCAGCCTCCCAAGTAGCTGGGATTACAGGTGAATGCCACCACGCCCGTCTAATTTTTTTTGTGAGACAGAGTCGCTCTCTGTCACCCAGGCTAGAGTCCAATGGCATGATCTCGGTTCACTGCAACCACCAGGGTTGAAGCGATTCTCCCTGCCTCAACTTCCCGAGTAGCTGGGATTACAGGTGCCCACCACCATGCTAAGTTTTGTATTTTTAGTAGAGACAGGGTTTCACCATGTTGGCCAGGCTGGTCTCAAACTCCTGTCCTCAGGTGATCCGCCCACCTCAGCCTCCCAAAGTGCTGAGATTACAGGCGTGAGCCACTGCGCCTGGCCAATTTTTGTATTTTTAGTAGAAACAGGGTTTCACCATGTTGGCCAGGCTCGTCTTGAACTCCCGATCTCAAGTGATCTGCCCACCTTGGCCTCGCAAAGTGTTGGGATTACAGGCATCAGCCACTGCACTGGGCCCCTATTTTTCTTTTGTTTTTCAATATTTCTCTTTGGGAAGTCTCTATCAAACTTTCCTTGGCTGTGTCAAATCTACTCATAAGCCCATCAAAGGCATTTTTCATATCCATATGTAGGATTTTTTATTTCCAGCATTTTCTTTTGTTTCTTAGAGTTTCTATCTCTTTGCTGACATTACCCGTTACTATTTCCATTAGGGCCCTTAAAATGTTAATCATACTTATTTTAAAAAGATAATTCCAACATCTGAATCACATCTAAGTGTTGTTCTGATGGTAGCTTTGTCTCTTCAGATTGTGTTTCTCCTCATCCTTTATCATGCCTTGTAATACTTTGTAGAAATCTACACATGCATCAGGTAACAGGAACTGAGATAAATAAGTGTTCAGTGTGAACATTTATTTTAGTCTCTCTAGGGGCAGGATTGTGTTTAATATTTGCTGTAGCTGTAGGTGCCAGAGTCTTCAAATTCAGCTGATGATCTTATTTTTTTCTTTGGTCTCCCCTCTTGACTTTATGCTTCCCTAAGTATGTACTTCTTTTCAAATAGAGAGCTTTTTCAGTTGTAATCCGCCGTCATTGTCTTGAAGCCTGATGGTATGGTGTTAAGATGTAGGAAAGATATTGCATGATTAAAATTCTCCAATTAAATCTTAGTGTTTTTTTTGGTTTTTTTTTTGTTTGTTTTTTTTTTTGAGATGAAGCTGTGTTGTTGTCTGGGGAAATACTGGAGGCTCATTGTCTCGTGCCAAGGAAATCCAGGATGCAGAAACACAAAGAGTGTGCCTAAGAACGGAAGTTTAGGCTGGACGTGGTGGCTCACTCCTGTAATCCCAGCACTTTGGGAGGCCGAGGCGGGTGGATAATGAGGTCAGGAGTTCAAGACCAGCCTGGCTAAGGTGGTGAAACCCTGTTTGTACTGAGCGAGACTCCGTCTCAAAAAAAAAACCAAGAACGGAAGTTTAATAGACAAAAGAAAGAAGAAAGCTTCCTCGTGCAGAGGAAGGGGACTGGAATGGGTTTCTAGCCTTGCAACAAGATGCAGCTGCTTTTACAGATGAGCTTGAGGAGGCAGTGTCTGATTTACATAGGGCACAGAAGATTGGTTGGACCAGACGTGCCATTTACATAGCACGCAAAGAGGCTGGTCATCCTACCCTGATCTTTTATTATGTAAATGGAGTTTTCTACTGGCCTGAGCCATGCTGCCCATTTCTTTACTGCACATGTGGCGACAAAGAAAAGCGCCCCCTATGTTGAATATACCTGACTTCCAGGTGTCCTTTTTCTATTGGCACAGCTGCTGGCATTTATCTGTGCAAGCTTCCACTTGCTTATCTATGCTTGCAGCTTGATTTTGCAGGCTGCTTTTTGTTAGAAAAGAAATTATTTGGGGGCTGCTTTTTATTAAAAGGAAAACCTTGCCAAGGACTCTGTTACCTTCACTATCTGCCTAAATAATTTCTTTCTAGCTCCTGTATCAGAGATAGGGTCTTGCTCTGTCACCCAGGCTGGAGTGCAGTGATGTGATAGAACTTCCGGGTCTCCCAGGAGGCTGGGATTACAGGCACTTCCACCACCGTGCCCCATTTAAATCTCAGTGTCTATATCCTGGGGCTATGACCTTCATGACCTAGCTTTTATCCCCCTATTTCTCCCTATTCCCTTCCTTGGCTGCAGCATCCTCGTGTATTTCCTTGAAACCTTGATTGCTGTTGATTTGTTTTCCCTTCTTAGGTGAGATCACGAGGCTAAAGGGAGCTTCAGTGGGAGAAATGCCTCTACTGCGATAAACTCTTAGCAGAGTCTTTCTTTTGGAGTGTCGGCCTTTGTTAAGGAGAAGACTGAGCTATTTCACAATGATTACTCTTCCTTTCCACCTACCAGAGCCATGAAAAAACATCTTTTCAGATGTTTGCTGTGAGAACCTGGTGGAGTTCCTAAATATAAAGCCCTTTAAAGTGTGGGAGACCCCTACCCCTAAATATCCAGCTCCTAATAGTTTCTCACTCTCAAAGTAATTCATACACAGCCCGCAGAAATTCATTACAATTACCATACGAATGTTGCTATCAGTGTATGGCACCAACTTCTTCTCTTCCAGGTAAGCAGATCTCAGGTGTCTCTCTCTGGATGCACCTGATTAGTCCAAGAAAAGTCACTGATTTTCAGTTGATTCACCTGTTTCTTGTCATAGGCCAAGTATGACGTTCAAGTTCTTTACATGTCAGAGCTGAACCAGACTCCTAAGCCTTTTTTTTTTTTAACTTTTTTCTTTTCTTTTTTGATGTTTAGAAGATATGGCAGTATTCCAGTATGTGTTAAGAGTATCCTGGATGGGAGAAGGGCAACCACTAAAGCCAGTCTCTAGTCTTTTCAATTCCACCGAATTCTTTGAAGAATGAAATGGCTTCCTCAGGCAATCACAGCCTTGCAGAAAATCTGTGCTCCTCAAGCATAAATGCTAGTTGAAGCTAATAGGGACAGAGTTGATTAATGAACTAAAGGTAAAATGCTGCTCCTGTTAATACATGCAAAGTTTACATGTTCCCAACATCAGTGGGCTTTTGCATAACTGTGATATCTTCTCTGAGCTAATAATCTAGATTGAGGTACTTGAGGTGTTCAGAGTATACCACCCCAAAATGTACTACTCCGGCATAAGAATTGTTTTGAGCTAAAGGCAAATGAGGAAAAAAACAGACACAGGACACACTCTGTCCTTCCTTTCTCTACCAGGAAGAGTGGAACAATTCTTAATCACCCCAGACAATGCTAGACTCTTATCAGCCCAGAGATGGCACCAGAGGAACCTACATAATTTTACTAAAAGAAATTTTATCTTCTATTAGTTTCAGCCCATATATATAGCCCACCACAGGTTATAGCCCTTGGAGGGCTAAAAGTCTTTTCTCTTATGTCTTGCCGCTTTTCTACAAATTTATTATTATTTGCTAAGGTACTATATATGCACGAGTTCTTTTTCTTTTTCTTTTTTTATTTTTCCTGAGACAAGGTCTTGCTCTGTCACCCAGGCTAGAATGCAGTGATGTGATCATAGTTTACTGCAGCCTCCAACTCCTGGCCCAAGGGATCCTCTAGCCTCAGCCTCCCAAGTAGCTAAGACTACAGGTGCACACCACCACACCTAGCTAATTTTGTACTTTTTGTAGAGATGTGGTCTTGCTATGCTGCCCAGTCTGGTGCGTTCAAGTTTAATCACCCCTTTGAGTCACTTGTCACTGAGGTTTCTCTCAAGTGATGTGCACTGCACATATTAATAAACTCTTTGTTTTTCTCATATTAATCTATCTTTTGTGAGTTTAGTTTACAATAAACATAAGATAGTGTCTTAGTCTATTCGGGCTGTTATAACAAATTACCATAGATCCAATATTTATTTCTCACAATTCTGGAGGCTGAAAGTCTTAGATCAGAGTGCCAGCTTAGTTAGGGTCTGGTAAGAGTCCTCTTCCAGTTTGCACAGTTGACATGTCCTTGTATCCTCACATAATGTAAAAAGAGCAAGCTAGCTCTCCAGCCTGCTCTTATAAGGGCACTAGTCCCTTTCATGACAGTTCCACTCTCATGACCTAATTACTTCCCAAAGGCCACACCTCTAAACACCATTATATTGGGATTCGAGTTTCAACATGAATTTTGGGGGAACACAAACATTCAGTCCATCGCAGATGGGTAAAGGGAAAAGATTTTTCCTCCCCTACTTACTCCATTTGTTATCTATTCTGAGTCTTGAGAATTTCCTACAAAATGGATATGTTTAGATAGAGAAAGAGAAATTTTGCTAAATGGTGCCTGTAAAGCTTAGCAGTTTGAAGTTTATATATCTAAAATCCTAATAAGCCTATGTTGGATGATACCTTATAAATCCTCCTTTCTTTCATTGTGAGGGAAGGAGCTGAGTCTTAGAGAGGCTGAGCCACATGTTCAAGAGTTTAATGAGTAGTGGGGTCAGGAGAAGCCATGTCTGTCTAACTCTAAAGATAATGGCAGCCTGTGTAAGACAGAGACTCTTAGGTTTTGTGTTGTCTCCTCTCTATGCTTCTTCCCTCTACCTCAAGACCTCTTCTACCAGAGCCTGTCTAAAGCCATGAATAGATGGAGCTTTTTCTATTGCTGCTGCAACAAATTACCACAAATTTAGTGTCAAGTAATACATATTTTATGTTACAGTTTTGGAGGTCAGAGTCCAAAATAGATTACCAGGCTAAAATGAAAGTATCTGTAGGGCTGCATTCCTTCTGGAAGCTGTAAGGAAGAATCCATTCTCTGGGTTTTTCTAGGTTTTAGAGGTCATCCACATTCCTTGGTTCATGGCTCCCTTCCTCCATCTTCAAAACCAACAAGGTTTGGCTAAATACTTTTGAGGCTACCATCTTTCCAATTCTCTTGCTTCTGTCTCTTCCTGCGGTTTTGAGGAGATGACATTAGGTCCACCTTGAAAGTCCGGGATAATCTTCCTATTTTAATGTCAGTTGGGTAGCACCTTTAACTGTGCTTTGCTATACAACCTAACATATTCACTGTTTCTGGGGATTAGCTATGGACATCTTTGGGAGATCATTATTCTGCCTGCACTAGAGAGAGAGAGAGAGAGAGAGAGAGAGAGATTCCTCTCTCAGCATATGGTTTGGGAGTTGATATATTAATGTATAAGTGAGGAGATAAAAACAAAACTGCTGGTAAATAAGACAGTATAGGACAATTAATGGATTAGATTCAGGTTATAGCCATTGGAATAGAGGGAAGGCACAGATCTAAGTGCACTGGATATATCCAAGAAAGTTACATCTATCTGGGTAATAAAGACTGCATAGCTATTGGATTAGGCAGGAAGGGACCCCAGTGAAGTGAGGAACAGAGTTAGGAAAGAAAGCATCATGCGTACAGCATAGGGATGGAACCAACTCTAATGAGTTAGGTCATGTTGATAAGTAGCAAGGAAACTGTGGATAGGAAGGTTAAGATGAAATTCTGTTTACTCTTAAAGCTAGACAGGGAATTCTTATGGAAGGATAATTTTTAAAAATCCAACTAAATGGTACATGAATTCTCCTTGGCTTCAGAGCACATGGACAATGATTAATTGCAGCAATATCGTATGAAATCACCATTCTGTAGGTCAAAAATTGTCAAATATCTGCAATTTCTTATGATTCACCTTAAAAGAAGTGTAGAGGCTCAATATTACTCTAGAAGTATGGAGGGAGATTCAATGATCAGAAAGTTGTTCTTCAAAATCACCACAAGAGGGTGGTAAAGAATTATGCTTTACATCTGCACACCTACAGAATATTAGTCTTTACAGGCACAAAAATAATTATTTAAATGTATGTAAGATGGAGCTTTGGAGATGTTTTTCTTTCTAATTTGCTGTTGTTAATCGTATTTAAAATAGCATGATTTGGCATCCACAAAGTATATTGGCTGCTAGCTGGACGTCTTCAATGCAGAGAACACCAATTATATGCACATATCTCCATCTTCCATATGTGTATGAATGCGCTTAAAATGCAACAGATTCATACATAAATTATAAGCACCTCGTCACTGTCAAACTTCTAATCTATGATGATGAATTAAATAGAATTTTAAATGGGGAAATCTGTATTTTAAATTCATTTCCCTATCTTGTTTATGAAATGAAATATTGAAATGAATTTAGGGGAGTGGTCCTGTGGTTCATGTTCAAATGTTAGTCAAGCTCTGGCTGTTTACCGTTCTCAGTCACCTTGATTAAATTGCTCAACTCAGCTGGGAACTGAATTGTGTATTTAGAGGATTAAGCAGTGCTGCCCGACATTTTAGAGTTAGACACACCTACCATAACTTGCTTTGGCATTAACGCTGGGCTTCTCTTGAATTAAAATGGCAATCCCCATTCTGCAAGGGAAAGTCTCAGGGGCTTGAAGATATGTTTACTCTATCCAATAACACGGGTATTGATTTCTGATTTCTTTTTTCATTTCCCTTCTTTATAACTTAAAATTCCAAAACATTTTAGTAGAGATGTATTTAATCTGAAGTCTTTGATTATTATATGTGCACCTGTGTCTGTAAGTGTATCTGTATGTGTGCCTGTGTGCATGTGTGCATGGATGTATGTGAGTGTCTGCATAACTGCCATGTGATATGTGAGTGAATACTTACCCAATGTGTGTGCATCTCTGTGTTTGTTTTGTTGTGTGTTTTCCTATGTGCATTACATAAGTGTGTGAGGGTTGGGTGTATGAGAGTCTGTGCATGTTTGTCTCCAGGAAGTACATATGCAAGTATGGCACATGCATTGGCATACATTGTGTGTTGTGCACTTGTGTACATACATGTTTGTGTGTGAGTGTGAGATATACATTGTGGTGTGTTCGTGTGTGATGTATGTGCACAGGCATATGCAAGAGTGTGCTGGTGTGTGTCCATGTATGTGTGTGTTCCTAATGTGCAAGTGTGTGTGTCTGCATGTGTATTTGAGATTTTCGTAGGCAAGTAGGGAGATCTCAAATTGTGTGTGTGCGCATATGTGTATATATGTGCCTGTTTGTATATGTGTGTGTATGTGCATAAAGATGAAGAGCTAGATACGTTGTCTTTAGAACCGTATTCACAGTTGAGCACCATTCTCTGAGCCAGGAAAAGGCAGTGTGCTCCTTGTACCCTCTTTGAGTTCAACAAGGGAAAGCTTTGAGCTTTCAACTCTAGTGCTGGGACTACTACTCCTTTTGCCTTTCCCTCTTCCCCCATAACACCTCTGTTTATGTATTGTGTAAGAACCCATTTTAAACCCACCAACCTCCCCTTACTTTTCACTTACTCTGTGTAAAAGCTCTGTAGTCAAGATTAAGAGCACTTTAAGAACATAGTTGATTCGTCAGGGTATGAGAACTATGATTCAGGTATTTATTTCATCACTTCATACCTTTATTTTCTCTAGTATTTGACAGTTTGGGCTCTCGGGTAATATCATATGACTTTGAGTTTCTTTGGAGAAGAAAAGTGTAAAATAGACTTTGAAATCATCTTTTTATTAATGTGACCATTTCATTAGACATGGCAGATTTTTTTTAAGAATATATTTTCAGCGAATCTTTTAAAGCTCATTTTATGCCTGTCTTTATTTAAACTCAATATTCTTTGGCAAAAATGCCGGAGTAGACTTTGCAAGTCCTGTTTTCTTGGAAACAGACGATTGCTCACCTTTGAGGTTTGTCTTGTGAAAGTGTTCTCTGATCTTCTTAGAGTTTAGTGCATAATCAGTTTTTCTTCTTTTTTTTCCTGGCTCAGCAAGTTTTCCAAGCTAGCTTTTTCTAGTTTGGGAGTATTTGGAAAAGAGCAGTGACTTTCTAGTCAGGGAGGCCCAAGGTCACATCCGGAGCCAACCGCACGTCAAGTTTAATCTCCTGGCCTTTACAACTGTTAATATTTACTCCTGATGTCTTCTGGACATCTACAAAATTTTAGTCTACACTGTACAATTAGGAAACAAATTATATGCTGCTTTTTTAATCTATTTTTTTTTAACAGGAGTGGCTTTGGTTTCTTTTTTAATGTATTCGTTTTTACTGTTACATAGTAGGCTTGCCATAAATTTCTATTGTTAGTCCTTGATATTTTATGAATAAAAAATTTTAAAGCTGATAGTTTCTCAGACAATTTATAGTTGAAACATGTTACTGCAATCGATTTGCTGCATAAGAACCAGAACACCTCACCACAACATTATCCAAAATGTGAAGTTTATGCTTCAAAAGAAAGGGAGTAAAGCTTTTGGCTTTAAATGTATAGAGACTGCATAAACATTTCTTGCAACGTTTGATTTACCCACATAATGTCAAGTATTTGTTGGCATAATGAAAGACAAGATTTTGGGGGATGACATATGACTCAATCTACAGAAGAAGAAATGCCAAGATTTTCAAATTATTATTATAACTACAAAGAAGCATAGACATTCAGGTCATTTTTAACTCATATTTAATAGACAAATGAGCTATTCCTCTGAAAGAAATGCTGGAAGACTATGTTTATCAGCTGATATTGTCAAAATCAGGGTATAAAATGTGAATCGATCAACAGGACTCCTCAATTATCAGCTTGTTTTGTTCTTCTTGATCCATGGCTATTATCTGTTCTTCCAGTTCCACTTCAGGATTTGTTAGTGCATATTCTCTCCCCTTTGAGATTAATCTATCCTTGATTTCATTGTCTTCTCATTCCCCTCTTATATGCTATAGCTGATCTGACAGCGTGATTTCTGTCTGCCAACTGAATCCACATGCATTTTCCAAACTCAGTTCAATTAGCTGATTTTGATCAGTTTATTGTGTGCAAAATAGTCTTAGGAACTGTAAGTACACAAGGACAATCCTCTTCCCCGTGCTTAATATGGTCATAAGCCTTTGGTTGTATACAGAAAAACTGGAAGATCTTTAGGCTTCAAATTATTTCGCCATAAGACTCAGCAGCTCAGTGTAGTACTCAATGAGAAAATAAAAACATTTTTAATACAGAAAAAGTACCTGTTTGTTTCATTGCTCTTTGGATTGCCTACTCTTAATGTTTCATCTCCATGTTTATACAGATTAGCTGATCAAAACAAGAGTGATGACAAACTAGTAAATGTATGATTTTGCGTTTATTTAGTCATAGCTAATTCTACTGTAGGTATTACTGAGTCCACATGGGACTGTGGGCTTGTGACACATTGAGTGCAGTTCTTCAAGAGCCAGGAAATCTTCTCTAACTCAAATTCACTCTTCTACTTTAAGAACAGAAAGGCCAATGATAAATTATATAAGAAGATGTAACAATAAATTTGGATAGCATGCTTGATTGCAAAACATTCTGGGTGAGGTTCATTGTCACTGATAAGGTGCAGAGAAAGTTGTGGAGAGACTTATGGCTGCTTTATTACTTCATGGGCAACTTGCATAAGCTTTTCTTGGGCAACTTGCCTAAGCTTTTCTTCCCTTTGTTCCAGATTTACCTCAGCCTTACTCACTTTATGTCACTTCTCTTCAGCCAATTCCATTTAATAAACAGATATTGAACAACCGTCAGATGCCAGACATAACCATATGTTCTAGACAGCAGCTAATATACTGTCTGGTAAATAGTAGTCGTACACTATAAATAGTTGAGATTAACAACTGTGTGAAAAGTGAATAAACAAATGTATAGTTTTTCAAACATGGAGATATTCCCCTATTTGCCTCTCACTGATTTGGGGATATAGCTAACATTTCTGGCCCCATAGTTGGACTTTCACTGAGAGGTCATTCTTGCTGACTGTCTGGACCCTCTGTGCCTAGGTAGCACTTTGGTGCCTGTCTGTTGTCTTCTTGCAATCTTCCACTTCCCTGCTCTCTTGGATCCTTGTATCTCCTCTCCATGTAGATGGAATACCATGCCAGGATCTTCTTTGCCAAATAATTCTGTAGTCTCTAAAATTATTGACTTCAGATTTAGTGCATAACAAATAAAAGCCTGAGTCACTCATTTGTTGACTCACTCATTAATTTGTTTTACAAGAAAAATAATAAGCTTCTACCAAATGCTAGGCCATACTGCAAAAAGGGAATCCACACTCAACAAAAATCAGTTCCTACACTGAAAATGGACACAAGGACAAGGAAACTGGCAATTATCAAAGGACAGCCTGACTTGAACACTAAAAAACTATATTGTATGAAAACCCATCCCTAAAGTCACCAAAACGGCCACATATTAGAAAAGTATCCAATGCATAATAATTTCATTGAATATTTGCCAAATAACATTTTTAGATGGATAAAAATGTCTATTCTGTTAAGTCAATACAAAATAAATAGCGTCAAACAAGGAAGTGACAGTGATTGCAATGACAAGAATTAGATCAAAATTTTAAAAGTGATATTTTAAGATGTAAATGAACTCAAACTAAGCTAGTAGCATTAATAAGATAGAAATTCTAGGAGACTTGCTTAAATAAGGAGGTAATAATTTTTTTTTTTTTTTTTTTTTTTTTGAGACGGAGTCTCGCTCTGTCACCCAGCCTGGAGTGCAGTGGCGCGATCTTGGCTCACTGCAAGCTCCGCCTCCCGGGTTCACGCCATTCTCCTGCCTCAGCCTCCCGAGTAGCTGGGACTACAGGCACCCGCCACTACGCCCGGCTAATTTTTTTGTGTGTTTTTAGTAGAGACGGGGGTTTCACCATGTTAGCCAGGATGGTCTCGATCTCCTGACCTCGTGATCTGCCCGCCTCGGCCTCTCAAAGTGCTGGGATTACAGGCGTGAGCCACCGCGCCCGGCCGGTAATAATTATTTTAATTAATTCATCAGCTTTTGAAATGGTGCCTCCAAAGTGATAACAAATGCTTTAAAAGGTTTGCTTTCCAGGCCGGGCACGGTGGCTCGCGCTTGTAATCGTAGCACTTTGGGAGGCCGAGGCAGGCGGATCACGAGGTCAGGAGATCGAGACCACGGTGAAACCCGGTCTCTACTAAAAATACAAAAAATTAGCCGGTCGTGGTGGCGGGCGCCTGTAGTCCCAGCTACTCGGAGAGGCTGAGGAAGGAGAATGGCCTGAACCCAGGAGGCGGAGCTTGCAGTGAGCCGAGATTGCGCCACTGCACTCCAGCCTGGGCGACAGAGCGAGACTCCGTCTCAAAAAAAAAAAAAAGGTTTGCTTTCCTCAATAGGTTTTATAAAACTCTGTTGAGTAGGTAGTTCCCGTTAAAGGTCATGCCAGCCATTCCCCATGATCATAAACTTCAAATGAGTGCCTTCTAAATGAATGAAATTTTACTATGAAATAATTCTGCTCATTTCTGCCAGGCTTCGTGAATGCTTTGAAAAATTTCAGGAACCCAATCCTAATAAGCTACTAGGAAGTCAACTTCATTATACAGTTATGGTCACCAATTTTTTTTCCTGGGAATGACATATAAAACCTCTCATCTGAGCAAAATGAGGCAGATTAATGTTGCATAAAACATATACAGTCTGGATTACAAAATTGCAAAAGCTATCTCTTGGCTAGAGAAGCCTTCCCTCTTTAGATGCTTGTAATTTCAGAAGAAATTTCCCCAGAGCTTAATATTTCTTCCCGTTACAAACAGAAAATTCTACATAATAGAAATAAACCTTGATATAAGGAAATTTTAGTCAGCTTTGCCTTCTGGCTATGAAATATAAGTATAAATTATTACTTTAATTAATCTTTTGCCTATGCCAACTTTATCTTCAAAACTAAATAAATATTCTCCTCACAAGGTGATATGATTTGGCTATGTCCTCACCAAAATCTCATCTTGAATTGTAGTTCCCATAATCCCCATGCGTCATGGGAGGGACCTGGTCAGAGGTAACTGAATCATGGGGACACTTACCCCCATGCTGCTTTTCTCATGATGGTGAGTGAGTTCTCACAAGATCTGATAGTTTTTATAAGGGGCTTTTCTCCCTTTGCTCAGCACTACTTCTCCTTCCTGCCGCCATTTGAAGAAGGATGCATTTGTTTCCCCTTCTACTATGATTGTAAGTTTCCTGAGGCCTCCCCAGCCCTGCGGAACTGTGAGTCAGTTAAACCTCTTTCCTTTATAAATTACCCAGTCTTGGGCAGTTCTTTATAGTAGCGTGAGAATGGACTGATACACAAGGTTCTCAAAATAAATTGTTATGAGAATCACTAGACTTGGGAAATTATACTAAAATCAGTTTCAGGAAATAATTATTTTAAAGTAAAGTGTTAGAAATGGTTGGCAAGGGGCCGGGCGCGGTGGCTCACGCTTGTAATCCCAGCACTTTGGGAGGCCGAGGCGGGCGGATTATGAGGTCAGGAGATCGAGACCACGGTGAAACCCCGTCTCTACTAAAAATACAAAAAAATTAGCCGGGCATGGTGGCGGGCGCCTGTAGTCCCAGCTACTCGGACAGGCTGAGGCAGGAGAATGGCGTGAACCCGGGAGGCGGAGCTTGCAGTGAGCCGAGACTGCGACACTGCACTCCAGCCTGGGCGACAGAGCGAGACTCCGTCTCAAAAAAAAAAAAAAAAAAAAAAAAAAAAGGAAATGGTTGGCAGGTTTGCAGGGTTAGTGTCCACATTGGAAGCTGCTGCAATGTGAAACCAATCTGCTTTTCACTCATCTCCTCATCTCCCATCTCTTCCTCTTCTGCAATGCATCTCCTAATCCTCTTTAAATATAGTTTTTATTCTGTCACTCTCCCACTAAAAATCTTTCAACTGCTGAGAGGACATATTTTGAGCTTCCATTTGTGTACTTAACACATCTTTCCAAGGAGAGGATTGGTTTGGATGATCAACCCTTAAGGGGTGAAAAGGCTAAGTATAGATAATAAAGGGTTACTTCCTATTTGGAATCCACACATACAGACAAGCTACTGCAAGATTAGCTTTTAGAGACCCCAGTAGGATTAAGAATAACTGGGGGGTGTAGAGGACAAAGGAAGTAATATGGTCTCCTCTCCTGGCAACATCTCTGGGGAGGTACTAACAAGCATGTAAGTGTTTCCTACAGGCAAGAAGCTGTAGGGGGCGTGAAGAGGCTGCAAGACTTCAAAAATTCACAAATTGGATTATCAATTCTTAAGGAGTCGGCCATTGTAGCAAACCATGCCTTGAGGCATGGAGTTGAAATGCCACTTAAAGCAGGAGTGAAGAAAAGCATTCCTTTTGAGAGGCAGTATAGCATAGGGTCAAGAGCATGAACTGTATTAGCACACTGCCTGGGTTTGAATTTCAGCTCCAGTGTAAACTGACTCTCTGGACTTGGGCAAGTTATTTAAGCTCTCTACTTCTTAGTTTCCTCATCTATATAATATTGATAATAAAGTAAGCTTTGTTCTAGTGAAGAGATGTAAAATACTTAGAAGAGAGCCTGGTATATGGTAAGCACTATGCAATTATTTGCTATTATTGGAAAATATTTATTTGGTGCATATTATATGGTAAGAATTGTGCTGAAAATTGGGGATAAAATGGGGAGGGAATCACATTTCCTGTCCTAAAGACTCCTATTCTGATTAGAGCACTTAAAATACAAGGTGGTAAATGCTAAGATAGAGGAGGATATAATATGCCACAGAAGCTCAGGGGAGGAATACTGAAAGCAAACAGAGAAGATTTCTTTAAAGAAGGGATAGCCTGAGACTTGCCATAATGCTCAAGAAGCCCTTGACCAACCTCTCTTCATTCTCCCCCGACAGTCTCTGATTAACCACTGTTCCACTCTGCTTCTATGATACCAAATTTTTTTTTTTAGATTTTACATGAATGTGATTATTATTTGTCCTGTGTCTGGCTTCTTTTACTTAACATGATGTGATCCAAGTCTATTCATGTTGTCACAGATGATAAGATTTCATTGTACCCCATATGTACAATGTGTCAATTAAAACAAAATTTTTAAAGAAACTTCAGTTTTTTGGTTTCTCCCTTGGGCAGGTCCCTGAGAGAAATGGGTGTTAAAGTTGGGGAGGAAAATCCTGGTGCAAACAGGTATCATTTCTTCTTGAGCATTTTCATGAAATTGCCTAAAGAGATCTTGGAAGAAAGTGGGCTGAATCTTAAGTGTGCAGTTATTTGTTGTGATTTATTTTCTTATTCATAATCAACATTCATTTCCAACATACCTTTTCTATTAGTAACTTTATATTCTTTTTCTTAAAATTAAGTCCCTCAACCCTACATATGTTTTAGGTCCCCAAAATCTGTACTCACTTTACTCAAACAGTGAATGGGATTTAGCTAAATTAAGGGTCTCGGGGTGAGTTGAAATGGATGAAAGAGCACTCGAGGAAGAGGTCTCATCCTAGGCAAAAAATCCATGAAGTAACACAGAAACTTGGGTAGTTCCAAAGAATTTTACAGATCCATCTTAAGTAGGGTATTTAAAGTTTGCTTCCATTTCTACTCTGTAGTTTAAGAACTTAATTACACAGATATTTGGGTCCTTATTTTAACTAGTGTTCAATACTGGACTACTTCTTTTCACTCGTAGAAGAGTAATACTGAGAGAGCAGGCTCAAGGTATGTGGTTCAATGTCTTATACAAGGTGGTAGCTTATATAAGCATTACCAAGACCCAAAGAGTCAATATGGAGGTCTCTCCTTAGTATCTATCAGGCAAAAAATCCTCCCCACCTTTTTTTTTTTTTTTTTTTTTTTTTTTTTAGGACGGAGTCTCACTCTGTCGCCCAGGCTGGAGTGCAGTGGCGTGATCTCGGCTCACTGCAAGCTCTGCCTCCTGGGTTCACGCCATTCTCCTGCCCCAGCCTCCCAAGTAGCTGGGACTACAGGTGCCCGCCACCACGCCTGGCTAATTTTTTGTATTTTTAGTAGAGACGAGGTTTCACCGTGTTAGCCAGGATGGTCTCGATCTCCTGATCTTGTGATCTGCTCGCCTCGGCCTCCCAAAGTGCTGGGATTACAGGCGTGAGCCACGGCGCCTAGCCCCTCCCCAGCTTTTTATATTGAACTCTAGTGTAAAAAATAAAGTAAAGGTTCCTTTTCAAAGATTTTGCTCCCCGTTTAATTAGGAATAAATAGTAACTTCTTTTAGAAGCAAAATTTATTCAAAGACCTGTGCTAACATTCTTAAATATCTGCTAGCCGTGGTAAAGAAATCAATGTACTTTATGTTCTTAGCTCCCACAATTTGGCCTAAATACTTGCCCTGACAGGCTTATACTGGTCGAAGCTAACATTAGGTCATAGCCTGTTTCTTTTCCTTATTTAAAGGTGTTTTTACCTTTCTCAGCATTCCACAAGTTACTTCCTCTTTCCTTTGTTCTCTTCTACCTTTGCTTCTTTAAAAAGTTCTGAGTTGCTAGTCAATCGGGACAAAACAAAATGTGAGGTCCCATTCCAGCCAATGGAACTGGACACAGCAGTATGGTGGACACTTCAGGTTATAAATAACTGTGTCTCCTTTGTTTGGTGTACTCTCATGGCCAAACTGCTGGCGAGTGTACCTTTTCTGCAGAAAGTACAAAAATGGCCTTGCTGTGTAAATTAAACTTATGTTCAAGTGCTATTCTTTATGGCACCGAGACAAGCATTTCAAACATCTATGATAAGTAATACATGAATATGCTTTCGTGTATATGATAATGTACGTATAATAATATACAATATATAAAATAATATGCATACATACTTCTGAGCTTATAGTTCTTAAAATATTCCAAAGTAAAATAAAAGCTCATTGTTCATCTGGATCCATTATTTTTATTTATTTTTGACATGCTTCTTAAATATGGGCAATTTGGATGTATGCCTTTTAATTAGTAAGACTAGCTAATGTATAAAATTACTTTTAAAAGTAAAATAAAACAATAAAAAAATCTGCAAGTATTAAACTCATAATTGGGTAAAGTTCAAATGAAGAAATTCAGCATTTTAAATTCGAACCCTTTTAGAACAATATGTTCTGGTCTCAGATGTTACACATTTCATTTTTTAAGAAGGAAAAAGAAAAAATGAGAAAAACAAGCTAACAAATGCCATGGAATTATAAATTAATAATGGTTGTTATGTTCTGCGATTTTGAACCTCTAACTATTCCACCCAAATAGAACATGGCACTTCTCACTCTAGTGTGGTCTGAGATAAGCCATGGATTCAGGTACTCTCAGAGGCCAGACACATCCTCAATCAATTATGGAGAGATCAACAACCATTTTGCCTTTCAAATGAGCTTGAGAAAAATTGGGCTGTTTTCCCAAAATGGAGGAAGTAGATGAGAACTGCTCATTCTCTGAAAAGGAATCATGTTAATGAAATGACAAAGAGAGCTTTGTTCATTTAAATACCATAAAGTCCATCCGAATTGGTAATAGAGTACATAATTGTCTCTGTTATATCTCAGTCAAATCTTTGCTAAGGGGCTGATCTCTTCAGCCCTCTTAATGAGAAAGAAAACTGGAAAGAACTCAGTTTCATGATATTTAAAATCCTTCCCCAGGGCACATGGGCTCTATAACAACCACAAAAATCCATTACTGCATAAATATAATCTTTTGAATTTTAACGCAAACAAATAGAAATAACATGTATCAGAAAAAGTGTTGTACTACTAAAAAGAAAGTGATGCTTATATTTTATTTATGTATGTTTTCCAGTTAGTTTGCAATGACTATTTTACTTGGATAAGTACTTTTTAACGACTGTGTTATTAATTCATAAAACTCAAAATAATGTTTGACTACATCTATGTCAATATATATGTGAAAATGGAGTGAAAATAAAGCATATCCATATTTCTGTGTATTGAAATTTTTCTTTATATTTTTCTATATTTTGTACATTTTGCATAATAAACATAAATAGCTCTGATTTAATGTAATTTTAAATTCTGTAATATCAATAATATTATTCATTATAATATATACCAGAATAAAAATAAATCTTTTTTATTGGAATATTCCTAAGTGCTTGCTGTTTTATTACATCAAATATGGTTATTAGACTGGCAAAAGAAGGTTTATCCAGGTTATTTTTTTTTAATTATATGACCACAGGATAAGTGTGGCTCATGGAAATTAATTGGGAGCACCTGTTCCAAGGTAGCTTTCTGACAGAGGAACATCAATCTTCCCATTGCATGTAATTCTTCTTCTGAAGAGACAGAAAAAGTCTGTTTTTGGAAAAGTCAAGGTATTTGGCCACGGAACCAGACCTTTCTTTCCAACAGCCTCCGTTAGTGTTTCCAGCTTCATGTGACAAAGAGATGGGTCGATCAAAGTATTTTTAAATGCGAGTCAATTGGGCGGCATTGTTGAAGAAATCCATTCAGAAACTGCAGGTGTATCCCTCCACATTTGAAGTGGGCCTGCGGGATTCAGATGTGATAATGGAAAAGTGGATAAATGACAGCTCTGGGCATCAGTTTCAAGGAAGTGCTCAGCTGAATATAGAAATCAAATGGAAGAAAACAAATAACACTTTGTGGTTCCTCTCCCCTCGAAACTTGAATTGTTCCTTGCTCCTCTGTGCTTCCCGAAGGAAGACAAAAGGTCAACTGGTAACCTTTCATTGCTCTTAGAGCTGGGTGACTTTCCTCTCAATTTATACAAACAAGCTATATACACACAGCTCTAAATGACTTGGTTAACAGTCCAAAAATACTTGGTTATTTTACTGATGCTGAATGATTCTCTGCCACCTTCACCAATAAACATTAAAAAAAAAAAAAGCAAACTTAGTTCTTGTATTCATTTGAAATCATAGTAACTGATGAGTTTGGTAACTTACAGTTCTAGAATTGTTTCCTGTGAGTGACACAGTGGAACTAGAATATCTCGAAAGTATTCCTACGGCTCCATTCTATAAAGTACAATAGTTTCAGCTTATCTGCAGTTTGGCTTACCCACCATCCAAAAAAATTAAATGGAAAATTCTAGAAATAAACAATTCATAAGTTTCTAGTCATGTACGGTTCTGAGTGGCCTGGGGAAATCTCCTGCGCTCCTGCTCTACCTTGCCTTGGATACAAATCCTTCTTTTGTCCAGCATATCCACACTTTCTACCCACCCATCTGTTAGTCACTTCATAGCCAGCTCAATTACCAGATGGACTGCTGTGGTATTGCAGTGCTTATGTTCAAGTAACCCTTCTTTTACTTCATCATGGCCTCAAAGCACAAGAGTAGTGACGCTGACAATTTGGATATACCAAAGAGAAGCTGTAAAATGCTTCCTTTCAGTGAAAAAGTGAAAGTTCTCCATTTACTAAGGTGAGAAAAAATGGTATGCTGAAGTTGCTAAAATCTATGGTAAGAATGAATCTCCTACCTGTGAAATTATGAAGAAGGAAAAAAATATTCAGCAAGTATACATAGGATTCTGTACTATTGGAGATTTAAGGCATCCACTGGGGGTCTTGGAGCATATCACCTCCGGATAAGGGAGGACTACTGTATGCTCTTGACTACTATGGTGGAATTTGCAAGTTCTCCTAGATTAAGGCATGTGTTGCAGGATTAGGTCATAGAGACAGGTGGGCTCAAATACTGACTATTCCACTTAGTAGTTAAGTGACTGAGCATTTAAAGTTTCCTCATCTGTTAATGAAGATCACAATTCTCACCTCATAGGGTCATTGTGAAAATCAAATACTATATTGTTGATAAATCTCAGCATAAAATCAGTTTTTATCAATAACTGTTTTATGATTGTTACATGTTTTATCATATGAATTCTTTGTTGAATATCAATTTTCTTGCCTGTAAAGTGGGAAAAATAACGATTTCCTCTTAGATATGACAATTAAATTGAATGAGTTAACTCTGTAGATACTGGGTACTTCAATGATAGTTGCAGGCCGGGCGCAGTGGCTCACGCTTGTAATCCCAGCACTTTGGGAGGCCGAGGCGGGCGGATCACGAGATCAGGAGATTGAGACCACGGTGAAACCCCGTCTCTACTAAAAATACAAAAAAATTAGCCGGGCGTGGTGGCGGGCGCCTGTAGTCCCAGCTACTCGGAGAGGCTGAGGCAGGAGAATGGCGTGAACCCGGGAGGCGGAGCTTGCAGTGAGCCGAGATGGCGCCACTGCACTCCAGCCTGGGTGACAGAGCGAGACTCCGTCTCAAAAAAAAAATGACAGTTGCTTGGTATAACTATTCTTTATTATCACTATTATTATTACTTGAGAACTTTCCAACTTCAGTGTTTCCCAAGATGTGTTCTGTGTCCTACATTTGTGTGGAAGGAATACAACAATGAATTTAAATAAATGGTGCTATACTTACGTATGTATTTTATTAATAATAACCAGCAAAAGATACTTGCTTTATACAACTTTCTTTTATACAATATTTATAAATTAAAATTGACAATTGGGGCAAAAAATAGACAAAACAATGATACCAGTGGTATGGGGAAATGGCAAAATGCACATGCTTATTCATTCATTCACGTAGTCCCCTAAATGCTAGGCACTGTACCAGTGCCATGTAACAGAACTTGCCTTCCTGGCAGACATACTTACTACCCCCAAACTGCAAACCAGCATTGAATATAATGGCATGCAATTGCCTTACTCTTCAAGTTGAGCTGTCTATTTTATGGCCTCAACAGCACACATCTTGGTAACAAGGCTGAATATGCCAATAAGCAGATTCCCAACATCACATTCTAATAAAGATCAAAATGAGAGAACATAGCAATTATTCCTCACTTTTCTACATCCTAGTGTGATGGGGAAAAGCACACTATTTCAATGCAAAGAAATCAAACCAATCAATGTGCCTGAATTGCAGTTCTGATCTCTATAGGTGGGAAGGTTTAGGAGATGATGGCGTTTGACCAAGGGGCCCTTATAACTTTTGTTACCACTGAGCTTTGATTATTATCTAAAAGAAAAGTAAGAGTTAAGAGAAAAAGAAATGTTATTCTGATTTAGATGAAATGAATGAATTTTATTAATGGAAAACAATAGCTGTGGTAGTAATAATGGCTTTTTTCTACATGTGAGGTAAACCATAGCATATTTTTCATTAAGGAAATGAATTACAATTTCCTTCTATTACAAGAGTAAACAGGGAGGACATGGTTTTGCACACTGTGAATAAACAAATACATAAGAAATAAAACAAAGTCTTAATGCCTCTCTCTTGCAAGCTCCTTTGTCTGAAACAGCACAGCACAGCTTGTCTCATGCATGGTGACAAAGAAGCAGAGGGAAAGTCTTACCAAAAATGCAGACTTCAGTTACAATGTCATTTGATCTTGTCCTTTGAGATATGCTTTTTTGAAAATGCCTCTGCCATTCAGCACTGCATCAGCAAAACGAAGTCCATGAACACAAAAACTGAATCTATAACCATGCAGCTGTATGTGTAGATGTGAAAAATTTCTAAATGTGTTCAAGAAACATTTTGATGTAAATTAACCTAAACTTCCTGTATGGATATTATCAATTATTCATGACATAAATTATGTAACAGAGCTGTCAGTAGGTACTTGATAGAATATACAGAATGAAATACATATGAATATAAAAATACAGATATCATGCATATGTGTTAACATATTCATGCATATACATTTATACACATATGCATGTAAATATCCAATCACATAAACACATATTCACATATATACATATATAACACATTCATGTAATAAATAAATATATATCCATGAATACACATATTTACACATACATAAATAAGGCAAGGTGGTAGAATCGAAGAGCACTGAACCGACTGTGCTTGGAAACCTGGATTCTAGCCATTTTGTGTGTCACTTACTCCTGCTTTCAGGATCTCTATTGCCTCAGTGTTTGGACCAAGGTCCCATTTCAGCAGAAAATTCTTTCATTCTGTATCCCCTCAGCCCCTGTCTTACCAGAGGTGGTACAGATGTCTTATTTAGGATGGGCCAAGGTCATCAAGCCTGGGAACTTGTAAGTGTCGATTTGGAGGGGTGAGAAAGGCATTCTTCCTAGCTCACTTAGCTCCTATTCACATATCAGACTTTCTCTGGGCCGTGTCTGCAGACTTTTGTTTATATCTCTTTGGATTTTTGTTCCTAAATGCTGGAAAACTGATCCTGGGTCTTTCTGTGAATGAGTTTTCATCCGAGGGCTCACCCAGCAGTGAGCTACCAGCTCTCTTCATTTGAGAAGAGTGAATAGCTAATTATTTTATGACACACAATAGAGTCAAAATTAAGTTACTATGTTTTTGTACTATTTTTTAATTTTCACTATACTCTAAATGTTAACAGATGAAAGCCTAATTGGAATTTTCCAAAGGAAGTCTCATTTTTCATAGCTCAGTCTAGGAGCAAACGCCTCTATTTATGTGTTAATTTTTATTTGATGCTTTTTGTCATTGTGTTTATTACTTCTTTGGATATTACTTAACATTTATTGAAGGCTTACTGTAAGGGAGCTGTCTATTTAATTATCTTATTTAATTTTCATAACTATCTAATTATCCCAATTTTAGGGATGAGAAAACTTAGGCACAGAGGTATTAATTAACTTGACTAAGGTCACACAGCTAGGTGTGCCAGAGCTGAAATTTGAATTGGAGCAGTCTGTCTCTAGAGTCTGTACTGTTAACCAAGATACTCTGCTGCCACCATTGTAACGTTTGCCAGTATGACTATTATAGGTACCAAAAAATCCTATCTCAAACCCACATAGTATATCCAAATACGAAGTCATCTTGTAATGTATGTCTACACATTGAGACTTCTTGACAAATATAGTAACTAGCGGTTTGACCTTGCAGAAATTATTAAATTATTTTTGCCCCTTTTTCTTCAACTCTAAAATGGTTATAATAATAGTTATTTACCTTGTTAGGGCTCAGAAACCAATACCTCAAAATATGGTGCTCTGGCGTGCCAAAGTAAAGAAGCACCTTTAAGGTCTACCTCTGACCTTCCTCTGCCTTCCTGTTTCTCTGTTCCTTTTTATTTTCCAAAAGGGGCTTTCTCTGAAATTTTCCTATTTGGCTGAGAAAACTTCTTGTAAATTAAATGAAATTATCTTAAAACCCTCTTCTTAGGAATCTTATTCAATAACCAGGAAGGATTAACACTGGAGAGGAGGAGAGACTGGAAATTGTTACCACATGCAGACAGACTTTTCATCTATTCTTTCAAGGGCAGTTGTGAGAAATTACTTGGGGAACTGTACTTGCATAATAAGACAACCTTTGTTCGCAATGCAGTTCTGCCGCACACCCTTCTTTAACTTGTCCACAAGCTATTGTTTGTTCTTTGGTCCCATTCAGCATCCAAAGAGAATCTTTTATAAATCATTGTCTTGTCCTTCAGTCTGTTCATTCACTTTCCTCTCTCCAATGAAGAAGATATTTAAGCATCAATCATCTGGCCCTTTTTTGAGTTTTTAATATTTTTTGTATGACTCCTATGCACATAATAAATTTGTTATGCTTGTCTCTTATCAAACTCTCTTTTGTTATAGGAGTTTTGGCCATGACACTTTATGAGGAGAAAAGGGATCACCCCCTTTTTGCCTCTACAACCTTATAGAGATGTTGTAAGGGTTATATGAGACGGTTTACATAAAATATTTAGTACCTTGCCTAGCACATAGTTAGTGCTCAACTAAGGCAAGTTATTGTTACTTTTAGCAGTAGTGTCATAAAGGAGAGAATTTAGAATTTGTTGTTAGAGAGAACTGAATTTGAATCTTGGATTTGCCGTCTATGTATTCAGTTACCTCTTCAGCCTTGCTGGCATATTGCAACTTGTTTCGTAGTGTTATTTTATATGCTTGTGTGTATATGTATACATACATGCATGTGTGTGTGTGTGTGCGTGTAATATATACGGGGAGAAGAGAGAGAGAAACATAT
Source organism: Nomascus leucogenys (assembly GCF_006542625.1). Classification (NCBI taxonomy): domain Eukaryota; kingdom Metazoa; phylum Chordata; class Mammalia; order Primates; family Hylobatidae; genus Nomascus; species Nomascus leucogenys. Next base: position 65,136,541 of record NC_044401.1, on the reverse strand, counting down.
TAATATTGAATAACTGCTGGGAATTTCTTGTCTCACACTTAAAATGATAATCGAATTTACATGCACATAATACATGGATGCAAATTTGTTGATCAGATTAATATTATAAGAAGCTAAAATAGGAAACAACCCAAATACTGAAAAATAAAAAATTATTTAAATTGGTGTTAATATACCTGCATAACAAAAAGTTATACAACCATTGAAATTATGTTTAGGAGGAATATGTGATCTGAAAAATCTTAGATTTTTAAGTAAAAAAAAAGAAAACAGGCTACAGGGTAGGTTGTGTATCATAACCCCAAAGTAGAAGAAAAGTGTACAAATAGATACGGATGAATATATACAATAGGAAACATTCAGAATGAAATGTTAACAGTGGTTATTTCTGCAAGTTGCCGTTACCAGCAGTCTTTATTTTCTATGTTTACTTATGTGTTTGTGTGATTTGTGTATCACATTAACATAGTTTATGTTTGAAATACTACTACTAATAATAATAATGATAACTAATAGGTGTTATTTTATAAAGTAAAACAAAACCTCAGTGGTTTGGAGAAAAAAAAATACCTAATTGCCTCTCTTTTCAATCCAGTCCTTGAGCTCTGCTCCAGTCAGACAAACCCACACACAAACACATAGCCTATCATCCATCACCTCCATGTGCTTCTCCTTTTCTGTCTGCTCAGCCACATGCTTCTACCGAAGACTTGTCTATGCCAATTTTCCAAAACTTCTTCCATCTCAGGCCATTGCTGATACTTGATCTTTTACTTTCCGATCTGTTCTTTCCATCACCAGTGTTTAATTTTTCTATCATGTGCATTTAAATGATTATTAGCTTTCTCTTTCAGGAAAGAACTTCATCTTCTCTCATTTGTCTTACTCAAAGGTGACTCACAGAAAACTCGATACCAAGTTGTTGCTTCATGAACACTCAGGATTGGCCAGCTTCATTTCATGATCTGTCTAGGTTCCTTGCTCTAAATCTTTCACCGGATCAGAAACATGAAGCAAAGTGGTGCTCTAAGTTGCACAGTCTCCCCTTTATTGCTTGAATTTAATGCTGCCATCACACAGCAATGAATCTTTCACCTGGGGCAGAGAATAAGAATTAATGAACATTTGTAATCCAAAAATCAATGCTACCTCCACAATATATCTACTTGCAGTTGGGTCATTCTCTTTACTGGTTATTTTTTAAACGTATTGGACACACAGTAACGTATGCCAGGCATGGATTATGATAGAATCTGTAACTGTTTTGAGAATGTGTTTTTTTTTTTTTTCTTTTAAATAAGAATGTCAACTCCTGAAGCACAATAGCCAGTGGAGGTGGCAGAGTAGTCTAGCTAAGATCTCTGCATATGAAGTCAGGCAAAATGGCTGTGAGACTTTTAGGGTACTAGTTCCTGCTGTAGTATGAATATTTGTTTTCTCCAAATCTGATACTGAAATTTGATTCCCAGTATTCTACGTGGGGCTTAATGGGAAGTATTTGGGTCATGGGCGTGGATCCGTTGTGAATAGATGAATGCCCTCCCTGGAGGTGTGGTGAGTGAGCTCTCACTCTTAGTTCCCATAAGAACCTGTTGTTAAAAAGATCCTGTCACCTCTCCATGATCTCTCTTGCTTCCTCTCTAAGCGTGTGATCTCTGCACATGCCAGCTTCCCTTCACCTTCTACTCTGAGTGGAAGCAGCCTGAGCCTTTCATGAGATGCCCAATCTTCCAGCCAGCAGAATTGTGAGCCAAATAATTTTTTCTTTATAAATCAGTCTCAGGTATTCCTTTATAGCAACACAAAATAAATTTAGACAATTTCTCTCTGATTTTTAACTTATTCATCTATAAAATGGAGGTAATAACACATTCTTTAAGGTATCTTTTTAAAGCCTAAATGAAATAACATTTAAAATGGTTAGCAGAATGTCTGACATAAAACAGGATTTTACTGATTATTAATTGTTATAGTAGGCAGTGAGGTGGCCCCCACAAAAAGGTATGTCCGTATTCTAATCCGCAGGCTTTGTAACCATTACCTTACATGGCTAAAGAATGACTATTTGTCTTATAGGGCAAAAGATGTTATTAATCTAAGGACCTTGAGAGGAGGAGCTATCCTGGGTTATCCTAGTGCAAGGTAAATGTGCTCACATCCATCCTTATCACAGAGAGGTGGAAGAACTTTGGACACAGACACACAAAGAAGAAGAAGACAGACAGAAGAAGAGTGGGTGATGTGAAGACATAGAGATTGCAGTGATGGGCCCACAAGCTAAGGAATTGCTACAGCCACCAGAACCTGGAAGAGACAAAGAACAAATTATCTCCATGAGGTTTCAGAGGAAGCACAGTCCTGCTGACACTGATTTCAACTCAGTGAAACTGATTTCAGATTTCTGACCTCTAGAATTACGAGAATATAAATTTATGTTCTTTTAAGTCACTAGACGTGGTACTTTGTTATGGTGGTAATAGAAAACTGATACAGATTTTATTTTGTTTTGCTTTGCTTTGAGACAGGGTCTCACTCTGCCACCCAGACTGGAGTGTGCAATGGCATGATCATGTGTCTCACTGCAGCCTCGACCTCCTGGGCTCAAGCAATCCTCCTGCCTCAGCCTCTCAAGTAGTTGGGATAGTACCTGACGGTAGCCACCAGGTCTGGCTAATTTTTTATTTTTTTGTAGAGACAGTGTTTTGCCATGTTACCGAGGCTGGTGGCGAACTCCTGGACTCAAGTGATCCTCCCACCTCGGCTTCCCAAAGTGCTGAGACTATAGGCATGAGCCACCAAGCCAGGCTCAGATTTTTTATATTTGCTGTAATAAATTTCTAAAAATGTAGAAGTGGCTTTGCAATTTCATAGTGATAGAAGCTGGAAGAACTTGAGGAAGCATGATAACAAAGGACTCCACTTCTTTGAACAGACTATTTGTAGAAATATGGACATTGAAGGAGATTCTGGTGAGAGCTCAGAACAAAGTGAGGAACAAGGTAGGGAAGTCTTCTATAGTTTTAGAGAATACATGTGTTGTCATAGAAAGAATATTGGTAGAAATATGAATGTTAGAAGCATGGCAGGAGAGGGTTCAGCACCAGGAATAAGGAGCATGTTATTGGAAACTGGAGGAAAAGGGATCTTTATTATATACTGGCAGAAAAGTTGGCTTAATTGTGTCTTACAATTTTTGTGTCAAAAGCAGGATTTATAAGCAATGAACTTGGATATTTAGCTAAGGAGCTGACCAGGTCTGCTGTCAAAAAGTGCAACCTGGTTTCTTCTTGATGCTTATTGTAGAATGCAAGAGGGAACAAATGGATTGAGGAAGGAATTGTTAAGCAGAAAGAAATGAGGATTTAATAATTTTGGAAATTTACAACCTATCAGGATTAAAAAGAAACCTAACTAATATTGAGACTAAGGCTCACTGTTAGAAAAAAAAAAATGCTCTTGAGAGAAAGCCAAGGATGTGGCTGGACAGCAATTTAATAATTGCAGATGTATGACTTCTGAACTCACTCAACCATCTCAACAGAAGCTAAGAATAGTTGGGGTTATCCAGGAAAGGCCTACGCAGTATACTGTTGTCTAATTATATGAGTCCCTGTGACAAACATGGGAGACCCACAAGGTTTTTGGGAATATTGTATCAGCAGAAACACTGCCAGACTGGCCCAAAAGGGACATATATGGGACATAATGAAGGCAGACTGTCAGACTTCTGGGATTTTATAGGCAGAAAATGGGCTGATAGAACTAGTTGGCTACAAACATGTATTATCGTTCAAAAAAAAAAGAAGAATGACTCTGAGTGCAGAGCCTTGGGTACACAGGGCAAAGCTCCAGACCAAGAGATCATAGCTTCAAGCAACAGAAAGTAATTGTCAGGTCTTGAAACCTGATGAAATTTTCCTTGCTGGATTTTGAACTTTCTTGGCATCAGTGACCACTTTGTTTCTTCCATTGTCTCCCTTAAAATGGCAATGTTTATAACTATTAACTATACCTGTCCATCAGTGTATTTTGGAAGCAGATAACTTTTTTTTTGAGGTTCTCATGTCCACAGATGGAGAGGGATTTTGGTGTCCTATCTATTGGCCCTGTCAAGTTAATATATAAAACTAACAATCACACATGTATCCTTCAAAGCGAAAGGAAGAGGGAGTCAGAGACAAACACAAAATGGAGGACATACACAGAGAAGGCAATATGCAGAGAGCAGCAAAGATTGGAATGATGCAACTACAAGCCAAGGAATGCTGAGGGTTGATGGCGCCTACCAGAAGTCAAAAGATAGGCATGCAGCAGCTGCTCCCTTACAGCTTCGGAGGAAGTGTGACCTTGCCAAAACTTTGAGTTTGGACTTCTGGCCTTCATAATTATGAGAAAATACATTTCTGTTCTTTTACGCCTCCAGGTTTGTAGTAATTTGTTACAGCAACCTAGAAAACAAATACAACTCTCTTAGCTCTTGGTAATCCCCAGAAAGTAGAATAGTCATTAGCCCAGAGTAAGCATAAAATCTTACTGATAATGTTATGTCCTGATTTATAGTCCATTTCTGAGGATATTGTGTGTGCTCAGTAAATGTTTTTTTACTTGAATAAAAGTCCCAAAATGTGCAAATAGGTGTCATGAACATCTCTAAAATAGCCTCAAATAACATTTCTAAAATGTCCCCCTTTTCCTCCCTCTCTTCTAAACACTCATTTCAAGTAAACACTGCTTCAAAAACAAGTTTAAAATGCAGCTTGATTGATGGCTCATCAGCAGCAAACAATCACATTCAAAGCCGCATATTTACATGGTCAATACACAAATTAAACATGAGATTTCCCTGAAGTCACTCTATAAACTTGTTAGATCGAAAGTCACTTATGCACTTCATTTCGGGGAAGGAGGTCACCCAGCCTGCAGAACACAGATTATTCATGGCATGAAGAAGTTCTTTGTTTTGCAGGGTTAGGCTTGGATCAGAATTGCGGTAAACCTCTTGGCTAGTAGCAGAATGTTGACTAAAGCTCTGTCTTCCGCCAGTGCAGAGGAGAAAGTCCTGTCAAAACCCACAAGAAATCTTTTTCTTGTTTCTAATCATCTCAAACACTGCTGAATACTTTATCTCTCACGGGAGCAGACTTCTTTGTTCTCACAGTTACGAAATGAAGGGGAGGGTGAGAGCAATCTGTTCTCAGCCAGAAGCAAATGAGGTTTTGCAAGATAACCAGGGGCATAGAGACTTCTCCCATACCTGGTAAAACATTGTGTCTAGGGATGCCCCACCCCAGGCATGTTGCCTTCATCTGGACCTGTGCCAAGATCCCAAACAAGCCTAAATGGGAAACTCAAAACCAAGCAGAGAAAATAACTGAAATCCACGAGGAGTTGGTTTATGAAGCCCAATTAGATAGCCTGAATATTGTGTTCAAAAGGTGACTAAGTGAAGACTTGAAAAACATCAGCATAAGTCAGAAGGATGTGAGTGGTAAAACTGGCAAGGAGTAGACAAAATGCAATGGGAATAGTCAATGCATAGAGAATGTATTTTTTAAAAAGAGATTAAATGGCAGTGTAAAGAAAATTTTACTCTTGGTAAAACCTCAGTATCTCTCTTTTTTAAGATTATATTTTTGGGTTGCTAGCTTCAGGTTAAAGTATATAGAAAATACTGTAGTATTATGAAGGCCATACTACCAAATTTTTAGGAAATATTCTATGCTAGATATTACATTAAATATTTTGTTTATCTCTGACATCCCTACAAGATGAAGTCAGATAAAGATAGAAATTAAGACAGAAAGATTAAAGGACTTGTTTCACATCATACAGTTCATAATTGCTGGAGCAAAGATAAGAATTCAGGTCTACATCTTTCCATTAGATCATGCTACTCTTTAGTCAAACTCTCTAAACTACTCTTCACCAACAATTAACATTTTCTCTGTAATATCATCAGTAGGCAAATGAGACTTGTTACCAGCACTCTGTTCAAATGTATGTGGGGTGAAATAATAAAGCACTTGAATTAAGGGAGATTTTATTCAATGTTTTAAGAGAGATTCTCTCAGCATCTAGTATCCCTAGTTACCCCCTTCAGCTTCTTGAGGAGGATTATTTCTCCTTGTCTCTACAGGCCTAAAGAAAGCTAAATCAGATGTATTAAAAGTGCCTTTTCAACTTATGGGACTCTGCAGTATGCTTAGTTCTTTGCTGGGACACTGTTACAAAAGGAATAAATGAATTACTAAAGTCCCTGCTCTCAGAAACTTATGATGAAGAGGGAAAGAGTAGAACTTCACAAAATTATTAGAAAGTGCAACACGAAAGTCAGTTTAGGTCGGAGCCTTCCCTTATTCTGATTCCACATTCTATTGCTTTGAACATGTTCATTTGTCCCATCTGGAGACTAAACATGAACTGTTTCTTATACTCTAATGGTCCCCTTGGGTTTACACCGGTTTCCACTTTTTCTGCTCTAGTAGTAACCTCTCCTTGTTAGGCAGTAGGGCTTTTGCAGAATCCTTTACAATATGACAGAATAACATGAGTCAATTATTCATAGTTAAGGTGCATTGAAAACATATATTTCAAAATGAACATGGTGCAGAACTTGCTGGATATAGGGAATGAAGAGAACTAAGAGGTTTGCAAAGAAGTTTTGGGTGAGGAATTGAGAAAGAAATGAGAGCTATGAGAGGATGATAGGTTAGAAGAAAAAGGGAAAAGAAGACGTTACAAAGTGTTAATTTAAATTTTGAATGAGCAGTTTTCCTTTCTGAGAAATGCAAGTTAATGGATATGCTACAGTTTGCACTACTTCTGGCTCTTGGGCTGAGTGAATTTCACTAGGATTCTCCTCCGAAACTCTACTACATAGGTGCCAGCTTACATTCAGGTTACATGTGTGTAGCACTGTCTATGTGGAAGCACCATTCTAGGCACTAAGTATACAATAGTGATCAAGGTTGGTGATATGGTTTGGCTGCATCCCCACCCAAATCTCACTTTGAATTGTAGCTCCCATAATCCCCACATGTTGTGAGAGGGACCTGGTGGTAGCAATTGAATCATGGGGGCAGGTTTTTCCCATGCTGTTCTCGTGATAGTGTATAAGTCTTATGAGATCTGATGGTTTTGTAAAGGGCAGTTCCTCTGCACACACTGTCTTGCCTGCCACCATGTAAGATGTACCTCTGCTCTTCCTTCACCTTCCACCATGATGGTGAGGCCTCCCCAGCCATGTGGAACTGTGAGTCCATTAAACCTCTTTTCTGTAGAAATTACCCAGTCTTGGGTATTTATTCATAGTAGTATAAAAATAGACTAACACAGCTGGCATAGTCTCCAGCCCCCAAAGAATTCAAATTCCAGTGAAAAGGCAATGACAGAAATTATCACCATAGTAGGACTATAATTTGTGAGGACGTATGATGCTTTCTAAATATGGCACCGTTTATTCCTCAGACCAGTCTTGTGAGATTAGTGTTATCAATTCTGTCTGATAGTGAAAGAACTCAACTCAGAGAGTCCAGGTTCTGTTCAGCAGAGATGCATAAACTGCATAGCAGAGCTGGGATTCAAAACATAGATCTGTCTGAGTCCAAAAGCCTTCATCTTGGCAGTGGAATATAGTCAATGGCTAAGAGACAAGAAACAATGGAGAGCTTAGAACTAACCCTTCAGAGATGCTAACAGTCCTGGGTTTGGAGAGGAAATGCTGGTCAGGGGCTAAATAAGGCACTCAGGATGTCAGAAAGATGTGGGACAAAGTAATACAAGGTGGTATAATATTTCTGAAAGCTGAAGAGTTGACATTGTCAAATAATAGGGAAAAACTCAGGATGTAGTCAAGAATCCTTTATTTTTGGCAATGCTAATATTGAAAGCATAGATTTCAGGTGGGTGTTGAAGTCTCCAATGGCCACCAAAACTGTAGGGTTCTAAAAAGGTGTTAGGTTTTGAGAAAAACTTAAATGTGACACAGATCTTTTATTCAGCAAAAAAAAAAAAAAGAAAAAAGTTGTTGCAAAGGTAATCACTAAAATGGACAGGCATTTTAAAATATTAAAACAATGAGGTTTGTTGATAGGTATCTAATAGAGGAAGGAAAAAGCCAGTTGAGATGGCAATATTGAATATGGCCACCTGGCACACAACTTCATGGGGTGCCATTCATTTTGAGCTCTGTTTCAAGGCATGTGTTATTCATAGATCACAATGTGAATGGTGCCCTCTAGAGCTGTGCAATGCCCATCTGTGCAACTATGTTGCTGTGAGAGGGAGTAATGTCTCATAAAAATCAACATGAAAGAATAGGAAAAACATAGTTTTGGTATTTAGAAAGGCTACTGTGTGTCCTTGCATACTTCATTTTATTACCTGGACCTCAATACATATAAAATCGAAAGACCGGACTGGGTGAATTGTATTAAGAGCACTAGGAACACAAATTCAAATTTGTGCTGTATTTACAAACCTCTTTTCACAATCACAATTACATTTAATATAATAAAATGAATGATGACATGTTATTATATTCATCGTATTATTCTCATTTTTATTCTTTGTAATTTTTTTTTTTTTTGAAAAATAGAGACAGGGTTTTGCTATGTTGCCCAGGCTGGTTTCAAACTCCTGGCTTTAAGCAGTCCTCTCACCTGGGCCTCCCACAATGTTAGGGTTACAGGTGTGAAGCCACAATACTCAGCCCATCTTATTATTTTCATAATAAATAAGCTTTTAGTTTTTAACCTGAAGTTCAGTAAGTTCAACCAACTTGTCTGTGATCAGACAACTAATGACTACTGGTGGCCAAAATAAAAATTCCTAATGTCAAACCCTATGTAGAAGGGGATGATGTCTAGGAAAGAGATGGAGGATTGGTGATGATTCACATTCTTCTTATGATCTATTTGCAGGTGTTTTCTAAGAACATTTGTTTCCCAAACCAGAGAAACCTTTATTCACTCATTAACCATTGGGATTTTTGTTCAAAGGCCCATGAATTATTACTACTTTAAATTTGCAAGCAAATTTATAATTGGATCCTGATGCCCCAGCACCCATAAATATTTCATAATAATTGTACAAACAACATTTACATTAAGGTTAGTGTAAAAGCCTTAGTAAACCTGTCAAAGCAATTTAAACAGAAAAATATGATTAAGATGTACTTTTTACTTTTTTCCCAATAAATATAACTTGTTTTATGATATTCCAGGACATGAATGATTAAAATAGGGAGATCCCCATCTCTACCAAAAACAAAAAAAAAAGAAGAAGGTGGAGGAAGAGGAGGAGGAGGAAGGGAGGAAGAAAAGAAAAAATATTAGCCCATTGTGGTGGCACACACCTATAGTCCCAGCTATTTGGGACGCTGAGGCCAGAGGACCCCTTGAGGCTAGGAGTTTGAGGCTGCAGTGAGCCATGATTATGCTACTGTGCTCCAGCCTGGGAGACAGAGTGATACCTTTTGACGAAAATAAATAAGTATTGGTAAAAATAAAATAGGATAAAATTGCAAGCCATATGAAATGGAAGCCTAGTACTTACAGAGGTAAGCAATCTTATTTAGTTGAAAAAGCAGCAGTACTTAGGGCCACCATACCTCACTATGAATTGCTGCCAGGTCCTTTAACGTCTGCGGGTTTTGGAACAAGTGATTTAAGCTCTATGTGGCTCCATTTCCTCAGACTTGAATCGGAGGTAATACCTATCTCACTAAACTGTGTGACAATTTAGTGCAATAAGTATGTGAAGTACCTGATAGAGAATGACAAATGGTGGTATCTGAATTGAGAGTAGTCATATTCATTAATACTAAAAGTTTTACAGGACTTTTTTTTTTTTGAGACGGAGTCTCGCTCTGTCGCCCAGGCTGGAGTGCAGTGGCGCTATCTCGGCTCACTGCAAGCTCCACCTCCCGGGTTCACGCCATTCTCCTGCCTCAGCCTCTCCGAGTAGCTGGGACTACAGGCACCCGCCACCATGCCCAGCTAATTTTTTTGTATTTTTAGTAGAGACGGGGTTTCACCGTGGTCTCGATCTCCTGACCTCGTGATCCGCCCACGTCGGCCTCCCAAAGTGCTGGGATTACAAGCGTGAGCCACCACGCCCGGCCTACAGGACATTTTTAAACTGTGTATTCATCTATTATATTTCAAGTGATGTTTAATTTAAAACTTTTCCGTTTGACGTTATTGCAACAGAGACATGTTTCCCGTATGACCACATATATTCTTCCCTAAGTGTTATATGTTGCAGATTATTCTTGTAAAAATATGAGACAGCTAATTTAAATTCATACTATTGATTATGTATATGGGGACAAGGTTTATTAAAATTGGCTGATTGACTTGATTATATCAATTTGTATTTAGGGATCTGTGGTCGATAAATCAGATCTGAGATTTCTTCCTTTCCTGAGTTTTACAGGCTTTGATCAATAACTTAGAAGCAGCTTTCTTTTAAAAGACATACACTCAACATAAGCTTAACTGAACGACATGGATGTTAATAAAACTTTTCTGGCTTTCCAAGTCATGATTTTATTTAAAACTGAATGGACATAAATCCCCTCTCGTTTGCCAAATATTATTTAATTATGCGATATGTTATGGTTATTAAACATTACATATTAGAGGGGGGATGATCTGGGCGTGAATCCTAGCCTTACTATTTACTGGTGTGTGTCCTGACACAAGTTTCTCAGCTTCTTCAAGCTTCTGTCTGTTCATTGGTATAATGCGCATAATAATACTTAACTTGGAACTTTGTCTGAATAATTAAATAAAGTATATATATATGTAAAGTTATATATATATGTATTTGAGACAGGGTCTCACTCTGTCACCCATGGAGTGAAGTGGTGCAATCACAGCTCACTGCAGCCTCCACCTCCCCAGGCTCAAGTGATTCTCCCACCTCAGCCTCCTGAGTACCTGGGACTAGAGGTGTGTGCCACCATGGTCAACTAATTTTTTTTTTTTTTTTTTTTGTAGAGATGGGGTTTTGCCATGTTGGCCAGGCTGGTCTCGAACTTCTGGGCTCATGCAATCCACCCACCTAGGCCTCCCAGAATGCTGGGATTACAGGCATGAGCCACTGTACTTGGCCAAACTAACATTTTTTTTTTTTTAAAAAAATCATAGTATCTAGCATGTAGTAAAGCCTCAATAATCGTTACTTTCATTATGGATATTATTATTTGTATTGTTTCATGAGTTTGAAATATTTACCAAATGTCTTTAGAAAATTTCTGAAAATAAAAGCCTTCCAGGAAATTATTTTTATTTTCTAGTTAATAAAATTTTATGTTTGAGGATTTTTTAAGGTAAGTAAAGTAAAAACAGTTATTAGTTTCTTTTTTCTTTTTTTTTTTGGCTTAGAACTTCAAAAAACAACAACAGAAATAGGACCATAGATTCATTAAAAAAAAAAATTTTAACATTCTTTCAAATGTCTTATTGAAGTAAAATAATTACAGAAAATTGTTATGAAGACATTGGTAAAGCCACGAGGCAGATAAAAAGGAGTTTGAATACTTTGCAAACTCCTGATCCCCCAATTTATAGAAGAGAAAAGATAAGGTTACTAAGAGCAGAATACGGAGGCATATAATGTTGTTGACATGAATCATGTTGGCAGCTTTTGGAGTTCAAAATGCTTCTTGTTTCCTTGGCAGAGATGGTAATATTGTGAAGCAACAGTGTATTGAAATTATGAAATAAGAGTTTTTCATGCAAATATGAGGAATTTGCTGAGGACAAGTAAGAAGAAGGCCAGTTTCTATTGTGCAAATCCTGTGGTCACTGGCTTCAACTAATAAGGACAAGCAAAAGCACAGGAAGTCATTTCCCTCCTACAAAGATCATTGCAATGAACGGGAACTGGTGCTTTCTGTGGCTCACGCCCAGTGGGCCTGAGGGGAATCAATAAAACTTTAAACATAGTAAGTGCTAAATGAACACTTAATGAATTGAAAACTGACTAGAAAGCCAGCTATGAAGACATATTCTAGAACCACTGGCTGGGGAGGAAAAAAAGCAGATCACCAAATAAAGCACAAGCTGCAATAATCTAGTCGATATCTGACTTATTTTTTTTTTAAGTATAATGCAGTACATTTCCACAGTGCAGAATTAGAAAATGCAGAAACGAAGAAAAAATGAGTTAAATGATAGTAGTCTATGATTTATCACCTGACGCAGCTACAGTCTAGCTTTGTGATTGCAAGTGACTTAATTAAGTCTTCTTAAGTCTCACTTCACTCAAAGCATGCAATCATAATCCCTTCTTAACGTTTTGATGGGGATGAATGAGATAATAGGTAGCTTAGCACAAAATCTGGCACATAATAATTGAGTAGCAAAATGGGTAGATTTAATGTTAAAATACTATATTTTACAAATGTGTGTCTAGTCTTTGTTTCATTGTATGGATAACAGATTTCAGAGTTCATTTCCTGGATGTATACTTTTATAACCTGCTCCGTCTATTTTTATCATAAGTACTTTCAAACATCAATACAATCTCTTTATAAATATCACATTGAATGGCTAAATAATAGGCTATCATAAGACTTCACCAACTTTCTTCAATTATAATATCTTTTATTGATAGAAATTTAGGTTGTTTCTTAACCTCTCATAAATAAAGCTACATGAAAATATATCCATCAAATTTACATTAATGATTCCTCTGGTACCTTGAACCCCTACTCCTTCCACATACACTTCTCTATTGTCACCTCTATCCATTCCACTTTAGCCAAACAACTTGGCCACATGCTTAAAACATTTCATTGATATGGAAAGGAGTATGGTAGATTCAGTTTTTAGTCCTGTCTCTGAATGTCATTCAACTTTACTGGGCCTCAATTTTTGTCCTGCAAAAAGATCTCTGGATCACTCTCAAGCCTAACATTCTACTATTTTATGTCTTGAACTTTTGCTTTTATAAAGGAACAGGTATCATAAAAAGACGATTAAAATTCAAGTCACCAAACCCTGTCAGTACTGCCTCTAATTTATGCGACTGGTTGCCAATACCTTTACCGGATACCAATACCTTTACCAATACCTGGCCTTCTGAGTGTCACTCACCTGTTTACTCCCATTAAGGGACCCTGTTGACTCACTGGAACCCTCCATCTGTCATTTTGAAACCCCAAGGTTGACAGTCATGGAGGCACCCTTCCCATTGAGGCACAGCTGACAACGCCAGGAGCTGCCTGGTCCCCACTTTCATCTCTGACCTCCTCTGGGGCTGCCTTTCTCTGGCTCCCGATGCTCTAGCTACAGTGGTCTTTCTTTAGTCTTTTGCTATGCCAACTCCTTTCTTGTCTCGGGGCTTTTTCACATCTCTTTGCTCTGTCTGACCTGCCATTCTCTCGCATCTCTTTGCGTGATTACCTTTTTATTCTTTGTTTGGTGGCAATGAAAATATCACCTCCTCAAAGCCCTCCCCTGCCCACAGCGTAAAAAGCTGCCCTCCCCTTCCCTATTCGTAGCATAGTCCCTTATTACTCAGTGACTATCTCGCAATGATCGTAGTCTGAATTTGTTAACTTATTTATTCGTGAATATTTTTTCTTCCTTTTTGTTTTTATTTTTGTCTCTGCTCTATAATGAAAGCTCCATGAAAACAGGGACTATAAGGCCGGGCGCAGTGGCTCACGCTTGTAATCCCAGCACTTTGGGAGGCCGAGGCGGGCGGATCACGAGGTCAGGAGATCGAGACCACGGTGAATCCCCGTCTCTACTAAAAATACAAAAAATTAGCCGGGCATGGTGGCGGGCGCCTGTAGTCCCAGCTACTCGGAGAGGCTGAGGCGGGAGAATGGCGTGAACCCGGGAGGCAGAGCTCGCAGTGAGCCGAGATTGCGCCACTGCACTCCAGCCTGGGCGACACAGCAAGACTCTGTCTCAAAAAAAAAAAAGAAAACAGGGACTATAGTTGTCCTGTTCTTCATTATAGCACTGGTCTCTACTATGCTATGTGCCTGGTATTTTTTTTTGTACTCAATTTTTTTTTAATAAATGAAAAAGTATTAGTTGGCCAGATTTCTGCAGAAATTCTGTAAAAAGGCAATCAACATGAAAGCAAATAAACCAAAAACCCTAACTCAGCCTTGTTTAAACCCGAATAAAATAAGCAATATCAGGAGTCTTTTAATATTTGTGAAATGTTAGCTTTCTCCTTACATTAAATCTAAACCTCGCCAACTTGCAAATGGCCAGAACACCTAGTAAATCAGTCTTCACCTTGACAGAGGAAGAATATAGAGAAAGGATCTCAACAGAACTGAACTGAGGATGATCATAGCAATCTTCAGTGTACTGAGGTGATTTATAGGTACAGACTACTTCTAGATTACCTACCTGCCACTGAATTTCAACTAGGCCCCTTATAATATTCCTGTCTGAGAAAAACACCACAGTTCTGGATGCACCATCAATATTAAATTCCACTAGAAAGGTGGCTCTGAAAAACACACACATCTTCCACATTAATGATTCAGGTGACTATATCAAGAGAATTGCCTTTTACACTGCAGCCCTGCTTTTCTTGAATAAAGCTCATATGTTTTTTGTTAACCATAGGACTCTCATTCTTTCTTTTTTCAAAAAAAATTAGACTCAGGTTGTCTTTTCCAAAGTATTACTTTCCGCAGTTTGCCAAGTCACGTTGGTTTTGATTTATCTCATTCCATTTTTATTAGGTTGGTGCAAAAGTAGTTGTGGTTTCTGCCATTACTTTCAATAGTAACTTAAAAAGGACAAAAATCAGTGTTGAACATTGGCCATTGTCAAACCACCATACATGGTCTACCTCATTAAAATCAGACCACAGAGTCTGTAATGAACTCTAGTTTTAGGAGTTTACTATCAGGCAAGGAAGATTTTCTGTGTTCAGGTCAAAAAATTTCATTCATGCTGCAAATCACTTTGCTTCCAGTCACTGTGCAAAAGTTCATGTCTGTTTATCAAGGATTTCTGGATGCCTCCTGCTATCTGTACATGTGCCAGAATTTTTGAAGAGAGCATTGTTTTTGTGCAGTGAATTCCAGTTCAGGACAGAGAAGAACATTCCTCCTCAAAACAACCATTTTAGAAGACAGCCTTCAGTGTAGTATTTCTTACACCGAGTATTGGTTGAGCTTTGCTGTGTATTTCTTTCTCTCTCTCTCTCTCTCTCTCTCTCTCTCTCTGTGTGTGTGTGTGTGTGTGTGTGTGTGTTTCTTCATCCTGAAGCGTTACCACTTAGTCCCAGGGGTAATCTTTATTATTACTTGTAGATGAAAATGTGGTAAAGGGCTATTGTGATTTCAAAACTTCCATATTTTCTCAGAGAGTTTCCCTCCAGTTCCCCCTCCCCATTGTTTTCATTCTGAGAGCCTCAAGTTGGGTGCCAATTAGAACTGAGAGAATATTACAGTGTCACAGAACAACTATATTAACCACATTTGTCAATACGTGCCATTTTCATTTTAAATGGGAAAGCTCGGAGGGCATTTTCCACTGGACCATCTGGAGGAAGCTGATCTGGCTTCCTCAGCCAGAGATTTTACCAGTTGCCACCAATAAGGAATCATTTTTTGATGTTTCCAGAATTTGAAACCCTCTGCCACTTTGAATCCAGCTTTTAAACGTCCTTTTGCAAGACCTGCCAAGAGCGAACTTGTAGAGAGCCAGGGTTTCATTTGCAATTCAAAGAGACAACCCTATCATTGAATGTGGTCTTTAAAGGGAAGGGAAACAGCAAAAGTTGGAAAAGAAGGAACTCAGGAAAGAGATCCTTCCATTTTGACAATATATTGTGAATGTCATTCCTCTTGAATTCTTATTGTTCTTAAATGCTCTGCTCAGTGCCTGTCCTAGGTACCCTCGCTTATGATTGTGAGTCAAAGCTGTCAATCAGGTCGTTTAAACTCAGAAGTTACCAGTGTCTTTTTCACATTTGTGAGAATAGTGCTAGCTGCCCCACCAAGCTAGCATAAGGACTAACTTTTTATTGATCACTCGAAGCAATTCTGGTTTCTCAAAGAAATCAGACTAGTTTTGACATAAAACAGAATTTGGCAACAAAGCTTTGGGCAGAAACAGGAATACTTAACATAGGAGAAAACACAGTGCATGCAAGTAGGTGAAAAACAAGGAACTTGAAGGTAGGAAAGAGGGCGTGAGATGTCCATGTATAGGGAATGGGGAATGGGGTGGGGAGGGGAAATGCAAGAAGCCAGATTAAGGAAATTGAAGTGTAGAGTGAATAGATCAAGCTCTATCTGAGAAGAAGTCACATATGATCTTTCTGCAAATGAGTAGCCAGGAAGGGTGAAACCATTCCAACAATTGTTAAGGTTTTACATATTTTGTTTGTTTGTTTTTTGAGATGGGGTCTTGCTGTGTTGCCCAGGCTGGTCTCCAACTCCAGGATTCAAGGGATCCTCCTGCCTCAGCCTCCCAAAGTGCTGGGATTACAGGCACATGACACTGTACCTAGCAGGTTTTACATTTTTAAGGATTTAATCAAGATAAACATATATTAGTGGAAAGGGGAACAACACAACATGTAGAAAAGGTAATATTGGGGGAGGCACATTTAAAAAAATAGTTTAATTGCCACACCAGATAAGCAGGTGTGACGTGGCCCTACCTCTAACTACCCTGATGTTAGAACCTGATTATTAACTGAAGTGGTGCATTTATATAATGTGCATATGAAAAGCAGTGGACTAAGGAGGAGGGCATACATCTGAGGATAGTGTCTGCCCTTGTTACAGTAAAGGGGTCCTGATCCAGGCCCCAAGAGGATGTTCTTGGATCTTGCACAAGAAAGAATTCAGGGGAAGACTATAAATAATGTGAAAGCAAGTTTTTTAAGAAAGTATAAGAATGAAAGAATGACTACTCCATAGGGCAGAGCAGCAGCATGGGCTGCTCAGCTGCTGATACTTAGTTACTTGTTGATTATATGCTAAACAAGGGGTAGATTATTCATGAGTTTTCAGGGAAAGGGGTGGGCAATTCCCAGGACTGAGGGTTTCTCTCCCTGTTAGACCATATAAGGTAATTTCCTGACATTGCCATGGCATCTGTAACTGTCATGGTGCTGGTAGGAGTGTCTCTTAGCATGCTAATGCATTATAATTAGCGTATAATGAGCAGTGGGAATGACCAGAGGTCACTTTCATCACCGTCTTGGTTTTGGTGAGTTTTGGCTGGGCTTCCTCACTGCGACATCTGGAGGAAGCTGATCTGGCTTCCTCAGCCAGAGGTTTTACCAGTTGCCACCAATAAGGAATCATTTTGTGATGGTTCCAGATTTTGTGATGTTTCCTTTACTGTTTTATCCTCAAGGTCTTTATGACCTATATCTTGTGCCAACAGCCTATCTCATTCTGTCGCTAAGAATGCCTAACCTCCTGGGAATGCAGCCCAGTGGGCTCAGCCTCATTTTACCCAGCCCCTATTCAAGATGGAGTCACTCTGCTTCGAACACCTCTGACACCCTGGCATTAACCAGCTTCAAGACTCGGGCACAGACACCTCACCTCTGAACATTAGAATCTTTGTCTCCTGAGAAATGTGGTATGATGGAAAGAAAGCATTTGAGTTTCCACGCCAATAACTGGATTAATGTTATGACTCATACACTCAACAACTGTGTGACATCAGATGGTATTTCCACTCTCTGAGTCCATTTCCTCCTCTTTGGAATAAGATAATAAAGCCTGTTTTACAAGAAGGAGTGTGATTTTAAAAAAAGAATATACTGAGGCTGGCACACGTAGGTGCTAAATAAATTAGGTGCTAAAGGTAATAGACAGTTATTAACTTTCTAATGAAGGACTGAATGACATTTGTGATTCCTCATAAACCCTAGAATTTTCTCATTCTCTGGATTATTGTTAAAGATTTTAAGTTTTTAAATTAGGGCATATTCGCCATAATTATACAGCACACACTTATTTCTTCACATTTTCAACAATTGTTTTTCTTTGGCTGTCTTTACCAGTTTATTTCAGAAAGAGGGAAACAGCAGAATCACTGGGCCACATTACAACAATATGTCAGGAGAAAAATTAATTCCCTAATGGGGACTTTCTAGAATATTTCCTCTGCATGTTCCCACCTTCACAAATGATGGTAGATAAAGCACCTTCCGTTATCTCAGGATGTGATTTTACAATCCCAATTATTTTTACTGTCAAGAAGCATTTTCTTCATTTCTAGTCAAAATTTGCCTCCTTAATTTCAGATTGTGCCATGCTAAATAATTCACTGTTCTCTTTGTTTTGCTGGAGATTATGTATATACTAAATATGTTTTCCTCCCCTCCACACCTCTCCCCCGACCCTCTCTCTCTCTCTCTGTGTGGCTATTTTAAGGCATACAAATGTGCTTTCCTTAAATCAATAGCTTCTTTACCAAAAATATACACATGCTTTTGCACTCAGCATTTGCTATGCTCCTTTGCAACTGAAAATGTATGGATTAATTGGAATGCAATTAACACTCATGCAACCAAGATCCTAGAATTTTAGGCTTTGAGAAACAGGAAACATAATGATAAAAATAAGAGATATGATAAAAATAAGAGATATGAGGTGTAAACTACAAATAAAATCCTAAGCCCCCCAGCTGACTAAGCAGACCCCTTCTTGGCTGAGGAGACCCCAGAGAAAACTGAAAAACTAAGTCCCTGGCCATGAAGATACAAGAAGTCAGACTCACCTCATTACACCTTCTCCCTTTTGGGATTTAGACACAACAACTGACCTGTATTAATGTACAAATAGAGATCATGAGACTGACAAAATAGACTCTTTGTGACAATAAGATATCAAATGATAAACAGGAACTAAGGCTGTGCAAGACAAGGGTTAAGTCATGCCTGTAGGCCATCAATCTTGCTTACCAGGTCACTTGATCTTGTATATTGTGGCTTGCTGTATGATTATTTTACTTCCTTAACTTAAACATTTCTTTCTGCCAACTCCAAGTTTTTAGACAAAGTTTTGCTCCTTTAATCAACTGTAAATTAAAGAATCTCTGAATCCACCTATGACTTGTAAGTCCCCCACTTTAAGATATCCTACCTTTTCAGGCCGAACTAACGTATAGCCATTATGTATTGATTTATGTTTTTTGCCTGTAACTCTTGCCTCCCTTAAACTTATAAGACCAAACTGGACTGTGCCCACCTCAAGGATTCTCGGCTTTGTATTTTCCCTGAGCTGTGATCACTCATACTGATCACTCATATAGAACTTTGCTTCTTAATTCAGCCAAAACTGGGTTCTTGTCACATGACCAGGAAAAGTTAGGCATGCAGACACATTGAAAGGTGAGGGGAATGGAATTTACTGGGTAAAAAGGAAAAAAGGAAAAAAAATCTCTCAGCAGAGCGAGAGGCGTTCCTGCTAACAGGCCCCCATCTCACAGATTAATTCCAGGCCACATACACAGAAACCGAAGAGGCCAGGCTCCTCCCTGCTGCAAACAGCCTGAACTTCTCCTGGCTCCACCCCACTATCCCAGTGCGCAGACTGGTGGGGGATTCCCCAGGGTCTCTCCTTCTTATCTTCCTCCTGCGTCTATCAATATTGGTTCAGAATAAACCTTTAAAAAATATTTAACCCTGTGGTTTATGTTTTTTTCTGTTAACAGAGGAAATAAAAGGATGAGAATGATCTTCCAAGGTTCACCCAAGTTATCAGTAGAGCCACATTATAGGCCTGGTCCTTGATAGCTCAAGGGTCACTAAGACGGTCTATATCAACATTTATAATGATATTCTAATGTCCTGCAAGATCTAGGCCAAAATATAATAAATAAAGAGTAAACCATATTTACTTTTTTAGGCTTCCTAATATGAGAAGAAGGCTCATACCATTTGGAAATGATTTTTTTAAACCAGCGTTTAAATTAAAGCACTTGTTGTTGTTGTTGTTGTTTGTTTTGGTTTTCTGGTTGATTTTCAGTTATTAAAAATTTTTTCTGAAATACTTTTTATCATTGTGGTTTTTCCAGATGTTTCGATTAGGATTCTTGTGATTCCAGTGACAACTGAAAGAGAAATAAAAAATAAGAAAAATTATTTCCTGTAACTGGAAGTTGAGGATTAGGACAAGTAGGCTTGAATTTGGTGGAGACAATGACTCAACAATGCCATCAAAAGCTTAGGATTTTTCCTATCTCTCAAAAGATGGAGAAATGAATCTGATCTGTTGGTTAGATCCTCTGGCTGGGGGCATGATGGTTAAAGCAGTTCTAGGGATCCCATGCTTAAAAAGCAATATCAAGAAGAGCAAAAGAGGCTATCTTTTTAAAAGGCTAATTGATTTTCACAAAAACCTTAAGCCTCACTGTCCAGTGTTGAGTCATGTACTCATTCCAGAATGAATAGCTTGTGGGGAACATAGCATTACCTTAAACTTACCTCAGACCTGAGCTTCCAGCTGTGTGGGAGAAGGGCAGATAACTCAACAATACTGTGGGTGTCTCAAGAAAATAACAACTGGGGATGGAACACTGGATGGACATCCAACCGTATCAAATACAATAGAATTCTTTGAATTTTATTTTGATATCCTCACCAAAAAACATAAAAATAAATGATGTTTTGCATATTCCAAACCAATATCCATGAAGAGCAGAGACTCTCATTGATTGGGAGGATTTTTTTTTTTTTTTTTTTTTTGTATTTTTAGTAGAGACGGGGTTTCACCGTGGTCTCGATCTCCTGACCTCATGATCCGCCCGCCTCGGCCTCCCAAAGTGCTGGGATTACAAGCGTGAGCCACCACGCCCGGCCGGGAGGATTTTGTTAATAAAATATCTAGTAGTTTTCAGCTCACATTTTTGTCATTATTGAGTTTTTTGTTTATTGCTTTTATTTCATCAAAATCAGAGTCCCCTGAACACATAGCTCATAACAAAATCAGAGTTCCCTGGGAGCATATAGCTTATAACGTTCTTCAGCATCTTTTAATGCAAGCACAGTCTGAGGGTGTATTCTTAAGGTAATTCAACATACCTGGTATGTGGGCTTGGCAAGAGTTTATATAAAAAGGAATTTGTTCAGGAAGTATTGTGAAAAGAACAGGGAAGAGACACAGAAATCCACCCAGTCTCTGTACTTTAGCATTAGGCTTAGAACAGTTGTGGTTTTGCTTCATTCCCTGAAATAAAATATTTGGTTAATCATTTGGTAGAGGAGCGTGGACACAGGAAACCACAGTGTATACCTGGGAGAGGAATTGGGGTGCATAAAGTTTCCTCCATTTAGGGGAAGCCTCTAGCTCTATATTTTGCTTCTAATTGACATAGCAGGGCTTATTTCTTACTGCATCACCACTGCCCTTTCTGTGGTTCCAGTATACTTATTGGATATTGCTTTATGTTTCTAAACTTATTGAATGCATGACCCTTTATCTTACCCATTATTTACTGTTTAACTGCCAACTTTTACTGCATATACTCAGGCAATAAGACAGAAAATACATCAAAGCCCTTAATATCTTCTTGAAAAGATCTGAAATTATTCTCGAAAATGAAAAATTAGGTCTATTCTGGATCTCTGAAATATGATATTGTGCTCTTATATGTTTCCATCAAAGAAGGAAAGAGACATTTATTTAGTATAAATAGTAATATGGGCTAGGCTCTGCACTGAGCATTTTAAAAATAGTATCTTATGTAACTCATTCACCAGCTCTCAGAGTTAGTATCAGATACTGCTTATTGTCCACCAAATAGTTATCCTTCTCTTTTTTATTTTTAACAAAATCCATGTGCCTGGCTAAAAGCGTTTACTCTCTAGCCTCTAGGTGACCATGGTGGTAGAGGTCTTACCAGTGAGATACAATTAGAAATCTTCCAGGGTGTTTGGGAAAAGCTATTATTACCTTCCTGATACAAGGCCCACATCCTCTAGCTCCCATTTACCCTCCCGCATTTATGATATAATTATCTTAGATATTCTCTCTGTATTTTTCTTTCAGCCTTCAAACATATTTTAGAAAACTCAAAGAGAAGAAGAAAAATCGAATGTATTTATTTGTATTTTTGCTGACCATGCTTTTCTTTCTTTTCTATTTTTCGAATTTCCTTTTTTAAAAAATTTTACTCAGAGAACATCTTTTAGTCATTCTTTTAAGGTAGGTGTGATGGTGACAAATTCTCTTAGTTTTTCATCTGAGAATGTTTTGATTTCCTCTTCATTCCTGAAGGATGTTTTCACTGGCTGTGGGATTCTGGGTTGACAAATCTTTTCTTTTTAAGACTAGAAAACTGTTTTGTCATTTTTTTCTGGTGAACATGGTTTCTGAGGAGAAATCTGCTGTCCTTCGAATTGTTCTTTTGCCTGTAGATAAAAATTCCAATTTTTTTCTGGCAGCTTTCAAGATTTTTTTCTTTTGTCTTTAGTTTTAAGAAGCTTAATTATATTACAACTTGGCATGGATTTCGCTGGGCCTTTTCTGTTCAGTGCGAAATCAGTTTCTTGGGTGTGTAGGTTGATACCTCTTGCCAAATTCGAAAGTTTTCAGCCCTTATTTGCTTGAGTACTTTTTCAGCTCTTATTTCTCGTTTTCTTCCAGTACTCCAATGACATGAATATTAGATCTTCTGTTGTAGTCCAACAGGTCCCTGAAGCTCCGTTCATTATTTTTCAGTGTCTTTTGTCTCTGTTGTTTAAACTTGGTAATTTCTTTTGTTCCATCTTTCAGGGCCCTGATCCTATCCTCTAGGCTCTCCTTTTTGTAGTCAAGCCCACCCACTGAGATTTTTATTCCCATTATAGTGTTCTTCAGTTCTAAAATTTCATTTAGGTCTTCTTTATACCTTTTATTTCTTTACTGAAGCTTTCTATTTTTCACTTGTTTCACATACATTCATGATTGCTCTCTGAAGCATTTTTTATCTTGGCAGCTTTAAAAATCTTCATCTGATAATTCTAAAATCTCTTGTCATCTTGATATTGGCATTTATTGATTTGCCTTTTTTCTTTCAGTTTGGGTCTTCCTGGATTTTAGTATGATGAGTGATTTTTTCATTGAAACGTGGACATTTTCATATTATGTTTTGAGGCTCTAGATCTTATTTAAACCTTCTGCTTTTGCTGGCTTTCCCTGATATAACTCCAGCATGTCTAGGAAGAGGAGGATACTAACACATTCCTGCCAAGTGGAGGTAGAAGTCTAGGTTTCCCACTTGGTCTCTGTTGACACCCAATGGGGTAGGGCTCCCCGTTACTGATTGGTGGAGATAAGAGTTCCAGTTTCCCACCTGTTCTCCACCGACATCATGGTGCCATGAGCTTCATTACTTGCCAGTGGGGAATAAAAATCCTGGATCCCTACTTGGCCTTTTTTGACAGCACCCCAGTGGAGGTGTTGAAGCACCTGGTTATAGGTGAGGGAGGAAGTCTAGACTTCCCTTGTGGACTTTACTATTGGGGATGGGACCACAGTTCTGTGGTATTGGCTGGGGCAGAGTGGTTATTGTCTAAATATTTTGTATATGGATAGGCTGCCCGTTTCCTGGTCCTTGAGCTACAGTGAATAAACTTTTGCTGGGGCCATTTTTGTTTCTAATTGTCATTTTCAGGTTGCTACCTTCTTCAGCTCCAAGTGTAGGGGACATGAGGCAAAAAAGAGAATCCAGGGAACTCACCATCATGTCATTCCTAGAGTCTTAATTATCTAACCAATCTGTGCTTTTCTCTTCACATTTCAGAGTTTTCTCATGTTTCCCGTGGTTTTTAGCTGTACTTTATGGGAGGAATTGGCAAAAGCATTTTTACTCTATATTCCCGGGAAGCAGAAATCACTCAAGAATATATGTTTTCAAAATAAGCCTCCCAGGTGCTTCTCAGGCAAATGTTCATGAACCACACTTTGAGGAACATTTTATAGAATATGAAATTGAAGCCCAGAGAGAAAAACTCAAAGGCAACATGTCACATACTCAGGTTGCACAGCAGAGATTCTAAACTAGAAACCACATCACATCTCCTGGCTTCCATTTCAATGCCATTTCCTCCTTGTGGCACTATATCAAACTACTAAGAATACCAAAGGGGATTAATGTACCAATTTCACTGTGATTCATGGAGATCAAACAGTTTGCCTGAAGATAGTTCATGAGCTTAAAAAATAGTAGAGCCCAAATCTTTCTGATTCATTTGCTTCCCAAAAGCTTCAGTATAATTTCTATTGTGGAGGATTCCAGGCATTTGATCCAAGACAAGGCATTGTCTGCTCATGAAATAATTGTTCTTGGAAATTAAAGTTACTGCAGTATATTGAGGGTGTTGCACACAGCCTGGATATCTGATTCAGACACAGTACATCTTTTCCAGTTGTTAATACTCATTTGGCAGCTGCCTGTATAATTGCCTAAGTCAGTTGGTAGACATGCAGGAAATGTTAATTCTCTGCAAATACACTTATTCATACCTTGATGTCAATTGTATCACCCTCAACTGAGACAGCTTTTCAGATGTCATCGGTATTGGGGACAGGAGGTCTGTATTTAGTCGGCCTTCAGAAGCCCTTGAACTCCCTAAAGTGAAATCTAGAGGGACTGGAAATGGCATGAGACTGAAGGCAGCACATGAGTGCATCTAATGAAATGTGGGCATCCTCCAGTGGCTGCCGTTCATTTCACTGGCCCCATGCACAGGTTGTACCAGATGGTGCTCTCATGGTTTCCATCATTGCAGAACTGTGATGAAGAAGGGGAGGAGAAAAATGGATGAGAAAAATAACACCAATCTGCACAGCTGAAAATAATTACGATTACATGGCTAATGACCCAGGGAATTAGACAAAGCCAAGCTTATTGGAACTCAGGCCACATGCAGGCAAATGTCACAATTTAATGACAAAAGATGAATTGCTTTATCTCCTACATAGTAACTCATGATGGGGAGTGGCGATTCTTCTTTCTGAATCACTGTCTTAGAGTATAGTCATGGGGAGACTCACGTAATGAGTGTCTTCTCATTTTGAAAGGGAATTGAACCTAGAAAGTTTAAAAAGTAAAGAAACTTCAGCAAATATGATATTTATATTCATTTTCACCTGTAGGAGTAGTAGGCAGCAACCTACAGGATATTGGAGGCTGTCTTGTTGCCACCAAAATATAGATTATGTATCCTTTAAAGAGAAAGGTCAAATCTTACTCTTTTGTGGTCACTTAAAAGGATTTATTGAGATTCTGCCATGTACGTGGCCCTGCTTAACAACCCGTGACAGAAAGATGAAAAAAGATGCTGCTCCTACCCAGCCCAGAAGAGCTTATACTGTATAAATATTGATTGGGGGTGGATGACTGATTGCAATTCCCTGTGGAGACCCTGTTGAGGTTTCTGAAATTCTGACTTCTTTCCATTAAAGCTGTGAAAGCTGATAATCAAATGCTGATAGTTCAAGTATTCATTCTTTAATTCATTCATTCAGTAATTCCGTAAATCTTCACTGAATACTGATTATGTGTCAGGCACTGTGCATGGCACTAGGCTTAAAATGGGGGAAAATGTTTTAATATAATTATATTATATCATTATATGATATATTAAGCTATGATCTGTTTATAAAAAAGTACGTAATGCAGGCGGAGTCACAATGTTTAGAAATCAGAGATGAAATTTTTGACTATTAGAAAGGTTTATGCAAAAGAGATTGAATTATTAGTTCCAACAAATGCATTAGCCAGTCAGAAAAAAGAAGTAAAACAAATACCGTTAATATTTTGGATCTTAAAAAGCATGTTTATAAAAATCGCATTAGGAAAGTGCATAGCTTAGAAGATTGGCAATGAAAGACCAAACATTTTAAGTGCATGTAATTGGTTGAAATCTAGCCAAAATTGATAACAAATGCAACTCATCCCCATCTGCTGATTTATGTAAATGAGTTGGTGATCTCATTTGGTTTGCTAGGAGACAGGTGTCTCTACTGCTGAAGCAGCTAGTCAGTTGGCACCTAGCCCCAGTCTAAAGCAAAAGTCTTAAATTTAGCTGTGGTGTAAGGCTCAGCTTAAAATATGGTCCTGAAAATCTCAGGACAAGAGAGTAAGGCCAGAACTGAAAATCACTGTAGGTTTGTCTCCTGTCTGTCCAAGGGCTGTCTCTGCCATGACAAGTACATTTTCAAACTGCTATGCATGCATTGTCTACCAGATTCTTCCAGAGTGAAAGATCTCCAGGAAGAGAACATGCAAAGAAATTTTTTTCTGAATACTTTTAAACCCACATTTTTTTTTTGAGATGCAGTCTCACTCTGTCGTCAGACTGGAGTGCAGTGGCGCAATCTCGGCTCACTGCATCCTCCGACTCCCAGATTCAAGCGATTCTCCTGCCTCAGCGTCCCAAGTAGCTGGGATTAGGGGCACACGCCAGTACGCCCAGCTAATTTTTGTATTTTTAGTAGAGATGGCATTTCACCATATTAGCCAGGATGGTCTCCTTCTCCTGACCTCCTGATCCACCCGCCTCAGCCTCCCAAAGTGCTGGGATATAGGTGTGAGCCACCACTCCTAGCCTAAGCCCACATTTTAATAATACCAAGATTGATCAGATAAGACCTTACTTCTTTCAGGCTCTTTCATATTACAGATAATAAGAGATAATTATAGATAAGAGAATGCATGTATTTATTAAAACATTTGTAGGGATAGCATATCACAGATAGACTATCAGTGTTAGGAGAAGCCCTAACTGTTAGTGAGCATCTATTATTAGTAAATAGAGAAGAGCACAGGCTATGAAGATAGCATGCTTGGGTTTGAATCCTCTATTGCTATTTATTAGCTGTATAACCCTGGGAAAATTGGTTAACCTTTCAGGTCCTCATTTCTTACATTTATAAAGTGGAGGTAATAGCATTACCTAGCTCATAAGGTTGTTATGAAGACAGAGATAATGCATGTAATGCACTTACAACAGTGCCTAGAATATAATGAGTGTTCTACACAAGTTCTGTCATACTACGGTGTTCCGGAAACTGTGCTCAGTAAATGGAAAAAAACCTACATTATTTAATTCTGACATCAACTCTTTGACACAGGCATGACATGTTGCCACTTTACGGGTAAGGACACTAAACATCAGAATGGTGAATGGCAGGAAAGAATTAAGGTGGCTTTTTGAGTCTCACTGATGCGCTATCAAGATCTTTCTATTGTAATTTGTTGCTTGAGATCACACAGCTAAGTAGTAGCATAAGACAGAGAGTGTAACCAAGATTCCTGGTTCTCAGTTTAATATGTTTTTTTATACATTACAGAGAATCGGAATACTGTCCAATTTCTGACTTTGATTGTGCAAAGGAAAAATATTTACAACTTAGTAAAGAATGCTAATTTATAATTCCCAACGAAAAATGATGAATTAATGCCCAGGGAGATTTAATTTTTCTTTCTTCCAAAAGTTACTAATTTCTACTTATGTAGCAAATATTGTGCTAAATCCTGGGGTCATAGTGGTAAACAATATGGGCAAGGTGATTATTAGTGAATTTTTAATAAATTTTAATTACTCAGGTTATTTTTTCTTTCATTTATTTCTTTTATGATTTTTACAAAATTGTGAACTTGGTTCTGATTCTGTAGGTTTTTACTTATAGCCACAAATTATACTTGTCCATAATTATTTCACAGCACTTAAAAAATGATCATTCAAGGCACTTAAAGGAAGAGGCCATTTTCATTTTTATTTTGTTGGACATTGCTCAGTAAGATCTGTGCATGTTCATTATCCACTCACAAATGAATGGACTATGATGTGGTGCTAGGCTGACAACTCCATGACCTCAAGAGCTTCTGAACCAGGTAGACCATAATGAAGGCATTCATTAGAGGTCTATGAACCAGGGAGGTGGCACACATTGAAGTTCCCACATCATCATTCATACTAATCTGATTAACCGTACTACTCTCATTTCCAGAGTGCAGGGATCAGGAATTTTGGCAACCATCTGGGTAACAGAAGCCCCTCCCCAAGG
Organism: Nomascus leucogenys; assembly: GCF_006542625.1. Taxonomy (NCBI): domain Eukaryota; kingdom Metazoa; phylum Chordata; class Mammalia; order Primates; family Hylobatidae; genus Nomascus; species Nomascus leucogenys. Next base: position 65,108,523 of record NC_044401.1, on the reverse strand, counting down.
ATCTGGTAAATTTCTGCCCATATGTTCCCTGTAAAATTGCATTGCCTACGGCTTTCTCCCCATAGCTCATGTCTGCAGAGATGACCAACAAACCAGATCTTGTGACATGCCCCGACAGCCTTCCAGGAATAGGGCAATGTTACATTATCATTTCTCACTGAGACATACATGTGACTTTTATTGCATATTGATAATACGGGCACCGAGAAAATGACAAGTACATTGGATCATGTAAAGACATTTTGTGACCCCCAACTTGCAATACATTGTTATTTTTAAAGGGACCTTGCGTCATAGGACATACAAAAAGATAGTCCCACTTTCTATCTTACAGGACAAAACCTGGGAAGCAGGCTTTCAGAACATGGAGTCTGATGTAATTCTCTCCAACTGGAGAACCTCCAGGGAGAAGGAGACATACGATGCTGATTTACTTGGATTATCCTACAAAGGCCATTTTTAATAACTAAAGACTAAGGCTTGATTCATGGAATTGTGATTTTAAAACAATCGCAATCCTGGACAGGGCTTTCCCTTGTATGATTTCCCTGTATCCTAAGGCAGCTCTTGGTAGGAGCATTTTATACTTGTCAGCAGCTTTCATCAGCTGAAAAATAAATGAATCATTCCCTCTTTTGAATAACTCAAAGAAACATGTGCTTAGAGTCAGCATGGTACCATTTTCACTGGTTTTCAGCCTAAGCTATGATATTTATCACCCTGAATTTATCAGAATATATATGAAGCATGTTCAGCTGTAGGAATAAATATTCAATGTTTAGTTCACTTTTGAGAGTTGGAGGAAAAGAGATTGATTTCTGTAAGAATATTTCTATCTTCTAAATATTCATTCATAGCCTCACTATTGAAAGGAAGAACCACAACGGAGATCATCTGTAGAGTCATTATTATAATCTACCTCTTGTGCTTAGACAGCCAGAAACTCATGTGTGACTAGATGAGAATAGGTAATCCTGGTCTTCAGGTCACTTTTATCTCATGACAGAGAAATACTTCATAGAAACTAGATTTCGTCTGCCGCAGTTCAACCTGGTCTAATTTGTTGAAATTCTCCTCCTGATGATATCTAAAACTACCTTTGGAAATGTACAGATATGTGATTGTCTGATTTTCTCATTGGCCCCGTCGGTCAGACCATACGCCTCTAGGGGTGGCTGGTACACCATCAGGAAGAAGTGGTTGGTTACATTGGCAACTATCTGTAGAGATGTGGTATTGCCCTTTCTATATGTTTCTACCTAAAAATGATATGTAAAAACTTTGCATAATTTAATTTATGATTCTGTCATCTAAGCTGTTTCCTCAGTTAACTAACTTCAGTCTGGTAACTTTAAAAAATAGGTTTCATGTTGTATTTCAAGTTATTTCCTGTGTTCTGGTATTGCATTTTCCTTCCATTGTGCCCTAATATATAGTAAGATCCTTTCAATTTATTACTGTCAATCACTGTATGCTGATGCCCTGCATCACATAACAGAGAGGAACAAAGATTTGAACACAAGTTGTAACTTTTTCACTCTGAAAACTAGATCTGTTTTATTCTTTACTGCCCAGTACCTTGTATCATTTCTGGCAAACGCTAAGAGCATCTTCTGTGATGAATGTTTAAGGAATAAAGAATGAATGAATGAACAGATTGAAATCTTGTCCCTGCTCTCAAAAACCTCATGGTCAACTTTGAAGAATGAAATATTAAATTATTAGAAATTATCATGTAAATTTTTATTTGATCATTTCATGTTTTTTATTAGAAAAACAACAAGCATTCATTCTATTGTTCTAGGCGTTAGGAAGGTTATAAAGATGAATGAGATACACAGTACGGGCCAGGCATGGTGGCTCATGCCTCGAATCTCAGCACTTTGGGAGACTGAGGCAGGTGGATCACTTGAGGTCGGAAGTTCGAGACCAGCCTGTCCAACATGGTGAAGTCCCATCTCTACTAAAAATACAAAACTTAGCCGGGCGTGGTGGTGGGTGCCTGTAATCTCAGCTACTTGGGAGGCTGAGGCATGAGAATTGCTTGAACCTGAGAGGCAGAGGTTGCAGTGAGCTGAAATCGCACCATTGCACTCCAGCCTGGGTGACAGAGGGAGACTCCATCTCAAAAAAAAAAAAAGAGAGAGAGAGAGAGATACACAATACATAAAATACTACTATGAATTTATTCCTTTTTGTGTGTGCGGGGGGAGGGGGGCACGGGGACAGAGTTTCACTCTTGTCACCCACGCTGGAGTGCAGTGGCACCATCTCAGGTCACTGCAACCTCTGTCTTCTGGTTCAAACAATTCTCCTGACTCAGCCTCCCAAGTGGCTGGGATTACAGGCGCATGCCACCATGCCGGCTAATTTTTGTATTTTTAGTAGAGACTGGGTTTCACCATGTTGGCCGGGTGGGTCTTGGACCCCTGACCTCAAATGATCCGCCTGCCTTGGCCTTGCTATGTGCTGGCACTACAGGCATGAGCCACTTCGCCCAGCTTAGATTTAATGATGAATATGGCATCAGCATAGAACAATCAGAAGACTGGATAGATACCATCATTATGCAAGTGGACGTGGAATCAATGATTAGACACGGTTTCTTCCTCTAAGAAAGAAAGTCATCAACTAACTTGTTCTTTGAGTGCAGTCATTGGAACACAGACTTTAGAATCAAACAGAATTGAATAAAAGCCTAGATTCTTACACTTAGAACTATCTGATATTGGGCAAGTTATAGAACCTCTCTCAGCTTCAACTTTCTCATCTGTAAAGTGAGATCATGATGCTTAAGTGTTTACCAGGATGAAATGCAATAACATATTAGCAGACATTACACTTCTGCACAGTTTCTGATCCACAGCGAGCACTTATAAACTATTACTAAAGGAAGTAGGATAAAAAAGATTTGAAAAGCTTTCAGAAAGGAAGTAGCATTTGCACTTTCTAAAATGATGATAGGTTTGGATATGAGTAGGAAAAGGTGTGGAGAGGACAGAGAAAATAAGGGAAAGCATTTTCAAATGAGAAAACAGCAGTAGCTGTAGAGTTTCAGGAAATGCTGGTAATGTACCAGGAAGAGCAAAAAGACTGGAGCATCATAGAAATGGGAAGTGGTTACACAGTGTGAAACACATTAGAATGGCTTTACAAGTTTCGAGAACAAAACATTTATTGTACCCAGGAGAATTTAGCCACTCTATTTCAGAGTGTGAACTCCTAAATTAAGGAGAAAATGACCAGATTATCAGGCAGTCTGTCTCCTTGAAAAGGTAAGAGCCCTTGGAAAACTACTTATGCAATCATGGAATTGTTGTGTGGGGGAAGGAGAAAGTTAGAAGGAGAGAAGAGAAAGGGATGCCTAGGAAAAGATCCAGTCCCCAGATTTTTCCACTGCAGGAGCATTCACCAATCATCTGCAAATGCCTATATTATGACATGGGTGATAGAAAATGTCTTCATCTCATCTTTTGATTCCGGTACGGGGTTTGCAGTACTTAAGTAATTTGATTTGAAATAATCTTTCTTTCTGTGCAATGCACTTTCAGCCACCTCATTAATTTTGATCTTATGGTCAATAAAGTTTCTGTTATTTCTGCAAATTTCATATCTGGTTAGTCTCCTGAAATTCTTCCCTTTCTTTTTTCTGTTTTTGCAAGTACCAATCCATGTCTTAATGTTCACCCATTCCTTCCTTCCAATCTCCCTCAAGTCTTATTTCTCCTCCAGAAGGTCTTTTCTGCCTATACCAACCCACACATTTCTCATCCTCTAATCTCCTATGGATTTTATTAAACTTTTTTCTCCTTTGCCCTTTGCACTATATATGTAATTCTTGGATTTTAGGTGAGTAAAAATATATACATCCTTTTGTTCATTTAACCGTAACTTCCTCCGCCTCTCAAAACAGTATGTATTCAACAAACATAAACTGAGCACCTACTATATGCAAGACTGCTATATGTGACTATAGCAGTAAAGCAAATAGCCATGCTCTGTGCTCTCATAGGCCTTAAATACAGTAAAAAAGACAAAAAAAATAAGATATAATTAAATTATTGGATTTCTGATAATGATAAATTCTAAGTGTAAGATTGTTGCCACTGCACTCCAGCCTAGGTGACAGAGCGAGACTCCGTCTCAAAAAAAAAAAAAAAAAGGATGAGTCCTGTGGTGACATTACTAGAGGGGAAGAAAAAGCTTTTGAATTTACTGATTAGTTGTAATTAAAAAAAATGTTTTTCTAAATAAAAATTATGATAGTTCTATTCAAAAGATATACAACTTTTACAAGCTATGCTAATGTCTACAAAATGTCTCTCCATTTACAAATTTTTTTTTTTTAACAATCCCTATAATATATATCAGGAGTTGGCAGATTTTTTGCAAAGAGCTAGATAGTAAATACTTCGGACTTTGTAGGCCATACTATCTTCAGACAGTACATCAATGTAAAGCTTTACATCAATATGAAGTACCAATGAAGCTTTATTTACAAAAACAGGTATAGGCCATAGTTTGTCAAACTTTCATGTATATGATATAATAGAATGATTGCCTAAGCAGAATACATAAGTGCTTCTAATTCATAGAATACCTCAAAAACATATTCAACTTAGAGTTAGAAACTTCACAGGTAATTGAAAAATCAGGCTTATGGGACTTATGGTCTTTTAAAAAGCCATTTTATCTTTCCTCATTAGGAATTCCTGTAAGCATCTGAGTGTGTTTAAATACTCATTCCAAACATGCATGGTATAGAATTTGGAAATCTGATATGAGCCCTTTGATTGAAATATTTATCTGTTCTCAAACCTCAATAGAAAACAAAGGTCAAAAGGCCTTTTTAAATTGGGTGGCAGAGGTGGGGTATTTATTGTTATTTTTAATTCAACTATTTCAAGTGGCATTTCATTCTAATTTCTTTTTTAAATTACCCATCCTTGAAAAACGTCATCTGAATTTGACAATTACTTCCCTTTTTCAGGGAACAGAGCTAGTTTCTGTCTGTGTCTCATAGAAAAATACAGCCCCTATGTTCTAAAGGTTATTAATATTTACAACAAATTGTGATGTATTGAAGTAACTGCTTTTATCTCGCCTTTGAAGTCCTGATAACAAAAAAGAGAGAAAGATCAATAACCACATGATGGGTAACTAATTGCTTTTGCTTCCACTTGCAACCTGCCATCTCACTCAGAGCTCAATCCAAACTCCATTTGACAACCTCAGATATTGTTTTCAACCTTAGATCTCAACAGTCTGGACTCCAAATTGAGTACTCCAAATTGAGTAGAAAGACATGCTTAAAAACTTTTCAATCAATAATTTTTTTATCTGTATGTACTATTCAATACCATCCATATGGGAAATTTATTAGAAGGAATTACTCAAATGACTATAAAGAACTGGAATGATTTATTTGCTAAGAGGGATAGTCTTCTAAATGGTATGTAATTACTTGTTTTGTTATGTTTGTCATGATTTAATTCGCTATTGTAAAGTCAAAGCTTCACACTGAAGATGCTTTCATTAAGTGCTTATTTAGTACCACTATTACTAGCTAACAAATTTTCATCAGTTGCTATAGGTCATGTTCTGGTCCAAAGGATTTACAAAATTAACTTACTGAATCTTTACAATTCCATAAAGTAAGTACTCCTTTTTTCTACATTGCGACATAGAAAAGTGTCCATAGCTTCACGGTAATGAATCCCGTATTTGCCACTTGCCGCTTGCCAATTTCTTGACCTTGGGCAAGTTCATTCATCTCTTTGTACCTTAGTTTGCCCATTCATAACTTGGGAATAAAAATCATGCCTGCCTCATCGAGTTATTAAGATAAAGTAGGTTAATATTTTCAAGCACTTAGAAGAGTGTCTGACATATGCTAAAGATAGTTATCTACAACTAATAAGATAAAGCTAACTTGTCCAAAGACAAAGCTAGTAAAAACAGGATCCTTCTGTACAAGATGCTAATCAACATGGTTAGAAGATCTGGCATATTTATTGACAAGAACATCTTCGTGGCAATATGCCTGGTTTTTACTGAGTGTGAAATAAATCTCCATTCTTGTAAAGTGAGAGAGAAATTGTGTCATGAATACCAGTTTATCTCTACAGATGGGTAAGAACTCATTGTGGACGCGAGCTGCTGACAATTAAACTGAATGTATGAGTCAGTCTTGCTTATGTTGCTTTCATGGTTTGCACTGGATTACAACTGCTTTCACCTTCCTCTTAAGAATTTGTTGGTGAAAGCAATCATAGTAAGATGGTCTGTATCTGTGTCCCCACCAAATCTCATGTGGAATTGTAATCCCCAGTGTTGGAGGTGAGGCCTTGTTGGGGGTGATTGGGTCATGGGGGCAATTTCTCATGAATGGGTTAGCACCATCCCTTGCTACCGTTCTCATGATAGTGCGTGAGCTCTTGTGGTGTCCTTCTCTCTTGCCCCTGCTCCCACTATGTGAGGCACCTGGCTCCTCCTTTGCTTTCTGCCATGATTGGCAGCTTCCTAAGGCCTCTCCAGAAGCAGAAGGTGCTATGCTTCCTGTATAGCCTGCAGAACCTTGAGCCAATTAAACCTCTTTTCTTTATAAATTACCCAGTCTCAGGTATTTCTTTATAGCAGTGTGAGAACAGACTAATATACATCAGAAGTTGTTTTTCCAAAATTAAATATTTAAGGTTTTCCTATTAAAGGGCTGATTAAATTGTGTTCTTAGCTTTTAAAATAAGAATTTCATGCCAAACATTGAGCATTCACAGTATAGTTATTTATACTGGTTGTGAAGGTCATTTCTATCCCTGTACTTATACCGATATCTTTTTATGACCCACATCTTCAAACATAGTATTTCTTTTGCATTTTGATGAGTGATTAATTTTAAAGATGACTAAACGATTTTTGCAGGACTGTACATGCATTGCTTTCCCCTCATCTCATCCAATGGCTCTCCTCAATTTTGGTCAGAAATTTAATTTTTGCTATTTCTTCTCATATAGATGTGTTTAAATATTTCATTATCTTAATTTAAACCCTTAATTCATTCAGTTCCAAATGTGAGCTGGAAGTTATTTCTTAGCTAAATGAGAAATTTACAAAGGAAATGAAAGTAAAGATTGCAAAAATGTCCATTCGCCTCTCTCCTTCTTCATCCTCCTGGTATACTGCTTGTATTGAATGTTAATACTCATAAGAGAGAATCCCACTGAATCCAATGAACGAGGAGAAGTGGGAGTTTGCATCTGTGTTAGGAATGAGACTTTTTCGGTTGATTAGCCTTTTCTACCTAGGCTGCAATGCTGTGCCACTTGAGAATGTTTCTTTGCCAAGGTGCTAATGCAGAAAACCAGCCAAAAGCCTTTTAAAGATTTCTCTGTTATGTTCCCCAAATCCCATCCTCAAATGTGGACAAATTGATGGTGGTAGTGTCGGGAGTCAGGCCTAAGAGATTCAATTAAGCCAGGAAACGCTTTCTACATAAAATGAAATGCTTCCCTGGTCCTCTATATTGAGAACCCAGTGCTTGACTTACATAACTATTGCCTCGGAATTATTTCCTTGGTGTTGCAAGTCCTTTAAAAGCTTTCTCAGATAAAGCCGATTTGCTCTCTCAGAGTCTTGTACTTTTAATGGGTTTCATGCTGTTATGAATACCCAGACAGAACTTCCCTTTCAATTCCCTGAATGAAATGTTAGATTGAGACAATTAAATTCCTTTTGTGAGTCTTTGGGAAGTAATCTTGGACAAAAGCAGTGGGGAAATAATTACTATAGATCAGTGGGCCTCTAAGTGCGGTCTCCAGACCAGCAGCATTAGTATCACCTGCAAACTTATTAGAACATGCAAGTGATGCAGCCAGACCCCAACCTTACTGAATCTGCAACTAGTGGAGGTAGGGGCCCAGCAATGGGATACACCCACGTTTGAGAATGTCTGCTATAGAGAAACATTTAACAAAGAGACGCATGTCCTTCTGGGAAGTCTGTGAAAAGGCTGTTATCTGTGGTTCTGATTTTTGACTCTTCAGCATGTTTCCAGGATGTAGAATTATTTTAATTTATACTAATCCTTCCAAGTCAATCATCTTCTCAGCATAAAACCTTCCTGGCATTGCCACACATCATTTTCTAATGTGATATGGCCACTGCCTACTACCAAATTATATGAGTGATTGTCTCTCTCATTTCCATCAAAATGTATCTCCTTTATTTTTACATCTCCTGATAACATTCAGAAATCTCAATGCTTTATTCTTTCATATTATTGTAGGTTTTATTTCTCCTATTAGATAGTGAGCTTTATAAATTCATTGGTGCATTCAATAAAAAAAAAAAAAGTGTTTCTCTCATACATTGAAGCAGAATGTATGGGCGTAATTTGGTTCCCATATCTACTCTACAGGGCAAGTGCATTAAGGCCTGTGAGCTTTAGTTTTATCACATTTAAAATGAGGGTGACAATATCTGGAGGGAAGCACTTAACATAATGCTCAGTATATGCCAGACACCAGTTTTGAGCTCTTTATATGAATTATGCAACTCATTCTCACTGTATACGTATAAGGTAGCCATCATTATTATCCCCATTTTGCAGATGAAGAAAGTGAGGCAGAGAAAAGATAACTTGCTGGAGGTCGTAGAGCTGGTATGTGGTGAAGTTGAGAACCCAGGCAGCCTACAGCCCAGTACCAGGCACTGAACCCCAATGCTTTGTAATCGAATGCCATAGGGTTGTTTTGAATATCAGTTTCCATGTACTTAGCACAGGGCCAGACCTGGCTTGTGGTATAGACATGGCCTTTGATATAGGGTGGCTATTTTTAACTACTTCAAGAAATGTTCAGTCCTATGGAAGGAGAAAGATGTGGGAAAAAAAATCGATAAAATAATATAGGTATGTATTAGTAATCCTATTGCTGATGTAACAAATTACCCTATACTTAATGGCTTAAAATAACACATATTTATTAATTACCCTTCTGGAGGACAGAAGTTCAATATGGGTTTTAATGGATTAAATTCAAATTTTCAAGAAGATTGCATTTTTTCTCATGGCTGTACAGAAAATCTGTTCCCTTGCCTTTTTCAATCTCTAGATTTTACCTGTATTCCATTGCTTGTGGCCCCTTTCCTTCTGCAAAGCCAGCAGTGTCCTCTCTGCAACCTCTATTTCCATCTCACACCTTTTCTGACTCTGACTCTCCTGCCTTCCTCTTCCATTTTTAAGAACACTTGTGATTACACTGGACAATCCAGGATAATCTCTTCATCTTGATTTATAATTGAATCACATGTTCTAAGAGCCTTCTAAGAACATATCCCTAGGATTAGAATATGGACATCTCTTGGGTGCCATTTTTCTGCCTACTAATAATTGTTTTATTTTTTATTTTTTATTTTTTATTTATTTATTTTTTGAGACGGAGTCTCGCTCTCTTGCCCAGGCTGGAGTGCAGTGGCGCTATCTCGGCTCACTGCAAGCTCCGCCTCCCGGGTTCACGCCATTCTCCTGCCTCAGCCTCTCCGAGTAGCTGGGACTACAGGCGCCGGCCACCACGCCCGGCTAATTTTTTGTGTTTTTAGTAGAGATGGGGTTTCACCGTGGTCTCGATCTCCTGACCTCGTGATCCACCCGCCTCGGCCTCCCAAAGTGCTGGGATTACAAGCGTGAGCCACCGCGCCCGGCCCTAATAATTGTTTTATAGATGTGTGTTCTCACACGCACATTAGAGAAAAGGTGAGGAGTGGAAGTCAGGAAGGCTTTTTGGAGAAGTGATGCTCTAATATAATGTTTAGTTAGGAATAGTTCTTTCAACAGTGAAGCAAGGAGGAAGAAAAAGGATTTTCAAGTCCTCCAATCCTGAAGCAGCCATGGCATACTCAGGTTGCAGATTTAGTTCCAGTGATAAGAGGATTGGGTTCTGGAGGTGGCAGTGTGTGGAGCTAAAACTAAAACAAGAAGCAGAGGTCAGGTAATTGATGTCATTGTATGGCAAGCTAAGGGATTTGGAGCTTATTGGCTGACTATGGGCTTCTTTTTCAATGAGACCCTGCAGGGTACATATAGTAGATACTCAGTAAACACCCCTGATGAACAAACCATATAATTGAATTAGTAGAGACTTTAATGCATCATTTTGGTCAGAAAAAATAAATCTACCCATGACTCTCTCTCTGTTCTGAGAGCATGACTTGAGTAATTCATTGATCCCTCTTGTGTTCCACTGAGAAGTAGAAGAACGTTTATTGGCTGAGAACTGCCCTGGGCATCCTTAGGTACATACTCAGTAAAAGCACTTCAAGTTAAAGCAGCGATGGCTTTCTAAGGCCAAAATATGCTGTTTGAGGATAGAGTGTAAGTCAGCTTAGAAACTCAAAACCTCTGATGGTACATTAATGTGCCAACTTGGGGACATTCCACCCTATGCTTTCACTCACATTCACAGAATGATGCAAGAGACCCTTTAATCCAAAAGTAAACAGAACTATGTGTGGGTGAGATAAGGATGTTCACTAATACAGTGGGGTATCTGCACAAGTATCTCTGTGCAGAGGTGCTTGTCTGAGCACAAGCTGTGTGCTATAGCCACAGAAGTAATAAAATTTTTACCTGAGCCTGTAGTCCAACCTATTCAGGACGCTGAGGTGGGAGGATTGCTTGAGCCTGGGAACTTGAGCCTGCAGTGAGCTCTGATCACACCATTGCACTCCAGCATGGGTGATGGAGTGAGGCTCTGCCTTAAAAAAATAAAGGAAGCCCCAGGAGAGAGGTAGACAGGCCTTACAGGCCTTATAGACATGGGCAGAGCTTCTTCTCCAATAATTCTCTCCCTTTTATCATTGCACTCAGTCTCTCCAAACATACTCATCTCAAGAATGTCACAACACATTGGCATTCTCATATTTTGTCTCTTGTCTCCAATTCTTCCTCTTGGTTGAATCAAGGGGAATGCTGGAATTTCTAGAGTTGGACCATCCTAGTCTCATGTTTCTACCTCAGTCTCTGTAAGCAAAGCAGACAGAGGGGCTCCCCTTTTCAAAGAAAAAAAGCCACCCTGCATTCATTTGCTTATTCATCGACAAAATATTAACCAAGTTCTTACCATATACTTGTCACTTTGCAAGGTGTCATGAGTATTGCAGTGCAAAAGATAGAAGCAGTACCCTTGTCTTCCCTGAGAGTTTCCAGTTAATGGGGAAGGTAGACCTTGTCAAAATAATTAAATAAAAGAATAAAATAATGACCACCATTGAATGCTAACTCCAGGGCAGGCACTATTCAAAAGGCTTTAATCTCTGTAGATCCCCACGAAAACCCTATGAAATATAGATGATTACTATTTCAACCCCTTCTCCGAGGTTATAGAGTTTTCAGTGTTGGAGCCAGGATTCAGCTTCGAGGATCCACCCATTTCTGATGAGTGCTCATAAGAGAAATACAATGTGCCCAGGGAGCCTGCCATGGATGAAAATTTAACACTTCTTTCAGAAAATCAGAAAACCACAGTCCAAAATCATGGTGACTCGTTCTATAGGCAGGCTGCATGTTGCATCTCATCACCATGGTAATGAGATGCATTCCTTGCTAACCTCTCTCTAGACCTCTGCAGATCTCCCATCCCCAGGGGAGCTCCTTGAAGATCATTTATGAAAATCAGCAGTAAGCACCAGTGGCCTTTCAGAACCTCTCAGAGAGTGCTTAATGCAGTAATTGTTTACTCTGATTTGTAATGAGGGAGAGTAACACGGTGATGTTAGGGACTGATTAATTTTCCTGAATGTATTTCAGAGCAGAAGGCACCTTGAAGAACAAGACTCATTTTCTCCCCCTGTAGATTACCCTGTCTTGACTTTTTTTTTGCAGCCGAACCCCACTGGCACACCTCAAAGCACAGCTTGCCTTAGCTTTGCATAATGTAAAATTGCTGAGATAAATTATTATCACATGCACGATCAGTGATCACTTTTTTACCTCTAAATTGGTGAAAGTGTTGCCATGGAATCACTAATAAAAAGAAAGAGGTCCAGGGGTTGCTAGTTCATTTAGACGATCTACAGTTTGATTTCTTCCCCTTATAACAGGCACACAGAAAGCAGCTAGCATTTACCAGGTGCAGAGTGGCCATTTTGAAATAGCTAGGAAGGAAAATGAATACTGAACAGATGTAGTGGGCCAGAGAATACGTAAGATAACCATGTTTTTATAAAGTAGATCAAATGAGTGTTGGGTAAAGTGGAATTTCTGAGACACGTGAGTATGCTCCTACGAGAAAAAGGCTTGTTTTGCCAATTGGGCTTTTGTTAGAGGCCACAGGGTGTGTTCCTCGGGAACTGAGGCCTTGTAAATTGGCCCTTACCAGCTGCTTTGTCTTGTCTTCTAAATTGCTTGAAAACCTATTAAGATATATGACCCATATAAAAGTAGCACCAGAGGCTTTCTGTATCATGGTCCCTGGGGATTGAATTTTACTTTATCACCCATTAACGCAGAAGGGATTTCATCAGTCGGCTTACCCTTCTCTCACCCCCGTGGGTTATAAAAATTCCAAAGATTAGCCTCTCTGGGATACAAGCAAAGATGTGAATACCCAGACAGCTGTTTGACAGGCAGATGTGCTGGGATTTACAGGGATGGCAGAAACGTGGGTCATGGAGGAGGATTAGATGTGGAGTTTGTGGAGAGGGTTAGTGAGATAGAAGTTCAAAATATTAGATAATTGGACTCCTTATTAGGAAGGTATGAACAGACCTCTGTTATTGACTTTCTCTTTTTTTTTTTTTTTGAGACGGAGTCTCGCTCTGTCACCCAGGCTGGAGTGCAGTGGCGCGATCTCTGCTCTCTGCTCACTGCAAGCTCCGCCTCCCGAGTTCACGCCATTCTCCTGCCTCAGCCTCTCCAAGTAGCTGGGACTACAGGCACCCGCCACCACGCCCGGCTAATTTTTTGTATTTTTAGTAGAGATGGGGTTTCACCGTGGTCTCGATCTCCTGACCTCATGATCCGCCCGTCTCAGCCTCCCAAAGTGCTGGGATTACAAGCGTGAGCCACCGCGCCCGGCCTGTTATTGACTTTCTAAAGAGGTGTCTGGGTCCGGTTTCACCAGAGCATCCTCTCCAAGGCATCGTTTTTTCCCACCCTGGCTTCTGGGCCCCAGTTTACCTTGCTGTGGTAGCATTTTAACCAAGCATACAAATTCAAACTGAACCAGATGCCATCATGCTTAACATGATGAAAGGGGGCTGAGTCTTGGTGTGTCTACTCAGGCAGGGTAAAGGAGAGGTTTGAACTACTAGCTGGTATATTTAATTGCCTAAGCCAAAGGTCACAAACTGGTGGCTTGCTGGTCGTCCTAAAACATGTTTGGATTGGCTTGCCCTGTCTTTTGAAACTCCTGAATGAATGGCCAGTATACACAAATTGAGAGATTCCACCCCAAATAGCTAGTTTTCTAGGTGCTCTTGATAATAGGCTTCATCGCTGCCTGTGATTAGACACCCTCCTGCTCCATTTCTTTCTGTTGCTTCCTGGCACCAGTGAAGTATTCTTCGTGTATTATTCTGAAGCACACCAACTGCATTGCTCCAGCATTTTCTCAGTGGCTGTGTCTGAAATATGATGAAGGGTCCCTCATGCCCTGTTTTATTGTACTTGCACACCTCCCTAAGATTACTCGCCCTTGATTTCATCCCTGGGCCTTTCTGTGCCTCAGTGACTCAATTTGTAGGGCACTCTTGGCCTCATTCCCTTTCCCAAGGATGTTATGGGGATTATAAGAGAAAGAAAGGGTTTGCAAGATGCCCCAAGCTCCCAGGGACAAATACACCACTCAGTCCAAACTCATGGAATGGTTACTGTTTGTATGGGCGGTTTAGATCTAGCCTCTCAGAGGTGGCCAGGGTTTCTTCCTGCTTCCGCTGTATTCTGCAGACGGATCATAAGGACCCAAGGCGCACTCTCTCCCTCCGCCCCTTTTATTCCCAGTTCTGCAAGATTGGCAGCCCCGTCTCTGCAGCCTTGCATTTATTAGTTGAGAGATGATTGCCCTCCCTTTATCTGTGACTGGGTTTTGCCTAAAGAGGATGGCTTCCTGCCAAAATGAGATGCATGCCTAATGAAGTTGAATGCCTAGAAGCCTGGGCCTCACAGAGTCCCTCCATGTCAACCTGCAGCCACTGGGAAAATAAAGATTCCAGAAGGTTAATACTGACTGAGTCAATTTCTTGACTTTAGTTTTCTATGCATATAATTCCCCTCACAGGATTGTAAATTCTTATTTTCTCAAAACAGTGCTCTAGGAATTCAGATAGTCTCTTGTTAGTCTCATCTTTTCTAGTATTACTATAGTATTACTATAGTCTTGGTGTAGTTTTTTTTTTTTAGAAAAGGGCAAATATGTGTGTGTGTAGAAGTGTGGTACAGTGGGGGAGTTTTATATTATCTTATAATATTGAAGCAATTCTGTAAGAACGAAATGAGGTTCTTTGAGTTTCCAATCTGGGAGTGAATGTCAAGTTCGGAGTCCACAATTGTGTCTGACTCAAAATAGGAAATTGAAAAAACTTGAAGAAATGATGACTGAAGAGATTTCCAAGCTCACCTTGGCTTCTTAATCCCAGAGAAGATTAGATGGCAGGAGCAGAATGAGTCCTAAAGATTGAGTGATTTCAGGCTGTGTAATACCATGTTGCGGGCTTTACAGAAACACAACTGATGGTTTGCAAAATACAGTGGCTGCTAAAACCAAGTGTCTGAAAGATGACAGATTGTAGCCTGTCCAGTTGTGACCCTGAGATGACAAAGCCAGAGCAGCCACCTGGCCAATTGTTAACTCTTTGATTTACATGTAGCAGGCTTCAGCTCATCTCCTTAGCAGTAAAGTTCCAATAATGTGGTCCCTGACCTCACCCTCACACTGACAGGTGCCTTTTCCCCCAGGGCATTAGCCACACACCAGGAAGAAAATTAGTGCTCTGATGCAAGGATTTACCAAATGTCCTCTCTGGGGAGTGTAAAGAGTTAGCGTCATTTTCCGACCTGCCTAATTTACTCCAAGAGGGTATTAATGTCTTTTGAGAGAATCAGAAGCCACAAGTGCCTGGGGAGACAGGACTGGGGGGCAAAATTAAGGAAAATACATAAATGATACCCCCCTTTTCCAAAGTATCTCATTATAATACATTTACATGTAACTCTTTTCTTAGCCTACAAGTGCTTTGACATTCCATCAGTCTTTCAAAATGGATCCTTTCCCCCCTCCCCTTTTTCTATTTGCAACTTCTGTGGGGTCTAGCAGAGCCAGCACTGAGAACCAGCAAACCAAGCTTGTAGTCTTAGTTATGCTGCTATCTTTTGTCCCTGAGCTGGTCACTTCTCAGGCTTTTCAACTCAAAAACAAATGGGTTGAGTTAAATTATTTCTATGGGTCCTATGCTTTATTATTTAATGGTTTAAATGTTTTCAAATATCAAAGTTTAAAACACTTCTTTGAATCACAACATATTTTAAATGCATGTAGCATCTTTTCTCCTCATTAGGGCACTATCTAAAAATAAATTTATGATATCTCCTCATAGAATACTTAAAAGCAAATGAAGCTGGTGGGGGTTTCTGGGTCATTTTATCAGCAGCAAACACAGCATAATTGTCTCAACCTTTAACTGCAGCCACATTTGACCTCTGAAAAAGGCTTGATGACTGCAGAACTGGCCACCCATGACCTTCTAACCCCATTCACCTCCCACCCTGTCCTAACTGGTGATCCCAATGCTTGTCAGAAATCCTTGGAGCTTAAATATATTCAGGCAGGCAGGTGGAGTCTTTAAAGGATGGCCATCGTCACAGTACACAAGGTTTTCTCCTCAAACATGAAACTCCACAAGGAGTTCCAATATCGTGAGTGAGATCAGGATCAAAGAACCAAGAGAAGGGGTTCTTCTCTAGGAGAAGATTATTTATTTTGTTATTCCAAAAGTGGGCAATACTTTCTGAAAATTTTGTTCTGAGTCCAACATACAATCTAGTTTTCTATAGTTGATAATGCAGCTGCGTTTTAACATGGTAGTCATGAGCCAGGTGTGAACATTCAATGTAAATGAATTACGTTTATGTAAAATTAAAAATTGAGTTCCTCAGTTACCCCAGCCACATTTCAAGTACTCAATAGTCACATGCAGCTCAAGGTTACCATATTGTCCAGCGAAGATCAATAACATTCCTGCTGTCACAGAACTGTCTACCGGACAGATCTGAAAGAAAGTGGATAAATGTTCAAACCTTCGGGAGCTATTTGTTGTTTCCCCTTCAATTATTCTTTCAAAATATATTAATTTAAAAAAAGTAGGCCAGAGGCTGAAAAAATCATGCAGAGTGCTTTCAATACATTGTTTAATTTCTTTCTTTGAAGTAAGTGCATTGTATCTGTTTACAGAAGAGAAAACTGAGTCTCAAGATCACATAGATGGTCAGTGCAGAGCTGGGATGTGTAAACAGTCTTTCAGATCCTAAAGTCTGTGTTAATCTTGGATAAAAATGATTTCTGGAATTTTTTTATCTAGAAATTATAGGAAAACGTTAAGTTTCTGGACTCAGTTATCATCATGATCATCATGATTACCATCCTCATCATCATTTGTAAGAAGTGAGTGAGATTTTGTTTTTGTATTTTGGGAAGGATTCTATTTTACAACAGGAACCTAGGATTTTAATGGCTAGATCACTTCAAAGGCAGGCTAACACAGAGAGCAGGACAAGGGGAAAGAAAGAAAGAAAACAAAAGAAGTAAAATAAAATAAAGGCAAGCGTGCATACGTAACTCAAATATTTGTATTTTACTTGTATATTTGTAATCACTTTGTTTTGAGGGCTGTAGACTTCATTTAGCTCCCTATAGAGCTAGCATCCTCCCAGACCTTGCAGGTAAAAATAAGAGTGAGGTACTTGATATGCGGTGTGTTTCTTCTCTGAGAATCAATTCAGCTGAGAAGCAAAGAACTGCACTTCAGACTTCAGGCGTTTTATTCCTTGGCAACCCACTGTAGTGATATTACAAACATTGAACCTGTTAGACTAATGGAAGTAAATGTTGTAAAAGCTGTGAAAGTCACTGGAAAATATTCATTCATTTGTACAAGGATAATTTACCAAGTACTCACTATGTGTGAGGCACTGTGCTATACACCAGCTCTAAAAAAGATAACATTAAAATACAACCCCTTCACCTGAGGGGCAAATTATTGGTTATGGGCTGTTACGCAAGCAACTCTAAAATAGTATAATACAATTAGCAGTGATGGTAAATGTTTTACATCCGGCTCTTTAGGAAAAAAAGCACATACTTGTCTCATTTGCTATCATCATGATGTAAATAAATACTCCCACCATTACCAATATCAATTTACCAACATTATGTCACTAAATGTGGAGTTGGAAAGAGATTGCTTATTGTAAGCAGTACAAGCCAGATCCAGCACAGTATATAATGTATTATTTATGTTATATCATATTATATGATGTTATATCATATTATATGATGTTATATTATATATGATATGTTATATCATATTATCTATATACATATATAAATATACATGTATATAATATATACAAAATATAATAAATGTAATATAATTTAAAATCATCTAATACCATGTTAAGATGATATAGCCTAGTAGTTAAGAGTTTAGGTTTGGGAGGGCTCACTCCTGTAATGTCAGCACTTTGAGAGACTGAGGTGGGAGAATCACTTGAGCCCAGAGGTTCGAGACCAGCTTGTGCAACATAGGGAGAACTTGTTTCTAAAAAAACAAAAACATTAGCAGGCAGCATGGTACACACCTGTGGTCCCATCATCTTGTGCCATTGCTCTTCAGTCTGAGTGACAGAGTGAGACTGTCTTGTTAAAAGAAAAAAAAAGTTATGGTTTTGATATCAGACCAATGTGACTTTAAATTGCCACCTTTATACTCATTAGCTGTGGGATTATACTGACTGGCTGAGTTCTTTAAGCCTCTCTTGTTTCATCTATTCAATGAGAGAAAAGCTAGTAGCTTCTTGCCTATGACTGTTGTAAGGGTTAGCACAGAAATGCTTAGCTCAGTCCCTGATCCATAGTTAAGTATTTGCTGATGCGCAAGTCAGTAAATGAGTGACTGTCAATTGTCAGCATCACTGGAGTATGAAGTAAATGGCTGTAAGAACCTAGAAGAGGAGGAAATTCAGCTCGTGGTGAATCAGCAAAGGCTTCACATGAGGGAACATTTGAAATAGGCCTTCGTGGCTAAGTAGAATCTTACCAGGCACATAGAGAAAAGAGGCTCATTCCAGATAGATGCAGTAGTGGGAGCAATTCTATTTGTTGTGGTGGTGGTGGCGGCAGTGTTTCTTTAAGAGGTATATAGTGCCTTAGTCTGATATGCCTCCTTCTTTTCCTAAAAACTGCTAGGAGCTGCTATACATCTGCTTCTGCTGTTAGGCAATGAATGCCACCTTCCCTAATACCCACTGAGCCCCCCAGGGATAACAGCCATGCTTCCCTTTTCACTAGGTCTTTGTGAGTACTTCTGTGAAGAACATGCAGACCTTTTGCCAATAGCCTTTGTTTACTGAAGCCCCAGAAACTGGTGAGAGAGATGTATTAATGATGGGGCCTAATCTCTATTGTATTTTACTGAAATTCCATTTCAGCCACAGAAATGCCGAATGCCTGCCGGTGAAATGTAATTTCTTGAAGTATCACTTATTAAAGGACAGCATATTTCATCTCTCCATGCCTGAGGTTTATTCAAACAAAGGACATGGGTTGTTACCAAGGAAAGCATAACTCAAAATTCCAATTATGACTGTTAAACCACATGTGAAATTACTTTTAATAATTAAAAATGGCTCTTGCCACTCTGCAATCCTAGTTCAATATTAGGTCTGGTGCCATTTTAAGGAAAGCTAATAATCCCCAGTAAATCCCCTTGACCTTAATTGTCTTCACATCCACCCTTCAATGACCTTTATCACTTTGATGGTTAAAATCTAAAATAAATGATACTAATATATCTAATGTGCAACTGCATCATGTTCCTTTATTTTATGCATTTGTTATGGTTCCATTATACATTTTCTCCAAAGAGGCGAGAATGCTTTGAAAGAAATACTCTTAGTACATGTATTTTTTAATTCAATTTTTAAAGCATAGAGAAGAAAATGTCAATAAGAAAAGTGTCATTTGGGAGAGGAGGTAAAACAATGGAAGGAAAAAGAAACTGAAAAGGGATGGCAGTACAGAAGAAAGTCAGTAATTATAAACTTCACTGGCAAAATACAAATGTAGCATCCAACCGTAAAGCCTAAGAGAGCAACTAAAGCTATTTCTAGAAGCAACAAATGTATGTAAGTATTTGCATCTTGAATAATAATTTCTTTTACAAAAGATTCTAAGATTTGGAAAGGCTGTAGCCTCAAGGACAGAGTATATCTTGGCTGCTTACCACAGCAGTCCGTTTTGATATCTATATTTTATATTTAGGAATATTCTTGGATTCAAATTTGTAACTTGCTTCTTAGAGATTGCATATGCAGTGTAGATATTATAGATTTAATTGTTTCTCATTTTTTAAATAGTTGACGTTACTTTTGTTTCATTGTGGTCTACATTTCTGCCATTTTGCATAACGACACTTTATTCTTCTTTGGAAAAGTTGCTCTGCTCTGCAATGCATTTGTTTAATCAGTCATTTATTTATTCATTCAACAAACATTTCCCAAGCATTGTATTATGTGCTGTAACTGTATTTGTTGCTTAAAATATACAGAAGACTTATATATCATCTGTCCTTTTAAAGAGAGTGTAGGGTGAAGAAAGGTGGAAGAGAGACACCATGGTGACTGATAAACTAAAGAATGATAGGCGTATGTACTGATTTTATGGAAATTGTCATTTATCAGCATATCTCTAAAACTCTGCCTGGTTGAGGGAGCCATAGAGGAAGTAAAATGGTTTCCTTCAAGCTCCTTTTGTTTTTTACATGAACGCAACATCATAAGGCAACACTGAGAGTCAGAACATTGTCCTTGAGACCAGGTCAATACTGCTTAGGACTTGCTAAAGAACCTCTGTCCGTGGTGCCAAAAACAGCTATCAATTCTCTCTTCCAGGAGTCATACCCACACACCCACATACACATCCAAAAATGCACACCCATTCAAGCAACTACATATCCATTAACCTTGGTAAATGCTTTCTTGCTTGAAACAAATTATTTCCATTTTTTTCCCTATCACACTTAGAATGAAATTGAAATTCCTAAGAGATTTGTCTTATTCCAAGCTTTCCCTTTACACAACCCTCCAACCACACTGGCCTCCTTTCTATGTCTCAAACAAGCCGGGCTTGTGTCCATTTAAGGCTTTAGCACAAGCCTTTTCTTTGCCTTAGTACATTTCCAGAGAGCATCAAATGCTTCAATCCTTCTTGTCACTGAATTCACAGTTTTAAACGTCTCTTGAGGAGGAATTTGCTTAATGATCTTATAAAAACTATCCCAGTTTCACCACCCAGTGAGCCTTTATCATGCTTTCTCTTTTAATGGCAAATATTTATATGTAATAATTTATTATTTTATTATTTATATTAGTTTATTTTCTGTCTTCTCCACCAGAATATAAGGTCAATAAAAGAAGGGACTTTATCTCTAGTATTAATCGTTAAAACTAACTCATTGTAAATATCAATGAGATCTTAGCCATCATGGGAGCCAGCCTCCAAATGACCCAGTGATCCTCTCCTTCTGCTCTTCATGTTCTGGTATAGTCAGTCCTTTAAGGCTGACCTCTAACCAATGTGATAGTATGGAAATTACAACGCATGACTTCTAACGCTAGGTCATAAGAGAAATTGTCTACCTCTGTTTTGGGTTGCTCCCTCTGGGTAAAGCCAGCCACCTTGTCATGAAGACACTCAAGCAACTCATGAAGTGACCCCCATGGGGAAGAACTGAGGATTCCTGCCAGCAACCAGCAGCATGTGAGTGAACATCTTGGAAACTGATTCTCCAGCCACTCCGGAGCCAAAACTACCCTACTAGGCTGCTCCTAAATTCTTTTTTTTTTTTTTTTTTTTTTTTTTTTGAGACGGAGTCTCGCCCTTTCACCCAGGCTAGAGTGCAGTGGCACGATCTCGGCTCACTGCAGGCTCCTCCCCGCGGGGTTCACGCCATTCTCCTGCCTCAGCCTCCCGCGTAGCTGGGACTACAGGCGCCCGCCACCTCGCCCGGCTAATTTTTTTTGTATTTTTAGTAGAGACGGGGTTTCACCGTGTTAGCCAGGATGGTGAAATTGAGGCTGAAAATAATACACGAAGTCCTTCGAGCCGGAATCGAACCAGCGACCTAAGGATTGCCACGTTCCATCTACTACAGTCCTCCGCTCTACCAACTGAGCTATCGAAGGCGCTGCTCTGAATTCTTGACACACAGAATCTGTTGGAGACAATGAGTGTTTTATCTAAGCCACTAAGTTTGAGGGCCAATTGCTATGCAACAACAGATAACTAGTATGTCTATGCTGCACTAACTGCTAGGTCTTGCTGGGCACACAGTAGGCAGTCAATATTAGCTGATATTTAAATGAATAAAGGGGGGTTGAGGAAAACTCCACTTCATTTATCTGCATTTAAATAAAGATGAATTATAGCTTCACTGCAGGATACAGGAAGTAGCCAAATTTTTAAGTGTGTTTTACAAAAGATGCCTATGAAGAAATCAATATCACAAACTTGAATACTCGATTCAAGCTCTGGCAGCTTTCTTATTTAACTCCCAGGTTGATTTGTTTTCACACAGTGAATTACCAGAAGGGCGTTTGTCTCATTCTCTCTTTACTAAAAGATCTTTAACTTCTACTTGCAGGTGTTTTTGCCTTCTAATCTTTCTCTTCATTGTTTCTCCAGCTTTTGTCATGATAACAGATGTACTTTTTGTGTTCTTTCAAATCCTGCCGTTTTGCTTAAGAAGAAAAAAGATTTAAATCAAATTGTGGTTCATTTGTGATACTCTCCACAGACATTTACAACTGACAACTGAATGCATCAGTTACTTTAAATAGCCTGACTACAGTCATTCGTAACAAAACAAAGAGGAGTGACTAGCGGAGAACTAACTGATGAGCAGTTCTGTGGAGTTGAGGAAGGTCGTAATACTTTACACCTACAATTTAAGATTTCACAGAAGTCTCTGAGACATATTTACATTACAGATTATGATTCAAATTTTAAAGCACAAGGCAACATTTTTTGGCCCAGCTAGTTGATTATGACTTCTTTTCAATGTGCTGTTCCCCTGTAAACATCATGGTTGACGTTTCAGGCATTTGCTTCTCTCCCTACCAAGGACTTGTTTTCATTAACAGTGATGAACAGCTTTCATTTTATCTGTGTGTATTCTACAAAAAGCAAACCTTGTTTGAAATTTGTTTCATATTGGAAGAATTTACTTCATCTCATAGTCACAGTGGGCCTTTAGCTGCCAATTTAAAATGAAGAGACACTTTGCAAAGTGTAAGTTATTTTATTTTAATGACATTTTATACTCACGATTCACATTTTTGTGCAGGTAAAATAGGATATCATTAATTAAGATCACCACCATTGTGATATCTTGCAGAGTTAAATTCTCTGGCTAGGAAATGTTTAAGCCTCAGTAGTTTTTGACCACAAATTCACATTTCAAAAGAAAATATATTCAGGGTTCAGAAAACAGCAGGTGCAGAGGGAGTTAAAGCTATCTCTTTTAACTATTAGGAGGAAAACTAAAATTGGCAACAATAGACTTGTCATTCTCTGCACTTTTATTCTTAAGGAATACACATTAGCAATGGCAATAGAGATATCAAATTATATAGCATTATTGGCACCATTCTAGGAATAGAAAAGCAGAGTAAGAAAAAAAGAGGCATTAGTGTTGTTTATCATTGATGAGATATGGAAACATGAGATTCGCATTTTACAATGCACAGTGATATTAAACTCTAATCTAGTGCAGAGTTCCTCAGCAGCAACATTATTGACATCTTGGGTTGGAGAATTCTTCATTGTGGGGACCTGTCTTATCCAATATAGGATGTATAGCCACATCCCTGGACTCTGCCCACTAGATGTTGGTAGCATCACTCTAGTCCTTACTACCCAAAATGTCTCAAGACTTTGCCAAATGTCCCCTAAGGGCCACTGCTCTTGTGTACCAGATAAGTAAAAACATGGGACATTGAGAAGTGGAAGATCTACACTATCTTTACCAAAAAGACCCCCATACATGGGTGTATTAGTTCATTCTCACCCTGTTATAAAGAAATATCTGAGACTGGGTAATTTATAAAGGAAATAGGTTTAATTGGCTCACGGTTCCTCAGGCTGTACAGGAAGCAATGGCAGCATCTGCTCTGCTTCTGAGGAGGCTTCAGAAAACTTAGAATCATAGTGGAAGGCAAAGGGGAGGCCAGTAATTTACGTGGCTGGAACAGAAGGAAGAAAGAGAGGGGAAGGTGCTGTACTCTTTTAAACAACCAGCTCTCATTGTAACTCAATTACTTATTATCACTCATTATGGACAGCACTGAGGGGATGGTGCTAAATCATTCATGAAGGACCACCTCCATGATCCAATCACCTCCCACCAGGCCCCACTTCCAACATTAGGTATTACAACTTGACATGAGATGTGGATGGGGACACAGACCCAAACCATATCAAAGGGTAACTGGCACCATTGACCCAGATACTAGCAGAGACTCACACAGCTGGAAGGGGCTTTGGGAGATATATAGACCATCTTTATTTTATGAATGGAACTCTGCAACTCTGCAAGGAGCATAGATTTGTTCAGAGTCACACAGCTGGGTTGTGTCAGGCTTGAAACTTGATGTTGTACTACTTGCATGCTGTTTTTTCTTCTTAACTGAAGATAGCTCATCCTCTGCAAATCTTGAATTTAAATCTTCTTTATTTTCTGGAAAATGAGTTGGGTTTGCATTATATTAGCCCATGGGAATGACCAATTGTGCTGCAAAGAAAAAACACCATTCTCATGCTGAACGATTGTCTATTCCTTCTGGGGTAGGCTGCAGAGAAAAAGTAGCACTCTCCCCTAGGCAATTGTCTATTCCCACTATTCAAGATGGTGAAGAGTGGGAAATCTAGATGTTAGATTTTGTGCTATGTTAAATAACTCCTATAAGTATACAAATGGTATGAGTTTAAAGACTACAACTTTGACAGATGCATGTTCAATATAAATAATGCAAAATCCAGTCATTGCTTGGGTTCAAATTTCGGTTCAAATCACTAGCTGCGTAACCATGGGCTAATTAGGTAACTTCTCTAAACACGATTCTTCAAATTTGGGGGCAAAATGGAGATCATTGAGCCTAACTCTTAAGGTTGCTATATGTATGAAATGAAATAATGCATATAGTTGAGCACAATTTCTAGTAGATAAAAAGCACTATCTAAATGTAAGTGCTGTTGCTGCTGCTATTGTTATAAGTACTATTATTGAATTTAATAACTCAAAAGAGCTAACTCTGCATAGAGAGATGTGCAGAATGCACAACAAAAAGACTGTAAAAAATAAAGATGTATGAATTAATAGGAAGAATTCTCAATCATGGCTAGAATTAACATAGACAATGTGGAGATGTTTAAGAATTTTTATTCCAAGAAAAGGGCTTTAAGATACAAGATATCTACAGAATTGTTACAGTTTAAATTAGACATAATTACAGAAGATAATTTTAATTTGATGCGAAATATGACAAGTTAACACAAGTCTGTGTATGTGAATTTGAAAAGTATATGACTTTTATGGCTTTTTAAAATTTTATTCATTGAATAATTCCTAAATGCCAGGCAATGCCCTTCTCCATGGCTGACAGCCTCACCAACTTGAGTTGATAATGAGACTCAAATATAATGCAAATTGCCTGATATTGTCGCCTTCACCAATTCAACAATCATCCCAATCCTGGGACTCTGAAATATTAATAAAAGATAATAAAGGACTCCAACATGCCTTACAGTTGGAAAAGAAATGAAAAAATGTCATGCCTTCTCTGTGAATGCTTTGAAATGAAAAATCAAGTGATAGGTGGGAGAGAGACACAGGACCAACAACTGACAGACTGTGGAATATTTTCAGAAGTTTCCTATTACTCCAGATCTATTGCTGATAATTTTTAAAAGACAATATTGTCAATTTCATTTAATCATGTGTCACTGTACATATGGGAATATCTAGGTACGTAGTGTGGTTGCCTTACTATACTATATTGGTATCCACTTGAGAATTCTTGGCTCTTGATTTTTATGTGAAAACATAGACCCAGTGTTTTCAATTTGATTCTTTAGCATGTCATCAGGAAGACTTGATACTTTGCAATAAACTGCCAAAATACCATACTGCACTTATGTGTACACAAAGGAATAATGTATTATTTAATATTGTTTTTAAAAAGAAAAATATATAGTTACCATGGTACTGGAATGAGCAACAATTGAAATCCTGCTGTTCACTGAGTAAAATGCCCTGCTTCACTGCATAATAAATAGCAAACCCTCATTGTTTGTCATCTTGTAGCTCATTGTCCTGATAATTTCTCAAGTGGAAGTAAATTAATCCATTCCCCCTTTAAAGGAGATAGTAGGCAGGAATAGAAAGAGCAGTGGGTTTGAAGTTAAAAGAGCCTAATCTAATCCACTTGCCAGATATGTGAACTTGAATAAGGCATAGTTTTTGAATCTGTAAAATAGAAGTAAAACCAAAGATCCTGCCTGCCTCCCTGTGAGACTCATGTTGAGAATCAAATGTGATTGCACATATGGACTGTTTTGTAAAATAGGAAGCATGGTACAAAGGTAAAATACTATTGGGTGGGGCAAGGGACATCTAAATTGTCTGTCACTAGGGTGCAGACATGTCTGAGCATGTCTACTGGATGTTGGATCAATCCGCCCAGGAGTCTATTTGCATAAGAGACATAGTGTCTGCTTGAATAGAAGTTATAATAAGAGAGGACTGTGTCAGGCATGCCACTCTGGAGCCCGCAAAATTAAAAATATATATATTTAGTCACTTGAGAAAATAAATTATTTTGAAACCACTAGCAACAGCTCTCATTAGATTTATCTTCTGGCCACCTTTTGGCCTCATGTATTAGTCTCATAGAAGGAGGGCAGGGGAAGGAGCTCTAAGGAAAAACTAGTACAACATGTAAGATATTAGGGTAGAAGCAGCAACTCTTAGAGACTATGTATAGAAAGTAAAACTGTAAATGTGGAGAGGCATTTTTCTCTTGTGTTGCAATGGAACATCATTCAGCTTTGACAACTCAGATGTTCTAGTTTATCATTGACACGGTGGTACCTGGCAGTACACATATTCCCAGGTTATTACAAAGAATCTTGGCAAGCATCTGTGCAAGACCCTGGCAGATGCCAAATCTATCTGATGTAGTGCAGTTCCCACGTAGGCAGGCTACGCATCTCACAGTGACCTCTGCTTTAGTAGAATAGCCCTGACACCCAGGTTCAGGCTATCTGTAGCTATGTCTCTGCTATATGGATCTGCCTTTTCTTATTGAAATCTATTATTTGAGGTAGACATCTGATCCAGGCAGAGAAAATAAGGTTTGCTTATGTTACATTTTAAATTAATCTAATTCAAATTTTTTAGTAAAGATGTTGTAGGAAAATACAGGTTCTTGTCACACAATCAGAATAGATCAGGCTCATGGACACACAGAAGGGTGAGAAAAACGGAATTTATTGGGCAAAAAAAGGAAAAGAGAAAAACTCTGAGCAGAGTGAGAGGGAAGCCTGTGAACTGGCTCCTGTCCCACCACACAGGAACTCAAGAGGCTGGGTTCCCGGCAGGGAGCTTGTGTGGCCCCACCCCATCCTCTGAGTGTGCAGGTGGGCATTATTCAGAAAGAATCAGGTGCGAAAGGGTGGACTTCATCTGGGGCCGGCAGTCCAGTCCAGTTTCTTGGCCTTCAGACTGTTTTAGGCTTGAAGTTGAGGTTTTGCAAGGAGTCCTTGGCCTCCTCTTGCATCTATCAAAGACAGAGAGACTGAAAGTCACCAAAGCGTCCTCACGTTAATATCAGGGCTCCAGAGTACAGAGTCTTGTTACTAAATTTCTTGGGACATGTCCAATTGTTCAGTTATTCTCTTGGTTCTCAGTACAATGCTGGCATTCTTCTAATACAAATTCCATTTTAAATAATGTTTAAATTTTGTCTAATCAAAAGAAGTTTAACTAATACCTGTGGGAAGAGGACTTTACAGGTAATTAGACATTGACATGGCAAGTCGAAGGAAAAGTCAGTGTAATATGAATCACTTATGATCACAATATCTGTCACTTAACAGCCTGTAGCCATATCTTTAAATGTAGTACACTATGAAGGTTAATTTTATGTCAACTTGGCTGGGCCACATTGACCAGATATTTGGTCAAACATTGTCCTGGATGTTTCTTTGAAGGCGTTTTTTGGATGAGATTCACATTCATATCAGTGGACTCTGAGTAAGGCAGATTGCCCTCCATGATGGAGGCACAATGGTGGGCCTTATCCAATCAGTTGAAAGCCTTAATAGAATAAAGACTGCCCTCCCCTGAATTAGAAGGAATTCTTCCATCACACTGCCTGTGACCTCAGACTTCAACTCTTCCCTGGTCTCTAGCCTGCTCACTCCTCCTCCTGGAGATTTTTAACTTGCACCTCTACAATCCTGTGAGCCAATTCCTTAGAATAAAATCTTTCTCTCTCTCTCTGTCCGTGTGTGTGTGTGTGTGTGTGTGTGTTTACTCTCTCTCTCTCTCACTGTCTCTTGGTTTGTTGGTTTTTTTCTCTGGAGAGCCCTGAATAATACATACATTGTTAGCTAACTAGTTGGCAGAGTTATCCAGCACCTCCAAAATATCAGTTCTCAGCCTCTTTGTGGTAAGCTTGGTGAGGATCAACAGGCAACAAAGGAGTCAGAATATTAAAAAATAAATAGTAGATTTTATAAAACCCTCAGGCTCTCTTATCTATACTGCAGACTGGGATGTGAACTCTTCATGAGTGAGTGTACACCTTTATGCATTTCCAATTTCTATAGTAACAAATTTCCAGAAATGTATTGGCTTCATGTTACTGCTCAGGAGACCAGAATTCTAAAATTTTTCTGCAAGGCTGTGTTTCTTCTGGAATCTCTAGGGAAGAATCTGTTTCTTGTCTTTCCAGCTTCTAGAGGCCACCTCCATTCACTGGCTCATGGCCCCTTCCTGGTGTCATTCTGACATCTACTTCTGTCATCACATCTTCTTTTTTGACTCTGACCCCCTTGCCTCCTTCTTATAAGGCCCCTCTGTGATCACATTGAACCCACATCAGTAACCCAGGATTAGCTCCCTATCTCAAGATCCTTAACTTCCTCACATCTCCAAAGTCCCTCTGTTAGAGGCATTTAAACCAGAGCAACTCCGTCTTGAATGGGAGCTGGGTAAAATAAGGCCGAGACCTACTGGGCTGCATTTCCAGACAGTTAAGGCATTCTAAGTCAAAGGATGAGATAGGAGGTCGGCACAAGATACAGGTCATCAGACCTTGCTGATAAAACAGTTTGTAAAGAAGCCAGCTAAAACCCACCAAAACCAAGATGGCGACACGAGTAACCTCTGGTCATCCTCGCTGCTACACTCCCATCAGCGCTATGACAGTTTACAAATGCCATGGAAACCTTAGGAAATTACTCTATGTGGTGCTCGCTTCGGCAGCACATATTCTAAAATTGGAACGATACAGAGAAGATTGGCATGGCCCCTGCGCAAGGATGACACGCAAATTCGTGAAGCGTTCCATATTTTTCAATGTTAAAAAAAAAAAAAAAAGGAAATTACCCTATGTGGTCTAAAAAAAGGGGGGGCATTGTTTAGCATATCTTCAAGAAATAACCATAAAAATGGGCAACTAGCAGCCCTCAGTGCTGCTCTGCAATTCTTTTATTCCTTTATTTTCCTAATAAACTTTCTTTCATTTTACTCTATGGACTCGCCCTGAGTTCTTTCTTGCATAAGATCCAAGAACCCTCTTTTGGAGTCTGAATTAGGACCCCTTTCCTTCAACACCTATGCCATGCAAAGTAACAACCCACATACTGTGGATTAGGATATGGGTTGCCCCCCTTTGAAATATGGGGTCATTTTGCCTGCCACAATGCCCCACATAAAAATGTGGTCCTCCATGGGTATTATGGCTCAGAAAAAGATTGAGGAGTACTTTTTTCTGGAAGGCAAAGAAGAGAGAATCCATTAATTTTTTGCCCTTTATCGTGTCCAAAATTTAGATCCAAAAGCTTCCTCTCTCCTAATATAGGATGACAGAAGTAACGAAAAAAATCAAAAGATAGAAGAAATGTTTCTAAGAGCATAGATTACTAATTACTAAGAATAAGTACATGAACGCAAGAGACAGAGCCTCTGTTAATGTGGAAATTAAATTGTTAGTAAATGGAGTGAAATAATAAACACCATAAATTGGGATACATTTCAAGGGTAGAACTGACAGAATTTGCTGGTAAGTTAGACATGGAGAGTAAGAGGAAGGGAAAGATTATGACTCCAGTCTGACTCAAGCATCTATATGCAAGGCACAGAACCAGGGACTATAAACACCCTGATGACAAGGTGGAGATCAAATCACCCTTCAGTAATCAAAGTTTACCAGGGTTTTGCTATGAACAGGAGCAAATCAGCCAATGGCCAATGCATGTTTGAAGAGATGCTTAAACTCACTGCTCATCAGAGGAATGCAAATTAAAATTATGAGACTTTTTTTTCATAAAATTGGAAAGAAAATAAATAGTAAAAATTAACAGTATGATGAAGGTGCCTGAAAGGCTATCTCAGTCATTAGCTGTGTTTAAACAGAGACATCAAATCTTACATTATTGAAGTTGTAGGGAAGCAGGTACTTTCCACTTATTTTTGGAGAGAATGGAGATTGGTTTTAGCTTTTCAGAAAAAAATATGTTTCTATGTCTCTTAAAATTAAAAAAAAAAAAAAGCTAGGCCAGGCGCGGTGGCTCACGCTTGTAATCCCAGCACTTTGGGAGGCCGAGGCGGGCGGATCATGAAGTCAGGAGATCGAGACCACAGTGAAACCCCGTCTCTACTAAAACTACAAAAAAAAATTAGCCGGGCGTGGTGGCGGGCGCCTGTAGTCCCAGCTACTCGGAGAGGCTGAGGCAGGAGAATGGCGTGAACCCAGGAGGCAGAGCTTGCAGTGAGCCGAGATTGCGCCACTGCACTCCAGCCTGGGCGACAGAGCGAGACTCCATCTCAAAAAAAAAAAAGCCATTAAGGAAGCTCAGCCATTACACATTTAAATATAAAAGAAAATTACAGAGGTGTACAAAGAGTAGATTCAGGAGGTTCACTAGAGTATCATTTATAATAGTCGAAAAAAATCAGACCAAATTGAAACAGTTTTTAAGAGAATATTAATAAAAGTAAAAAAAGAGAATATTGATTAAATGGACTGTCTATATCCATATAAAAAATATTCTTAATAAAGAGGAGTTAAAACACATTGGTAAGCAAAAATACATTTAGTATTATATAACTTATGTCCAGAGTCTTTACAAAACAAAACTATATACATCCTTATGTTCACATATAAGTAGGATATGAGTTCTGTTAAGGATGGAAAGCCACAGAGAGCATTTTCTTTACCTATATTCCTTAATTATTGTAAAATGATATTGTATTAATGTTGCATTTGTATAATTAAAAATTAAAATGATGACAAAAATAAAAAGGAGTTGATTGGTTCAATAGGAACAATGGATAGCAAAGACTTACTGTGCTGCATGGCTTTACATTTTTGTCAAAGCTTTGCTCATTGGATAAGCCCCAAATTCTCTTGATCATTTGTTGCTTTTCCTATTGATGTGAAAATCAGATATTTTTTCAGACAAAAGGCAGTAGAACATCTTTGAAATGCAAAGCGACATAACGGTGCAATACTTAAGGGTTTTATTCAACTACAAGGTCAGTATAAATCAACACTATGATGAGGTTTCTTGCAATGCCTGTCTTCATCATTAACTACATTAAAAGAGACATAGAATCTTAAACAAGGGAAGAAAAAGGTCGTCTCTACTCCATGCTGCTTACACAGTATCTGGAGTATTATATCAAGGTGTGCACACTATATTTGGATCATGTGCAAAGAAAGAAAGCATGGCTGTTAAAGGGCTTGAAACAATGTCCTATGGTTAATAGTGAAATGAACAGGGAGGCATTTAACCAGGAGAAAAGAGTAGTCAAATGACATATGATGGTTGACTTTAAGCATTTTAAGACTGCTACATAGAGGACAAAAGGAGCTCATTCTGTTGACATGCAAAATACAGAAACTAAGAACTACTGTTTCACAAAACACTGACATGTACACTGCTTCTCATTCTTGTGAGATATTATTGTCCTGTTTGACAGCTGTGGCAGAGGCCATAAAAGTTTGTGTTTCCTTTTTCCATAATGTTATCTCTGAGAAGTGGCTGCCAGCCAGGGACTACATTCCCTAGCCCCACTCAGCTGTGGCCATATGACTGTGTTCTAGTGAATGGAACAGTAGTGGAAAAATTGAGACCCACTTCCACAGGCAACACATTTACACACCCACACACATCCCCTATGCAAATGCTTTCATATGCTTTTTCTCTCGGTTAGCGAGAATGAAAAAGAGTTGTAGTACAAACTAGGAAACCAATGCTAATTATAATGGAGGCTCCATCAGCCTGGATCCTTGATGGACTGCAAGGAAGAGGGCTGCCCTACCAGCTTGTTAATCCACTTTGTAGTATTATATAATAATAATTCAACTTCCATTGAGTCTGAGCCATTATACACTTTGCAGTCTATTGTTAAAGCAGTTAATTCATTGAACAGATTCAGAAAGTAAAACTCAGCAGGTAAGTGTTGAGTCTGAAAACAATTACACTATCAAGTGGTTCAATCAGACTCAAACCCAGGCCGTCTTATTCTGCATCCAAAACCTTTTCTCTTATATCATCCTGCCATACAACAGAAGTAGAATCAATGTTATAAATAAAAAGGACAGAGATGATGGCTCAACATAAAAGACCTCTGTAACAGGCCTATTCTTGCATTTCTTTAAGAGGCAGTGTGTTCTCCATTACAAGAGGTGTTCGAAAAGAAACATTAGAGAAAGAATCCAACAGCGGATGAGTGTCAGAGGTAGATGATTTAATATTTCTTATAACCTCAGATTCCATGATTCAGTGCACACTTGAAGCCCTCAAATGATATTTGTTACACAAACACTCTGCACTCAGTAGCAATTTGGGAGCCCTGTGGTCTCCTTAACAAGGTATTATGGGAATGCTAGGAACTGAGCCAGAAAACAAAAATGAATGAGAACTTTCACTAGAACAAGTTCCAATAAATGTTTCATTTGGAAAGATTGGTAAGATTGAGATTGACAAAGAACTTGATTAAAAACATATAAATGATTATTTGAACAAATAAAATTGTCAGATAATTCATTGACTATGGAAGAGCTTACACAAATAGAAGAACCCATGCTTGTGACTATTCATTGATCTCACTGGGATAATGTTCGCATCCTGAGGACCAGGGGACCATGAGTAAGGAGGTAAAATGTCACAGCAGATATCTTTGGTTGATAATAGGTGGGGTGACATGGGGATGAGGGCTATAGGAGGCAGATGGTGATTTCAAGTTTGAGTAGCTTGTTGAGAGGTTCTTATAACACATACAGGGTTGGGTTTGAGCTGGAAAAATAGCAAATTCATTTGTTCTCACAACTCCTCCCCTCCAGTAAAGCTGACTATGGCTGCCACTTCTGCTTCCACTTTGTTTTCTAGAGGGCAAAACCAAAAATGAATAGAAGAGGAAGCAAGAGGGTATTGAGGTATGCATAAAATAGACCTAGCTCAAGTTCAGGTGACTAACATTTTTGACTTGAACAGCTATTGGCATTTGTCTAGACGTCCCCCAATAAAGAGATAGATGCCAAAACTTTAAGTTATTTATGCCAGTGCTATATCAAAATTCTGAAGTGATTTATTCATTCAACAAAAACTTTGTAACCCTTTACTTTGTGTCAGTCACTGATGTAAGTAATGGAGAAGCAGTAATGAAAACAAAACAAATCACTGCCACTGCCTTCTCAGAGCTTAGATTTCACTGGTGAAAAGAGACAATAAACTAAATAAGTAAAAGAATGCATTTTGAGTGATAGTGATAAATGCAGAAAAGGAATGTAAATCAGGACATGTTGGTGGAAATTTTAGAAAGGCTAGCTAGGAAATGCTTTACTGAGAATTGGGGTTCTGAATGAATTCGGGAAGGCATTGATATAGTGAGCCAGACAGAGGGTTGAGGAGGCTCCTTGCAAGTAGAGGAAACAACAAAACCCAAGGCACTAAGCTGTTCCTGGCATAAAAGAGCCGATATGTCTGGAGCAGAGGGCACTAGAAAAAAAAAAAAAAAGATACTAGAAAGATTGCGGGAATCAGAATTAACAAAGCCTGAAGGTCAGAGTAGACCTTTTAGTCTGGTTGCAACGAGAACCCCGGAGAAGCTTAAGCAAAAGATTGACAGACTGCAACTTACTTGTTAAAGGAATTACTCTAGCTACTGTGTCAAATAAATTTGGAAGCAGGAAGATTAATTGGATCATTGCAGTATCTAGGTATAGTGGTTTGGTCTGGGATGGTGGCTATAGGACCGGTGAGAATGAGATGAATTCTGAATATGTTTGAAGCTAGAATTGAGAGGATTTGCTGATAGACTAAACATGGAGTCTCCAGGTGATTTTTCTTGTGTCTGTTGGAGTCTGAGAGGCACTGAATGAGTGTGAGAGAGAGAGAAAGGGCTAAGGATCTATAGAATGCTTGACAGGGAGCAGTAAGGGCTAACTTGAGATTAGGGATGAATTTTAAGTAAGATCAATCAGGATGTTTTGTGTCTTCTTCAGACAACTTCGACAGTGCTAGAGGAGGCAGTGAATACATAGAAAGGTAAATTTAACCAGGGTTTTGATTTTGCCATGAGAGTGAGAGGAGCAATGCAGTTGCAAGAAAATTGACTATAATCGTAGATAAGTTGTAAATTATAGTAGTAACTGATCACAAAGTGTAAGCAGAGTAGAAAGGGAAGAGAAAATATGGTTGGTGGGAGTCAGTAAAGGACAGTGAAAAATTGCTTGGATTGATGCATTAGACAGCAATGCAGGGGTTGAAGTGCTACTGGAATTTGGGCATACAAGGAGACAGCTAGAGAACAGTATGTGATGCCCAGTTGATAGAGAACATGATTAAGTACATGGCAGTGATACAATGTGCCTGAGACAGAGTGAAGAGCAAGGTCACTGGAGAAGAAGGGGCCAAGAAATTAAAAGGAGGGCATTGGAAGGATCATCTGAGAGGCTACGGAAATTATTAAAAATTACAACACTGGCAGTGTTGAAGTGACAGTGTATCAGGAGAAAACAATCTCCAAAGAAAGAGAGATAGGCTGGGCATGGTGGCTCACGCCTGTAATCGCAGCACTTTGGGAGGCTGACGGGGGTGGATCACGAGGTCAGGGGATGGAGACCATCCTGGCTAGCATGGTGAAACCCCGTCTTTATTAAAAATACAAAAAATTAGCCGGGCGTGATGGCGGGCGCCTGTAGTCCCAGCTACTTGGGTAGCTGAGGCAGGAGAATGGCGTGAACCCGGGAGGCGGAGGTTGCAGTGAGCCAAGATTGTTGCCACTGCACTCCAGCCTGGGGCACAGAGTGAGAATCCCTCTCAAAAAAAAAAAAAAGAAAAGAAAAAAAAGAAAGAGAGATAATGAACTGAGAATGGATGAAAAATAAGGAAGAATGTTGGGTGATATATAGTCAAATGAGACGAGATTCAATGCTGACTGTTTATGCTTTGGACAGGAATGGTCTACAAGTGCCAGTGGGGAAAGGTAGGACATCTGTCCTGCCACGATACCATAGGAGAGAAAAGAACCACTCACTAAGAGTGCTGCAGAGAAAGATTTGCCATTAGAGGAGAAAAGATTTTGTGAGCAGAAGTGAATGTTTGCTTATGAGTTCGAGAATATGAGTTGGCTGATAATTGACCTAGAGCTCCATATGGCCCCATGAAAGGGTTTTAAAGATGGGGAGGGAGAGATAAGGGTCAGTAAAGGCAATGGGAATTAGGGGTGGGGATCTGGAGGATGAACAACAATATGAAGCACCTGGACACCTGTGACATTCAGCCTAAACAGGGAAAGGGGCATGATGACTAGCTCCAGTGGTCTCAAGGCAGATGGAATAAAGAGGCTTCTAGTATTGAGGGGGAAAAGGGATGAAAAAGGCCCTTGCCAGAAAGAATTCCATGGTTCCCACTTAGCCAATGCCATTGGAGGCAACACACCCTGCTGAAGGATGATCTTCCTCTGAGGTTGTAGGCACCCGCTTGGCCTTTGCTGAATGGAGCTTTTTTAGAGTTGGGTTTTCTTTTTAGCATAGGCACTCTCCAGGCCTATGCATATAGCAGCCTGCAAGGGGGGTGTTATCACAAAGGCATATTTAACTCAGTGTAACTAACCGATAGTAGAACATCAGAAAAAAGGAAGAACATCAGAAAGAGAGAAATATACCCAAGGAATAAAATATGGCTTTAGTTGACAGACGTTTTGGTCAGTGTGCAAAAAAAAGGTAGAATAGTCCATTATAATAGTTTATTATACCAGCCAGCTTCCTTGTTTTGGCCATTTGTTTACTCTCCGTTTTTGACACCTGCCTCAATTACTTGTCGTGACTCTGTTGATTCTGATGTTGCAATAAACCTAAACATTGTGACTAAAACTAAATCTTTTGTGCTTTTTTTCTTCTTTGCCTCATACTAAACTCAGCCAGAAGTTGAACACTCTCAGGAAAGCTTGAGAGTTCCCAGGATGATGGAGAAAAGAAAAAAATATGACAAGCACTGCTTGTCAATAGAGAACCAAAATAGAACATGCCTTTTTTGGGGGACCAGAAATGCCACCCTTAGATGTTTTTTTTTTATTTTTATTTTTTTATTTTTATTTTATTTTTATTATACTTTAGGGTTTTAGGGTACATGTGCACAATGTACAGGTTTGTTACATATGTATCCATGTGCCATGTTGATTTCCTGCACCCATTAACTCGTCATTTAGCATTAGGTGTATCTCCTAATGCTGTCCCTCCCCCCTCCCCCCACCCCACAACAGTCCCCAGAGTGTGATGTTCCCCCTTCCTGTGTCCATGAGTTCTCATTGTTCAATTCCCACCTATGAGTGAGAACATGCGGTGTTTGGTTTTTTGTCCTTGCGATAGTTTACTGAGAATGATGTTTTCCAGTTTCATCCATGTCCCTACAAAGGACACGAACTCATCATTTTTTATGGCTGCATAGTATTCCATGGTGTATATGTGCCACATTTTCTTAATCCAGTCTATCGTTGTTGGACATTTGGGTTGGTTCCAACTCTTTGCTATTGTGAATAGTGCCGCAATAAACATACGTGTGCATGTGTCTTTATAGCAGCATGATTTATAGTCCTTTGGGTATATACCCAGTAATGGGATGGCTGGGTCAAATGGTATTTCTAGTTCTAGATCCCTGAGGAATCACCACACTGACTTCCACAATGGTTGAACTAGTTTACAGTCCCACCAACAGTGTAAAAGTGATCCTATTTCTCCACATCCTCTCCAGCACCTGTTGTTTCCTGATTTTTTAATGATGGCCATTCTAACTGGTGTGAGATGGTATCTCACTGTGGTTTTGATTTGCATTTCTCTGATGGCCAGTGATGATGAGCATTTCTTCATGTGTTTTTTGGCTGCATAAATGTCTTCTTTTGAGAAGTGTCTGTTCATGTCCTTTGCCCACTTTTTGATGGGGTTGTTTGTTTTTTTCTTGTAAATTTGTTTGAGTTCATTGTAGATTCTGGATATTAGCCCTTTGTCAGATGAGTAGGTTGCAAAAATTTTCTCCCATTCTGTAGGTTGCCTGTTCACTCTGATGGTAGTTTCTTTTGCTGTGCAGAAGCTCTTTAGTTTAATGAGATCCCATTTGTCAATTTTGCCTTTTGTTGCCATTGCTTTTGGTGTTTTAGACATGAAGTCCTTGCCCATGCCTATGTCCTGAATGGTATTGCCTAGGTTTTCTTGTAGGATTTTAATGGTTCTAGGTCTAACATATAAGTCTTTAATCCATCTTGAATTAATTTTTGTATAAGGTGTAAGGAAGGGATCTAGTTTCAGCTTTCTACATATGGCTAGCCAGTTTTCCCAGCACCATTTATTAAATACGGAATCCTTTCCCCATTGCTTGTTTTTGTCAGGTTTGTCAAAGATCAGATAGTTGTAGCTATGCGGCATCATTTCTGAGGGCTCTGTTCTGTTCCATTGATCTATGTCTCTGTTGTGATACCAGTACCATGCTGTTTTGGTTACTGTAGCCTTGTAGTATAGTTTAAAGTCAGGTAGCATGATGCCTCCAGCTTTGTTCTTTTGGCTTAGGATTGACTTGGCGATGCGGGCTCTTTTTTGGTTCCATATGAACTTTAAAGTAGTTTTTTCCAATTCTGTGAAGAAAGTCATTGGTAGCTTGATGGGGATGGCATTGAATCTATAAATTACCTTGGGCAGTATGGCCATTTTCACGATATTGATTCTTCCAACCCATGAGCATGGAATGTTCTTCCATTTGTTTGTATCCTCTTTTATTTCACTGAGCAGTGGTTTGTAGTTCTCCTTGAAGAGGTCCTTCACATCCCTTGTAAGTTGGATTCCTAGGTATTTTATTTTCTTTGAAGCAATTGTGAATGGGAGTTCACTCATGATTTGGCTCTCTGTTTGTCTGTTATTGGTGTACAAGAATGCTTGTGATTTTTGTACATTAATTTTGTATCCTGAGACTTTGCTGAAGTTGCTAATCAGCTTAAGGAGGTTTTGGGCTGAGACAATGGGGTTTTCTAGATATACAATCATGTCATCTGCAAACAGGGACAATTTGACTTCCTCTTTTCCTAATTGAATACCCTTTATTTCCTTCTCCTGCCTGATTGCTCTGGCCAGAACTTCCAGCACTATGTTGAATAGGAGCGGTGAGAGAGGGCATCCCTGTCTTGTGCCAGTTTTCAGAGGGAATGCTTCCAGTTTTTGCCCATTCAGTATGATATTGGCTGTGGGTTTGTCATAGATAGCTCTTATTATTTTGAGATACGTCCCATCAATACCTAATTTATTGAGAGTTTTTAGCATGAAGGGTTGTTGAATTTTGTCAAAGGCCTTTTCTGCATCTATTGAGATAATCATGTGGTTTTTGTCTTTGGTTCTGTTTATATGCTGGATTACATTTATTGATTTGCGTATGTTGAACCAGCCTTGCATCCCAGGGATGAAGCCCACTTGATCATGGTGGATAAGCTTTTTGATGTGCTGCTGGATTCGGTTTGCCAGTATTTTATTGAGGATTTTTGCATCAATGTTCATCAAGGATATTGGTCTGAAATTCTCTTTTTTGGTTATGTCTCTGCCAGGCTTTGGTATCAGGACGATGCTGGCTTCGTAAAATGTGTTAGGGAGGATTCCCTCTTTTTCTATCGATTGGAATAGTTTCAGAAGGAATGGTACCAGTTCCTCCTTGTACCTCTGGTAGAATTCGGCTGTGAATCCATCAGGTCCTGGACTCTTTTTGGTTGGTAAGCTATTGATTGTTGCCACAATTTCAGAACCTGTTATTGGTCTATTCAGAGATTCAACTTCTTCCTGATTTAGTCTTGGGAGGGTGTATGTGTCGAGGAATTTATCCATTTCTTCTAGATTTTCTAGTTTGTTTGCATGGAGGTGTTTGTAGTATTCTCTGATGGTAGATTGTATTTCTGTGGGATCGGTGGTGATATCCCCTTTTTCGTTTTTTATTGCATCTATTTGATTCTTCTCTCTTTTCTTCTTTATTAGTCTTGCTAGCGGTCTATCAATTTTGTTGATCTTTTCAAAAAACCAGCTCCTGGATTCATTAATTTTTTGAAGGGTTTTTTGTGTCTCTATTTCCTTCAGTTCTGCTCTGATTTTAGTTATTTCTAGCCTTCTGCTAGCTTTTGAATGTGTTTGCTCTTGCTTTTCTAGTTCTTTTAATTGTGGTGTCAATTTTGGATCTTTCCTGCTTTCTCTTGTGGGCATTTAGTGCTATAAATTTCCCTCTACACACTGCTTTGAACGTGTCCCAGAGATTCTGGTATGTTGTGTCTTTGTTCTCGTTGGTTTCAAAGAACATCTTTATTTCTGCCTTCATTTCATTATGTACCCAATAGTCATTCAGGAGCAGGTTGTTCAGTTTCCATGTAGTTGAGTGGTTTTGAGTGAGTTTCTTAATCCTGAGTTCTAGTTTGATTGCACTGTGGTCTGAGAGACAGTTTGTTATAATTTCTGTTCTTTTACATTTGCTGAGGAGAGCTTTACTTCCAACTATGTGGTCAATTTTGGAATAGGTGTGGTATGGTGCTGAAAAGAATGTATATTCTGTTGACTTGGGGTGGAGAGTTCTGTAGATGTCTATTAGGTCCACTTTATGTAGAGCTGAGTTCAATTCCTGGATATCCTTGTTAACTTTCTGTCTCGTTGATCTGTCTAATGTTGACAGCGGGGTGTTAAAATCTCCCATTATTATTGTGTGGGAGTTTAAGTGTCTTTGTAGGTCACTCAGGACTTGCTTTATGAATCTGGGTGCTCCTGTGTTGGGTGCATATATATTTACGATAGTTAGCTCTTCTTGTTGAATTGATCCCTTTACCATTATGTAATGGCCTTCTTTGTCTCTTTTGATCTTTGTTGGTTTAAAGTCTATTTTATCAGAGACTAGGATTGCAACCCCTGCCTTTTTTTGTTTTCCATTTGCTTGATAGATCTTCCTCCATCCCTTTATTTTGTGTCTCTGCATGTGAGATGGGTTTCCTGAATACAGCACACTGATGGGTCCTGACTCCTTATCCAGTTTGCCAGTCTGTGTCTTTTGATTGGAGCATTTAGCCCATTTACATTAAACGTTAATATTGTTATGTGTGAATCTGATCCTGTCATTATGATGTTAGTTGGTTATTTTGCTCGTTAGTTGCTATAGTTTCTTCCTAGCCTCGATGGTCTTTACAATTTGGCGTGTTTTTGCAGTGGCTGGTACCGGTTGTTCCTTTCCATGTTTAGTGCTTCCTTCAGGAGCTCTTTTAGGGCAGGCCTGGTGGTGACAAAATCACTCAGCATTTGCTTGTCTGTAAAGTATTTTATTCCTCCTTCACTTATGAAGCTTAGTTTGGCGGGATAGGAAATTCTGGGTTGAAAATTCTTTTCTTTAAGAATGTTGAATATCGGCCCCCACTCTCTTCTGGCTTGTAGAGTTTCTGCTGAGAGATCAGCTGTTAGTCTGATGGGCTTCCCTTTGTGGGTAACCCGACCTTTCTCTCTGGCTGCCCTTAACATTTTTTCCTTCATTTCAACTTTGGTGAATCTGACAATTATGTGTCTTGGAGTTGCTCTTCTCGAGGAGTATCTCTGTGGCGTTCTCTGTATTTCCTGAATCTGAATGCTGGCCTGCTTTGCTAGATTGGGGAAGTTCTCCTGGATAATATCTTGCAGAGTGTTTTCCAACTTGGTTCCATTCTCCCCATCATTTTCAGGTACACCAATCAGACGTAGGTTTGGTCTTTTCACATAGTGCCAAATTTCTTGGAGGCTTTGTTCATTTCTTTTTATTCTTTTTTCTCTAAACCTCCCTTCTCTATTCATTTCATTCATTTCATCTTCCATCAGCGATACCCTTTCTTCCAGTTGATCGCATCTGCTACTGAGGCTTCTGCAATCTTCGCGTAGTTCTCAAAACTTGGCTTTCAGCTCCATCAGCTCCTTTAAGCCCTTCTCTCCATTGGTTATTCTAGTTATCCATTCTTCTAATTTTTTTTCAAAGTTTTTAACTTCTTTACTATTGTTTTGAATTTCCTCCCGTAGCTCAGAGTAGTTTGATCGTCTGAAGCCTTCTTCTCTCAACTCGTCAAAGTCATCCTCCATCCAGCTTTGTTCCGTTGCTGGTGAGGAACTGCGTTCCTTTGGAGGAGGAGAGGTGCTCTGTTTTATAGAGTTTCCAGTTTTTGTGCTCTGTTTTTTCCCCATCTTTGTGGTTTTACCTACTTTTGGTCTTTGATGATGGTGATGTACAGATGGGTTTTTGGTGTGGATGTCCTTTCTGTTTGTTAGTTTTCCTTCTACCAGACAGGACCCTCAGCTGCAGGTCTGTTGGAGTTTACTAGAGGTCCACTCCAGACCCTGTTTGGCTGGGTGTCAGCAGCGGTGGCTGCAGGACAGCGGATTTTCGTGAGACCACAAATTCAGCTGTCTGATAGTTCCTCTGAAAGTTTTGTCTCAGAGGAGTACCCGGCTGAATGAGGTGTCAGTCTGTCCCTACTGGGGGGGGTGCCTCCCAGTTAGGCTGCTCAGGGGTGAGGGACCCACTTTAGGAGGCAGTCTGTCCATTCTCAGATCTCCAGCTGCGTGCTGGGCTACTCTCTTCAAAGCTGTCAGTCAGACAGGGACATTTAAGTCTGTGGAGTTTCTTGCTGAGTTTTTGTTTGTCTGTGCCCTGCCCCCAGAGGTGGAGCCTACAGAGGCAGGCAGGCCTCCTTGAGCCGTGGTGGGCTCCACCCAGTTCGAGCTTCCTGGCTGCTTTGTTTACCTAAGCAAGCCTGGGCAATGGCAGGCGCCCCTCCCCCAGCCTCGCTGCCGCCTTGCAGCTTGATCTCAGACTGCTGTGCTAGCAATCAGCGAGACTCCGTGGGCATAGGACCCTCCGAGCCAGGTGCGGGACACAATCTCCTAGTGTGCCGTTTTCCAGGCCCGTTGGAAAAGCGCAGTATTAGGATGAGACTGAGCCGATATTCCAGGTGCCGTCTGTTTCCCCTTTCTTTGACTAGGAAAGGGAACTCCCTGACCCCTTGCGCTTCCCGTGAGGCAATGCCTCGCCCTGCTTCG
Organism: Nomascus leucogenys; assembly: GCF_006542625.1. Taxonomy (NCBI): domain Eukaryota; kingdom Metazoa; phylum Chordata; class Mammalia; order Primates; family Hylobatidae; genus Nomascus; species Nomascus leucogenys. The sequence goes on along the minus strand of NC_044401.1, from coordinate 65,066,405 downwards.
GCTCGCGCACAGTGCGCTTCACCGACTGTCCTGTACCCACTGTTAGGCACTCCCTAGTGAGATGACACCGGTACCTCAAGCAGAAATGCAGAAATCATCCGTCTTCTGTGTCGCTGGGGCTGGGAGCTGGAGACCGGAGCTGTTCCTATTTGGCCATCTTGGCTCCACCCCGCCACCCTTAGATGTTAAATATCTCTTAGGTAAAAAAAAAATGCTGAAAATCTTTCTAACTCTTTCAAATTGTGCTTTCATCAAACTGTCAGGACTTCCATAGATAGCTGAAATTCCAAACCAAAAACCTAGCAAGCAGTTTCATCGTCTGTGTTCAAATCTCAGTGGGACTTTATAGCACTGTCCTTGGGAGCAAAATTCATGTGTCTGAAGCTCAGCTTACATTTCATGTTGAAAAGTTGCAATGAATACAATGAAGTTTCTTACTGCTACATAAAATTGAAGCACCAAAGAGAACAGTGTGTATTTCATAATGTTTGATGTAGTATTTGATCATAACTTGAGGGAATCAATGAACCTTCAAGAAGAAACTCTTGGGGATCCTCATGCAGCAAATTCAATCATTTGTTCATCAACTCGTTACATTTCTGTTGTACACTAGCCATGTGCTGGGCTCATCCTAAAGAACTAAACAGGCTCTTAAAATGATGGTCTGTAGGCGTAAAACCTTTTCCATTTTAATATGTAAATATAACAAAAATACAACTCACGAACTAGGTATTTCCCAGGTTTAATTCAGAACATCATAGTGTCAAAAATTGTAGTTACTAATTGTGCATCAAAACAATAATGCCAAAAAAAGAGATAACAATCTTTTTTGTTCATGAAAAACAAGCAGATTAATGTATTTTGCTACTTAGATATTATCAGAAATATTGACCAGACTAAGCAACAAAATGACAACAAAAAATCAAAGAGTATATCGGTGAACAGAACTGAGAAATTCAGGAGTAGACAGAACTTCAGGCACAGCTTGATCCAGAAAATTAGCATTCTTTTTCTCTTCCTTAACTTCTCAGCCTTTCTCTCCATAGTGTCTTATCCTTATTTTCCCCAACTATTAGTACGTTTCTCTTAAGAAAATTTGGAAGAAAGCTTCTGAGAACTCCTGGCTGAAATCATCACAACTTAGAATACAACATTAAGAAAAAAGTGTATTCCCTCTCACCTGCTGCCACCATCTACATTTCAATCTCAGGAAAGATGCTAATTTCACCTCTGTGAGTTATCTTCTTAACTTTAGACCAATCACCTTTCCCAGAGGATGAGATATTAGCTAAGCCAAAGTCTTTGTAGCCAGAAGTGGACAATGGACTGTGATTGATATCTCTTCAGAAGCAAGGGAGTAGTTAGTACCCCCAAAAGGAATGATAACGAGAAGAAAATAAAAGCAACATACATTCACTATGCTCAACTTGGCAGCAAGAATTGAAGTAACCTATATATCTAACACATGAAATTATTTATGGTACAGCTAAACAGCAGACTGCTATGCAGATACTATAATTATCTTGCAAAAATATGTCATACCATGAAAAATGTTCACAGCGCATGGTTATGTTTAAAAAGTAGTTTATTAAACAGTAGATCTAATAGAATACTATTTAGATGACATTTTATATTACAAGATGAAAAATCTATATATTATGTATGCAGAGACAAAATACTATAAGGAAATACACTAAAATGTTAATTGTGGCCATCCTTTGGAGGCAATGTTATAGGGATATTTTGTTCTTAGTTGTGCATAATTATGTTAACTACTTTTTCATAATAAAATGTATTACTTTTGAAATCAAAGAAAGAAAAAGCTATCCTGTGGAAATATACACCTAGGAGTTTGGATTTATTTCCGAAGGAAAATGTTGTGATGATAGATTCCTTGCAACAATTTTTCATAGACGCACAACGCGAGTGTGTATCAGTTCCTCCTGAGGTAGAATCACAAAGTATTTGCTCTTAGGCTCTTGATCTGAGCCCTGAGGAATCACATTTTCAATTTTATTCCAGACATGTTTCAGAAATGGCAAGATGAGATGAAAGAAGGATTAGAGTCATGTCTAAAAATTGGCTTTACTAGGGCAAGTAAGGCCTTCCTGTATAGTGAATTCTCATTTTGAACTGTAAGACATTTTTTTGAAGAATTTTTTAATCACAAAAACAAAGATGTTCTTTTTGTCATTTTATAGTCTCAATTTCAGCAAAATATAGTGCATATAATAACAAACAGATGGAGGAAACAAAACAAGAAAATATTCAGGGTTAGGCCAGCACTGATTAAAGCTTAATATTTTGTCTGGGGGTCTAAAATAATCTTTTCAGAGAAAGTTGTCAAGACAGCTGGTGTAAAACTGTTTATTCTTTTTGTCATCTTGTATAGATGTTAAAACTTCCCTATTGCAGTATAACGCTTTTAAATCCATAAATGATCTGAGGTTTTAAAAGATGTACATATATTAGATCTAAATTTGTTCGAATTATTTAAAAAGTGGAGAAATGGTTAATATTAATGAAATGATCCTTTTAGTCCTTGCAAATTTTCCCATACCTCTTTCTCATACTGAAATATTTACTGAGTTTTGCCGGGTGCAGTGGCTCACGCCTGTAATCCCAGCACTTTGGGAGGCCGAGGCGGGTGGATCACCTGAGGTCGGGAGTTCGAGACCAGCCTGACCAATGTAGAGAAACCCCCGTCCATCTCGACTAAAAATACAAAATTAGCTGGGCGTGGTGGTGCATGCCTGTAATCCTAGCTACTTAGGAGGCTGAGGCAGGAGAATTGCTTGAACCCAGGAGGCAGAGGTTGCAGTGAGACGAGATCGCACCATTGCACTCCAGCCTGGGCAACAAGAGCAAAACTCCGTCTCAAAAAAAAAAAAAAAGAAAAGAAATATTTACTGAGTTTCTGTGATGTCACTGAGTTGGATGCTGTGGGATACCCATACAAGATCAGGAAAGGTTCTTATTTATGGTAAGTTAATTCTATTCAAATTAGGTATCCCTTGGAATAGGAAACGTTTTCAGCCATTGTACATTATGCAACTTTTATTTTGTCTACCATGTACAAAGTACCTGTGAGATGGGGATACAAAGGTAATCAAGTTATTTTTATACATATGAAGGTAATTATATTTTTAAAAGAATTACTATGTAATGCAGTGTAACTAAGATAATAATGCAAAAAAAAAACTTGCTATATGAGCAGATTGAAGGAAGGAATTTGAAATGCCTTTAGCTGCAAGTAACACAAAAGTCAAACTACACTGACTTAATTAAACAGATGTTTGTTTTTCTTATGTAAGAATTGGAGATAAAGTAATTAAGGACCAGTTCAATAGCTTAGTGCTGCCAGAAATGATGCCCCCACTTTTCTCTTGGCCTTTTCCTAAGACTAAGCTCCTCTGAATTTCAAGATGGCTACTAGAAATCATATCCACATTGAAGGCAGAGAGAAGACAGAGGAAATAAAGTAGAAACAAATAGATCTTTTCCCTTTATCAAGAAAGCAAGAATTTTCTCAAAAATCCCAGCAGATCTTTCACTTACATCTTGTAGTGGATGTGTTTCCCTTCCCAAGTCTTTTTAGTCAATAATGGCGCAACGGGTGTCATGAAGTTGTGACCAAATAGCACCCCATTTAGCTTCATTGTGTATCTAACACTTTCTGCCCAGGCATCATGAACACAGCTTATAGGAAACCTATGGAAATCTGCCACTTATGCACAAACTGGAGCTGTGAAAAATTAACAACCTATGAGAACAATCCTTGGCCAGTGGAGAAGAGAAGACAATAAGTAAATTCTCCACCTTTTCATTTCTTGGGCAGATGATAGTGATGCTTTATCTATACAGTCCCTCAAATAATACCAGAATAATAGGATCCCACTTGCCAACAATGATGATGATTTTAAAAATTCACAATTTGCAGGTTCCATAATTTTCTGTTTCTTTCTTCAAAAAAGAACTGTGTGAGTGAGAATTTATTTATGATCTTTAAGATTTCTTCCCAAATAAGTTTGCTGCACACAAATCCTTGTCTCAGGCTCTACTTTCTAGAGAAATTCAGACTCGAGACTTCTCATTGGCCAGGGCTGTTTTATATGACTGCTCTTTATTTCAAGGGAAGCTATCAGACTGGGTATCTAGTTGCAAACATTTTTATCTAATCAGGAAGTAGAAGTGAGAGGTATTGAGAGAAGATTTAATAAAGCAGATTATGCTTAAATAGGTCTTTGTAGATTAAATACGAGTTTTCAAGAAGTGAAGGGATAAGGAAGCATTTACAAATTGTCTATGTGAAAGGATCAGCATGACCAGCATTGGAGAGAAGTGAAAGTGTAAGGCTTATGCAACAAATGGCAAACTGGCAGAAATTCCATTTGACTCAAACTGGGAGTAAAACAAAGAACAGAATCATAAGCACCAACAAAATGAGTCTGGACAAATAGATGCATGTCTCATTGGATGGGTCTTGTGGCTTTTCCATAACCTTTCCCCTTTAGACAATCTTGAATCTTTTACAAACAGGTGAGCATTCACTTAATACATATTTATTTCTTGCCCACATAAGAGGTGTCTTTATCTAGCCACCAAGAATACAGTAATGACCGAAAAGCACAATTACTTTCTTCTTGGAGCTTACACAATAAACACACCAAACGAATAATTCAATAAATAAATAATGCAATGAGAATCAGTGATAAATGCTATGAAGACAAAAAAAAAAAAAAATCAGGCTGTGAGAACCGAGAATGATAGCCAATTTTAAACACAGCAAGCAGGAAGGAATGCCCTGAGGATGTGGCATTTAGGTGAAGGGCTGAACTAAATAGGGAAAGAATTATGTGCGTATCTAGAAGAAAACCGTTTTCAAGAGAGGGGACATCAAATCCAAGGGCTCTGAGACAGGGCCAAGCTTTTTGTGCTTGGAGAGGACCAAGAAGGCAGGGTAAGTGGGAAAAAAGAAATGATGAGGATGAGTGTTAAGAGGAAAGGTCATGAAAGAAATGTGGAGACTGGACACATAGGGCTTTGTAGGTCAATGGTGAGGTGCTTGGATTTTATTCTAAGTGTGTTGGGAAGATATTGGATAATTTTGGGCTGGGGAGTAATGTGATATAATTAGATATTTAAGAGATTGCTCTGGCTGCTGGGTGAAGAACTGAGTAACGCAGAGGCGGTGTAAAAATGAAGCAGAAAGAACAATTAGGAGAGCCAGTATTATAGGTGATAAATCATGGTAGCTTGGTAAAGGATACTAACAGTGTAGATGCTGAGTAATGAATATTTTAAAGATAGGCTTGCAAGAACTTGCCGATAATCTGTATGGAGTATAAGGCAAAGAGATAGTTGGTGATAGCAACTAAAAATTTGATTCCACAATGAAACAGGGCTTTCAGGGCTCTCTATATGTTGACAAGTCGTCATGACAACCTCATGAAATGGCACTATTATTAACATGCTCATTGTACACACGAGGTACAGGGAAATTAGTGAGTTGCTAAGGCCATGCTGCTAGTACTTAAAACGGCATGATTTTTTTTTTTTTTTTAAGACGGAGTCTCGCTCTGTCACCCAGGCTGGAGTGCAGTGGCACAATCTCGGCTCACTGCAAGCTCTGCCCCCCGGGTTCACGCCATTCTCCTGCCTCAGCCTCTCTGAGTAGCTGGGACTACAGGCGCCTGCCACCACGCCCGGCTAATTTTTTGTATTTTTAGTAGAGACGGGGTTTCACCATGGTCTCGATCTCCTGACCTCGGGATCCGCCTGCCTCGGGATCCGCCCGCCTCGGCCTCCCAAAGTGCTGGGATTACAAGCGTGAGCCACCGCGCCCGGCCAAAACGGCAGGATTTAAAGCCATGCATCTAGCTCCAAAGTCATCATCTTAACCACAACACTATTTTGAGATGCCTACTAAATATCGATGGCAACATGGAGTAGTCAGTTGTATACACCAAAGTGGAACTCAGGAGAGAGGTCAAGGTCAATGATACAAACTTATGAATCATTAGATTGTAGATGTTAAAGCTATGGGACAGGATGAAATCTCCTAGGGCAGAGGTTGGCAAACTTATTCTGTAAAGGTCCAGATAGTAAATATTTTAGGCTCTGTGGGCCATATTGTCTCTATTGAAACTACTCAACTCTGCCATTGTAGCTTGAAAGTAACTATTGACAATAGTAAATGAATGGGTGTGGCAGTGTTCTAATACAACTCTCTTTACAAAAACAGGCAGTAGCTGCCCTCTATTCCTAGTTTCCCCTCTTGGTTTCAGGGAATAAAAGTGGTTAGAGAAGTGACAGGGAGTTGGAACTCTCCACGTTTCTGATGGGAGAAGGCTGCAAATAAATCATCGAAGGAGACTGAGGAAGGGAAGTGACAGAGGGAGGAAGAAAACCCGCAGAAGGAACACCGGGAAAATAAAAGATATTTATCACAAGAGGCCAAGAGTGTGGCCAGAGGGTAGAATCACAGAATGAGAGAAGTAAAAGGGACTTTAGTCTTTTGATCAAAGATTCTAATTTTTGTAAATAAGAAAACTGAGGCTCAATAGGAGAAAATGATTTTCCCAAAGTCATTTCAAGAATACAATACATTTTTCTAAGGCATCCACATTATGATAGAGTTTCTAAGGCATCCACATTATGATAGAGTTTCTGAGGCATCCACATTATGATAGAGTTTCTAAGACATCCACATTATGATGTTTCTAAGGCATACTCAAATATTATATATTTTAGCTTAAAATATAAAACAAAATTTTGCCAATAATAGCACCACCCTGAGTGAGCACCTGAACACTGCATTCTGGTTCAACGAATATTGGTTGCACAACTGCTATGTGTCTACAAGCGTATCTGGCTCTGGAGTCACAGAGATTAAAGATACAGTGCCTGCCTTCAAGTTACTTGTAGTCTAAAAGCAGAAGTAGAAAAAGAAACAGATATTTGCAATAACTTAAGATATGTTTTTCAGGAAATCCTAGCCAGGTGCTATGGACTGAATTGTGTTGCCCTCAGAATTCATATGTTGAAGTCCTAATACCCAATGTAATGGTATTTGGAGATGAGACCGTTAGGAGGTAATTAGGGTTAGATGCAATCAGGAGGGTGGGAACTTCATGGCAAATTAAGTGGCTTTGTAAGATGAAGACAGAAAGATTGATCTTCCATGTGAGGACATAGTGAGAAAGAGCTTGGCCATCTGCAAGCCAGAGAGAGAGCCCCCTCTAGGAACTGAATTGACCAGTGCCTTGATCTTGGTCTTCCCAGTCTCCAGAAATATGATAAATAAATGTCTGTTGTTTAAACCACCCAGTCTATGACATTTTGTTATAGTAACGTAGGCTGACTCATACACCAGGTGTGCCCTGAGAGCACAGGGAAGGAAAAGCTAGCCTTGTCTGAGCATTAGGGACAATTTCCTGGAGGAGAGGATACCAGAAATACCTCCTCCAAACTGTGTCAGTGCCTCTCCAGTATATTCCTATATTCTCTAGGCTTTTCTTCATCACAACACACATTCTTTCTAATTAAGTGACTTTGTGTTTATCTATCTCTTCACCCCCTCTTCCCACAAGTTCCTCGAAGCCAGGGCACGATTGTTTATGGCCACATTTGTGTGCCCTTTGTAAAATACAGAGTCACTATTCAATAAGCCACAGTTTATTGAACGAACAAAGGCATGAAAATTTGACTCAGTAACCCCAATGAACAAAAGAAGGATGAATTGGAGGTATCCGGGCAAAGAAAGAAGAATTATGATACAAAAAAATGAAACAGCTTAAGGAAAGACATGAACCTAGGAAGCAAGTGGTGCATTCAGGAAATGACAGGTAGACCTGAATAATCTGAAGCAGAAAGTTGAGGACTGAAAAACATTTACAATGTGCTTATAATCTATCAAGAAATACTCTAACTTATTGACTATATTGACTCAGGTAATGGTCATAACAACTTTTTGATATAAGTTGTATTATAACTCCATTTCACAGAAGGGGCAACTGAGACAAACAGGTGTTGAGAAATTTGCTCAAGATTACACAACCAGGATGTAGTGAAGCTGGGAGAGAAACCCAGACAATCAGCCTCTGGAATCCTTTCTGTGTACATGGACTTGAGAGAGCACTAATGACCGCCTTATGCAGACCCTTTAAGGTCAGGCTAAGGAGCTTGAATTTTTGTAAGTAGCCTACTGGAAGCCATTTAGTTGTGATAGCGACCTGGTTCGCTTTCATTTAAAGTAAGATTTGAGAGGTGTAAGACTGGAGTTGCAAATTTCAGCTGAGACATATCAGGAAGCCAGGAATTATAAATGAGGAGACAGATTTCATAAGTATTTGTGGGGTAAAATTGACAGGGCTTTATGCCAGCAGAGGGTGAAGAATGCAGAAATAAGATGAGTCAAGGGATGATACTTAGGATGATGGCTTAGGTGACAAGGTGGATGGTGAGGTCATTAACTGAGACAGGGAATCCAGGAAGAAAAAGTGAGAGGGGAAGATGATACATTTAGATTTCCCTATGTTAATTTCAAGATGCCTGGGGGCATTCACATGCAGATCTCCAAAAGGCAGTTGAATATTGAAGTCTGAGACTCAGGGAAAGGCCTCTGTTAGATTTAAAAAGTCGATCATCAGCACATAGGTGGAGGTTAACACATGAGAGCAATGAGCTTTTTATTGTAAAATGTGTGTCCACGAATTATTACCTGCCAGTGTGCACACAACTTTGGAAGCTCAATTATCAAAAGCCTTCCTGTGAGACCTTCTCAATTAGCTGAATCTGCAAAATATATTACAAGATGCTAATGTAGCTCTATTGGTTTCGGCCTCTAAATGTGTCCCCAAAGTCCTCAGCAGGAAAGAAGTAACAGAGTTTGCTTTTACAAATGCACTTAGAAAAGCAAAAACAAAATAAGATAAATATAAATAAAACATCTCCCCTTCCAAACATAGATGGTGTCCAAGGAGAAGTTGAATTCTGATGGTTTTCTTCCATATATAAAATTAGGCCACCTCAGTTTGCCCCACCTCTATATTTTTGGTTGTCACTTATAAAATCTTTGTGGCATTGCAAGAGGGCTTTGAGGAATTTCTCACAAGGGCAGACTTAATTAATGTTTCCAGCTGTGTGCAACTTTTCAAGCCCTAGGCAGTGAAGAGGAGCATATTAAATAGAAGGCCAACCTGTCTATATCCATTCAAGTTTAATAACTCTTTTTTCTTTTTAATTTTTTTTACATTTTTTTCTACTATGTCTAAGAATTAGCTCAAGGTTTAATAACTCCTCATCTCAGCTCAGGAAGGTTTTGAATTTGGGTAAAAACAAAGTAATGTTGAAACCCTTCCATGATTCATTTCTTTTTCAGACATTTTCCAAATTTGGGGCTCTAGTCGATTCTTGTATATTACTCTGTGAGCAAGACATGCATGTCCTCACAGAGAATGGGGCACTATCCCTGATAAAGAGTGTGGGAGTTGGATTTCTACAGCATCGATCACATGGCTTTAACACATGAGCAAGATGGCTGAGGCAGCAGAATGGGCTGGATCACAAAAATAGATTTTCTGTCTGAGGTTTAATACACTTTCTTTCTTTCTTTTTTTTTTCCTCAAGACTGAGTCTAGCTCTGTCGCCCAGGCTGGAGTGCAGTGGCACGATCTCAGCTCACTGCAACCTCCACCTCCTGGGTTCAAGTGATTCTTGTGCCTCAGCCTCCCAAATAGTTGGGATTACAGGCACTTGCCACCATGCCCAGCTAATTTTTGTATTTTTAGCAGAGACGGGGTTTCACTGTTTTGGCCAGGCTGGTCTCGAACTCCTGACCTCGTGATCCACCTGTCTTGGCCTCCCAAAGTGCTGGGATTGCAAGCTTAAGCCACCGTTCCCAGCCATTTAATACACTTTCATCATTATACTCAGTTTCCAGAAGGGCTTCTTGGAGTTAAGGAACATGGGTTTGGAAATCAAGAGATGGGTTTGAGGCCTGATGTAATGGTGATTTGAGTGTGATTTTGAATAAGCCATTTTTTCCATTAAGGATCTCCATTTTGTCTTTGGTAAATCAAGAACAGTGCAACACACCAGCCTTACCACTACTGAGTCATTTAGCTACCGCTGCAGAGCAAACCGTCCGCAAAAATCAGGGGCTTGACACAGCTATTTCTTATTAGAGTTCATGCAATTGCAGGTCAGCTGAGGTCTCTGGTTAGATTTGGCTTGGCTGGGGTAGCTATGTGAGACAGCTCTGAATCATGTCTCTCATTAATCTCCTGGAACCAATGGGCTAGCCTGAGAAATGTCCTTCTCCTGGTGGTAGCTAAACCATAAGATCACAACAGAAACACAAGACAGTTCTTGAGGTCAAGGCACAGATCAGGCATATATTCACTCTGGCCTTATTCTATTGGCCAACATGAGTTACATGGTTCTAATGAGAGTCACGGCAAGGGCACAAGGCAAAGGACATATATCCCAGCATGCATACTTTCATGCGCGTCCATGTGAAGAGACCACCAAACAGGCTTTGTGTGAGCAGTGAAGCTGTTTATTTCACTTGGGTGCAGGTGGGCTGACTCCAAAAAGAGAGTCAGCGAAGGGAGATGGGGTGGGGCCGTTTTATAGGATTTGGGTAGGTAAAGGAAAATTACAGTCAAAGGGGGATTGTTCTCTGGCGGGCAGGAGTGGGGGTCGCAAGGTGCTCAGTAGGGGAGATTTTTGAGCCAGGATCAGCCAGGAACAGGTCTTTCACAAGGTAATGTCATCACTTAAGGCAAGGACCGGCCATTTTCACTTCTTTTGTGGTGGAATGTCATCAGTTAAGGTGGGGCAGGGCATTTTAACTTCTTTCGTGATTCTTCAGTTACTTCAGGCCATCTGGGCGTATATGTGCAAGTATGTGCAAGTCACCGGGGATGCAATGGCTTAGCTTGGGCTGAGAGGCCTGACACATACCAGGAGGGGTGGAGAATTGGAGCCACCCCTAATGTACAACATTTAGGACAACAGTTAAAATACAAAAGTACTTTGCAATCAAATTTCAAAGATGTTCAATTAATCAAATTTATGTACTTATCTTTTGCCTAAAGTTTCAGCATTTGTAAAAAATCTATTTGTTCAGATCTACACTGTTTAATTAGCTGTTCTAATTGTTTCAGAAGTAGAATATTTTTTCATCATAACCACCACCACCACATAACACCTTGCATTTACATGAACCAACAAAAATCCTTGTTATTAGAACAAAAAGTTTTTTTTTAAGTAGGCCGATACAAGATGGTCAAAGGATATACAGAGACAATCTTTGTATTTTCTATGTCTGTTAGTAAATTACCTGGCTGACACCTGATTCTGAAGAAATAGCACTTTTCTTATTCTGTCCACATTTGAAGAGAGGAGATCATTGATACTTACTTGCCCGCTCTAATCATAAATGCCATAGGTCTAATTCTTTCCGCTTTGGGATCCCTGCATTATTCTGAAGACAGGCACTCTACCTGGACCAGCATGGTTAAACATCACTCAGACATCAGTGCACTCTCCCAAAGCTTTTTTCTCTAAGCTGAGCTCTCTGTGCACAAAGCGCTTGTGAAAGGACAGAATGTCAAAGACAGGAACAGGTTATGCATTTCTAAAGATAGCTGGAGAGAGTTTAAGCAGCATGTATATTTCTATCCTTATTCACAGCTTGTGTGTCTAGCTTCATAGTTAATTATAAGCATTTTATTTTAATTAAAGAAACAAACAATGACCCAGTGAGAGAATTTCTTTATTTTGAATTTTCTATTTTCTTCCTGCTCTCTCAGCCTGCCATTCTGATGGTGGAGAAATGGATATGGGCAGTTTAGCCACCTCACACAATCCCACTCTCTTTTGAGAGTGGCCTTGGAAACCAGCCAGATTGCATTGTTATCCTTCTGTCAATTACAAATGTGCCAGACACCCAAAGCATTGGGGAGGAAGTGCAATTATTAGAAGCTACCCAAGAGACTATCCCAATGTCATCCCTGACTTGCCAGGCGACCTTTAGAAAATCAAATGTGTAAAAGAGGGATGATAAATTGTTTTCTAGGCCAATCATGCAAATGAGTAGAAACATCAAAGGAGAAAAAAATTAGGGAAAGGAGAATTCCAAAGAAACCAATTTTTGTTCATGAAAGAATTGTCTTCTAATACAAAGAGAAGCATTCCCAAATAATGGGTAAAATCCTTCCCCCAGATATTGGTCATAATTTACCAACCTACTCCTATTCATGTGTGTTAATCCCAAATGCCTTCTTCTTGCCAAAACCCGTGTCTCTAACACCTATTTTTTCATTTTTGGTGAAGCATTAATGGTTTTATAAAATAACTTCCAAGATTCTTTACCCCAATGCCAGAAAAGCCTTTCTTTTCCCTTGGACATAGGGCTGTGGGGATGAGAGTGAGAACATAAATAGGAATGCAGACATATCTATTTGTTTATTATTCATGTGCCTATGGATATAGCAACTCCATTGTCCTGGTTGGGGTCCGCCACTGAGGGGATTATATTTTCAGAGCAAATATTAAAGGGAGAAATTATTCTTAGTCATCAAAGGATTGGCCTTCTTAGAATGTGTGCCAGTAGGAGATACTTTGAGCTACCAAAAGAGTTGGGTAAGAAGAAAGCCAACATGAATTGAACACCACCTATACACCCACCACTTTCTTTGGCATCTTACATATGTATCATTTAGTGAGAAACAGAATTGCTTAGAAGTTAAAATCAAATGCAAAATGAAAGTCACTGGCTAAAATTCTCTACCATGGACAGAGCCAATCTGGGCTTCATTGTATATTGTTCTTGAAGGACCTTGGATAAGTTAAAATTAAGTGAAATATTGGCCATTCTCAACAAGACATTCTCTTAGAATGATATGTGTCTTGCATGTTGCCAGATTGTGATGATAATTTTATGTGTCAACTTAACTAAGTAAAGGAATGCCCAGATAGCTGATAAAATGTTATTTCTGGGTGTTTGTGAGGGTGTTTCCAGAGAAGATCAGTATTTTACTCAGTAGACTGAGTAAACACAGTTCTCCCTCACCAATGTGGGCAGCCATCATCTTATCCATCGAGGGTCCAAATGGAACAAAAAGGTAGAGGAAGGGCCAATTATTTTTCTCTCTTTTTGAGTTGGGATAGCCATGTTCTCCTACCCTTGGACATCAGAGCCCCTGGTTCTTGGGCCTTTGAACTCAGATACTCACCCCAGAGCTGCCTCTCATCGCCTGCTGCTCCTCCCTGGTTCTCAGGCTTTTGGCCTTGGACAGGCAGTTGCACCATTAGCTCCCTTCGTTCTCAAACGTTTGGACTTTGGCTGAATTACACTATTGGCTTTCCTGGTTTTCCAGCACAGAAAGAGCATATCTTAAAATTTCCTGGACTTCATAACCATTGTGAGCCAATTCTCATAATAAATCTCCTCTTATATTTCTGTTATCCCATTGGTTATGTTTCCCTGAGGAACCCTGATTAATATACTGACCTTCACTCTTTGTATACTAAAATATTATAATTCACTTTTGAAACTAACCACCTGGAGTTAGTGTTAGACTCCCCATAGATTAAAGGGCATGATCTCCAACAAGACTGCCCTCACTTCAGATGCGAACAGCAAGTTAGAGGGTCCCCAGGCTACCTGTACTTTTGAACAATCCTGTGCCATACTAACTCAACAAAATTGCTTTGCACAAACATCAAAATTGATGACATGAACCTGATTTTATTATTGGAGTCCTGAGTTTCAGTTGCCCTCTTTGGTGGCATGGAAGAGTGTACCAAAGTGACCAGACTCTGTGAACATCTCAGGCCCTGACACATAACTGGGCTTCCCTGGGCAGAGACATTCCAGGGAATCTTCCTGTGGCTGTTGGAGAAAAAGCCTGTTCTGTGTGGCCTGAGGTGAAGAAGGACTCTAAAACCTATTCCCAAAATCTATGAAATCTGCCTGATGCATATGTTTTCCCTACCATTGTTACTCCGTATCACTTGCTATAATAAACTTTAGCCAATGAGAACAAACTGCTTTTGGGTCTTCTGGGTCCTTCTAGCAAATAACTGAATTTGGCATGGAGTGGGACTGTTGAAACACTGCCTAGCATTTGTTTCAGCTGATGGAAAAATTGTAGTACTATTTGTGTTTGTTGATTAGGCTTGTTTCTTCTTTGGTAACTTTACTGCCTTCTTTTTTATTCTTCCTGATAATTTATTACTAGGGTCAAGTTTTATATACAGTAGTGTCACCTTATTCATAATTTCACTTTCTGCAGTTTCAGTTACCTGTGGTCAGCCATGGTCTAAAAATATTAAATAGAAAATTTCAAATATAAACTATTTAAAAGATTTAAATTGTGTGCCATTCTGAGTAGCATGATGAAATCTCCAACTGTCCAGGTCCTTCTGCCTGGGATTTGAATCCTCCCTTGGTCCAGCATATCTCCACTGTATACTCTACCCGACCCTGGACAGTTAGTAGCTGTGTCAGTTATCAGACGGATTGTCTCATTATCACAGTGCTTGTGTTCAAGTAACTGTTATTTGACTTAGTAATGGCCCCAAAGTGCAAGAGTAGTAAAGCTGTCAATTTGAATATGCCAAATAGAATCCTTAAAGTGCTTCCTTTAAGTAAAAAGGTAAAAATTCTTGACAATAAGAAAAAAAATCATATGCTACAGTTGCCACCCCTTCAGATGTCCTTGCAGAAGTATTTTTTGTGTCAGGTTGCAGTGGCCTTTGTGCAAAGTTGAGGTTTTGGCAGAATCTTTAGTGATAGCCCTTGTTGTCAGGCAATCATGTGTGAGAACCCTCCCTTCATGGCTTTCTTAGACTCCATTTTGTCAGGGTTTGACCCAAGTGACTCCATTTTAATTCTGAGAAGTTTCATAGTTCTGAGTCAGAATGACCATGAAGCGGATCTTTTTTTTTTTCAGTATTACTTGATTTTTGAATCAGGTATTCAAAAATCAGTATAGTCCTGCTTTTGATTCTTACTAGACATGAAAAGCTGAATTTTTAAGCATTGTAAATTCCAGTTTCATCTTCTGTGTAGCAAGAATAGAAATATCTAACTTGCAGCATATTATTTTTTATTTATTTATTTTTTTTTAACTTTCGAGTGCAGGGGTACATATATAGGTTTGTTACATAGGTAAATTTGTGTCACAGGGGTTTGTTGTACAGATTATTTTGTTACCCAGATATTAAGCTAAGTATTTATTGGATATTTTTCCTGATCCTCCTCTCCCTCCTTTTACCTAGTCCTCAGTGTGTGTTGTTCTCCTCAATGTGCCCATGTGTTCTCATCATTTAGTTCCCATTTATAAGTGCAAACATGCGGTATTTGTTATTCTGTTTCTGTGTTAGTTTTGTATTTCTGCATTAGTTAGGATAATGGCCTCCAGCTCCATTCATGTTCCTGCAGAGGACATGATCTTGTTCTTTTTTATGGATGCATAGTATTCCATGGTGTATATATACCATATTTTCTTTCTCCAGTCTACTATTCATGGTCATTTAGGTTGATTCCATGACTTTGCTATTGTGAATAGTGCTACAATGAATATACACATGCATGTGTCTTTATGATAGAATAATTTATCTTCCTTTGGATATATACCCAGTATTGGGATTGCTGGGTTGAATGGTAGTCCTGCTTTTAGCTCTTTGAGGAATTGCCATATTGTTTTCCACAAAGGTTGAACTAATTTATACTCTCACCAACAGTGTATAAGAAATCTTTTTTTCTCTGCAACCTCACCAGCATCTGTTATATTTTGACTTTTTTATAATAGCCATTCTGAATGATATGAGATGGTATCTCATTGTGGTTTTGATTTGTATTTCTCTAATGATCAGTGATGTTGAGCTTTTTTCATATACTTGTTGGCCACATGTATGTTGTCTTTTGAAAAGTGTCTGTTCATGTCCTTTGCCCACTTTGTAATGTAATAGTTTGTTTTTTTCTTGTAAATTTGTTAAGCTGCTTATAGATGCTGGATATTAGACCTTTGTCAGATGCATAGTTAACTTGCAGCATATTTTAAAAGATAAATGAGATAATGCAAAACACTTAGCACGATGCCTAATAAAAAGTAGCTTGTGAAATGGTAATTTTAAAATGACAAGGTTTTGTTAGTAAGATTTCAAGCGGGCAGAAACCAAAGACCTCCTAAATAGACTTACCAAGTAGACAGAAATCTCAGGGAAAATGATACAAATAAAGATAGAAGCTCTGCCATTGCTTGCAAAACACGCGTGAGGGCTTTTATACTTAGGGCAACTATTCAGACTTCTTGTCTGGCTGTCTTTCTTATTAGACTTTCTTATGCTACTTTATGCTTATTATTTATGGATACTAACATCATTTGGGTCAAAAGCCACACCTTTGTGGTGTCCATTTCGTAGTACTTATCACATTGTACTGCAGAATCTTTCTGTCACCCTCACTACACATCCTAAGATAGAGAAGTTGTCTATTTGTGTTTATATCTACAGTGTGTGTTACAGTCTTTGACACATACTAGATATATACTACAAATTTGTTAAATGAAAAATGAATAATGCTCAAAGAAACGTTTGGTCTGGACTGTCTTCTTATCTGACTGGGACTCCACTAGAAAGCCATGTTCTTGAGAAATTAGTAATGATAACTTTTCTTTTTCATTTTAGGAGGTTTCATCCTCTCAGGATTAAACTCCTCCCAAATTAAGAATAATGATTTAAAACCATGATAAGAACTTAATGTAAGTCAGTTTTCTCTACCCTAGAAATAAATACTTTTAAATTCAGAAATCCACCAGGCATTTTTCCATGCACTGATGAATGCCATGATAGTAAATTAAATAGCAGAAATAGCTGCCTTCATGGATCTATCATTTTAGAAACAAAAGAAAGGACATTGTATTCTTAGAACCAGCTCATCTTTCTTTCTGCCTCATTCCCTACCTCTCCCTCTATCTTTATAGTAGTTGAAAATGCCAAAACGTAGGATTACATTTTGTCCTTTAGACTCTCAATATTTGAAACTTGTATGTAAGAAACAGGTGAAGAAATTATCATTAAAAGAAGAGATAAAATATTGAGTAACCTTTGTTTAAATTTCCACAAAGCCTCAGGTTTCATTGCAGTATAAAAGCCGCTGATGTAATGCTTGTTTGATTTGCGTAGCAGGAGCACAACGCAAAAATTCCTTGAGCAGGGAAAACAGCTGGTTTGCCAAATCTGCACATTTGGCTGTACAACTGGCTCTGTTGGTAGCTTCAGGCTAGCAATATTTTTTACTGACAATTTACATGCTGCTCCAGCCCAAGGTATCTGAAATGAAGTCTTCGCGTAAACACAGTTAGAAAAGAACTTGCCCCCAACCCTGGTCAGAACTCTGCTTTAAAAAAGAAATTCACACTGATCCATGGTGATGTGATAAGGTTGAGCCTTTACAGCAGAGATTTGCTGTGCAAGGCCTATTGTTTTATATGGCATTATGTAAAATATAATGTCAATAATCCATATTCTCTGTCTTATACCATTATTCACATAACAGTATACAGTGCCTACCTTAGCCACTTTGTAATCTGGGAACCCCACACACACATTAAAACAGAGATAACTGTGGAGGAACACGGTTGCATACAAATTGTGTTGTTCTGGCAGGGAGTTACTCCTCTGCTCCTCTCAGACAAAGCATTTTAATTCCTTGGGATTTTTTTTTTTAAGAATAAATAACATCATTTTCTTGGAGCTCCAAACTTCCAGCTGCTTATAAGGCTGATTTCATTGGCCGGGCGCGGTGGCTCACGCTTGTAATCCCAGCACTTTGGGAGGCCGAGGCGGGCGGATCACGAGGTCAGGAGATCGAGACCACGGTGAAACCCCATCTCTACTAAAAATACAAAAAAATTAGCCGGGCGTGGTGGCGGGCGCCTGTAGCCCCAGCAACTCGGAGAGGCTGAGGCAGGAGAATGGCGTGAACCCGGGAGGCAGAGCTTGCAGTGAGCCGAGATTGCACCAGTGCACTCCAGCCTGGGCGACAAAGCGAGACTCCGTTTCAAAAAAAAAAAAAAAGGCTGATTTCATCAAACTAATTAAAATTTCTTTGTGGCTAATCACTTTAGGGCTTAGTTAACTTCTGGAGAATGCATGAATATAATTGTAATTTTATCTGATTTTACTCTAACATGGAATTAAATAAGCATATTTTAAACCAAATATAAGAATGGTATATGGTGTCTTAGGGCTTGCATTCCATTCTGTTGAACAATTGATTATCCATATTATCCTTAGGTCCCAGGGTACAATGTGTAAATACATCACAGCGAGATATAAAGTGAGCTAGAAAAATAATTGAATTACATAGAAATTCTCTAGGGTGGTAGCAATCTATTATATCCATTAAAATTCAGAGATTGTTTGGCTGGGCGCGGTGGCTCACGCTTGTAATCCCAACACTTTGGGAGGCCGAGGCGGTCGGATCACTAGGTCAGGAGATTGAGACCACGGTGAAACCCCGTCTCTACTAAAAATACAAAAAATTAGCCGGGCGTGGTGGCGGGCGCCTGTAGTCCTAGCTACTTGGAGAGGCTGAGGCAGGAGAATGGCGTGAACCCAGGAGGCGGAGCTTGCAGTGAGCCGAGATAGCGCCACTGCACTCCAGCCTGGGCGGCAGAGCGAGACTCCCTCTCAAAAAAAAAAAAAAAAAAAAATCAGAGATTGTTAAAGCAATCCGAATTATCAAAAGTATCTTTAAATTGGGAGAATAGCAAATTGCATTGGGGGAGGTTCCGATACCAAAGATTTTATCATTTATAAAAACTTGGAACAATCACAGACCTAAACAAAAATTAGAAGTACACTAACAACTTTCTCGTGAACCATTTGAGGGTAAATTGCCAACCCAATGCCATATTACCACCTAGTAGCCTATAAACAAAGACATTCCCTCCATCACCTCAGCACACCCATCAGAATCAGGAAATTAGAACTGAAAAATTACTGCCATCTAATCCTCAAATCTCATTCAAGTTTCATCAATTGTCTCATTATTGCCCTTTGTAGCTAAAGGATCCAATTCAGAATCACAAGCTGCATTTAGCTGTGATGTGTCTTTAATATCGTTGAGTTTGGAGCTGTCTCTCTGTCTTTCCTTGAATTAATAACCTTCACACTTTTGAAGATCACAGCCTGGTTATTTTTAAAACCATCCTTCAATCTGAGTTCATGCGATGGTGCTTCATGGTTAGATTTAGAGGATGTGTCTTTAGAAAGAGTATCACTGAAGTGATGCTGTGTTCTTCTCATTGCATCCTGACATACCATGTGATTTCCATTGGTTTATTTCTATTTGTTCATTTTGGCCACTTGATTTAGTTGGTGCCTTCCAATTTTCCCCAATGTAAAGTTACTTTTTCCCCTTATAATTAATATTTATTTTATTGGGAGATACTTAAAATTGTATAAATAGCTCATTCTTCATAAAACTTTCAATGAATTCTTTTATTTACATTTGTATGGACTCATATGTTTCCTGCTTTATCCAATTGTTTACAATCTATTGCTATACTCATTTATTTTCATGCTATATGGTCTCAGATTTGGCCAATGAGAATTCCTTCTATCTGGCTTCTTTACCCTCTTGACCATTTTTTTTTTAGTGCTTTCATATTTTTTGGCATAATGAGATGTTTTAGGATTACTTTGCACTTTCCCTTTCTCAGCCATGGATTTAACCATTTCTTCATGGAGCTCCAGAATGATATTTAGAAGCCAAGATCTGTGTGCTAAATGTGCTTATTTGTATTGGAGTGTCACCATTCACAGGCCCTTGAGGGAAAACAGCTATGCAATACACGTATGCATACACAAAATACATTCATGTTTTTATCTACATTTATTTGCATCCCTGTCACATATACATTGAAAGCCATGAGTTCACAGCAATTCCTATAATTTCAATCCAACATCCTACAGTTCCATCTAGTTTTTCCCC
Organism: Nomascus leucogenys; assembly: GCF_006542625.1. Taxonomy (NCBI): domain Eukaryota; kingdom Metazoa; phylum Chordata; class Mammalia; order Primates; family Hylobatidae; genus Nomascus; species Nomascus leucogenys. Next base: position 65,046,388 of record NC_044401.1, on the reverse strand, counting down.
TTCCCATATTTGTATATCCATGTCTCTGATAGTGAGAAAACTATATCCCATTATTTTTAATTGATTTGCTTATTTGATCAATCCCTCTGCATCTAATGTCCTGCCTTTGCTGTTACCTTCTCTCCAACATGAATGCCCTCCACACCCTACTCTGACACCATGATTGGTGTCCCTGTATGTGAACATGGTCATCACCCTAGTTGGCCCTTCTGCACTGATGGCCTTCTGAACCCAGCCAGGCTTCAACATTCCCTGCAGAATTTCCTGCTACATAGACATCCTGGGGCACCCTTCACTAGAAAAATGTGGCTCCCTCCCATTATTGCCACAGATATTTACTTTGTTCTATTCTACATAAGGATTAAGATTAAATTGATATACAGGAAAGGAAGGACAAGGGAAGGGGAGGAAAAGGGAGAATGAATGAGGAAGGGCTAAGACATCCTTTCAAGATCCAATTTATTCCAATATATTATTGTATACTGGCAATATACAACAGAATGTCATAATGCATTCACATTTAATCTTGATCATGTATAAAATTTCTATAACCTTGGATGCTCCCATGTCTCTAAAAAAGATCAAATATGTATTTTTCTTGAACTTATAACATTAATGAGTATTTAACTTACATCACTTTTATTTTGCCAGCTCAGTGTCAAGAATTCATTTAAATGGCAGACATCAATGTGCACTTTAACACTAAACCATGAAAATATATACTCACTAGAGTAAATCTAAGCCATTATTCAGAGACATTTTAATTCCCGTCGTTCATGTTGCTATCTATCTCACAAATATCAGGGAACAAGTCTTCATTTTTGCAACACTGGTTTGTTGTCATATGTAAAAAGATTGTAATTAAGAGCAAACAGATACTGCCATAATTTAAAGCAATATGATTTATTTTCAATGGACACTAGCATGTTATAAAGCAATTTATAACATCAAACAAAGCCATAATGTTTCAGAATGGGTCACTTAGTATATTATATTATGGCACTTTACTTATTAGAGCTTTGAAACTATTATGAAATTTTCTCAGCCAGCACTTTTTTCTTTGCAAGAATCCTTGTTCTTTTTTTTTTTTTTTTTTTGCATTTCCAGTGAAGTGAATCTGTTTCAATATTTAATCACTGTCTGAGTTTAGCAGGTATAAAAGATTTATGGTTTTATCTCATTATTAATATATTTACATAGTGCTTTTTTCTTTATTAGTGCCTAGGCTGAATAAATAATAATAATAATAATAAAATAGGTAAGAAAAGGAGAGGTGGCATTTTCTGTTTAATTGTCCTAGATTGTTGAATGAGATTTTTGGATGTAGCATACATCAATTTTAGAATAAAATTAGATTTGAATGTGATTAGTGTCGACATCATGCTGTCCAAAAAAGAGTTTATTTTATCAATTATAACTGTTTCTTATGAAGTCAAGTTCTTGATTTGTGATTTCATTTTATAGTGTTTGGAGACCCTTGCTAAATATGTCATTAGGAGACAAAAGCTCAAATCTCTTCACCTTCTTACTACAGTAATGTTTCATTTTAATTTAAATTCAACTCATAAAACGTCTCTGTCCTTTTATAAACAAGGTGACAAGATAAGTTCAATTCAGCCTACTGAAAAAGTGTTCCTAGAATTAAAATACTGCCAAAGTATTTTAGTCTTCCTCTCAACACATCTGGCAAGTTTTTTGGTTTTGTTTTGTTGTATTTTGTTTTGTTTTGTTTTTCTGAGATGGAGTCACCCAGGCTGGTGTGCGGTGGCATGATCTCAGCTCACTGCAACCTCTGCCTCCTTGGTTCAAGCTGATTCTCCTGCCTCAGCCTCCCTAGTAGCAGGACTACAGGTATGTGCCACCACGCCCAGCTATTTTTTGTATTTTTTAGTAGAGACTGGGTTTGGCCATATTGGCCAGGCTGGTATTGAACACCTGACCTCAAGTGATCCTCCCGCCTCAGCCTCCCAAAGTGCTGGGATTGCAGTCATGAGCCACTGTGCTCGGCCATATCTGGTAAGTTTGAAAATAAAAACCCAGTCACTGAGACCATTCAGTTACCTCTGGCCTTCTGCTGTCCCCGTCACAGCTACTTGGAATACTTGGGTTACTTTTTGATTCATAAGCGATATCTCATCATAGTCCTGAATTGACCAGCTATTACTGATGAAGAAATAAAATCACATTTAGCAAACCTCTATCTTTCTCAACAATCATTGAAACAGCTGTCTCCAAATCTACGTACATATCCCCTATATACTTCTTTGTTATTGTTCCATTTTGAAGAGTTGTCATTTTAAAACTAAGAACTAGAAGACATTTTTTTCTCTATTTCTTTGCCCCCCAAATCTTCTAAACTTGTGTAAAACATTTTAGCCATACCACAGACTTCATTTGGTATTTGTATTGTGGCTGGTATTGGTGCACAAGAAATGAAATACTATCTGAGAAAGTTCTTTGTAAAACAATAGGACTTTGCTACTCTTTAGAAATGGGTGAGGATTTGAGGTGAGTGAGATTGTGGCGTTCATGCAGTTGGTAGACTCAAATCATGCTGGCTCCCTGCTGAGGAATCCTGGGTCCTGATTCACCTAGGTTGCCTAGCTACTTTCCCTCTTCTCACTTCAATGCTCTCTCAGGACCTGAGGAGAAACTGAACCTTATTTCCAACCTTTCTTGTCTCTTCCACCAAACACTTGTTTAAATTCACCAATACTATGACCTATTTTCTTTTCTTTTTTTTTTTTTTTTTTTTTTTTTTGTTGAGACAGAGTCTCGCTCTGTCGCCCAGGCTGGAGTGCAGTGGCGCAATCTCGGCTCACTGCAAGCTCCGCCTCCCGGGTTCACGCCATTCTCCTGCCTCAGCCTCTCCGAGTAGCTGGGACTACAGGCTCCTGCCACCACGCCCGGCTAATTTTTTGTAGTTTTAGTAGAGACGGGGTTTCACCGTGGTCTCGATCTCCTGACCTCGTGATCCGCCCGCCTCGGCCTCCCAAAGTGCTGGGATTACAAGCGTGAGCCACCGCGCCCGGCCTACTATGACCTATTTTCTCTGGACCTTCTTCCCTAAAGCTACAGTAGAGTATTCCCTGATGTATTAAAGGATGCTAATGTGTGAATGGATGGAACTCTATTAATGGGGTCAGATGCAAAGAGACACTGCCTTAAATGACATAAGGGACCCTAATAGTGGCCATTTCAGGCCAGGTAGACCAATACTTGGAAGACAACATACTTCTGAAAGACTCAACTTTGCTACCAATAATAAAAGCCAGTCCAAACAGAAAAGACCTTTCTACATAAAAACTATAGTATTCTTGTTCAACAGAACACAGTTGCATGCCCAGCTGAGTCAGGAGAGCCAGAACGCCTGGATTCAACTCCTGACTTTGAAAAAATTATTTCACTCTTCTGTGCCTCAACCTCCTCATGTGAAAGATGGAGAATCAATAAATTAGAAGTGTAAGGACAATGTCAGAAGCTATTATTTTTAGTGGCAGAATAACGTATTCGTTTAAAAAAAGGGTGGGGGAGGGGATTAGGACAAGACCCAATACTCAAATCCTGGCCATCTATGACAATTGGTGAGGTGTTGGCAAGGTTGCTTTCCTCCTCAGAGCCCTAGAATTTTTCATCTGTAGAACTAGAACTATCATGATACCTCCTTCGTAGGGTTACTAGAAGATTAAGGAAATACATATAAGAATACTTTATCATCATCTGCCCCATAGTAAGAGCATGACAAACATTAGCTCTCACAATAGAAACACCTGAATTCAAATAGTATTATTGTACTTTATTAATAAAGGTACCCAAATCTATATAAGGTAGAGAATAACAATAAATATTTCTACTGAATGCATTACACTATTTCTTTTAGCCCCTCCTTTTTACTTGCTTTGTGAACAAAGTAAAAATAAATCAAGTAAATAACTCTCTTTTTAATATAAAAGGCATTACACCAAGAGCAATATGGATAAGGAAAAAAACAGGTGAATTCATTCAAAATGCATTAACTTCAGAATTGGTTCTGAAAGGGCTAATTGTAAGTCTCTTTTTACATGTGTTATGTTCACAGGTGGTAAACACTGCACTAATAAAAAAGGACCCCATGCGAAGCACCGTGGATGCTCTGCCAGAACGAGTTTGTGTGGCCATACTAACAGCTGAAGCATTAAGTTCTTATATCGGGTTAGAAAGCAACATTTCTCTCACTTAAGGAGCCAAAGAATATTTCTGTTTCCTGAAAGTAGATTATGACCCACAAATTAGGAGTTTCAATGAAATATTTACCATTGACACGAACAAAAAGTTTATTTTATTTTTATTTTAAATTCATTTTAGTGGTAGACTGGAACACGAAAGACAAACACTCGTGATTTGAAGGCTTCCATTCACAGTGTATACATTACATATGCTGCTGGACTCAGGACAATAAAAATAATTTCCTGTTGCTGCTGCTGGTACTCTACTACAACTATTCATATTTCTTCCACCTAGTATTGATTAATCTTTTATGATGGACTAGCTAGGCACTTTACATGTATTAACACGTTTGATTATCACAACAACCCTATCATGGAGACTCCGTTATTAATCCCATTTTAAAGATAAAAAGACTAAGGGACCAATACATTGAATACCTTTTCCAAAGGCCTCCAGAAGAAAACATCAGGTAGTTTGACTCAAAAGTATTCTTATGCTCTACCACGTCTCTATATTAAACTTGAGGCATTCTGAAAAAAATTAAATATTGTTCCTATTGAATTTTTTTCTCTCTTATTCCTTCTAACTGGACAAGAACCTATACCTTCAAGTGTTGTATGCGTGTGTGTGTGTGTGTGTGTGTAAAATTTATAGCTCGAGACAATGATGTCTATTTTCTATTTAATGGTATGTGAAATCAGCTGGCTGTCTTGGTCTAGTAGCCGAGACACAGGTGCTCACATTACAAAATAAATAGTGGCAGAGATTGAATGGGCATTTACGGTAGCAGGCACTGGGAAGAGAGAAAGAAAGGTGAAGACACTGTAAATTTAATGCCTTCACCTTAGCAGAGGTCTCTGTTGTCTGGCATCATGGGTTCATGGAATAAGTCTGCTCTTGCTTGCTAGAAGGTTGTCTCTATCTTTCTTAATGAACGACTTGATAGTGGTACAAAATGTGCAAAAATTTGTCCTCGTCTCAAAAACAAAAAGAATGGCAAGATAGAGATGGAGGATGAAATAGCATCTGTTGGAAACTATTAGTACCTAATTAGTCCTGAACAAAGGTATTTGTGAGGTCCAAACCCACTTGTGCCCTGTTTTTCTACACCCTCATGGTAATTGGTATGACTTTCACAAATTAAAGAAAAAGACACCCAGTTGACAAGGGAACTGAAGGTGGTGAAGACCTACTGGCAGGCTACAGCATTTCAACCCAGGAGTTAATTCTGAAACTCTTTCACCATCAGTGTAAAATTTTTCATCTATAAATTCCCACATACAAAGAAAAGGAAAGGGAAGGGAAACAGCCTTTTTAGCCAGGGCAATTTATTAGCATTGCTCAAGTCTGTGCAAGAATGTAAACTAGGACTTTTGTGAAATGTCTTGTAATATATTCAAATCAGTTCTTCCAAATCCTCATGTTCTTTTTGAGCTGATTTAGTTGCACATTGCTCCTGGGAAAACCCAGGAAGAGGGTTTGTGAACTGCATACATCTGTAATCCAAATGATAGCAATTTACTGTGAAATGTTTGACAAATATTGGCAGGCTGATTATTTACCAAAGCTATTCCTGCTTTTGAATAAAAAGAGGACAATTTATTAATTAAATTGGGAGATAAAGGCTTCATTACACTGCTGTTATTAAAATCTGAGAAGCCACCTGTCTCTTGCTTCTTAATCTCATCCAAGATTCCCGTTAAGGGTAAAAAAAAAATTGTAATCAAGCTGCCACAAAGAGGAAATGAATTGTTCTATATGTGCTCGGTCTGTAAGTTATGAATTTTGTTAATTCATGATAGCTATTTACATACATACACGCAAAAGTTTCTTAGTTATAAAACTCTGTATGTAATTTCCAAAAGCCACTATTGCCTCTATTTTGAATCCATTCTGACTAAATGGTATTATAATAGCTAGTGCCTATTAAGTACATAGGGCATGCCATGAAAAAGCTTGATAGAAATTGATTTAATCCTCCAAACAGCTCCATTTAAAGAGTAATATTATCACCACCACTTTTACAAAGGATAAGACTGAGGTACAGGGTAGTTAAGAAACTTGTCCAAGGTCACACAGAAGTAATTATCAGAAGAGAGGCTGGGACTCCAAGCCCTCATTCTGAACTTCAGCAAAATGAATTAGGCTCTCAACAAATATTTAAAATGAGCTCAACTACTATTTTCTAAATGTGGAATGACAATTATGAAATTCATTACTTTGGACTCCATTTAGACCTCCTCTGTCAACGTAACTCGTTTTTTAAAAAATTCATATAACTATATTTTCATCCAGTTATTGCCTATACAATGACTTCTCAAAACATAGCAGAAAAAGAATTTTATAAGACTAAGTTTCACAAATGTGTAGGAGTGGCAGAGGGTGGATATTTAGACAGCCAGTCTCACTCCTTTTTTTCCTAAATAGTCACTTCTTAAGTAGACATTGGTCTCCTTTAAGCTAACAACTAGAATGATTCAAGAAAAATGCTAGTGAAGCACTATCAGGAATATCTTAATGATACCATATCATACTAGGAAGGTAATTCAGAAATGAGCTGCCTTCATTGTCCATCATGCCCCATTTAATGCCTAATATCTTTGACAGAACTATTTAGCCAATGCGAACACTTCCTCATAGTATGGCCCATTCCTTCTTTGAACAGTTTTAATTATTTCAAGATACCTCTTACATGAAACCAAATACTGCTTTCTTTTTTTTTTTTTTTTTTTTTTTTTTTTTTGAGACGGAGTCTCGCTCTGAAGCCCAGGCTGGAGTGCAGTGGTGCAATCTCGGCTCACTGCAAGCTCCACCTCCCGGGTTCACGCCATTCTCCTGCCTCAGCCTCTCCGAGTAGCTGGGACTACAGGTGCCCGCCACCACGCCCAGCTAATTTTTTGTATTTTTAGTAGAGACGGGGTTTCACCATGGTCTCGATCTCCTGACCTCGTGATCCGCCCGCCTTGGCCTCCCAAAGTGCTGGGATTACAAGCGTGAGCCACCGCGCCCGGCCCCAAATACTGCTTTCTTCACACCCCATGTATTCTTCTCTTTCTTGATTGTGTGTGGGAATGGTGACCACTAACCCAAAGAATCCAGCAAAGGTGATGAGATGTTTTTTCTGTGGCTATGTTATATAGGATTGCAAAATCTGTCTTGCGGGGAGACAGGGTCCCTTCCTGGCATTGAGGAAGCAAGCTGCCATGCAGTCAGATGCCCTGTAGAGGGGACAGCATGGTGGCCTTTAGTCAATAGCCCACAAGAGACTAAGGCCCTCTGCCCAACAGGCTGCAAGGAACTGAATTTTGTCAACAAACACATGAGCTTGGAAGCAGATCCCTCCCCATCGAGATCTGATAAAACTCCCATTTTGGCTAACAACTTCATTGCAGCCCATGAAAGATCATGACATAGAAGATGCAGTTAAGCTGTCCCTGGATTCCTGACCCACAGAAACTGTGAGACAATAAATGAGTGCTGTTTTTAGTGTCTAAATTTGTGATGATTTTGTTAGGCAGCAATAGATAACCAAAAACTACGTATCACAGTTTGAATGCTAATTCCCCTCAAGAGGCTTCATTAAAAATAATAAAATTATATTAGTATTATTAGTTCTATCACAATAACAATAGTCAGCCCTTTATTGAGTATCTACTATGTGCCAGACACTTTGACTTCACCAGATTCTTTCCCCCTTCCTCCACTCTCTTTTTTTTTAAAGTTTCAGGATACGTGTGCAGGATATGCAGGTTTGTTACAAAGGTAAACTTGTGCCATGGTGGTTTGCTGTACCTATCAACCCATCACCTAGGTATTAAGCTCAGCATGCATTAGCTATTTTTCCTGATGCTCTCCCCCACCCTCCCTCCCCCAAGAGACCCCAGAGTGTGTTGTTCCCCTCCCTGTGTCCATGTGTTCTCATTTTTCAGCTCCCACTTATAAGTGAGAACATGGGGTGTTTGGTTTTCTGTTCCTGTGTTTGTTTGCTGAGGATAATGGCTTCCAGCTCTATCTATGTCCCTGCAAAGGACAAGATCTCGTTCCTTCTTATGGCTGCATAATATTCCATTGTGGGTATATACCATGTTTTCTTTATCCGGTCTATCATTGATAGGCATTTCGGTTGATTCCATGTCTTTGCTATTTGTGAATGGTGCTGCTGTGGACATATGCTTGCATGTATCTTTATAATAGAATGATTTATATTCCTTTGGTTATATGCCTAGTAATGGGATTGCTGGATTGAATGGTATTTCTGTCTTTAGGTTTTTGAGGAGTCATCACACTGTCTTCCACAATGGTTGAACTAATTTACATTCCGACTAACAGTGTAAAAGTGTTCTTTTTTCTCTGCAACCTTGCCAGCATCTGTTGTTTTCTGGTTTTTTAATAATTGCCATTCTGACTGGCGACTTCACTAGATTCTATACACAAATCATCTCATTTGTTTTCATAAGAACCTTAAAGAAAAGGCATTATTAGTATTTCTAGTTTAAGAAACTGATGGTCAGAGAACACAAGTAACTGAAGGTCATATGACTAGAATGTAAGGAAACTGCATTTAAAGCCAAGCCTTTTCACTGTGCCTTGCTGCTGCCTAATTCATTGGTTGAAATAAACACAAACAAAAATAAAAAATTTGGATTTAATTTTTAAAAAACCAGGACTGGGCACAGTGGCATGCATCTGTAATCCCAGTGATTTGGGAAGCTGAGGAGGGTGGCTTGCCTGAGCTCAGGAGGTTGAAGTTACAGTGAGCCATGATTGCATGCCTACCCTCCAGCCTGAGTGACAGAGTAAGACCTTTTCTCTCAAAAACAACGACAACAACAGTTATTAATATTTAATGTTATTAAAATGTTTCTCTTTGGCAAACATGGTTCTAGGACTCAGACGGCTACTGGTATATCACAATCATGCGATGGCACATCATATATTTGGATTTGAATGGTTTACTTCTCATTACTACCACCCCACCCCTATCCCTCACCACATCTTACCTGCAGTAGACTAAACTTTCCCAGTACTTCAGCCACTTTCACCATTTTATGTAGAATGTTTTCTTTTCTACTTTTTTTTTCTTTTTTTGGGGGGGGAGATGGGTTTTACTTTGTCACCCAGGTTGGAGTGCAGTGGTGCCATCACTGCTCACTGCAGCCTTAACCTCACAGGCTCAAGCAATCCTCTTGCCTCAGCCTCAGCTAGGACTATAGGCATGCACCTGGATACTTAAGAAAAAAAAAAATGTAGGCTGGTCTTGAACTCCTGGCCTTAAGCATTTCTCCCACCTTGGCCTCCCAAAGTACTGGGATTACAGGCATGAGCCACCACAATCAGCCTACAATGTTTTCTTGAATTGCTTTTACTTTCATTTTGGCTTCTACTCAGTATTTCTGTAACTTTTATTTTTTATATCTCTTTAACAATGTGGTATCTTAACCAAAACATAAAATTGAAATACTATATGCCAAACTGATAAAAATAAAAGAACTTGACAATATCGGCTGGGCATGGTGGCTCACCCCTGTAATCCCAGCTACTCAGGAGGCTGAGACAGGAGAATTGCTTGAACCCAGGAGGCGGAGGTTGCACTGAGCCAAGATTGCGCCACCGCACTCCAGCCTAGGCGACAGAGTGAGATTCCGTCTAAACAAAAACAAAAACAAAAAACAAAACAAACAAACCCCCCCCAAAAAAAGAACTTGTCAATATCACAATGAATATTATTTTCCTTTTAGAAACTGACATATCTAATTGACAATATAACCGAATGAAGAAAGTGAATATGAATAATAGGATTAATATGCTTCGTACAACTAATAGGTATAACTTAATTGTTTTTAACTCTAAAAAGTAATAAATAATGTATTTTAAAACACATTTTAAACTGACAAAAGATGATCTTTATTAGGACCAAAATAAAAATCTCAATATAGTCTCCAAAAGAGAAATGATATAGACTTAAAATTAAAAAAAGTGGTAATAAAGTTAGACAATTAAAAACTGAAGAATCATCAAATATCATGCCTTGAAAGATTATAATAAACACACACTTCTAAATAAGTCTTGAAAAAATGAAACATATTTATGTGTGTGTGTGTGTGTGTGTTTACATAAATGAAGTTTCTAATTATTTGGAAATGTAAAGTATTAAGAGCACTACAACACCCCTTGCAGAAAGAAGCCAAGGTTGCATCAAGAAAAACATTTATAATGTTAAGAGCAAACACAGATAAGAGAAAAAAATTAAAAATAACAAGTATAAAGTAACTTTAGAAAGGTAGGAGTACAACAAAGGAAAATCAACCAAGTGGGTGCATTAACAAAGGTAAAAGTGTAAATTAATCACACTATATAAAATGGAATGCCCCCACAAGAATGTGAGACGCCATCTGCCATTGATAAGGACAAAGTATGTCCCTTCAGGGTCTAAATTTACTGGAGCCTTTGGTCACATTTTTGTTAGATTCCAGGATATTGTTGTCCTATATGTTGTAAACAGAAACAACCATAGTGAATCTTCAATTGGTATTTTTTTTGTCGTATTTTAGTACCAACATACGGGGAAAGCTTAGAAACAAGTGTTTTGTCTGTTAATGAATTTTAAACCTCAGAGATTTCAGTTGTTAAAGACCTTCCTTTATTATCAGCCATGAAAATTAGTATTCAGAAAGAATTTTGAAAATCGATTATTCTTAAGTTTCATAATCATAAATTGGGGGATGAATTTTTAACAATCATTGTCCCAAAAATAGTTCCACAAATACATTGGTGCTATTAAATACTTTTATGTATCCATTTCCCTTCTCAAAAGGCCTTCCTTTAAGCCACTTTTCCTACAGAGACATTTCACTTTAACATGAAAGTCATAGTGTGTCTCCTCTAGAATATTCACAGATGATTGTCTTCATTTATCAGGAACACATATTTAAACAGTTGGCACTATTTCAGTTTTCCTTGTGAAGCAGAAGTATTCATCATACTAGTTGAGGCTTATATTACCCTGTAGCAAAGCAATTTATCATATCCCTACATCAGCAACTTCTTTGATTATTAAAATTATCTTGCAGAGGTACACTTAGTTGCACACAAGCTGCTATCTAATGAATTTTCTTTATTATTTGACCTGAAGTGCAAGGAACCTATATATTAAGACATATTATTCAAAAGCGGTGATAGAGCATGCAGAACCAGATTAATTAAACTCATATCTGGAAATACTTTAGCAGAATTTAATACTTGGCATATATAAGCGAACAACCCTCAGGAAATACCAGTGTGAATCATTTTTTCTCCTTTAGAAATAATTTTTATTTCCTAAATTTGGTCTGCTGTAAAATGGTAATTTGTGAAGCTCCACAATTATTGGTTCAATTTTGAATAGTAATTATAACTAAGGGTATGTGTAATTGACTCAAGTTACTAATGACCACCCTCTTCCTAATTATTCAATATTATTTCAGCTAATATTTATTAAGCATTCTTTTGTCAGCCTGACACTGTGCTGCTTTCTTTCAGAGATGTCAAAGGGGTTTATATGTTTCTTCTGGCTTCAAGGAGTTTGTAATCTAACTGGAGAGGGAAGATTCACCCATGGAAACTATATGGGCATCTAATTTCTCCTCCATGTGATATCTCTAATAGCCAGCCAGGTTTAGATTTATTATCCAAAAAATATGATTTCAGGTTTCCAAAGGTAGCCAAAAGGATCACACCTCAATGTTCAATTCTTTTCAAGCTTCTGCTTGCATCATGGTGGCTAACAACCTATTGGACAGGACAATTGACATAGTGATGCCCAAATTTTAGGGGTAGAGAAAGAAACTGCACCTCTTGATGGTGGAGTGGCAAAAGGTCCTGCATAAAGAGATAATGTATCCATCTTTGAGAGCCTCCCATTACAATTAAACTAGAATTTTTGGAGGTGGAATAAGGACAGAGAATTTTTTAAAAAGCATTTTAGGTGACTCCAGTATGTAACCAATCTGAGGGCCAGCTGTTTTGACCAGTGCTTCTCAAACTCTGGTGTGCATCAGAATCACCTGGAAATCTTGTTAAACTACAGATTTGAGGACCCCATCCCCAGGGACACTGATTCAACACCTGTGGCGTTAGGGCCTGACACTTTGCAGCTCTAACAAGCTCCCAGGTGATGCTGATGCTACAGGTCCTTTATCTATATTTTGATTAGCATTAATTTAAACCATTATGCAAAATTAATTATATGTATGATATGTAATATGTTTCTATTCATTTGGCTGAATTCCTGTGAACAGTTTGTCAATTTTACAAGTTGGAAAAGTTAAATCTCCCATATCATACACAGGGACCAATCTTATCATATGACCAGGAAAATGGGGAGAAGTCCCTCATCAGCAGTTCAAAGTTAAGTATTTGAGTATCATGGGACACTTGATACTGTCCCTGCATTAACCTCCTGCCTTGTTTCTTGTAACTCACTTCCTGGGCTCCCCCTACGCATCTGTTTTCATTCTACTACTGCACTATGGCTGTTTTATTCTTGGTACACTCGATCCATCCCTGTGTTCCCAACTGGGAATTGAGATCTTGCCTTGTTCTCCACATTGATTTAAAGAACTAAGCCTTCCCAGTGGCTTTCTGCCACTAGATTTTACACATCCAACCTGCCAGCTTCATATTGTGTTTGCCTTCTGGTTTTCTCTTTGTGCTGGTTGTTTTCCTTTGGCTCTCCCCAGACCCACGCTCCCGCTTTCTCTGCTCTATACCTGCCACGGAGGTTGATCTCTTATATAATATATTGCATCACTGGGGATTTCTTGCTGCCTGGTTTCCTGTACACAAGGGGTTCTCAGAGTAAAGTTCCTGGACCACCAGCAGCATTACCATCACTTGGAAACTTTTTTCATTAGAACTGCAAATTTGGCTGGACATGGTGGCTTATGCTTGTAATCCTAGCACTTTGAGAGGCTGAAGCAGGAGAATTGCTTGAGGCCAGGATTTTGAGACCAGCCTGAAAGGAAAAGAAAAAAAGAAAATTAAATAAATAGAACTAAAAATTTTAGGGCACCACGTCAAGACTAGTAAATCAGAAACTCTGTAGGTGAGGCTCAGCAATCTATATTTCAACTAGTCTTTCCGATGACTCTGATGCATGCTAAAGTTTGAAAACCACTGACATAGGATATAGCTGATGCCAGGCACTGGTAGGTCTATATACAGACAGAGTAGAAGGTCTGTTTCTTCCCTTGATTCCTTCCTGCTCTGGGCTGCATTTTCTTACAGAGTCTCCATGCCTCCACAACTTAAAGCTCTTAACAGGCAGCCTTTGCTCCAAAATTTCATTTCACTCTGGTCTCCAATAATATTATTTCCTCCTCTCCACACTTCAAGTTTAAGAGTTTTAACAGCTTCCTGCCATTGCTACGGTCTAGGCCTCAACATCCGTTTTTGTTTTCTTTAACCTATGTACATATCAGTAAATATTCCCATTCTTAATATCTCCTAAACTGTTGATTATATTCTGTTTCCTGCTGGCACCCTCAGGCACTGCTGCCTGTGGATTTCCTTTTCCTAGCCTTCTTTATCCTGAGTCCTCTCACCCCAAGGACCGCTAGGCCTCAGATCAATGAATGAAATAATAAAGCTTGATATACAAGTTGGGAATAGAATGTTACTTACATGAAAGTGTGGTTTCTTATAAAGGCAATCTTGAGAGCATGAAAGCATTACAGTTCATGAAGCCAGAAAAACAGAGCCCTTCCTGGAGTTCCTAAAATCTCATTGCACAGGCAGCCTCTCAGCGAGTACACATACATGCTATGATATACATGTATTGTGTGTGCGTGATGTATGTGTTGTGTATAAGTGTGCGTGCATAAAAGGGGTGGGGGAGAAAGAAAGGAAGAAAGGGAAAAAATGAGCATCAAGATTTTCTGGCAAAATAAGTAATGAAACCCTGTTAATCTCCTGGCAGCTGCTTCTGATGTCAGAATACGTTTGTCAAAAAAACAATAGAATCTGGTTTGAAGAGCTCTTCCGTTTGGGGAAAAAAAGAAAAAGTGAAACTTAGCAAGAATGTGAACTAGATCATAAACTCAACTGGGTACTAATGAAGATGGTATGCTTCCAATTTCAGTGGTCTTTCCTGGTCAACAATTTTGTGCTTGTTTTTGTTGTTTGTTTTGTTTTCTTTTTATTTTTTCTTTTCCTTTTTTTATTTACTGATTTTGAGACAGGGTCTCACTCTGTCACCTAGGTAGGAGTGCAGTAGCTTAATTATGGCTCACTGCAGCCTCGGCCTCCTGGGCTCAAGCAATCCTCCCACCTCAGCCTCCTGAGTAGCTGTGTCTGAGTCGCTGAGACTGTAGTCAGCCAGCATGCCCAGCTAATTTTTAATTTTTTGTAGAGACAGGTTCTCACTATGTTACTCAGGCTGGTCTTGAACTCCTGAGCTCAAGCGATCCTCTTGCCTTGACATTCCAAAGTGCTGGGAAAATAGGCATGAGCCACTGCATCTGGCCTTGTTTCATTTTTAATCTTTTCTGTGTGAAAGCACTCAGAAGTGGTCAGAGGTAATAAAAAATACTCACACAGCAGATAATTTCCTTTGAGGCAGGCCACCAGTGGCAAAAATGAACTTGGCGCCACATGTAAGAAATGGTCTTAAACACACCCAATTTAACTTCGGGCTTGACTTTAGCTTAGGATTGAGGTAAGAAAGAGCTGTAGGTACACAAAGATGGTCTTCTAAACTTTCTACAATCACGCCAGTTGTCGTGGCTCATGCCTGTAATCTCAGCACGTTGGGAGGCCAAGGCGGGTAAATCACTTGAACTCAGGAGTTTGAGAGGAATCTGGGCAAAGTGGTAAAACCTTGACTCTACCAAAAATACAAAAAGTTAGCACAGTGGCGTGTGCCTGTGGTTACAACTACTCAAGAGGCTGAGATGAGAGGATCGCCTGAGCCTGCGAAGCAGAGGTTGTAGTGAGCTGAGATGGTGCCACTACACTCCAGCCTGGGTGACAGAGCAAGACCCCATCTCAAAAAAATTAATAAAATTTATATAACCAAAACATTTTTTTCCGATACACACCACCAATACTTCCAAGGATAAAGACCTTTTCTCCTAAGAATATTAAACAAAGTTGTTACGATTATGATTCCCATTTCATAGATGGGAAAAATTTGAAGGCAGGCAAGGAAAGCTCTAGCAGCAAACATCTAGCAGGAAATACAGAGAAAAGGAAATTACTCTCACAGTATGTAAGGGAATCATCTTTTACAGACTTGCATATGCTTCTTTTGAACAATCTTATGTGTTTTTGTTTTGTTTTGTTTTTTAATTAACCAGGGTCTTTATTTTAGCATTACTCTGCACGTTTCTTATGACAATGTAATTTTAAAATTTATTTTAATTGTGGTAAAAATCACAGAATATAAGATGTATCACCTTATCTATTTTTTTTTTTTTTTTTTTTTTTTTTGAGACAGAGTCTCGCTCTGTGGCCCAGGCTGGAGTGCAGTGGCGCAATCTCGGCTCACTGCAAGCTCCGCCTCCCGGGTTCACGCCATTCTCCTGCCTCAGCCTCTCCGAGTAGCTGGGACTACAGGCGCCCGCCACCATACCTGTCTAATTTTTTTGTATTTTTAGTAGAGACAGGGTTTCACCGTGGTCTCGATCTCCTGACGTCGTGATCCGCCCGCCTCGGCCTCCCAAAGTGCTGGGATTACAAGCGTGAGCCACCGCGCCCGGCCTCACCTTATCTATTTTTAAGTCATGTTAAATATATTCACACTGTTGTGCAACCAATTTCCAGAACTATTCCATTTTTCAGAAAACTGAAATCCCGTACGTGTCCCAACCGTGTGTTTGTAAAGCACATATCAAATGTCTTTTAAAAAATTCATATTTTATGTTCTTGAATGTTTAACTTTATCATGTATTATAAATAACCTACCAGAATTAATGCGGATTTTAAATAAATATTTCTCTCTACCAAGATACTTTTTTAAAATAAGTATTCTTTGAACTTTAACTCTGCGAGAGCCCATGTCTACAATGATGAGAAAAGCACATGTATTTTTCTGATGGGGCAAAATGTGTGATGCAGTGAAGCTAACAACATTGAAAATAATGATGATAATCACACTGACTGACACAACACTATAAATAATAATCAGGAAGAGCAGTGCTGCAGATCCCAGGGTTCTCAAGGGGTGTTATGAAATGGTGCCTCTTAAGTCCACCCCTCAAATTTATAATTGAACATATCAAGGACAGACTTTGTCCATTTATTTTAATAATATCCTCACCTGCTCTAGAGACCTGGCCCTGCATAACCTAGCCCTGATCCTCAGAATCTTAGGGTTGCCTTCAGCAGATCCACTTTGCAAAGCTATGGAACTGAACTTCTGTCTGGGACCAGGGGGAGTTGAATTGCAGGAGGCACATGAATGGAGGCATCTAATGGAGCCCAAGAATATCAACACAATTCTCAAATGACTCCCCATTTGCTACTAAAGACCTGTAGTGCTTCTCATATCACCATGGATAATTATTACTTGCTTCCCCAGCCCACATATCAGCCACTTATTTTTTTTTTTTAAAGACAAAACAACAACGACAAAACCTGACCTTTGAGATGTTTAAGAGCGTAGATACTAGAGTGAGACTTCCAGATTTCCATTTTGACTCTCATACTTGTGTGACCTTGTGCAAGTTATTTAATCTCAGCATCCCAATCTAGACTATTAAGCTAGTTCTTATATATAAAGATTGTGGAATAATTTCTGGGTCACTGTGTAGGTCTTGTAAACGCTACATAAGTGTTTTCTACTAGAGGCTCAGGGATTTGGTGAGCCCCAAACCGAGTTGTAGTCAGTGCCCTGCTGTAATTCGTCATATGCCTTAATTCTAGTTTATGCCCAGCTGCACTCTCTTCTGATGCCTAAATTTACAAAGCTTTTTATTCCACCT
This sequence comes from Nomascus leucogenys, assembly GCF_006542625.1. NCBI lineage: Eukaryota > Metazoa > Chordata > Mammalia > Primates > Hylobatidae > Nomascus > Nomascus leucogenys. The sequence goes on along the minus strand of NC_044401.1, from coordinate 65,029,223 downwards.
GTACAAAATTGCAGTGAGTAGACAGAAAAACTCTTAGCAAGTAAAAATATTCTTGAGATCAAAGAGTTCTAAGCAGAGGGGCAGATGCATTTCAAAATCAGATCACTGTTCATAGGAAGAGAATTGGAGGGACAACCTGGTTACCAAGATCAAGGTGGTAAAGGATTACTTTGCATCTATTCTTTTTCTAGTTACTGGATCACAGATACCCAGAAAGAAAGCCTTTGCACTTTGATACTTTGATCTCTTTCTGTAGCTATATCCACTACATGCCAACTGTTACCAGACACTTTCTTGTGCATATCATTCGTGATCCTTATCTACAGTAAATAATCTTCAAGATTTCTCTCAATGTTTCTCTAATTTTAGTAACTCTTTATATAGCGAAAGGCTGTCACAGCACCCGTGACTTCCATATGTACATATTAATAGCGTTTTAGTCTTCAGATATGAATTTAAAAGTCACATCCTCTAGAAAGCTTTTGCTAACCCCCCAGCCTTGGTTAGGTCTGGTTACTATACATTCCTACAGCTTCCATCCTATACCTCTTTTTTTATTACACTGAACACACTTGTATGATTCATTGTATTTCTTGTCCATTAGACTCTAAGCTTCATGAGGGTGTCATGATTGTGTTTTACTGATTTCTTTTTGTGCCTAGGACAATTCTAACTCCAGTCTTATTTCCAAGTACTTAAAGTATACCCTGATTCTCTTACAATGTCAGCATTTTCATATTTCTTCCTATTATTTTTTCTTTTGTGTTTTATTACTACTTAATGTTGCTGACTCTTGTCTCTACAGTTCTTATGTAAGCCAGTCTAGATTGTGGTTAATGTTATGATGAAACACAAAATGAATTCAGGAAATTCTTATAGAATGTTACCTGCAAAAGCTTCAATGGCTTTGGTGATTAAACTGTAATCTCAGTTAAACATCTTACTTTCCATTGTGAGAAACTTGCTTTGGCAAGATTCGGACAGAATGAACATAAATTCTGATAAAATATGTTCATGGGACTCATTAGTCCAGCTTTCTGGCCTCACTTAAATTTACAGTACCTGTTAATTCCTACCATCTTCTCTTATAGTTTTAAAGGTATCCATGGACTCTTATCTTAAACTGTATACATTTGTTATGCACCACCCCTAAAATTCTCCAAGGTTTATGCTCTCGATTTAAACAGAAGATTTTTAGAAGGCAATAATTTCTACAAAGATGTAATTTTATAAACCCTTTATCCCCATCTTTTAAGAGCTTTCCATAAAATTAAAAATAAGAAAATGATTATTGTTGTTATCCTTGGTGAATAAGCCATGTAATTGTTCTCTTTTATTTGTTAAAAATAAAAGCACCAACAATAATGTTAACAATGGGCATTTACTAAGCACTAAGTTATATATGAGCTTTATATTTTTAACATATAAATTTCACAATAATTGTGCGAAGTATTTGCTATTATTCCTATTTGTAAATTAAGAAATTGGTCTGCATAAAAGCAAAACTCATCCAATATGAATTAGTTGGTAAATGAATAAATTTTAATTCAGAACCAGGTCTTTCTGCATCCAGGGCCCATGTACTTTCAGTAAGTACTACCACAAGTGTATAAAAATTATTTAAAGTTAAAAAAAAGGAAACCTTTGCTTGACTCCCTTGTAAAAACTCATGAACTACATAAACGCAGTAATTCGATGTTAGCTGAGTATGCACACACTCTGAGCAAAGAAATGGGGTTCACTATCAAGCTGCGGTTTCTATGGTGTCTTTTCACAGAATGGAAGAGACAATCACAGAGTTTTTATGCTGTCTTTATGTAGTGCCTGATATAGTCCCATCATTTAATTTTTTTCCATTACTCTTCTGAACTTAGAAGGCTAAGAACATAAACAAATACAGCTGTTATAAAAAGGGAACAGGCTTTTTCTCCCCCCATCTCCCCACCACTGCTTCAAGATTTGAAATGTACGCCGGGCACGGTGGCTCAAGCCTGTAATCCCAGCACTTTGGGAGGCCGAGGCAGATGGATCACGAGGTCAGGAGATCCAGACCATCCTGGCTAACACGGTGAAACCTCGTCTCTACTAAAAATACAAAAAATTAGCCGGGCGTGTTGGCGGGCGCCTGTAGTCCCAGCTACTAGGGAGGCTGAGGCAGGAGAATGGCATGAACCCGGGAGGCGGAGCTTGCAGTGAGCCGAGATCGCGCCACTGCACTCCGGCCTGGGGGACAGAGCGAGACTCCGTCTCAAAAAAAAAAAAAAAAAAAAGATTTGAAATGTTAAATTAATAATAGATGAAGAAAATTAAAACTCTTAATTATAATAAAGTAAGGCAACAACCAAGAAAAATAAATGCCTCGGGTATCCTGGTGAAGCAATTAATCATTTTGCTAAATGCAAAATAAAACTATAATTAAATAAAGAAATGTTGAGTAACAAAACACTTAATATAATAGTTAATGTTAGAAGTCATAATGGTTAGGTATTTGTTCAACCACAAGAAGCAGGAAAGCCAATCACAAAATAGCTTACAGCAGTTGTTCTGAAGATGGCTGACATTAGAATTACCCAGAGAACACTTAAAGTTACCAATTCCCTGGCCCCAGCCCCTCTCTCTTTCTGATGAAATTGATCTTTTTGAGAGCCCCATATAAGTATCTTTTGTCAGTTGATGTATTAGTTATCTATTGCTGCATAACAAATTACTCCAAAACACAGGAATTTAGAACAACAACGTTTATTATCTTACACAATTTGTAGGTCAGGAATCTAGGTGCAGCCTAACTGGCTCCCTCTGCGTTAGGCTCTCTCACAAGACACTAATCAAGGTATCAGCTGGGGCTGACATCATCTCTAGGTTGAACTGGGGGAGAATCTGCTTCTAAGTTCATTCATATGATTGTTGGGTAGCCTCAATCCCTGTGGGCTGTTGGCCAAAGACACCAGTGTTTTGTGCCGTATAAATCTCTCCATATCCAGAAAGCAGGTCACAACATGACAACTGGTCTCCCTTAAAATAAATGAGCAAGAGAGGGCTCCCAAAATGGAAGACATCATCATTTGTAATCTAAATCTTGGAAGTGACATCCCATTACTTTAGAAATGTTCTATTCGGTAGAAGTAAGTCACCAGATCTAACCTACTCTCAAGGGAAGGAGATTATAAAATGATTTGAATACCAAGAAGTGAAGAGCCTTGAGGAACATCTTAGAGATTGCTTGCCACAGCCAGAAATGTGAATTGGCTTAAATGAAGAGAGGTTTATTTTTCTCACGTAACAAAAAGCCTAAAAGAGGTATAGTAGCTGAACATTTTCTGGACTGCCAGTCACTGTTGGCATTTGATAGGAAGGAGGAGGAATATGGGAGAAAGAGGAGGTCTATTCCTCTTCTTTTTATTTTTTATTTATTTGTTTTTTATTTTTTTTTGAGACGGAGTCTCACTCTGTCGCCCAGGCTGGAGTGCAGTAGCGCAATCTCGGCTTACTGCAAGCTCCGCCTCCCAGGTTCATGCCATTCTCCTGCCTCAGTCTCTCCGAGTAGCTGGGACTACAGGCGCCCGCCACCACGCCCGGCTAATTTTTTTTTTTTTAAATTTTTTGTAGAGACGGGGTTTCACCGTGGTCTCGATCTCCTAACCTCGTGATCCACCCGCCTTGGCCTCCCAAAGTGCTGGGATTACAAGCGTGAGCCACCACGCCCAGCCGACTTTTCTTTTTATTAGGAAAGCAAGTTTTTTTTTCTAAGTCCCTCTGGAAGACTTTTGTTTATGTGACATGGGTCATAACTGGATCACTTGGGATCCCTTAACTAAAAATGGAGGTGGATGGTGAGTGTTTACCTCCAACCTTAGATTAGGAGCAGCAAGGAAGCCTGAGATTGAGAATGACTTGAGAATAGTACCCATCAATGACCTGTGCACACCATGTCTCCATTTCCTTGTATCTTACTCTTTACTGTATCTCAATTTAAGTTTGCAAATTGAAGTATGAATTGATGCTAGTTTACTGAATTTAATATACAGCTAATTTCAAGATCATATTTCTCATGGCTTCAACTTTATCACAGCATGCTCATGAACCAGAAAGTAGCAAACACCTTTGAGCAGCAGAAAAAGTTGTAATCAAGTCCATGTAGTTAAATTTATAGAAAATTTCTCAGATCTTAATCTTCAGTTTTATTTTTTCCCTGTTAGTTCACAATCCAGACAGGACTGATGATTAATTCATCTCACAGCTTGTACATTTGCCTCAGTTTTTCCCCAAAGGGTATTGTCAACATTTTAGCGTTTCATAAAAGGGCTGTCATAATCTGGCCACAACTTTCCTCTCTGGCCTTGCTCCCCACGTCCTCTTCTATGCTCGCTTCTTTCCAGTAACTCAAGATCTCTGAACACACATCCTCTTCTCTGCCTGCCTGCTTCCTCTCTGCCTGCAATGTCCTTCCCGACTCATCTTTCAAGGTCTACATCGTATCATACAATCTTAGATGTCTATAGGGACCAGGGAAATAATGTAAATGAGAGGAATGTGCTGGCAATTGCATATTAAACACATGGAAATCATACTTGCAACAAGGGATATATGCTCCATCTTGCTTTTCTTAATATTTTCTCTGTTCTTGGTCATTCCTTTGTCTTCTCATTTTGATAGAGACATAATGATCCACTTTCTAAATTCTAAATTCTGATAGAGACAAAATTATTTCACTTTTCTGTTAAGAAAGTGAAAATGATTTACATCCATTTTTAACCATGACCATATAGAAAATGGCCACAGTACCATCATATCTCCTCCTCCCTCCTTCATCTTCTCCTTCTCCTTCTTCTTCTTCCCAGGGTTTTGCTCTGTTGCTCAGGCTGTAGTGCAATGGTATGATCATAACTCACTGCAGCTTCACCTCCTGGGCTCGAGAGCTCCTTTGGCCTCAGCCTCCTGAGTAGCTGGGACTGTAGGCATGCACCACCACAACTGGATAATTTTGTTTATTTTTTGTAGAGAAGGGATCTTACTATGTTGCCCGGGCTGGTCTCAAACTCGTGGACTCAAGCAAGCCTCCTTCCTCTGCCTGCCAGAGTGCTGAGATTATAGGCATGAGCCAACATACCTGGCAACCATCATATCTTTTATGTCTCTCTTTAAAAAGTGTCTAGCAGTAATTAGAAATCCAGATTTTAATGTAAAGTGTCCAATTTTAAAATCATGGTGTTTGGATGTACAAATTTACTTTTTAAATTATTTTTGTGGAGCAAGGGAACATTCTGCATGTCACATTAAATACATCTGGAGTCTGAAGCATGTCTGCTGACTGTGAGCTAGATCAAAATAGTTCCCTCTTTGGAGACTTTTCTAAAAGCCCAAGTTGGTTAGTAACTTCCTCCACTGTTTTCCAGGAATAGCAAAGATGACCTCCAAGAGGAACACTTTGTATACCAATTTACACATGTGGTTTATATGTGAGTCATTACCTGGACTGAGATACTTGAGAACACAGTTTGCAGATTATGACTGTGTTCTCAGCTTAACACATTGAGTCTACCACATAGTTCACACCCTGTAAATGCTTGTTGCATTAATGCATCTCAAATGAACACATGAATCTCATAAAGAAATGTAACTGATGTGGAGTGGACACGATCTAATTAGAGAACAAGTAAGCTTTGACTTAGCAGCAAAATACGTGAAGAAGAAATGTCCTGGTTTGTCCTCTTGGACAGGATTATTGGATAGAGGCCCAAATTCATTCATTTAACAAGTGTGTGCTGGAGGCCCAAAATGAATCACGCAGTTCTAGACACTGAGGATTCAGAAAACAAGAAAACAGAGAAAAAAAAAAAAAACTTGATATGAGGGGACAAATAAGAAATAAAAGCAACAAATAAAGCAGATCATATTTTCAATTATTCTGATGTTTGTTTTGGAGAAACAGTGAAAAAAAGGACGGAGAAGAAGTTGTCAAGAACCTGAGGAATGGGAGTATGTGCAAGTTTAAATAAGCTAGCCATGTTAAGTGTGTGTGAGCAGGAGGGCATTTGAGTAAAACTCTGAAAGAATGAAAGAGCCAGGCAGACTGATAACTGGAGGAAAATACTCCAGTCAGGTGGAACAGCAAGTTCAAATCCTGAGGCACAAGGATGCCTATTCAAGGAATAGCAAGGCGGCTGGGATGGCTAGAAAGAAGAGAATGAGAGAGACAGATGGAGAAGGCATGAGGTTAGAGACATCCTAGCAGGATTGGAGGGAGAGAGTGCAATCATCTCTTAGGGCCCCTTTTGTGACAACTTTAACTTTTATTCCAACTTAGATGGAAGCCATTGGAAGAGCAGGAGAGTGACATGATCTAACAAATTTTAAAGGGATCGCCTTGGTGACTCTATTGACGCTAGACTGAATGTAGACTAGAGTGGGGCAGTATGACCACTTGGACAGTGATAGAAATAATGCAAGCAAGTACAATGACAGCTTGGACCAGGGTCATGATCACAGAGACAAAGAGACTGATAGAGAACTGGGATTCCAACCTCATTAGGTTCCTAAAGTAAGTTAAAATCTTCCTTGCAAAGCAATAGGATCACAACCTCACCTGTCAGTTCAGTATAAGAATATCTTCTTTGTGATCTTTCTAGTTTTAATACTGCCAACATGATAATTAATTACCTAATCACCTGCTGTTTTCTTGTCAAGGGGATTTTTCTGATTTTTCTCCTATAATATATTCTCTACATTGAAGCCAGGGTGATCTTTTCATAATGCAAATCTGACAATGTGTCCCCTTTTTAAAGCAGTTTAATATCTTCTCATTTCATGGAGGGTAAAACAAAATTCCATATCATGACCCACAGGACACTTTTGGATCTGGATTCTCACTGTGATGCCAAAATCTTCACAATCTGTGCTCCAGCAAAGCTGCCTGTTCAGTTCCTTTTATGCACCAACGTTCTCTCACACCAGGGGTTTATCCATCCTATTCCTTCTGCCTGAGTTTCTTTTTGCTCCCTTCTTCACTTCGTTAATTTCTTCTCATCCTTTTCATATTAGCTCAGTGCTATAAGTGCTACTCCCTCTGGGACTCTTTCTGTAAGATTTCTGACTATTGGGTACTCCTCTATTGTTGGATCTAGCAGTACCTGCACCTCTCCCTGCATATGTCACAGTTACAGCTTTTTAATACACTTGGGTGATGACTGAACTGATGTCACCTCTTCCTGTCACCAGCTCCCCTCCCCCCACCCAAACTAGACTGTAAAATTCTTGGAAGTAAGAGCCATGCCTTCATTTCTTTATCATTTATTCCCAGCATTTAGCACAACGTTTGGCACATACATGTTGGATAGATGGATGGATTCATGGATGCATGGATGGATGGATGGATGGATGCATACTGTGATTGGCTTAAAATTTTAGCATTATTCATCCTACTATTTCTCACAATTTAGTGTAATTTGTATTCTCAGAAGCATGAATAGAAAACAATTGCAAGTGTTGGTTGTCCCAAATGTGCTGCCGTAAAGCTGGGCTACAAAGGCAGTCATTTTGCCCTGTCTCGGGATAAATAGGCATAGTGTGAGTAATGGCAATTAGAGCCAGAATTCAACTGGTGAATCACATTGACCACCACTTGAGTAAACCCATGGACTGTAATTATGTCTATTCCTTATTTGGAAGCCTGGGGAATAATGCTTTTGTTTGCAGTGTTTCTCCCTGGCACAGTCTGTGAGCCCAGAATGAAAAGATGATTATCTTTAACCAGAATCTATGTTCTTTGATTTTCATCAAGCTTTTCACATTTTCATATTAAGAAAGTGAAAAGGATTTACATCCAAGATTGATTCAATGACATTTTTGTAACTGATTGCCTTTTAAAAAATTATATTCCAGAGCTTCAAGTAAAAGCAGTCTTACAATAATTTCATAAGGCAAGAATGCATTACTTTTCTTCTAAAAACAAATTGATGCTATTGTACGTATTTTAACTAAAATGACTTTATACACACTAAGGTCAAAGATGTTATCTAAAAGGGCTAAAATAAGATTCCACCATAAACCTTACAACTTAAAAAAATCCTGTCAACATTTGATTACCCAACTGAAGAATGATGTCTTATTTTTTAGTATTCCTCATAAATCCTATTTCTTAATTTTCCTATAAACAGGCTGCTGTGTTTTGCAATCAAGCAATTTAAGTGTATATTTTTATGGGATTTGGGGCCATTGTTGAAACCAGGCTAACAAACTGCAAAGGCAGTTGATGCAGATAAACCTTAGAACAATAAATATAAGAACAAAGGGAGAAGAAAATAATGTGCATCTGCTGAAGGGAAAGATACCGCCGAATGCTGATGAGGAAAGTGGTCTGGGAGTTGTTGTGGAAAACCTCTAAAGCATGCAGCTTAATGTGCAACTGCGGCAAAAGGGCATGGAGAATGCTAGATTGTATGGCTGGGGAAAGACAATATAAATCAGATTTGGCATCGTTAATCAAAGCCGCAGTATTAATGTCACCTAAAGAATTGTTCTCTATGTTGCTCTTGGTCGAGAGAGGTGCAAAGAATGCATTTAATGTTGAAATTGTGTAGTAAAGGGACAGCTCCAGGAATTTCGTGGTCTGAGGTTAGCAAGTAGGGGAAAAAGAAGACTCACAACGTGGCTAGTAGCTGTAGACTAAGATGAGCATTGCTGCCCTTTCTTTTTATATGGGCCATTGAGAGTTAAGTAAGCTAGAGATATCATCGAGTTCATATAAAACTGGACCGTAGGCCACTTGGGCTGGGCTCAATGAAGACTTCCACTTTCTAGAAAACTCTGAGATTTCTCCCCTGTCAGTGTAGCCAACCTTTCCTCAGAGGATACTTTGCTGTCTTTTCTCACAAGTATGTCTTATTTTTTAATCTGCGTACAATCTATAAGGTACATTTAGACCTGCGTATATGCATTTGTTGAAGTGTTCCCACCACTACCACCACTAAAATACAGTACTTTATTAACTTTATTAACTTTTTTACCTTTTTTTTTTTTTTTTGAGACGGAGTCTTGCTCTGTCGCCCAGATTGCAAACTAATGCAGTGGCACAACCTCAGCTGATGGCACACTCCACCTCTGAGTTTCAAGCAATTCTTCTGCCTCAGTCTCCCAAGTAGCTGTAACTACAGCCATGCATCACCATGCCCAGATAATTTTTGTATTTTTAGTAGAGATAGGGTTTTACCACGTTGGCCAGGCTGGCCTCGAACTGCTGACCTGAAGTGATCCACTCGCTTCGACCTCCCAAACTGCTGGGATTCCAGTTGTGAGCTACCGCGTCCAGCCCCTACCTTAATTCTATTCATCCTGAATTCAAGGTAATTTGGAATGGAAAAACTGTGAGTAAAACTGCAAGAAACTCCAGGAAGTTGTATGCATCCATCCATATGAGTCTACTGTCTACACACTTATACACAGACACACAGACACACACACATGCTTATATATACACACAAACATATAGTCTGTTTCTGGATGTGTATATATAAATATATATGAGTGTGTGTGTGTGTGTGTGTATATATATACATGTGTATTTATACTTAATTATTCTTATTCCAAAACAAGTCTCCTTCACCATTTTGTAGATAAAAAATTCACGAGTGTAAATTCAAAAGTAAATACAAATTTAAGGCAATTTTTAAGTCTAATTTTCCCTACTTGCAGAGTCAGTTTTTTCAGTATAAAAAATTGGATTTATTTAGCTTGATTTGTTTTTGATAAATCAGAATTGGCTGTTTATAATACCTTGATATCCACTCTGTATTTGGAAATCAATTTTTTGACCAATTGGTATGAGGTGTCTCTGAATCTTTCTGGTAATGTTACTCTTTTCACCTTTGCAAATCTGAGTTGACGATGCTGCAGTGTGCTCCAGAGAAGCACACTGCAGGTGGTGAGAAGTAAAAGATTCAGCCATTGGACTGGTTGTCTTGTCTATACAGAGCCAGAACCATCAATAGGTAACCATAAATCTCTCCTGGGGAATTTTCGCACATAAACTTTTCCTAGAGTCTCCACACTGTGTTTATACTTTGCAGATATTATGCAAAATATCACAGCACTGGATGTAGTAATACAGGATGCATTTGAGAGTGATGTGCACAACATGTACAGTTGACCCTTGAACAGTGTTAGGGTTGAGGGTGCTGACCCTTCCATGCAATAAAAAATGAGCATATAACTTTTGACTCTCCAAAACTTAACTACTTATAACTTACTGTTGACCAAAAGCTTTGCCAATTACATAACAGTTGATTAACACATATTTTGTATGTCATATTTATTATGTGCTGCATTCTTACAGTAAGTAAGCTAGAGAAAAGAAATATTATTAAGAAAATTATAAGAAAGACAAAATGTAGTTGCTATTCATTAAGTGGTGTTGGATCATTATAAAGTCTTTTTTTGTTGTTGTTGTTCAGACGATGTCTCGCACTGTCACCCAGGCTGGAGTGCAATGCAGTGGTATAGTGGTGTGATCCCGGCTCACTGCAAACTCCATCTCCCAGGTTCAAGCCATTCTGGTATCTCAGCCTCCCAGGTACCTGGGATTATAGGTGTGTGCCACCATTCCCAGCTAATTTTTGTATTTGTAGCAGGGATGGGGTTTTACCATGTTGGCCAGGCTGGTCTCGAACTCCTGGCCTCAAGTCATCCACCCACCTCAGCCTCCCAATGTGCTGGGATTACAGGATAAGCCACCTCACCCAGCTCGTTATAAAGTCATCATCCTCATCATCTTCATTTTGAGTAGGCTGAAGAAAAGGAGAAAGAGGAGGGGTTGGTCTTGGTGTCGCAGAGGTGGCAGAGACCCAAGGATATTTGTATATAAGTGAATCTGCACAGTTCAAACCAGTGTTGTACAAGAGTCAACTGTGTAGATACATTTAAAATAGTCTTTAGAATTTTGATATCATTAAAGTCATTATTGATTTCTTATGCAAAGACAGAGATAATTTTACCCCACCTGGAAGCAAATTTTGAAAGTTCAATTTTTACATTTATAAAATCCTTAAGTGTCATAAGGTATACTCTGGGACACTGTGTTAATATAGCAGTTTATTCAGTTTTAAAAATCAGAACCAGGACTTATTCTTAAAGTTCACTGCATATAGTACTCTCTTTTCATGCTCTTACTTGCCAAGTGAATGACCTTGAATTGTGCCCAGTTCCAGCCTTGCAAAGCAAAGGTACTAACAGATAGCAAATGAACACTGAGGTGATAAACTATACGATCCTACTTGAAAATTCAAAAGGTGGTTCTTACCATTTTTATCTGACATTAGAGGAGGCATGTCAGAATCTGAGAGTAGACCTTTTGGTTTTTAAACAGTAGCTATGAAATAAGATAGAACATATTCCTACCAACTTAGCAAAATGTGTTTTTATTTTGATATATGACAGCACTTTCCCGGGTTGTATTTCACACTGGGCTGCAGGAATATTGCCTGGATTGTATTAATGTGATCATTAATTTGATTTAAAACTAATTCTGTTCTTTTAAGCTTATAATTTAAATTTAAGATAAAATACCAAAGAAATTTCTTTTCCTTATAGATATAACTTAAAATGTGTCTGTGCATTTTGTAGAATTGGAGTTACAAATTACAGATCTGCAGAGCATTATTAAAGAACGATTTAAATATATAAGATATTAAAAATCCCATTAGTTCAGCATGTATATTTTCCTGACTAAATTAAATAAATTCTATCCAAATCCTATTTTATTCAGCAAGTAGAGCCATCGAGAGAGCACTGTGGAGTCTGATGACCTGGATTGAACCCAGGCTTGGTAATTGCATATCTATGTTTCCTTGAATGAACCACTTATTCTTCCCCAGCCTCAGTTTCTTTTTCTGAAAAGTGTGAAAAATCTAAGCATTTACCACAATGGTTAAGTGTGTGCTGCACATAGTAGGTTCTCCATAAAAGTTAGCTACAGTTATCACTATTTTTTTTCTATTGCATGCAATCCTATCTTCTGTTAATCTTCATTTACCCTTTGTTTCTGCCTATTTTCTTACAATTCTGCATTTTATAATTCTTTCTGTGTACTTGTTAGGTTCCTCTAACCTACAGTACAAATTGTATTACTAATTGGCACTATATAATTTACTATATTACTAATATTTAATTAGTACTATTTAATTTAATAATTACTAATCCCTTCCTCACAATGTTTAAGTTATGATAGTCAATAATTATTTATTGAACCCAAGCTTAGCCATTGAAATGTATAGGTAGATTGCGACCAGATTCAAATGTTAACCTATAAAGAACTAGTAGTTTTAGGATTTTTTCCTCCCTTTTTGAAGAACACTGCACACTTTCCCTGGCTATAAGGGTAGAATGTGAACTAGGCTGGGCCAATTGTATATAAAATCTGTAGATTTTACACTAAATGTAGATAGTGTCAGCAATAAGAATTTGAACCCAAATCAGATCAATCAGGGATTTCCCAAATTTTCTAATGGACTTAGCAAAAAGCCTAATGGACTTACTCTCATCTTTAAAATGTGAACAATAATACATCCACTTAATAAAATTACTTTGATTAGTAAAAGAGTATTAAAGAACTTGGAAATGTCCTGGCATGGAGTAATTTCTTATAGCTGAATATCTGCTGTTATTTTATTGGTATTACTATTGGTATCATCTTTTTTCACGGGTTGCTAAGATGGGAGAATATGGGTCTGTAGCTGAATATGGGTCTCTCGTCTTCTCACCTGTTGCATGGGGAATGTCTGAACAAACAATGATAGCAAGCAAAATATATGTATATGTATAAAATTAGGAAGGAAGAAAGAGACTGTAGCCAACAGATAACTGCTGGTGCCTGTAGATCCAATCATGCCCAAAGGCCAGAATATACTATAGGAATCTCCAAATATATGAAACAATAAATTTCCGTTAAAATAGTGTGAGCTGAATTTTTTGTTATTTGCAATAAAAATAGTATGATTGAATAATCTTTCCACTATACCATGTAGCCATCAAATGAGGAATTCCCTGGTAAAATTAATTAATTTGAATGACAAATTTGATCTTCAAGACTGAATCTTTCTGCATCTACATGGGTATTTCTTTTGGGAGAATTATCCAAATAATTTTTTTTTTTTTTTTTTTTTTTTTTTTTTAAGATGGAGTCTCGTTCTGTCGCCCAGGCTGGAGTGCAGTGGCCCGATCTCAGCTCACTGCAATCTCCGCCTCCTGGGTTCAAGCGATTCTCCTGCCTCAGCCTCCTGAGTACCTGAGACTACAGGGGTGTGCCACCACATCCGGCTAATTTTTTGTATTTTTGTAGAGATGGGGTTTCTTTCTTTCTTTCTTTCTTTCTTTCTTTCTTTCTTTCTTTCTTTCTTTTTTTTTTTGAGACCGATTCTCGCTCTTGTTGCCCAGGCTGGAGTGCAATGGCACGATCTCGGCTCACTGCAACCTCTGCCTACCGGGTTCAAGCAATTCTCCTGCCTCACTTTCCCAAGTAGCTGGGATTACAGGTGCCCACCACCACACCCAGCTAATTTTTGTATTTTTAGTAGAGACAGGGTATACCATACAGGCTAGTCTATTTTTTTTTTCTTTTTTTTTTTTTGAGACGGAGTCTATCTCTGTCGCCCAGGCTGGAGTGCAGTGGCGCAATCTCGGCTCACTGCAAGCTCCGCCTCCCGGGTTCACGCCATTCTCCTGCCTCAGCCTCTCCGAGTAGCTGGGACTACAGGCGCCCGCCACCATGCCCGGCTAAATTTTTTGTATTTTTAGTAGAGACGGGGTTTCACCGTGGTCTCGATCTCCTGACCTCGTGATCCGCCCACCTCGGCCTCCCAAAGTGCTGGGATTACAAGGAGCCACCGCACCCGGCCTCATACAGGCTAGTCTTAAACACCTGACCTTGTGATCTGCCCGCTTCGGCCTCCCAAAGTTCTGGGATTATAGGCGTGAGCCACCCCGCTTGGCCGATCATTTCTTAATTAAATACTTGAGTCTGTCTGCATAGCCATAATGAATTAAGAATGGAAATGATGCTGAAATAGACGAAAATTTGGAATCATTACTATTGTTCCACCTAATTAGGACACTCATAATAACCAATGAAGAATCTGCAGTGATTTCATTATAATGATTTGATATTCTAGATGTCCACACTCAGTGTAAACAAGGGAAATAGGAGCTTCTTTGCGAAAACACACATAGGGGAGTAAGAAAGATACATAATTGCAAGTCTTAATATCTCTTGTCTAAGGATGAGGACGTAAGTGGGCTTTGGGCATAAAATTATGATTTTTGGCTTCTGCATATTGCATAGCTTGGAATATTAAGCAACTGAAAATAAACTTTCATTTTACCTTTAGTTATTTGAGAATTTTAGAATAAAGTAAGTATGTTGAGAAGCTTCCTAAGTGAACAATTTTCTTAATAATTTCATCATGAAGTTTGCTGTATTTTAGCTTGAATTTATGTTCATTAGAGGTATAAAAAATATTTACCATAAGTAATTTATATGTCAACAATACACCTTGTTTCACTTAGCATTCATACATGTTGTGAATCTTTTGTTCAAACTTAATTTTACCAGGTAAATATATAAGAGATCTTTAAATAGTAATATGTATATTCTATATCTTTATTCAAGAATAATATTTTGCTCAACATACATATTTGTGTAATGCCAAAAATTTATTCTCCAAACATCTCTCATCATAATGCTTAATATGTAATACAATATAATACTCAATATAGGGCAGTCTCTAATAATTAAAACTTAATATAATCCACAACAATAATAATCTGTAGGCACCTGTACTATAAAAAGGTAATACTTAGAAAAGGTCAGTTAGCTAAATTTTCTCCAAAATTACAAAGTATTTGCAAATTAATTATTATAATATTACATCTCATAAAGCAAGTAAATAGCTATTTTTCCTAGTGATTTTTATTTTATAAGTGTATATATACATATATAACTGTGCATATATATATATACACTTTATATACCTATACTTATTGGATTTATATACCTATGTACTTACAGGTATATAAAGTATATATATACTTATGTGTGTATATGTATATATTTATATGTACATACTTATGTGTATATTTGTATATATTTATATGTACATACTTATATACTTATTTATATTTATAAATAAGTGTGTGTATATATATATATACCTTATAAGTGTGTGTGTGTGTATATATATATACGCCTCTATATATAGAGAGAGAAAGGTATATATATACTTATTAGGTATATGTATATACTACTTTTGTAGGTATATCTATACCTACAAAAATAAATGCAGAAATATGCCTCTGACTAGAATAGCTTGAGAGGTATTATGAAATATCACCTTGAACTAATTCTTTCACATGAAAATCAGCATGAAGTATGTTTCAATTTATTTGTTAAGAAATAGTCTGTATTTAGCTTGTGGATCCTAGGTTAATACATTTCCTAAAACATTTAAGAGCTTGTATTTCTCACTTCTTTTGGCACTGATTCTCCTCTGTCTTCATTTTATGTTATTCTTTCTCATTTTGCTTTTTTCCTGAGGTTAGTTCTCTATTTCTCTCTCCCTATATCATTTTCTCTTAAGACAGTTGGTGGCATGTGAAGATGGGATTTAACTATTAGCACAATCTAGCCTTTCCATGGCAGCCGTTCCCCTAAGGAACTGGCTTTCCTTTGAAATTGGCTTTAGATCTGACAGGACTTCTGCAGTTTCACATTACTGCTAGTCCCATAGAGAAAATGAAGCCAAGAAATTTGATCAGGTTATCCTAGGGCAAAATAAAAGGTTGGTTTGGGGAAATGCTTAATTTCCATGATCCAGCAGGGATTTACTAGCCTGATTCTCCTGAGAAAATCAGAATCTGGTTTTCCATTTATCCATCCAGCTTTTCCAAATTACCATCTCTAGGTGGTTTTAAAGATAAGAAACTGGAATGGATTCTAAATGTTGAATTCAATTTCTGATATGGAGTTATCTTAAAACATGGGTCAGAACGGCAAGCCCCTCTCCCCTCTCCCTGACCCCAACTACTACCACCAAATAATCTGTCTCTTTTCGAGGTCTTTAGTAGATTTACTCAAGAAAAAGATTCAGGGAAACTGAAATAAATGCTTCAGGGTCAGGGACCATGTTAGCCAAAGGTTAAGAATCAGAGTCTAGGTTAATTGAGGAACGACTTTCAGAATCTTATATTCTTTTTATCTTTCTTGCTTCACAGAGGGGAATGTTGGGCAATGGGCTCTTTCATTAAGCAATAAGGAGAAAATAATCTGACACCCATTCCTTGCATCATTAAACATCAGATGAACTAATATGCATAGACTCTTGCTATTACTGCACAAAGCTTTTGAAAATAGTCAACATCCACTGCCATGCTTTCTCTGCTGTATTTTTAAATGTTCTGTATCTGATGAGTAATACATTCGAGACTAGTTTAATTTTATAAAGGAACTAGATGTGTCCATTCTCCATCATTTGTACAACCTTATAATATACACATGTGGAAAATTGGGGACAACATTGCTTCCTTTCTTTGCATGGAACCAATTTAAATTTGTCACTCTCATTTACTTATTGCAGAGAAAAATAAGGAGCATGTCTTTTGAGGCTTAGCTTTGCATTTCACAGACTATATAGGCAAATGTGGGGGGTGTCACAACAAATGCAGATGAAGAGGGAGCTACTAATTAAGAACCATCATTCAATGTCATTTCTACATTAGATTAAGAAAAATACATTAGAATGCTCCATCTTATTTTTCTCAAGAGGTCAGAATCCAAGCTACTAAACTCATCAGAACAAACATAATCACTTTTTATTCATTTCACCACAGTTCAAGCTAAAATTAGGTATCATTTGCCTTTTACCAACATGCCTTCTAAATGCGTCATAAGCATTTCTTCATTTTGAAGAAGTTACTGCAATAGGCCACATACATCTTAGCCCATATTCATTTTTTTGTCAAATCGAGACAGTTCACTAGAAGTGTAAAGATTTTCTCTTTGGTTCTAGGGAATAATTTTTCTTCTATAGACTTCCCAGAATACACCTGGGGAAAAGAAGTTTTGATTCACAAGTTGAGTCTTGAGCTCTTGCTAAGATACTGAGAACACCACAGAAAGGGTGAAATTCAAACTGTATATATGCAAATATAGTTCTGGTGTTTTAACTAAATCAGTTTGGACAACCTCTTAGAATTTTTTTTGTTACTTCACTGATGATAAAATTAGTCTTTCATCACAGCCTCTTATGTGTATGACTGCTGCCTCATGTGTAATTTACTTCTAAAGAATGAAAATATCTTATCAATTAATGACCCAAACTTAATAATAATATTGACTTAAAAACAATGCTGTTGCCGGGCACGGTGGCTCATGCTTGTAATCCCAGCACTTTGGGAGGCCAAGGCAGGTGGATCACGAGGTCAGGAGATCGAGACAACGGTGAAACCCCGTCTCTACTAAAAATACAAAAATTAGCTGGGCATGGTGGCACACACCTGTAGTCCCAGCTACTCGGGAGGCTGAGGCGGGAGAATCACTTGAACCCGGGAGGCGGAGGTTGCAGTGAGCCGAGATCGCGCCACTGCATTCCAGCTTAGCGACAGAGCGAGACTCTGTCTCAAACAAAAAAGGAAAGAAAAGTTGTTCTACTGCATTGTTTCGAAAATAGTGACAAGAAAAAGTCTGTTTATATTCTGTATAGACATATTTTTTCCAATATTTTCTATTTGTAGTTTATTGAACCCATGGAACCTGAACTCACCAATAGAGAGGGCCAGTTGTATACAAATATGCAGAACACGCTAAGTATTAGACACCGTATATGTTACAAAGGTGACTAAGACCTGATTCTCCTCAAGTGAAGATGAGCCACAGGCTACAATATGGCAGAGACCATTTTAGTCTCCATCATGCACCATTTATTGGCAGCTTACGGAGTTGGTGTTCTGTTGTTTTGCAACGTAGTTTTCTTTATATCCTTGGAAATTCATAAGTGAGAGATTCACAAGAAAAGGTTTCTGTATGAATATGCAGAGGTAATAAACTATGTCTTTTAAAGTACCTGAATCAGAGCAGACAGACTAAGATTCAAGTAAGTTTTCAGCTGTGTGACTTTAAGTAAAACCCTCGAACTCTCTAAGATTCATTTGGTACATCTGCAAAATGAGAAAAATAAGTGTAGATATCTTGGATGCATGTGACGATTAAATGAGGTAATATGTCAAGCATTTAGCACAGTACCTAATATAATAATTATTACAATAATAACACAAAATAAACTGCTATTAATATTAATGAAACTCAAGTTGCCATGGAAGTTCCAAGGACAATTTCTGTGGAATGCGTTTGGGGATCAGAAGCATTCTAGTAGAGAATTAAAGGATTTGTTGATTTAAAACAGACCAAGAAGACAACACAAGTGTTTCAGGAGAAAGGAGTGGAAAAATTAAATGCTGAGTGTTAACAAAACAAGTCGTGATCTTGAGAGAATAAATGTACAGTCAAGCATTGCTTAATGACAAGATACACTCTGAGAAATGCCTCCTTAAGCAGTTTCATTCTTGTGCAACATCTCAGAATGTGCTTACACTGTCTTGGATGGCATAGCCTACCACACACCTAGGCTATATGGTACGGCCTATTGCTCCTAGGTTACAAACTGTACAACAGGTTACTATACTGACTACTGCAGGCAATTGTAAACCCATGGTATGCATCTGTGTTTCTAAGCATATTTAAACATAGAGACGGTACAGTAAACATAGAGTATTATACTCTTATGATACCACCATCATATATGCAGTCTACATACCGAAACGTGGTGTTGGTAGGACATGATGATAGTCAAATTTGAATGAAAGCAAATATTAGGATGTAAGACTAGAAGCACAGTTTGAAATACAAACTTCTCGGTTCTTAAATGACAGGCCTAAAAGTCTTTATTGGTCTTTATTTCATAGAGCAATTGAAATCTTTGCTAATTTTTGAAGTTAGTAAGATGGATTGAATATATAGGAAAGTAGATATGAGAAGAAAATTTAGAAGACTGTTACTAAAGTTGAGACAAAGGCCATGAGCTAGGGGGCACTAGAAATAGGAATGAAGGAAGAGAAATGAGAGATAATTATAGGATAAACTTAACCAGACCTAACAAATAAATATATAAGGCCATGCAAAAGAAATCATCCAGGGTCAAATACTGGATGACTCTTGATGCCTGTTGTGGGGCTGAATTGTCTTCCCCCAAAATTTATATGTAAAGTTTGATGCTAGCCCTAACCCCTAGTACCTCAGAATGTGACTGTCTTTGCAGATAGGGTCATTAAAGAGGTGACTGAGTTAAAATAATCTCATTACAGTGGGTGCTAATTCGATATGACTGGTATCTTTATGAGAAAAGGAGGTTAGAACATGGACAGGCACAGAGGGAAGATCATGTAAAGACACAGAGAGAAGATAACCACCTACAAGTAAAGGTGAGAGGTGTCCAAAGAAACCAACCTTGACAACATTTGATCTTGGAATGCCAGCCTCCAAAACTGTGAGAAAACAAATTTCTTTTGTTTAAGCCACCCAGTCTGGTATTTTGTTATGGCAGCCCTAAGAAATCAATAGAGTGTTATTCACAGAAATGGAGAAAATAAAAGTGGAGCATATTTAGATAGACACAGATAATTAGTATAATCACAGGCAGATTGACATGACTCAGGCTTTGTAAATTAAGATAATAATGGTTTCATAATGATCTGATGCTTATGTTGAAAATATTAAAAGTATAATGCTATAATTTTATTTTGGGGAGAATACACACCTTGTATATGATATTCATCAGATAATTAATGTTAGCTACAATAAAAAGAAATTCTGCCCCTCTCTCAATCTCAATGGCTTCACAAAATAAAAATTTATTTTTTGTTTATATGAATTCACTATAAACATCCAAGTTGGTTCCCCTTTTTTTAAGAGTTAACTTGAAGAGCTTGCCCTCTTTTTTCTTGTAGTGTTTTTCCTTTGCTTCTAGCCACATGTATGGAAAGAGAAATAACTTGAAGAATGGTTTTAAGGCTATTCTTGGAAGTGACACATATTTCTTCCTCCCGTATTCTATTGGCTGGAACTCAATCACATAATTCTACCCAGATGCAAGGCATCCTGGGAAGTCTAGTTTAGCTGTGTCCCTGGGAACAAGAAGATAATAGAATATTAATTTACACATGTAAACTTTGCCTTACAGGCTACAGACTTTTAGTGTGCAGAATTATACATAATGGGGAAAGGGAAAAGAGTAGCTAATTCGATATAGGGTATATTTCTATGAAGGTAATTCAGAAGAACATCTGAATTTAGAAATTTCTTCTAAACAATATAAAGATTGCTTAGCGATCCCTAAGGTCCAGAACAGGCTTTGAGAAACTTTTTCTGTAAATATTTTGGGCTTTTGGTGCCATATGGTCTCTGTGGAAACCACTGAACTCTTGTTATTGTAGCACAAAAGCATCTAAAGACAGTATGTAAATAAGTGAGCATGGCCTTCCAATAAAACTTTATTTACAAAATTTAAAAAAAGGCAAAGCAGATTTGGCTTACAGGCCATGGTGTGCCAACCCTTTTCACAGTATATTAGATAATTTGTCATTTTGCAAGTATTTCATGCTTGTGCTCAGGTAATTGTGCATGGGCAGTGAGCCTAGCTAACTGCCAGCACCATCAAAAGTGGCTTTGCCCATTATCCTTAGCAAACTAAAGCAGGAACAGAAAACCAAACACTGCATGTTCTCACTTATAAGTGGGAGCTGAACAATGAGAACACATGAACACAGGGAGGGGAACAACACACATTGGGGCCTGTCAGGGGATGGTGGCATTGCGGGGGAGTGGGGAGCATCGGGAAAAGTAGCTAATGCATGCCGGGCTTAATACCTAGGTGATGGGTTGATAGGTACAGCAAACCACTATGACACATGCTTACCTATGTAACAAAACTGCACATCCTTGGCCAGGCGTGGTGGCTCATTATACACCTGTAATGCCAGCACTTTGGGAGGCCAAGGTAGGCAGATCACTTGAGGTCAGGAGTTTGAGACTTGTCTGTCCAACATGGGGAAACCCCGTCTCTACTAAAAATACAAAAATTAGCTTGGCATGGTGGCACACGCCTGTAATCCCAGCTACTCGGGAGGCTGAGGCAGGAGAATCACTTGAACTCTGGAAGAGGAAGTTGCAGTGAGCCGAGATCCCACCACTACCCTGCACTCTAGCCTGGGCGACAGAGTGAGACTCCATCTCAAACAAACAAACAAACAAACAAACAAACAAAAACCTGCACATTTTGCACATGTATCATGGGACCTAAAAAAAGAGAAAAAGTGGCTTTGCTCTTTGCCATGCTCTAATTTACTTGGTCAAAGTACATGGAGTATCATTTGCCGAGAGGAAAAAAAACAAAAACAACAACAAAAAATGCCCTAAGTTAGTTTGTAAAAACTGACCTTAAAATCAAAGACAACTACTTTTTTTTTTTTTTTTTTTGAGACGGAGTCTCGCTCTGTCGCCCAGGCTGGAGTGCAGTGGCGCAATCTCGGCTCACTGCAAGCTCCGCCTCCCGGGTTCACGCCATTCTCCCGCCTCAGCCTCTCCGAGCAGCTGGGACTACAGGCGCCCATCACCACGCCCGGCTAATTTTTTTGTATTTTTAGTAGAGACGGGGTTTCACCGTGGTCTCGATCTCCTGACCTCGTGATCCGCCCGCCTCGGCCTCCCAAAGTGCTGGGATTACAAGCGTGAGCCACCGCGCCCGGCCTCAAAGATAACTACTTGAGTTGATTATGAAAGTAAAGAAGTGAGGAGCCCAAGAAAGTGGTAGAATATAGCTAGAAGATGTCACAGTTAATTTCTTTTGATTTGTCTCAGAAGAAGGGTTGTTTTTTCTTGCCTATAAAGATAACTTTTCTTGATTTCATGATTTCTTAAATCCAGAGGAGTCTTCTAATCAACCTAATTTTTAGCCATCACCTCCATTGTGTCCTTCTATACTGGCCAATCTCTTTTACATTGTAGTACATTGTAGGTGTCTTCTCATGATATTTCTGTCTCTAGTTTTTCTGATCTGCCAAACTGCACAACAAAGCACATGTGAATCAGACAGATAGGAATTTGAGTTCTCCGGTCTTTCAATCTTTAACCTTCTGACTCAGAAACTTCACTTTACATCCCTCAATCCTCAAGTCTTCATTCCTAAAAGTTGGCAAAAACACAATATTAAACTCAAAGATTTGTTTGGTTTTGTCTAGATTAAATGAGTTAATCTATATATAGACCACTAAACTCAGTGTTTGGAACCTAGTTAAGAGCTTGATATTAGTTTATTAGTATTTTAATTTTTCAGTAATTCTATCCTCAATGCAGTATGATTACTAGAACCCAAGTTGTACCAACATTTCTCTCACTAATGTCACCAATGGCTTTGGGGGGGCTGTAAAGGTTTTTATCATTTAATATTGTTAAACATCACTTCCTCAACATACTTCTTTGCTATACTGTTCATGTCACTGTACTCTGCCGTTTATCTCCTACCTTTATGATACTTCTTTCTTTTTTTTTTTTTTTTTGAGGCGGAGTCTCGCTTTGTCACCCAGGCTGGAGTGCAGTGGCGCGATCTCAGCTCACTGCAAGCCCCGCCTCCCGGGTTCCCACCATTCTCCTGCCTCAGCCTCTCCGAGTAGCTGGGACTACAGGCGCCCGCCACCACGACCGGCTAATTTTTTTTTGTATTTTTAGTAGAGACGGGGTTTCACCGTGGTCTGGATCTGCTGACCTCGTGATCCGCCCGCCTCGGCCTCCCAAAGTGCTGGGATTACAAGCGTGAGCCACCGCGCCCGGCCTGATACTTCTTTCTTCATATAATTTGATGGCTTCCTTTCTCTGACTCCTAAATGCAATGCACAGAGCTTATTTCTGTACCACCTTGCTCCCCACACTCACACTCATGAGAACTCTTTCTTTGCAGGGAATCTCAACAACCCCTGAGAACAAGTCAAACACAATCCTTACAGTCTGTTTTAAGCTCTCACATTTACGACTCTTTATCTGCTATTTCCATGGGTATATATCTCACCCATGACAAAGTATACTCCAAACCAAACTGATGACGTTTGAAACGTGAATAGTCTTGCTAAGTTGCCATCGTTCCCGTTTCCCAAGCTTGAAACTTTTGTCATTTTCTACCCTCCTGCATCTTCTTCTCTTATATTTATTCAGTTCTCAAATCCTGCCCTTCCCTCAAAATATCTGCCCTTCCCCCATCTCCTTGATAAGGTCCTTAGGTCTCATGCCTGAATTAATTTCTGCCCTCAAAGTCTATTTTTCCTTCCACCCACCTACCTATTCATCCATTCATTCAATGAGTATTAATGCTCTACCATGGGCCAAGCATCCTGAGGTCTCTACTATGAAAAATACATGAAATATCAATCCACTCCTAGCTTTTCAGGGCATATATTCTCTTGGAGGACAGTAGACACTGATAATGCACACATGCTATGGAATCAAATAGTCTTCTGTTAAAGTCTTGGATCCTTTATTTCCTATAACCTTAGACGATTGACTTAACCTCCCCATGACTCATTTTCTCATGTGTAAAATTTAGATGGTAATGGTACATCCTTGATAGGTACTTGGTGACTATGAATTAGGTGGTGGCACATCTAAGCCTTCACACTGTATCAAATATCTAATAAACCCTCAATAAATATTAACCATTATAATTATTACTAATAAAAGCAGAAAGGAACATTGTCATGACAAGGCTATGTGTGATTAAAAGCCAACATGAGAATTATCTAGAGTAGCAGTGATTCAGGGAAACTGAGGTGAGCTGTGACCCTTCTGGGGCCAGTTCAATGAACAACCCAACACAAAGACAGGTTTCATTTATGCATGGTGCTGGGTGAGACTGTATATGGGAGTTGATGGCTTCTAATAATAAGCCAGGACATGTGAACTTCCTCCTGTTCACAATGTGGAGAGCGTTTAGATTGTGGAGTTGAAAAATAATATGATAAAATCAGTTGTTTGTTTGTTTGTTTTTTGTTTTTTTGAGATGGAGTCTAGCTCTGTCACCCAGGCTGGAGTGCAGTGGCGTGATCTCGGCTCACTGCAAGCTCCGCCTCCCAGGTTCACGCCTTTCTCCTGCCTCAGCCTCGAGTAGCTGGGACTACAGGTGCCCACCACCACGCCCGGCTAATGTTTTTGTATTTTTTAGTAGAGACGGAGTTTCACTGTGTTAGCCAGGATGGTCTCGATCTCCTGACCTCATGATCCGCCCCCCTCGGCCTCCCAAAATGCTGGGATTACAGGCGTGAGCCACTGCACCCGGCCAATAAAATCAGTTTTAAAACAACTTGAAATCATATAGCAACCCCTTATTCCTTTATGCATGCTTTGCCTGCCTTCTGTTAAGGTCAATTGCATAATATTTTTCCCATTTAAATATTGTATTTTTCCAAGTGGAATAAGAATGACTAGGTCTTATTTTGAGGATGGGAGATATTCAGCAAATACTTGATCATTTATTGAAATATAACTGTTTTGATTGAGCACAGAAGTAAGGAATTTTTGAATCACTTCCTTTTGTGAAGGTGCATTTATTTTGTCACTTTATTCCATGGCTACATTCTGTACCATTAGACTGAGGTTAATTTATGGTTAAAAATGCCTGTGGTGTTTTGTTACAATGTCTACAAATATCAACCAAGTCATCTCTAATAGTGTGAAAGTAAATTAAACTCCAAATCAACTGATTATGATTCTGAGGTGCGGTCTTCACAATGATTAGGAACTTGATTATTTAGTAGAATTGTGCTTAGGTATGAACATCACCACTCTTTTCTGCACTGTGAGAATAAATTACTTAATATAAATGGAGGCATCTTATTTGGCTCTATGTGGTGGTTTTGATTTTTTTTGACCAAACACTATGATTATAAAGGTCAATGAGCTATTTAAAATAGATTCTGTCTCAGAATAAAATGCATTTTGTTCATAACTTTGCCAGCTACTATGTCATGCCTATATTTACTAAGGGCCTTCATGAAATGTCTGTTTGGAAGAATCAGTCTGTAATGGCAGTGATGTGTCAAGGAAAGACCAAACAGCCTTAGGGAATGCATTTTACCTAGTGTGGGTTGCACGTACCTGTAACAGGAAAGATTCCTTTGTCTTTGGGCAGTACAGTTGGCCTGGCAGAGTGGTGGAGGATTCTGCCTGTGCTTTCCAGCTCATAGCAGGATGTTCACTTTTATTTACTTCCTGAGTATCCTTCAAGCGGTACTGTTATCAGAGCTGCATTTGAGACGAAAGGGATCCCTTTTATGGCCCAAACTGAGACTCTCCACAGGACACCTTTGTTAGGAAGGCAGGAATTCTTTCCAACTTTAGACACTGAAAGGAACTATTGCTTCTTTATGGTATGCAAGGTGATCTTTGGTATTTTAATGCTTATTACTTTAATCTCAGAGGAAATTTTAAAACATACTAATGTTCCATTTATTCAAATATGTATAAAATAATTTATTCTTTTTCAAAGAGAGGCACTGTGTTTACCATCTGCAGATTAGGTATGCATTATGTATGTACATAAGTACTTATGAATGAATGGATGAATGATGATTTAGATGGTATTATAGGCTCTTCCTTTCTCCTAACATGATTTGCATAAACAGTGGTCTCAAAAATAAATTTCCCCTGATTCATTACTTGCAGAGCCCAGGAAATGCTTGCAAAGTCTGAGGTTCACAAAATGGATCTAGGTGTTAGTTGTGTGCCTGCGTATATTTTCCCATTTCTTTTAAATTCTTAATGACCTTTATGTAAGTTTACTTTACCACTTTGACCCCAGAATACCACATATTTTATTGTCAGGGGCATTTATTACTGAAAGAATGTAAAATAAAGCTATAAAAATGTCTTCTAGATGAGGTATTTGTAGTATATATTCTGTGGTTAACTTTTTTTTTCTTTTTTCTCTTTCCATTACTTCTGTCTATTTATGGAAGCAATGTTTTAGGCTTGTTCTTTTCTGACTTTACTAATGCACTTTTCTGACTTTAATATGCACCAAAGTTGCCCTGTTTAACAACTTTCTCTGTATCCTTTTACAAACGTTCAGTCTCTTGGGAATCAGGCGCAAAAACAAAGTCATCCATCTTGACCTAATATACAAGCTTACACCTACTGACAGTAGTAAATACAAAATTGGTGATGCTCTCCACGACTGGAATTCCATTTAACTACCAATTCCCAAGCAGACTAATTCATTTACCAACGGATATGAACAAAACCACAGTCACTATTTCAGAGAGCATATTGTATTTTCCCTCTTTGAGATAATTCTAAAGAGGGACTGTTCACCTCACATCTTCGATCACATGGTGGTGAGAAAACCCTATAACTTAAAGGAGAGGAGTTTATTACGGTAAGTATAAAACAGAGCAAAACAGCTGGGCTTCCACAGCACTTAATGGGAAACATCTTCTGACCCTTCTATAAACAATTCCTTTGGTAAAGTCCCCATTTTCTGTTGGTTTGCTCTGTCATCGGTGTAGAGTTATGGCTTGAATAAATTCTTGTTGAGGGTTTCAAGGTTGGCATGGGAATGCCTTTCTTTTCGAGATCTTATAGTAGATGTGTGTAATTCATCAAGTGTGGAACATATGCCATGCTTTATTCACAAACTTTGAGAGAAGTTAATTGCCAGCTATCACCTTCAAAATCTGGCACCAGAATTTGATATCTAAATCATTTGAGTAAAAATTAGTTTGTAAGGCTTTGCCAGTTACTCCTAGCAAATATATTAGCTTATCCAAATGAAAATAATTTTAGTGTGGTTTTATGATTTTCAAAAGCTTGTTATTTATGCTTCATTTCATATCTTGGTAAGCATTTTAGGATTTCACTATATCTAAATTTTGGAGTGGGTGTGAGAATTAAAGACATAACTAAATTGCTGGAGAAAATCAGGCTATAAAAATTTAATTTATATTTTATTTGAGTAGCATTTAAAGGAAAAATGTGTTTTCTATATGTACATTAGACTTTTGATATTTTGTGTGTGTTATAAAGCATAATATCCTCCATATATTTACTTTGTAAAGAAAAAAGTTTATGAATGTAATGCAAACTTATTTATTCCTGTTCTCTTTTTAAATTGAACTGTTAACAATTACCAATGCCTTGAAAACTCACAAAAGTGCATTAGGCAATATACTTTCACAATTAATTGGTTATTAGATCATTAACAAAATTTAAAATGTTTTTTCTTCTGCTTATGGTACCCAACTGCTGCATAAAAGAACAGATATGACACATTATTTGATGAAATGCCAGTTTTAAAAAACTTTTTTTAGTTTAAAATAATTGTGTCTAGTCCTCACCTAATAATCAGCTGAAAGTTGTTAACTTTTATATTTGAGTCTAATTTTGAGAATAAAAAAAAGCTGCAGCAAAGTGTATTTTTTCATTAGATAAAGCAAATAAAACATGTTTCATGTATAAGAATTTTGGTTGATTACCCTGTGTGTAAGATATTCTTCAATTAATCAGTTCTAGCTGTTTCCACAAGAAAGAATTTTTCTTTGGGCATGTGTAATAGAAAAAAACAAATCAAGTTAGGCATAATGTGTTTTTTTTGTACTTCCTCTTAAGCAATTAATTCAAATTTAGATAAATTTCAAGTTATTTTATTTTGAAGTAGGCAAGCTATATTTATTTCACTTTGTTTCAAATGCAAATGGTTAAGTGTTTTGCATTCTCATCAGTAAAGAGTCCTATGACTAAATCATAATTTAATGATCTCTTCCTAGAGAGATGATGCAAAATTTAGATCTGAGAAGAGGATTCTAATTTTTATCTATTTAGGCTGATCTTTCTTTTTTTTTTTTTTTTTTTGAGACGGAGTCTTGCTCTGTCGCCCAGGCTGGAGTGCAGTGGCGCAATCTCCGCTCACTGCAAGCTCTGCCTTCCGGGTTCACGCCATTCTCCTGCCTCAGCCTCTCCAAGTAGCTGGGACTACAGGTGCCCGCCACCACGCCTGGCTAATTTTTTTGTATTTTTAGTAGAGACGGGGTTTCATCGTGGTCTCGATCTCCTGACCTCGTGATCCGCCCGCCTCGGCCTCCCAAAGTTCTGGGATTACAAGCATGAGCCACCGCGCCCGGCCTAGGCTGATCTTTCTATAAAATCTCTGCAGGCTTCCTTTGTTGTTCAAATCATAAAGATGAAATCAATATTGTGAAAGATATAATATTTTATTGAATATTATAGAAATATGGATTATTGAAATAAATCTTCACATATGAAATGATATTTTATGCATTGTGATAACGTGCTTTTTCTCTGGAGTTAGGAAATTGTCTCAGTTTTATCAGAAGCAAGAGTTAGGTCTTTTTTATTTAAACCATCATATATAATTCAGGTAAATTGAAAGAAAAAATATTTTATATTTATCCACATCTTTTCCATTTTCAGTGCACTTTACTTCTTTATAAAGATCTGAGTTTCTATCTGGTATAATGTCCTTTCAGCCTTAAAAATGACTTTTAGTGTGTCTTATATATAGTGTAATTCTAATGATGATAATCCTCTTAGTTTTCATTTATCTGAAAATATCTGGCTAGGCGCGGTGGCTCACGCTTGTAATCCCAGCACTTTGGGAGGCTGAGGGGGGCGAATCACGAGGTCAGGAGATCGAGACCACGGTGAAACCCTGTCTCTACTAAAAATACAAAAAATTAGCCAGGCGTGGTGGCGGGCGCCTGTAGTCCCAGCTACTCGGAGAGGCTGAGGCAGGAGAATGGCGTGAACCCGGGAGGCGGAGCTTGCAGTGAGCCGAGATCGCGCCACTGCACTCCAGCCTGGGCGACAGAGCAAGACTGCGGCTCAAAAAAAAAAAAAAAGAAAATATCTTTATTTTACCTAAATATTTGAATATTTTCACTGGATAAAGAATTCTGGGTTGACGCCGGGCGGGGTGGCTCACGCCTGTTATCCCAGCACTTTGGGAGGCCAAGACGGGTGGATCACGAGGTCAGGAGATCGAGACCATCCTGGCTAACATGGTGAAACCCCGTCTCTACTAAAAAATACAAAAAATTAGCCGGGCGTGGTGGCACGCGCCTGTAATCCCAGCTACTCAGGAGGCTGAGGCAGGAGAATGACGTGAACCCAGGAGGCGGAGCTTGCAGTGAGCCAAGATTGCGCCACTGCACTCCAGCCTGGGCGACAGAGCGAGACTCCGTCTCAAAAAAAAAAAAAAAGAATTCTGGATTGACAAGATTTTTTTGTTTGTTTTCCTTTCAGAACTTTTAACTTGCTATAAACCGTATGTAATGTGCTGTTTTTCTCTGGCTGTTTTCAAGGTTTTTTTATTTTTGTTTTTTGGCAGCTTGATTATTATGTTTATTATGTACTTAGGTGGGGCTTTCTTAGTATTATCCTTCTGAAGGTTTGCTGGGATCCTTGAATCTGTTAATGCCTGATTTTCCCCAAATTTGATAAATTTTCTGCCATATTTCTCCAATATATTTTTATGCCTCATCTCTCTTTCTTTTGTTGAAAATTCAATTACACACATGTAAAATGTTTTGAGGCTCTATTCAATTCCACTCCCACCCCCCCACCCCCCATCTTTTCTATCTCTGTTTTCAAGGCTAGAATATTTCTATGGATCTAGCTTCAAGTATGCCAGCTCTTTTCTCTGTTATCTCAAATTTGCTGTTAAGCTAAGTGAAAATTTTAATTTCTGATATTCTGATATTATTTTTTCAATCCTAGAATAGCTTTCTGGTTCTTTTTTAAGAATTATATTTCTCTGTTTAGGTTTCTCAATTTTAGGTTCATTTTGAAAAATATTAATATATTATTTTATTCATTAAGCACAATTACAAGTGTGCTTTAAATTCCTTGTTTGCTAAGTCCAGTGTTTAGTAGGTCATCTCAGGGGTCATCTCCGTTGTCTTTTCTTTGAGTATGGAACACATTGTCTGGTTTTATCATATGTTGAGTCATTTTGAATTGTTTTCTGGTCATTGTAGAGATTTCAGAATCTGTCATGTTCTCCAAATTATATTAACTTCTGTTTTGACTACCAGGCACTAAATGTAGCAGAAATCAAACTATAGTGTCCTTTAAAGTGGATGGTTGTTGAAATCTCAATTCAATTCTTTTAACCTCAGCAGAGCTGTTTGGAGACTATCTTGCTGTCTTAATTCTGGCTGCTGTAACAGAATACTATAAGCCAGGTGGCTTATAAACAACACAAATGTATTTCTCACGGTTCTGGAGGCTGGGAAGTCCAAAATCAAGGTACTGGAAGATTTGTTGTTTGGTGAGGGCTGGTTTCCTGGTTTATAGGCAGCCACCTTCTCCCAGTGTCCTCACATAATGGAAGGGGTGAAGGAGTTCTCTGGGACTTCTTTCATGAAGGCACTAATCCCAGTCATAAGGGCCCCACTATCCTGATCTGATCACTCCCCAAAGGGTTTATCTCCAAATACTCTCATTAAAGATTAAGTTTCAACATATAAGTTAGGGGGCAGGCACATATATTCAGTCTATAGCACGCACTGATGCATATTTCAGAGGATAGCCAGGGATTGGGCATCATTTACACATAGAATATGGGGCCTTCTCCTTGATTGATTTCTCCTCAACATTTTCCAGTTGCTCTGGTTGCCCAAGCTCTGTCCCTTGCTTCTTCAAGCCAATAAATGCAAGTTTACTTTCCTCATTTTATCCACCTAGAATGGACAGACTGGGTCTTGATCTTCCCTAAAAGCTGTAAAATAGGAAACTTACCCAGTGTTGTTCCCTTCTTCCAGTTGTCTGCCCCCTTCACTATCTGCCTGTTACTTTCCAGTGTCTTCAGGTACTTGCATTTTATATTTTGTCTATACTTCATAGTTGTTTTGTTTTGTTTTGTTTGAGACAAAGTCTCGCTCTATCACCCAGGCCGGAGTGCAGTGGTGTGATCCCAGCTCACTGCAACCTCTGCTGCCCAGACTGTAATAATTCTCCTGCCTCAGCCTCCTGAGTAGCTGGGATTACAAGTGTGCACCACTGCGCCCAGCTAATTTTTGTATTTTTAGTAGAGATGGGGTTTCACCCTGTTGGCCAGGCTAGTCTCAAACTCCTGATCTCAAGTGATCCACCTGCCTTCATCTCCCAAAGTGCTGGGACTACAGGTGTAAACTACCACACCTAGTCTATACTTCACAGTTTTAGGGTTGGTTGGTTCTGAAAGGACCCATTATTAGAAATCTATAACTCACATTGGAAAGAGTTCTCATATTACAAAACTTTGAAATCATAATTTTATTGGCTGCTTCATTACAGGATTGCAGAATAATCTATTAGATTAAACAATGTGAAATTGTCATTGTTCCAGGTCAGAAATGCTCAGATAATGGTAATTTCATATGGTTTAAACTAGTAATTATGTTCTTAGATATTTATAATTTATTTTATCGTTGAATATCTATGGGAATATAGAGTTTTCTGTATTTCAGTTTGCTTACATTGTATAGAGTCTTAGAAGTGGAATGCCTAGGTCTAAATTCATGTACATCTTTAAACCTCTTATAATTTCTATTTTTGTTATTAAATTGTAATGTAAAATAACATGTAATTTTTTTGTAAAATGGTTGCATACATTAATGATGTTTAATATGGCTTTCATGCTACAATTGTGTCATGCAATTAAGTTTTGGCTTTACTATTTTTTCTTTGGCAAAATATTATCAAGTTATTTAATTGATTTGTGTTTGTTCCTTATTATCCACATTGAATATATTCATCATGCTTGTTAGCCTCTCTACTTCATCTTTGGATAAATGTATCAGAATATTCTAAGTACCCAGAAATATTTGAGACTTTCATCATCAAATTTCCTCCTTTATTCATATTTAAGACTTTAAAATCTGCTTAAATTTAGGAATTTCTAAAAATAATTTCAAATTTTATCTTAGATTCAGTGGTACATGTGCAGGTTTGTTACATGGGTATATTACGTGGTGCTACGGTTTGGGGTGTGAATGATCCTGTCACCCAGGATCATCGAGCATAGTACCCAGTAATTAATTTTGCAATCCTTAGTCCCCTCCTCCCCTCCCTCATCTACTAGTCCCCATTGTCTAGTGTTGCCATCTTTATGTTTATGTGTACTCAATGTTTCACTCCAAGTTGTAAGTGAGAACGTGGTATTTAGTTTTCTGTTCCTGCCTTGATTTGCTTAGGATAATGGCCTTCAGCTGCATCCATGTTGCTAACGAGGACACAATTTTGTTATTTATTTTATGGCTGCATGGTATTCCATGGTGTATACATTTTCGTATCCAATACACTGTTGATGGGTACCTAAGTTGATTCCATGTTTTTGCTATTGTGAATAGTGCTGCGATGAACGTATGAGTGAATGTGTCTTTTGGTAGAACTATTTATTTTCCTTTGGGTATATACCTAGTAATGGGATTGCTGGGTTGAATGGTAGCTCTGTTTTAAGTTCTTTGAGAAATCTCCAAACTGCTTTACACAGTGGCTGAAATAATTTACATTCCCAGCAATGGTGTATAAGTGTTTAATTTTAGGAAACTTTTAAGATGGGTTCTATATGCAAGTAATAATATTTGAAAATGTGTTCTATATTTGTATTATTGTGCATTCACTCAGATATAGAAAAAGGAATCTAAGTCAGTAAGTGTTTCCTGTTTGGAGAAAACTCTACTCAATATATGGGCAATACAAGTGTTATATATAAAGCTCTTGCCTGGTTATGTGACCTTAAGTGTTGTAGTATGAGCTGACACAAAACTAGCTAAGTGAGAAACACAAAGGATATGGCATAAGAGAGAGTAACTAATCCCCATAAGATAAGGCAAATTTTTCATGTCAATATAAACAGAAGATTTGGAACCCTTGCTGTGGGCTTACTGTACTGTGGCATAGTGCTTTGAATGCCTAAGAAGGTTTGTCTGTTTATCATATTCTGAAAACAACATGAAAAAAATAAATTGATAGGTCTCATTTAACCCCTGGAAGAAAATAAATCCAATGCAATGCTTGCAAAAAAATTGAGTTATGTTTGTGTTAACACAGTGCATCACATACTCGCAATCTGTGATTTCAGTACATGTCTGCTAATTAATTTGTTTATTTTGTAAGAAAATAAAGTTAATTGAAAGCATGAAATATGGTTCCTAAACAATGCATGGAGAGGGCTAATTGGTCCATGGCTTTTTAAAAAAACAGATAAAAATATGCCTTAAAAGGATGTTCTATTATATCACAGTTCAAAAGAATAAAGTCCCCACCTGTGTCTAAATGTATGCTAAACCTTAAGAATATCTTAAAGCAAGAATAATAAATACCTAACACATGAGAATTATCTCTTGTATAATATCTGTGATAGAAATCATTAATAGGTCACTTTAACCTTTCCTGCTCAGCTCAGATGCAGGGTCAGGATCCTTTGGACACTGTGTTTCAGTAAGTCACGACCAGTTGGGTTAGTTTATGAAATGAAGATTTTTTTTTTTGCCATATATACGCCTCTTACTAAACAACCTATAACAAGAGAGTAATTATCATGTACATTAGAAATGTATCATGAATAAGAATTATTTTGATTTTAAGAAACAGGAAACCATTGAAACTATTTTACATGAAACATTTTTTGTCTCACCTAGCTACAAGGTCAAGTGGTATTCCAGTTTCAGCTTTTAATAAAAAATAACCTTTCAGTTTATTTGAAGATCTAGGTCTTCAAATATAATTGTCAAGTATCTGTCTCTCTCCTCTTTTCTCTATGGTGACTTTATTCTCAGGAAGTCTCTTTCTAAGTGGTGATAAGAAGCAGCGAGTTTCTCCCGCCTTATGTCATACCTGCTGAGCAACTCTCAGTTTTTTCCTAGTAGCTCATGCATAAATCCAAGGTAGGTTTCTCATTGGCTTCTGTTGGGTCTGATGCCCTTCATAGCTTTAGTCCCCATAGACTTAGGAGTAGAAAATATTGGCTGGTCGTGCCTGTGTCATATGGACCAGGGGTAACTAGAAGGCATTGGAATTAGCCTCAATTCAGCCACATAAACATAGCAGATATTATTCCCTAGGTCCAACTGGGCTAAATGAACGGAGATAAATGCTTGGCAAGCAAAAAACAACAGTTATTCATGGTAGCTTCCATTCTTATTTTTCTGAACTATTCTTGTGAAATTGTTCTGATGACAGAGATTACAGTTGCATTAAGGATAAAGTTTAAGCAGTTATAATAAAAGTCTCCAAAGGAGATTGGCTCAAATAGAAAAGGGACATTTAATTTTTTATAGCATTAAGTAGGTTCTGATCCTCAGAGTCATGTAGGAATTCAGGCCAGAGTGGGGCTTGTCATCCTCAACATGAGCCTTTTACTACTGTGGGTTAGTCAAAAGGAAAAGGAGAAGTGAATCTAGATTATCTTTAAGTAGATGAGCTGAGAGTTGCCAACAGCATTTTTCCTCATGTCTCTTTGGTGAGAACCTAGTCCTAGAACCAAACTAAGTCAAAAGGGTGACTAGAAAATTTAGTCTTTAGGTTAGTGGCCCTGTGTCCAGAAGGAGAAAAAGAACAGATTAGGCCGGGCGCGATTGGTTCACGCCTGTAATCCCAGCACTTTGGGAGGCTGAAGCGGGCGGATCACGAGGTCAGGAGACCATCCTGGCTAACACGGTGAAAATCAGTCTCTACGAAAAATACAAAAAGAAATTATCCGGGCGTGGTGGCGGGTGCCTGTAGTTCCAGCTACTCCCGGGGCTTAGGCAGGATAATGGCGCGAACCCGGGAGGCGGAGCTTGCAGTGAGCCGAGATCGCGCCACTACACTCCAGCCTGGGCGACAGAGCGAGAGTCCGTCTCAAACAACAAAAACAACAGCAACAAGAGCAACAGCAACAACAACAACGAAACAGATTAGTGGGGGCAGAGGAAGTGGAGAACAACCTGTGGCTGCCACAAGTTCTTGTTAGTCTTTCCTTTTTCTCTAACATGTTTCTTTTACATTGAGTGGAAAACATACTTTCAAGAACAACTGGAAAAAAAAAAGAAAAGGATAAACTTCATTTTGGCTATGTGTCTCTGTAAAAAGATCAGCCCTTATGCTCCTGGTATTACTCGCTATCCCACTATTCAATATTTGTCTTGTTTCCTGCAACAGAATAATAATAAATAAAATTATCTTCAAAGATGGCAGTGACTTTTCATCCTGTCAAATGATACAAGATTAAAAATTTGGAGGTTTTTTTCAATATATTCTCGGCCATTAACCAGTTGTACAGCTGTGATAAAATTTCTGAACCTTACTCTTTTCAGATATAAAAGGAAGCTATGGAAGATTATGTTATCTAAGGTCCCCTCCAGACTGAAAAGATTTCATACCATGTTGGAAATAGAGAGGTTTAGAAGAAATTCTCATCCTCCAGACATATGAGGACTTTCTCCAACAAATAGGAATTCATCCTATAACTCAGTTCACAGGCCTTTGAGATAAGACTTGGGGGCATAGAGCTTTGGAGAACACCATCAATAGGAGAGAAAACTAGCCTTTGTAGGCATTGCTGATAGGAGGGTGGGAAATCCTTCTGACCTGCACGAGTAATCAATGGATGCCTGAAAGCATGAGATTTGAAAACACTTAACATTATCTTGGCTACATAATTATAATGTTATTAATGGCCACAAAGTTTCTGAGCCTTTTTAAAAAAATCCAGTGAAAGTATTTGATTTCATGACCTCCCAGGGCTGAATCAAACACATTAATGATCCATGGCACACAATACAAGATTTTACCTTTTTATTTATTCCAGAATTATTGCCCTTTGATTTTTAATACATATCCTTTTGTTCTTGTATTAAAGGACAAGTTAAAGGAGTATTGACTGTGTCAGGATAACTCTGCAGAATTAATATGGTCTTTTTAGTTTTATTAATATCTAAGCTGAAGTGGCTGCTTTGTACTTTCAAGGTTGCTTTTGAAGGATGTATTCCTCAGTGGAACATCCTGCTTCCTGCTTTTTATTTTTTATTTTATTTTTTTATTACAGCAGTTGGCCGGAAAGCCCCTGTTGATCTGTGACTATCTGGAACTGCTAGACTGAAATGCCATTTTCAAAACTCCAGCTCTTCTGCTAAACAATTTTTCTAGGAATGATGCCATATCACTAGCTACTTGTATTTGCCAAAAGGCAATACTACTTCAATGGCCCTAGCTCTGGGAATGATACCAAATGACGGTTCAGGAGGGAGGTAGGCAGTAAATCAGCAGGAAAAGCTGAAAAATGCCCCAGCTTTTAATACCTTTTATCTTTTTCCAGATGACTGGCCTATCTCTCTCACCTTCTGCTTCTATTCATGATAGTACCCTTTTCTCCCCTTTTTTTGTGGCTTGATATTAGTATTTTCATTTGAAACGGCCTTCCTCAATTACCAGAGAGAAAATTCACACCTTTCAAAGCTAAGGCAATCAAATTTCCATGTGACTCATAAGTATATCTTCTTTCTCTAGCACCTATGTGCAACTGTGGGATGCCTGATAGATTAGGATTGTATGTTGAATGGGAAATGGGTCTGAACAAAGTGTCAGACAGTAGAATGGGAGCCAGGGGAGGATTCCAAAGCAGCAGCAGAAGGTATCTCTAGCAAGCATCCACTCTGGCTGGGGACTGCCTTCTGCTTGCAGCCTTACTGGAAGCTCGGGCTGTAGAGTTGTGAGTTCCTTGGGCCAGGCAAGCCTAGATGTGTTGCCTGCTTTTGATAATGTATCAAAAATATGAACTCATCCTTAGAGACGACAGCTATGAGGTGTTTCTTGGATGTAGAAATTTAGGTCATCTGTCTTCCTTTTGCATTGCCTTAAAAAATACTATTTCCTTTCTTGGTTTATCATTTGCTTGCCTTCTTTCTTTCCTTCCTTCCTTCCTTTCTTACTCCCTTTTTTCCTTCCCTAGATTTTCCCTATCTCCCTCTTTTCTTTCTTAAAATTTGGTTGCCTGGGATAACATGTATTGCATACAAGCTGACTTCCTTACTGTCCCTAGTAAGCAATGTGTGGCTATTATTTCTTCATTTATATGCAATGTCAGAAGCTTAGAAGTATGTTATCTCCCTTTCAATTAAAAACTCATATTTAAGAACTGACCATCTTCTTGTTTTGGGTATTGTGGCTTGGTATTGTCTAATATATTTGGAGGGTATTTGATTTTTTAAAAAGGCAATTGGCCATGTCTATTGAGTTTCATACTGAACGCTAGCACCCAGACCAGTGATTGATTAAATAGTAGGTGCTTAATAAATATTTGTTTTGTAAATAATGATTCTATTGTCAAGAAAACGAATCACCAGGAAAGAAGGAGCTATATATTTAAGAGAACTCTGTTCGTCTGGCCAAAATGGAATTCTGAGTCCCTTGCTCAGCTGACGTTTACCCAGAAGATGGTAAACTCCTGAGACCAACTTCGCTTTGTTGTTCTCTCGTGGTTCTTTGACCTTGGAAATGTTTTTCTACATGCAGAGTAGTTCCCCCTGTTGGAATTTTATTTAATATTCTATCTTTGTTTCTACTTTACAAAACATGCCACGTGAATAATGATGCCTCAGGCAAAAGAAAATCACTCCAGCAGTACAATTTAAA
Source organism: Nomascus leucogenys (assembly GCF_006542625.1). NCBI lineage: Eukaryota > Metazoa > Chordata > Mammalia > Primates > Hylobatidae > Nomascus > Nomascus leucogenys. Next base: position 64,991,476 of record NC_044401.1, on the reverse strand, counting down.
CTTAGGACAAATCCTGCCTTCACTTGCATTCACAGTTTGCCAAGGCAGTTGGTAAGAACTGTGCCCACACACGAACTGACAGAATCGAGGCCCCAAGGTTAGCAATGATTAAAATTTAAAAGTCCATTTACTCATTTTCAAAATATTTTATTCCATTGCTTCTGAGGCAGAATCATGAGTTGCCTTCGATTTTGCTGCTCCCGGTGGTGGCATCCAACTCTGAGGCTAGCTCATCCAACTCTGAGGGTAGCTCTGAGGGGAGCTAAATATCCTCATTGTTCAATGAGCTAGATGAAAACAAAACGAGGCTGTAAGGTCAATCTCACAGCCTTAGTGGAGTAAAAATTAGAAGTCAATAATTCTTTTACCAAAAAAGAGGACTTACATTCAACAGGATTTTTAAAAGTGGTATCCCGTAAAAATTTTGGAAAATACCACCATAATGGAAAAAAAAATAAAGTGGCATATAAATCAAATGTAGTGCTAAAAATTATAATTTTTCCATATGAATTTTGGAATCCTAAAATATTTTTATGTGTTTGTGGATTGATAAGGCATCAGAACTGGCTTTTTGCACTGAATATGAGTACAGAAGGCTTGCTTCTCCAATAGTGAATTAATAAAGGTTTAGTAGGAAAAACGTTATGAAACAATATGGTAAAATTATAGACTGTATTAGGGCAAAAGTTGTGAGACTAGTAGATCTGTAAATTTATGTATGCACAATTTGACAGCGGATGGTTGTAGCATATTTTGTAAATTCAATAGTAAGCCCCACCACGCCCTTAAATGAAGGAAAGCAAGAAGACCATTTTTAATATGTACATGGCACCACACCCCTCTAACATGCAGCAATGGGAGAAAACCAGATTGGCGACCTGTGTATGGAATATGAACTGAGTGAAACCATCGGGGAGGGGGTGGGGGGGCGTTTCTTTTAAATGTCGCTTTTGCAGATAAGCAAGCAGAGATCCTACCTCTTTTGACCAGAGATGTTGAAAAGCACGACCAAAGTTTTTGGCTTGGTCTCTTGCTTTCCACAATGAGATAAAGTCTTAAGCCTGTAACTCTCCCTGTCCCATGGGAGTGTGCAAAGGGAGGGAAAATAAGCGGCGTGGGTGAGGGGTGGCGGCGCAGAATCGAGGAAGGGAGGAGAGGCGAGAGCCCGCCTCTGGCAGGAGGGCGTAGATCCCGGTGCAAGCCAGAACAGGTCCAGCCTTCCCGCGGCCAGAGCCAGCAGCGGGAGGGGACAGGCGGGACCTCCGTGGACAGCCCCGGGTGCGGACCAGCGGGGAGTGGCCGGCAAGAAACTCCCTTGGATCCATCCAGAGCTTACCGGACCCTGCCCGTCCCCGTCCCAGCTCCCAGCCAGCTTGGGGGAGAAGTTGCCCGAGGGAAGGTACCGGACAGATCGCATGCTGGAGGCGACGCAGGTGTGTCAGGGCTGGGGGTCAATTTGCATCTCTCGTGCCAGCCCTGGGGGGTCTCCCATGGAGGAAGGGCTAAAGGTTTGCTCCCGGGAGGAGGGGGTCAACTCGTTATGGAAAGGAAATGGTGCCCAGTCAGGATTCCTTGTCTGAAGTGGGGGTGGTCCGAGGTCCCTCAGCCTTCACCCGGGAAGAGACACCCCCTTTTCAAGCCCCGCCCCCGGGTGGCCGAGGCTGGATTCAGACAGCTCGGGGTCAGTCGGACGGAGTACACTGGGTCCCCGAATCCGCCGGGTCCCACTCACTCCCGCTGGTCGCCGGTAGGTTGACCCTCGTATTTCCAGCCTCTCCCACCCCATCCCTCGTTACTCTCTGAAGAGGATTCCAGATCCCCTGTAGATTCCCGTCCTCTCTCGGGTGGGGGTCCGAGGTCTAGCTAGTTTGGGGGTCAGTCCTGGCCTCTCTCTCCCACCACGCCCCTTACTCCCCTGGACACCTCCTAGTGTGTGGGACTCAGATCCCCTCCTAATCCACTGCCCCTGTCTGGCTCCTACTCTCAGGAGAGGATTCTAGATCCCAGGGGGGTTCCGAAAATGCCGCCAGCCTGGAAGGGGGGAATCAATGGACCGTGGGGTTGTGGGGTTGGGGAGCACGAAAAACCAGAGAGGGGCTAGAGCTCCACCTCCCCAGACCGCCGAGGGGGCGAGAGGGCAGGCCGGGGGCCTTGGTTGCCATGGCTCCTGGTAGCGGAGCCCGGGGAGCTAAAGATGCCAGTCACGGATGGTCCCTTCTTCCTCTTTGTGCCTCTCTTTTTCTCTTGCTTTTTTTTTTTTTTTTTTTTTTTTTTGAGTGTGAGTGTGCGTGGGGAGGCAGCACGGAGAAAGTGATTAATTTGGAGAGCAGCGATTGGAGCCGGGAGGCTGGGGAAAGCCAGCCCCTCCGTTCCCACTCTCCGGGCTCGCTGCGAGCCACAGTTTCTCAGCCAGGGACAGGGCTGGGGAATTCCTGCGAAAAACCACAGGCCGGAGGAGCAGCAGCCGCGCGGGCCCAGGTACCCCCGCCCCAGACGGCGCGCAGGGTGGGCGTTTGGGCTGTTGGGCGGGAAGGCGGGCAGGGGAAGGCGTGGGAGGCCAGCGGCGGAGGACAGGTGTGCGTCGGCACGGCTGGGTGGCCCGGCGGAGAGGAAGCCCCAGGCTCAGCCCCTCCTCGAAGGGCGCCGGGGTCCAGTGCAGCTAGTGGGAGCGGCGGAGCAGCCCCAGAGCCAGCAAGCGGCTGCCTGGCCAGGCGTGTGCGCGATAGCGCGCTCCCGCTGGAACGCGCCGTGGGTGGGGAGATTTGCGCGTGCGCGTGGAGATGGGTAACTGGTGAGCCACCTGGGCTAGCTCTAGGCGGAGGCTCCCGGGGCGCCCACGTGGCTTCGAATTCCAGCTCCACCATCACTGTGATGTGTCACTTTGGACTAGCCATTTAACTACGTGCCTCAGTTTCCCTTTCTCAATAATACGGAGATTCTCAATACCCTCTATATTGGGTTGTTGCAAGACTGGAATGAGATGATACAAGTAATTTAACACCATGTCTGACGCATAAGCACTCAAAAGTTAGTTATTGTTGTTGATGGCATTACTGTTAGTTAATCCTCAGTTTAATTACATATGGTGCATTCTCATTTCTCTGCATTTTCATTGAAGTAAAAATTCTGCGTTTTCTAATTTTGGAGAATAATCTTAATTAAAATATGAATATTTGTACTGCACAGTCCAACTCCTACAAAGCTCTGGCTTGCAGCAGATTGGAAGAGAGAAACTGCTGATGAAGTTGGCTTTTCAGTATATTGATGGAGAGAGAAGCTTAGAAAGCTCTTTGGGGAAACTTTTGGTGACAAGAAAATAAAAAGTTTATCCCACAGTTTTTTTTGTAAATCTTTGTGTTTTCTCTTTCACCTGCAGATGTTGCAGTTGGATTTGTCTTAATTTCAGTCTCTTTGTGAGGGACCACCATTTGGGGTTGGGGAGCACGAAAAACCAGAGAGGGGCTAGAGCTCCACCTCCCCAGACCGCCGAAGGGGCGAGAGGGCAGGCCGGGGGCCTTGGTTGCCATGGCTCCTGGCATGGCATAATTTAATTATTTATTTATTTATTTATGAAGGAAAGCAAGAAGGCCATTTTTAATATGTACATGGCACCACACCCCTCTAACATGCAGCAATGGGAGAAAACCAGATTGGCGACCTGTATATGGAATATGAACTGAGTGAAACCATCGGGGAAGGGGTGGGGGGGCGTTTCATAATTTAACTTGGTTACAGAGCCTATGTATACGCTGGCTTTCCATTTTATGGCCTAAAGTGCTGCAGTGGATTTACCTTTAGCAACGGCAGAACGTAGTGTATAATCATTCCTTGCAAGCTCCTGAATATTGTGAGCAAATCGATGGAGACAAATAGTTATTACTGGATGGGTGTGAGTACTGGCTATGGCAACTCATTAAAATCTCTCTCAGGGTATGTTTGTACCCACTTCACTGCAGCACAGGACTATGATGATGAATATATGTTTTCCAGATTGTTATCTGTTGTATGTAGACTTACAGATCCTTTTCTTTAAAGAAAAGGCTAAGCCGGGCGCGGTGGCTCACGCTTGTAATCCCAGCACTTTGGGAGGCCGAGGCGGGCGGATCACGAGGTCAGGAGATCGAGACCACAGTGAAACCCCGTCTCTACTAAAAATACAAAAAAAAATTAGCCGGGCGTGGTGGCGGGCGCCTGTAGTCCCAGCTACTCGGAGAGGCTGAGGCAGGAGAATGGCGTGAACCCGGGAGGCGGAGCTTGCAGTGAGCCGAGATCGCGCCACTGCACTCCAGCCTGGGCGACAGAGCGAGACTCCGTCTCAAAAAAAAAAAAAAAAAAAAGAAAAGGCAATAGATATTTATTGATTCCTCACGGTTATATAGGTCCTGCAACCTATCTGCTGATAAGTAAACTGTACACTTCATGGGCCTAGCTGTAGGTCTAAGAGGAGTTGATATTGCACATACTATAGTTATTACATTTAAGTTAATTCATCTCATTACATGAATTGGTTTTAAATAAATTTTTAAAATCATTTGATTATTAAAATATAGGCATTTCTTGGTGAACTTGAGGCAAGTAAAGCCTGACAGATGTCACCATCACAAAGATCCTTAGTGATCTTTACAAAATAGAGCTCACCCAGAAAAACATTTGCTGGATAGAAACCTGATTTTATAGTTGCTTCTGAAATCTTTGAAGATACGAGGTTATTTGCCCCAAAATTGCTTTGTTGAAATAATTTAGCCTGATTCGCTTTTATAGAAAAATAACAGTAATGATCAAGACTGATTTAAAATTCTTGTATTTTTAACCAATAAAGGAAAATTAAGTAATAGTTGGGGAACTAATGGTGTCAGATTTGAAGGAATGATTGTCAGGAAATACTGAGAGTATCATATCAGGTAGTAGTGTTTGGCTTTGCAAGACAACCCTCTCATCCTCACCGTGAATATGTCATCTTTAAAAGGTACCTTGAGGAATTAGTGTGACAGCTTCTCCGAAATTCATGTGATCATTTACATATTGTTTCCCAGGAGCTTTGGCATTAAATGTTTCATTTATTGGAAATGATTTTTGCCCTTTGATTTATGACAGCCAATAGTGCAATAGAGTCTAATGTATTTTAGAAACAATAAAATTAGCTTTTCACCATTTTCTATTTTCCCTAAAAATCTAGCAGCAATGCACTTGGAATACTTAAGTTAGTCCAGAGACAAATGGTAAGAGTAGGAAAACATGACAGATTGGGAGGTGTTGAGTCCTGAATTTGGGGACCTAATTGAAATGCAAAGGTATAATCAAGAGAATGAACTTGTCTCTGTACTAAGATTGTTTTCAGTGATGTACTGTATTATCTGATTCAGTCAACGTTCCTTGTTATTTTTTCAAACCAAGATTGAGAATACTATATTTTCAGTTATGAACATTTTGATTACAGCTTCATTCTGACTAATTCAGTCTGAAGAGAATGCAATTATTATGGTGATTTACATACAATGTGCTAAGTTAACACAGCTAATGAGTGAAAGCATAATATTCTTTCTATTCATTCCTGGAAAAATATTGTGCTAAGCATTCTTTCAAAGAAAAGATTACATTATTCGCTATCATTTTATGTCTACCTACAAGTAGAATTGGCATTGAGCCATTTTCTCTGCTATTAAAGTGAAATCTCTTATATTTTGGTGATCACATGCCTTTCCTCTCACCCCTTGGGGGAGACTGGAAACAATTCTCAATTTAATTAGATATGCTGCTTTCTTTTTTCTGTACATCTTTATCTGAGGAAAGATTGTATTTTCTAATTTGGGAGGCTGCTTAACACCTTAAACATTACTAATTACTGCAGTTTGTTTTATGTGTGTCGCAATAGTGTAGTTAGTTAATTATAGCTTTCTCATTAGCACCACGTAGAGAATAATGAATGAACACATCCCTTTGATCAAAAGGGATTTAAGTTTATCTTCTGAGAATAAAAGTGTTATTGTGTTACTGAAAGTCACTATAATTTTCCCAAGAAACAAATTGGTTGGAATTCTGTATCACTGGGTTAGGAAGCTCAATGAATGAGTTGGATTGATCACAAAGTAGAGTAGAGCTGTGGTTGCTTGGCAACCTGACATTATTCTGCAATTTCTGGTATATTTATCCAGTAAACTAGAAAATTCTGTTTTGTTAACGAATGTTTTAAGTCAGTGCACAAATAGACCATAACTAATTGAGATTTTATGTGTTGTGGATAAAAAATGATCCTGCTTACCTTCTCATTGTGTTTAGATAATAAAAATACAAAGGGACATATTCTGTTTTCAATTTTAAGGCTTTTCCCTGAAATGTTGACTTCACTTTCACATAATTTGTTCCTAGTGGAAGAATACAACTTGTGTATCTCTTTGGAAGTTAAATTATTAGGGGTGTGTGTGAGTGTATATGTGTATATGTATGTGTGTGTGTGTGTGATGCTTATATACATAATTTCAGTAAGAATCACAACTAGAGTTTGAGGTGAGATGAATTCTCAAAATTCATAGTTTGCTAATTGAACGGACAATTTGGTAAATTTAGGGTGGGTATAAATATCTGATTCAAATGATGCTGGCAGATGATGATGAGAATAATAAATGCATTGAACTTGGCTAATATATAAATATATTTTAGGCTTTGACCAAGGTTTCTTCTCCTGGTAGTCTTATAACATTCTCCCTTCTAATGTTTGTTTGCATCTTATTTCCCCTATAGTTGTGGAAGTAGGAGCTCTGTTGCCCATCTTCTGATTCACCTCCTCCTAACTCGAGGGACTACAGTTGTGCCATTTTACTATACAACCTATGAATTTTAGTGTGCATCACAATTCCCTTCTCAGACTGTAAACTCCTTGAGGGTATGCATTTCCTTTTATGCATCTCATAAACTCTTAAAGTGTCTGGCACAGCGGGAAGCAAACTGTTGTGGTGGTTACGTGCACTGGCTATAAAAGTCAGGCTGCCAGGGTTCAAAATCTAAGTCTGTCAGCTTGCAGGTGTGTGGCATTGTGTGGCATTGGCTTAGTCGTTTTGACCTCTCTAAGACTACTTTCTTCTTTAGAAATGGGAAAATAGCCATACTCATCTCACATGTCACATGTGTTCTTGTGGACATTGTGTGGGGCAATCTATGCAGACAGCTTAGTAGCACGGTTTTTTATTGTAGTGATAATTATCCTTCTATATCATGTTCAGTATGTGAATGAACAAAGATAGAGGGACAGAGCGTATGTATGTGTGTGTATCCCTGTGTATGTGAATAACTGTGAGCCATGATCAATGGTGGTGTCAAGTGGAAAACTGTTGATTCCTACCTTAATTATATGTATACCAATAATGATTGCTTCACATATTTAAAAGGTTTTCTCAATAATTGTTCTTAGGCTTGGCTGAAATTAGAATCATCTGGAGAGTTCTTTAAAGCTACCAACCCAAGTCAATTCAATTACAGTCTCTGGGGATGGTGACTAGGAATCTGGATTTTTGAAAACTTCTACTGAGATTCTAACACACCCTAATGCACCATCAGGGTTGAGAACCACCACCTTAGATTTGCATACGTCTTCCACAAGACTGTGTTGGGCTAAGGCATTGGTTCACAGTTACCTTGGTGTCATGAAATGTGGCTGAAAGAGAGAAAATGCTTTGGCAAACTTCTGAGGTTTTTCTTACTAATCTTCTTGGTTTAAATAGCACTTTATTCTCCGAAGATCTCAAATGTGCTTTTCATTTACTGTGTATAATTTCATTTTTCAACCAAATGTCTCTGTGAAGATGGTAGGAAAGAAGTAATTATCCTGATTTTGCAGATGAATGGAGTGAGCTACACTGAAATTAAATGATTTGACTTGATTCATACATTTAGAACAGGCCCAGATAACAAGATTCCTGTGACTCTGGGGTTTTGAATATTTCTCTGTTTTGCCTGCAGACTTCCAATGAGGTAGGGAGAGTTATTATTTTTGGACTAAAGTACCGTGTAAGAAAAAGCTGTAAAAATGAGACTTTCATCCTTTTTTTGGTTATAATTGTGCAGTGTAAAGAAAAACAGATTTTTATTTTCTTTCTAAGAAGAGGCACCATAGTCTATATAGGATCCAAACCAATGTCCCTTGGACTTTGAACCCAGCTTGTATAAATATTTCATTTGGCCCAAAGAATGTTTAAGGCAAATTTCAGCCAACATTTAAATACTGGAGATTTCATGTAAAAACTCATATTTCTGGCTTATCTTAAAAGGATTGATGTTCTCACAGTATTGGACCTGAATGCCCAGGTGGCAGAATGCCACAGGTTAGAACCCAGTGGTTTGTCCCCTTGATGTTCTTGAAAGACATCGCTTCGCTGGGTAAAACATGGCTTCCTCTCACCTTCACTTTGTTCCTTTCTTTTATATAGATCAGACTCCCAAGAGATAATTAAGGGACCTTAAAGATGGGCCCACATCTCTTTGGATGGGATTAGGGGAAGCCCACAAGGGCTGCTGAAGCACATCTGGAGCTGTTACTGCCCCTTGTCCTGAAGGGACAATGGGAAGGTGAAATTCCTGGAAGGAGGTGGGAGCAGTAGCTCTGGGAGAGGGCTGTCACGTAGCACCTATGGCTTTTGGTAGAGGAACATAACTACCGTCAAATCACAAGACAGTGCTCTGCTTCTACCCCAAGATTTCCAGTTGCTTCTTCAGCAAGGCAGTAAGAGGGCAAGGGAGCCTATTACAGTGGTTTGTGGAGGTCAGTTCTCCCAGAGCAGAGCAGCATGGAGGAAGGCAGAAAAGGGATCTGAATCTGGGAAGTACATGAGGAATACCTAGCACATCTTGAAGGCTTTACATTTGTGGAACATGAGTAATGGGGAAGGGGAAAGCTAGAATTGACAAAAACAGTACAAAATAGGGAATCACTAAGTTTGTATTCAGAGAATCTTCACCACTTTTTCTTTGTCATTCCTTTCTTCTCCTTTCTTTCATTGCCCAAGGTGGGTATGCTCATATTCAGTGGTGTGTTTCAGCTGGGACTCCTAAACTTCAAAACAAATTTGTCCATTTCGTTGCGTTATCTATGCTTTCTAAGATGAGAGCTGACATAGCAGAGAGAATAATGTAAAAGATATATTCCAGCTTCTATGGTAACGGGTTGGCATTTTTAGCAGAGGTTCCTCCCTAACAAAAGCTTTTGCTGTAAGTGGTGATTCTCCTGGGAGGGATCGTAGTTATGATGCCTGGGAAAGCGGAGATACCCTCAAATGTCAGTCTGGCAACTGAAACTCTTGTAACCTGGATGCCTGGATCTTTGGAGGAAGTGTCCTTCTTCTTTGTTGTATCAGAAAAAGGATGATGAAGGAATAGACCAGAATGCACTGGTTGCATCCTAATGTGAGGAATTTTTATTTCCAGGGACTAAGCGATGTATTTTCCAGAGTAATAGAATGTAAGTGAACAAAAGGAATGTGGGGATTTTGGTGATCTGTCACTGTTAGAGTTGTTGGAAATTCGGTTTTTTATTGCATTGAAAACCTTGCTAAAAACTGTAAAGTGACAGAATATTAGCTTAATATGGGATGCCTTAGATATTGGTTATGTTCAAAAGAAATAACACACCTCGTGTGCAAAAGGTTCAGGGGGAAGATAAATACTGACCTTTTCCAAGACTCTGATACTGGATGCTGCATTTCCATCCATTCAGAAGATTGCCTCTGAAGGTTTCTATTTAAAAACAGTCAAAATGTCTTACATTATTTGAGTGCTTTATGCTTTTTAGAAAATTTTTCCATGTCATCTCATCTGACTTTTACAATAACATAGTGAACAAAAAGAAACAGGTTGTTAGTCCATTTTATAGATGAAAAAAACTAATGCAAGGTCAAATAGTTAGCTTCACCACTATTTCACCACACTGCCTACAGTAGTGAAAATTAGAATTAAATCATCTTAGATACCCTAATTTGTAACCCAGTTCATAGCCCACTCTGTTGCTTTCAGGTTTTCTTTTTCTTTTTCTTCGTTTCTTTTTCCTTTTTCTTCGTTTCTTTTTTTTTTTTTTTTTTTTTGGAGATAGGGTCTGGCTCTGTTGCCCAGGCTGAAGTGCTGGAGTACAGTGGTATGGTCATGGCTCACTGCAACCTCGAACTCCTGGGCTCAAGTTATTCTCTCACCTCAGCCTCCCAAAGTGCTGGGACTACAGAGAGGCACCATCATGCCTGGCTAATTTTAAAATTTTTTTTTGTAAAGATGAGGCTTCACTGTGTTGTCCAGGCTGGTCTCAAACTCCTGGCCTTAGGTGATTCTCCCACCTGCCCCTCTCAAAGTACTGGGATTACAGGCATGAGCCACCTTACACAGCCCAGATTTCCTTTTTGGAAGAAAAGAGCAACATTGTATAACTGATAGTGAATTGTTTTTTAAGGAAATCTAGAGTCACTGTATAAACTGAGAGCTGTCTGGGGAAAAATTGAAAATGTTACCAGTTGTATTTTGAGGGTTGAATGTAGTCCTGGCCAAAGATAGGGAGATAGACTTTTCCAAAGCATCCCGAATTCTATAATACATGTTCTTATGTTTGTGTGTGTGTGTGTGTGTACACGTGTGCGCACGTGTGTGTGTAGGTCCTATGAGGCATTGTAAACCAGTCATTATAAAAAGCTTTTATTGATCACCACTTTGTGCTAGAGACAGGACTGAAACTGTGCCAGACAGATACTTAAATAGCCACCATTGATCATTTATCAAGTGTTTATTATGTGTTTTGCAATCTCCACATCAGTGATTTGAGGAAAGTACTATTATAACACCCATTGTAAGCTGGGCGATGCAGACACAGAAGGGTCCTTGTCCAATGTCACACAATATGTCTTGCAGTGCCAGAGTCAGAATTCAAACTCAGAAGTGTCTGATTTCCAGCCCCAGCAGTGCCCCCTTGATTAGCAGGATTCTCCAGTTATGGTCTTCACTATGGACTAACACTGTTTCCTATTGTCCATCCAGACTTACCTGTTCTGTTCCCATTATCCATTTGTGGAAAAGTAGACATAAAGGAATCCTACTGAGGTATTAGATCATAATGCATACCTATTCCAGGAATGGTGGCACTAAATATGAGGTTTTAAAACCTGCCAGGCATGGTGGCGCAAGCCTGTAATCCCAGCACTTTGGGAGGCTGAGACGGATAGATCACTTAAGGTCAGGAGTTTGAGGCCAGCCTGGCCAACATGGTGAAACTTCGTCTCTACTAAAAATTCAAAAATTAGCTGGGCATGGTGGCATGCCTGTAATCCCAGCTACTCAGGAGGCTGAGGAGGAGAATCACTTGAACCCAGGAGGTGGAGGTTGCAGTGAGCCTAGATCGCACCACTGCACTCCAGCCTGGGTGACAGAGGGAGACTGTCTTAAAAAAAAAATCTTAATGCAACTTTGGGAGGCTGAGGCTGGAGGATCACTTGAGGCCGGGAGTTCAAGACCAGCAGCATAGCAAGACTCCATGTCTACAAAAAATATACAAATAAATAAAAATAAAAATTAGACCGGTGTGGTCAGGCATGCCTATAGTCCCAGCTACTTGGGAGGCTGAGGTGGGAGGATCATTTGAGCCCAGGAGTTGGAGGTTACAGGAAGGAGACATTTGTGTTCTCTCCAAAATCAAGTCATATAAGCATCTGATGCTCTGACTCTTCCTGTACCAGACCCTGGGCATCATTATATGTACAAATGAAACTTCACCCTCATTATCATTTTTTATTTCTTGGCAGAAATGTTTCTGATACTCTGTGATATGAATACGCCTGGATTTCCCTCACTTCTGGGTATTACATGTAACCAATTGCATTTCACGGTTGGCATTTCCACAAAGGTATGAGTATCTACTATTCCAGATTAAAATAGAAATCATTGGCAATGGCAGATGCCATATCTCAGCGTTGCTGTTCTTGAAAATGGCTTGAAAATGACACCCATCATAATGATGGCACTGTCTTTATTAGCAGCTGTCAATAAAGATAAGGCCTTGGAAGAAAAAAAGGCAACTCTATTTCAGGCACAGCCAATATATTTGGGAGTTTTAAGAGATTTTTGACTTTTTTGTTTGGGATATTTACAAGCAAATGTTCATGTATTTTTAAAATATGCATAATATAAATAGCATACTCAGATGCTGAGTGGCTCCAAAAGGCTTCTTTTTGTGTACTAGAAAGTGGCAAGAATAAGTTTGTTTCCCGCTTTGGCTAGACAGGAGAACCCACTTCCTTGGATTATGCACAATGGCTTTTCTATAAAGCTTTTGTTTGACCCATACTTGCTTCTCTGGAATACACATCTTGGCTTCTCAAGAAGTACGTTTATTTCTGTGTTGTAAATTCAAGGATTTTTCTAACTTGTTCTGTAAAATGCATCTGATGACATAGTGGAGAATTCATGCATTTGATTAAAATTTAAAGATGTAAAGAATGCTTAAGGCATTATACAATGGCAAAAAACTGAAAACACTGCCTACAACGGTAAACATATAGACAATAACAATTTTAACGTCTATCACCTATATCTGCATGAATAATAGGCTATATTGGGTTGTTTGTTACTGTTCACTACTTTGAGACATATACTATTTTCCATAAAGAAGATCTGAGTGAATGGATAAAGATAGCCAAAACAAGCCTGTTTAAATTTGACCTTGACCCCGTTTTCTTCATGACCTCCAGCAATTTCAAAGGGTTTCAACAGTCTGCTCTTCCCATGCATACAAGTTTCTGCATGTAATTGATTTGGGCTGAATAGATTTGGAACACAATTGATTTGCTTGAAATAACATTAAAGGACCATGCATTGAGCAATTCAGGTGCAACTCATGCACACTTCTGATTCAAGTTCACATAAATTGGATTTGACCTTAACCACTGTCGCCTCAAAAAAAGGGCTGGCAGCCATCAGAATGAATGCCATGCAATCAAGTATAAAAACTGATATGAGTGGTTTGGATCAGAAATTGATCTCCATACACAAGACCTTCTTTTGAAAACTTGTTATGAGCTTCTGTTTCCCTGTTTCACCAGCTGTAAACTGAGGAAAGAAACATTTTCTGCTGCCTCCCAGTGGCAGTTGGAGGATTAATGAGCTAATATTTGTAAAGTGCTTTGAAGATAAAGATGCCAGCTATTATTATTACTAATAAACCATTTTTTCTGCAGTGTAATTTTGGACAGCAGCCATTAAAAACCCATTACTGTATTTAACAGTAAAACAATCTGCCACAGCCTAGTATTTACTGCCTCAATTAAGCATGCATTCCACTTCCTTTGCCCCTCCAAATTCAGAACTGGCGAGGAGAGACAGAAAGGTGTGTGTCATCATTTCCCAAGTTCATTGAAATATTAGGTTTGGGTCGTTTGATTGTCTTGGCAGAAAGCTAGACTATATCCTCAGTGGGAGACTAGTTGGGCTACACTTTTGTTTCTGTGCCTTATGAAGGGAATGGAAGGCTTGGTTCTAGGCCTTTATTCAACCAGATTTACATTGCAGTTTATTATCTTTGAAGATTGCATTCCAGTATCCCTTTTGGTTATTTGAATATGGTACCATTAATGAAACTGGTTTATTTGGGTGGTTTTGTGTGTGTACCTGCATGAGGGTGGGGTTCACAGCTTACTCCTAAAACCGAAGTGGAAAATGGAGGTAATTCTGCAACTATCCCATGTCCAAAAATATTAAAAAATAAAACTGGAGACCTTGAATTATACAGGGTAATTTCTTTTTTTTTTTTTTTTTTTTTGAGACAGAGTCTCGCTGTCGCCCAGGCTGGAGTGCAGTGGCGCCATCTTGACTCACTGCAGGCTCCGCCCCCCGGGGTTCACGCCATTCTCCTGCCTCAGCCTCCCGAGTAGCTGGGACTACAGGCGCCCGCCACCTTGCCCGGCTAATTTTTTGTATTTTTAGTAGAGACAGGGTTTCACTGTGTTAGCCAGGATGGTCTCGATCTCCTGACCTCGTGATCCGCCCGCCTCGGCCTCCCAAAGTGCTGGGATTACAGGCGTGAGCCACCGCGCCTGGCCTATACAGGGTAATTTCTTAGTTAGTAATTACTGTTATCATTATATGATATTAAATCCTTTCAATCTGATTTATTTTTATCTATATAGATGTCCTAAAATATCAGATGGTACAGGATAGTGTAAATATTTCTGACATATTGCCAAAGCAATGCTTATTTTCCTCTGATGCTATTTCAGTACTGCAAATAAAAATAAAAAAATATATAAAGTTAATAAATGACTATAATGAGATGTCTCAGCTTTCAACAGCTATTTCAGGTATTCAAATGCTAGGCCAATATCTAAAAGTTGAACAAAAGAAGCCTCAAAGCAACCTAGATCTCTTTCTTTGAAAAATTCACTAAAATGTAAACACTTGATTATGGAAAGACCTTCCTCATTCAACGACTATTTGCTTTTAATTTAGAACCATTCTAATATACATAATTATATTATTTTAGCAGATGACAAAGTATAAACTGCAAGTTGGAGCAGATGAGGGAAATTTTGCAAATTCATTCTAAGACAAAAGAAGTTATGTCTAATATTTCTTGAGCAAGGGAAAAGGATAGAAAGACTAGAAAAAGACAACTCAGAAATGACTATATGGGTGGTCTTGAGTCATTACGAAATTATTTTAAAATAAAAAATAAATTGACATACCACCTATAGGAGTTCAGATCATTTATCTGAAAATCTTATGGAACCAATCCTTCCTAGTGGTCTAGTTGTTCAATAATGTTAAATACAAATTCTTAACAGAACCCAAATCTTTTTTTTTTTATTATTATACTTTAAGTTCTAGGGTACATGTGCACAACATGCAGGTTTGTTACGTATGTATACATGTACCACGGGTGCATCCATTAACTCATCATTTACATTAGGTATATCTGCTAATGCTAGCTCTCCCCCATCTCCCCTACCCCATGACAGGCCCTGGTGTGTGATATTCCCCACCCTGTGTCCAAGTGTTCTCACTGAACAGAATCCAAATCTTTTAAATGGCTTCTTTTACAAGCAATGCACTAATAATGATCCAAGGTAGGTGCCGTTGTTTACAGATAGGATTTTGTATTGCCCATTCCAAGTTTGCCACAGAGTATACTTTTTATAACTATCACTTAGGGAGACTGTTTTTTAAATACCATCACCATTCCGTTGACTTCTGAAGTTGAGCTCATGCTATTTTCATCATTTGTTTTGTTTAATTTTATATGGGGAATTCACCATATGGCTTAAAACTGTTTAAGACCTCAATAGATATGTGTTTTGCATATGAGATTCTTGGGGTATCTGTAGGGATATACACAAGCTGTTTATTATTGGGAAGAAAAGTACCTGAAAGCTTGTGTGTAGCTAAGAGGAGAAATGATGAAAAATATTCTGAATGTAGCAAAGTAACAATTTGTGTAAAATGTGAAGGCACATTTTTCCACTTACCTATCACTGAATGACAAACTAACTCATACCTTTAAACAGTAACTTCAAACAACAGACATTTTATGAAATCTCATGAATTGTAGGTCAGGGATTTAGGCAGGGATCCGCTGGGTGGTTTCTTCTGCCTCATTTGGTGACAACTGAGGTCGTATGGTGGTGTTCACAGAGTGGCTGGGGTGGGCTGGTGGCCCCAGGATGGCTTCCTTCATATCACCGATGCAACGGCAAGGAGGGCTGAGCTCAGCTGGGCCCCTCTTTCTGTCCAAGTAGTCACAGGGCCTCTCTCCTGGTCTTTCCAGAAATGTCACTGGACTTTTCACACAGTGACTCAGGACTTTAAAAATCTAACTTGGAAACTTAAAGGCTAGTCCTCAGACAGTTCAGATTCAAAGGAAACTCACATCCAACTTCTAGTAGACGAGGTAGCAAGAAATACTAATTAAGACAGACATGCTAATTAACAGAATTATTAAACCCATTGTGATACACCATTCAGTCACCATGTGACTGCTTACAAAGAGGGAAAAAATATGGACCCCTCTGTTCCAAGGGAACACTCCTTTCCCCCTCCCGACACTTCCTAGAGATCTTAGAGCCACATGACTGTGAGAAAGAAGAGCGATGTGAGAGTGAACTTTGGCAAGGCTGAAGTGCCCTGGTTTTGTCTGGAGAGAGAATAAAAGTGAGAGGAAGGAGGCGTCCAGTTGGCTGAGAATACTGTTGGCTAAGATTCTTTAGCAGGGTGGGCTTTTCTGATGCTTTTCTCCTCTGATCTATTTAGGTTTATCCTTACTCTTTTCCATTTATCTGGGAAGTGACTTGGGTTTAAGAGAACCAGGAGTATCTTAGCAGAGTCAAAAGGGCCATGGTGAACCCCAAATGTCAGGAAACAAGGAATTGACTAGATTACTCAAGGCTTCACTCTTGAGGAGGGAGAGAAAAGAGCTCCTGCATTTCCTTCTATTTATTGATTATAACCACAGATGGAAAAGGAAGCAGGCTTTCTGCCCTGAAATAATGATGATACATCGGGCTGCAGAGCTCCTATACCTGTAACTCTCAAAAGCATGACTATAATGGAAAGGAGACTAGCGTGTGGCTAGTACCATTATTCTCACGTCTTCCTGCAGTGTTATGAAAGCACAGAGTAGGATGCAGGGTGAGGACAGACAGCAGTAGAGCTTTCTTGAGCTACTTATTCCTCTCCAAATGCTCTCTGAAAGTGGATGAAGAACTGCTGCCATGTCTGGTGTGGATTCAATTTGTGCTCTCATTGCTTCTACTTCTCTGTTTCTCCAGATCCTACCATCATGTTCTTCCTTCTGTGGCTTGGCCATTGTTCTCTCCACACTTGGGAACCATACATACTATCATTCTTCCACCTCTGAAGCATTATCCCATCCTTCTGATAAACATGAGTAGATGTTTTCCCCTCACAGTCTTGCCAAAAAGCACTTATAAAGTATTGCACTATAGTTTTCATATTTCAAAAACACTTCAACAGGCAAAATGTGATATACACAACCCCAAAATGCTGTGCTGTGATGAATTGAGTTCTATATTGGTAATACTATCAATTGCTTTTGAATGAAAGATACAATGTCTACATATTATTTAAGTTGATACTTGTAGTAACTAGCTCTTTAAGCAAGATAGGTATCAGTCCTGTTTAGCGAAGTTCAGTGGAACCAATGGAACAAACGTGTGGGAGTGGAACTGGAACTCGGATGTCTGATTTTGTCTTCAGTTATTTTAATGAAAAGTCATTTAGCCACCGATAAAAAGTTACTTATTCAAAAAATTCAATCTTCTGGACAAGTTTTATTTATTTATTTATTTATTTATTTATTTTTTTAGACGGAGTCTTGCTCTGTCCCCCAGGCTGGAGTGCAGTGGCGCGATCTCGGCTCACTGCAAGCTCCACCTCCCGGAGTTCAGGCCATTCTCTTTCCTCAGCCTCCCGAGTAGCTGGGACTACAGGCGCCTGCCAACACGCCCGGCTAATTTTTTGTATTTTTAGTAGAGACGGGGTTTCACCGTGTTAGCCAGGATGGTCTCCATCTCCTGACCTCGTGATCTGCCCACCTCGGCCTCCCAAAGTGCTGGGATTACAGGCTTGAGCCACCGCGCCCGGCACAAGTTTTATTTTTACATGACATAACCTAAAATGTTATATATGTTAAATTCTGCCATTTTAGATTTCAGGAAAACAAATGCAGAGTGGTAGAGGCTGGTGGTGAGAATGAGCTGAGAAGGGTGGTAGTAAACTGAGTTTTCTACAATGAGTTTGCATTAAAAAAACTTGTTGGGGGTTCTGGAACCCAAGCAATTCTCAGATGTTTCCATAGTCTATTTTTATACAGCATAATACATTTTTATTATGATCAGGCAATAAAGCAAGACTGTTCACCAGTCTTGCTTTAGCCATTTACCATTTCCTATACTCTATGTATGTCCTTTCTCTGCTTTTACACTACCATAAAGCCTGCTTCAACTTTCCCCTCAATACACTGAGATTTATTTCTTCACTAACCATTCTGGAAAATTCCTTGTTCAGCCTTCTAATCACTAGACCTCTGCAACCTTTCCTTCACTGGATTTCTGCCTCGAACAGTCGTTCTTCTCCACTAAGATCTAAATGTCACTGCTAAAATCCCCTTTCTTGCTTGTCACTTTGACCATGATGTCACTTACTTCCTAAAAATTTCCCCTGGCTCCCTACTGCTTTGCAGGCCAAGTAACTGTCACACTCACTTCGTTTCCACTTTCAGCTGGAGTCAGCCTTCATTATTCCCCTCTCTGTCCCTGTATCCTTAGAGACCCTCTCCTTTGACTCAACAGCTCACTGCTCCTGTCTTCTCAAAGCTCCTGTCTTTTCACACACAATTCCTGCTGTCTTTTCTTCTTAAAACAACCACATTCGACAGTCTCCAATTCTCTGAGAAGACATTCCCCTAAACTCACCATCTTCAATACTTGTGTCATAGCTTTGTGCCAAATTCTAATTCACTTAAGATTTTAACTGGCTTACTAACAAAATACACTAATTTAAAATGAAGGTTTTATTTTATTACCTTAAATGAAACACCAGTGTCAGTGGCAAACAATGAAAAGTAAGAGCAAACATTACTATGATGAAAGCAACTTGAAGTCATTGCATTTTAGGTAGATATTTTTGCCTGCCCCAGACTCTGGGCTTGAATCCTGCCCTGTCTTATAAAATAGGGGGATTAGAAAAGTTAAATTGTTATTAATGTTCTATTAACACCTACTTGAGACTTTCAACTTTTTATGGTAAGAAGAATTGAAAAATAATTCACAGGGAATGTGATTCCCATGATGCGTTCACCTATGTCCTGCTCAGAACACATCTAGGATCATTTCAGGGCTGATAGACTTTTCAAGGAGATGCAGCCCAACTCAAGGAGGGTATAAACACCCCTAAGAAAAATTCGTCATGCTCCTCCTCTTTCCTTCTCCAGTTTTGTTCCCACATATGAACATTAAATGAAAATTTATGAAGTTCCTGCTGAGTGAAAATCGCTGCTGGATAGATGAATTCCAAGATGAAATAGATACAGTTTCTGGCCTGAAGTTGCTTGCTGTTACCATTGAATATATGCCCATAAAATATTATTAAAATAGACCTAAATGCCTTTTCTGGGGTCTGGAACTCTCAAAATGTTGTGAGCCTCCAATCTAATTAAAGAACTCAACCAAGTATAATGCACAATAGAGGATGAAAAATGCCATAGGAATGTATAGATATTGTTTTTTGGGAGATTAGAATAGAGAAAGATTATTTGCAGCTTGTGCACTGTTAAAAGTTATTAGGAAAGAGGTAGAATTTAGAAAGCAAAGAATAAATTGCATTGCAAAGAAGACATTCAATTGCAATGATTAGTTCTCTGAAGCAAAATAAGTGTTCAAGGCCAAGTTAATGAGCAATTAATTTTTAGCAATATTTTCCACATATTCATAATCTAGTACAATTTGAGAAAACTTTCTGATGTGAAAAAAATGTGATTTAAATACCTGTCTCAAGTTCTGAAAGGCTTCCTCACATATTATAAAACAAGAGCCCTCCCTAATTTGAGTCAGGTTAGAGAAATCCAAACGTAGGTGGAATATTGATACCTTTACTACAACTACATTTGGGGAGTCAACCTAATGCTTGCTTAATCACTTCACAGAAAGATTGAGGAAGGCAGTGATATCCAGCATCATCGTAGGGCTCTCTTGTGCCAATAATCTATTGAGGTGCTTTTCGATTGTGAGATGACCAAGAAATTAGCTGATCCCACCAGAAAAACAGAGCTCCTTCCTTACTATTCAGCTGGGTTAATTTCTTCTCTACATTTCAGAGTGCTGCTAATTCCATCCACTGATCCCTTCTAAGGCCTGATTTTCAGTCCTAGGAGCTCAGGTAAGGCTATTCTCTAGACACAATATGCATGTGAAACAAAAAAAGAGAAAAGTAATAATAAGGACTTCAAATATTAGGATCTGACTATGAAATATCAGATTCTTTTAACTCTTATATTCATGTAATCTTCCTACATTTTTCGAGTGAAAATATTTCCTACATTTTTTAAGAGACATCAGTGTTACGTGCTACATTATCAATATTATTTTCTTATTGGCCATAGAAATGCTGAAATAATTGACGTGACTTGTTAAATCTATTTTACACATTGCATTTTAATTACATTTATAATTTTAAGAAACTTTACTTTTTAGAAAGATATAGACATGAATACCCTTGGTATTAATTAGTAATAGATGTCCTTACTTCTGATAGCCCTTACATAATGTATCCCTCTCTATGAGTGCTGTAGATTTTTCACTTGTATCTACAAATGCGGAAGATATAACTTATTAAAAGTTCAATAGGAATAAGTCCTCATGTGATGAGAGAGTATAAAGCAATAGTTACAGTGATGTGAAATATTATAACTCTGTCTTCTGGAATTATTCCTTGAAAAGATTAATTATGTATGCCTAATGAGATAACAGTGACAAGGCATAATTTAGAGATTATAAAGCTGAGAATTTAAATGCCTAGCATGTGCACACACACACACACACAACTGCTCTTTTGCAAATCTTCATCATATCGATTGTGTTGAATCCATTGTCTTAGGCTATACATTCTCATGTTAGCAAAATGAAAACCTGAAAGTAGTATGTTGAAGAGATACTATGTTGAAGAGATTCCCATGTTGATTGCAGCATTATTTACAATAGCCAAGATATAGAATCAACCTAAGTGTCCATCAACAGATGAATAAGGAAAATGTGATATATACATACACAATTGAATAGTACTCAGCCATAACAAGAATGAAACCCTGTCATTGTGGTAACATGGATGAATCTAGAGGACAATATGCTAAGTGAAATAAGCAAGGCACAGAAAGACTAATATCCCACGTTCTCACTCATTTGTGGAGTCTGAAAAAGCTGATGTCACAAAAGTACAGAGTTATTAGTGACTCCGGAATATATCAAGGAGGGGAGGATAGGAAGAGATTGGTCAATGACATAAAATTACAGTTAGATAGGAGAAATAAGTTCTGGTGTTCTATAGCATAGTTGGGTGACTATAGTAAACAGTATTATAGTTTGTATTTCAAAATAACTAGAAAAGAGGATCCTGAGTTCTCACCACAAAGAAATAATGTTTCAGGAGATGGATATGCTAAAGCCAATGTATACATGTATCCAGTCATTATGATGTGCTGCATAGATTTGTATACTTGCTGTGTATCAATTAAAAACACAATTCAAAAATTGTCATGGGTTTGCTCTTTTTTTTTTTTTTGCAGCACAAAGTGACATCTATTTCTTGGCTACATGCTAGGTGATTAATTATAAAATGGCTCAGTGCATTGAAGCATCTCTTTCAAGAGCTTTACAACCTGACTTTTGGGAAAGATACATTGTATCTTTTGAATGATTCAATAGTGAAATTTATTTCCGAGTTTACCATTTTGTGATTTCTGAATTTTTTCACTTTCAGCATTTCCACTGGTGTTTTATTTACTGGTTCCACAAATCAGTCAGTTTCATCAAATTTGCCAACTGCAAGCCTAAATCATTGGAAATTGGCATAATGAATGTTCTGAGTAAGAATATATATGTTATTAGGAATATTTTAAATGTAAGAAAGTATGATACAAACCTAGCTGCCAAAACACGGCAAGAATGTAAGCAAAAAATGATGTGTAAAAAATACCACTGTATTTCAAAGGGATAAAACTAATCAGATAGTATTTTAAAGCTGATGTCTTGATGGTAAAATTTTAAATTGAAGTGCTATGGGGGAAATTGTCTTACTGGTATTTGCAGTTTGGGCTCAAAAAACCACCCATCTTTAAGGGTGTTTAACAGAATAATTCTAAATATTATAGTTTTATCTTTCCTTTTTGTTGTCCTGTGATTTTAACCTTGACGTTCTTATATGATAATTGAAAAAGTCTCTTCACTTTTGTGTATTCTTTCTAATGTGATCAGGAGAAGAATTAAAATGAACATTTTCTTTCATAAAGCTGAGACTGAATTCTGAAACATTGTACCAGAATACTTTTATGAATGAAAGAATAGCCTTTGAACCCTAGGAGAGTCAACTCTACACCAACCCTGTCTATTGAAAAAAAATCTGTTCTTACAGATGTCTTGTGTGAGATGTGGTTTTACCAAAAGTATCTGAACTTCAAATTTCTCCTATCACTGCCAACTACCCATGGGTATTGGCAATATGTTTGGTAGACTTATTTCTTCTGTAGGCATATGCCATGGCTAAAGTGAACTCTACATTTTTAGGAAAGGCTGCTAAATATGGCCAATCACAACCAGAAAACTAGCATTTCTCCAGTTTGGCAGTGGTTTCTGGATGGCACACCAAGACTTACTTCCTTAAGCAATGCTGATTTATGGAAATGCCATGATAGAGGCTCAGAAGCTAACACTGAATTCAGCAGTGCAGAAAAACTCCAAATCATGTGGTTCTTCTTTGTCAATATTTTCACTAAGGCAGCGTAAGATATTAAATCACCTGGAATTCAGTTATGTGCCATTTCAGCAACCTTTTGTGCTCAGTCTGCTACAAGCTGCTTGTGCTGATTAGCAGTTTAAAAGTCTGCAGGGGGAGGAAATTTTCAGTAGCTTGATTTTCCCCCACCCTTTGGTCCTGTGTGCATTGGGAAAGAAATTACCTTCTGTGCAATTCCTGAATAATTTGGTTTGATTATTAATAGATTCATGCTGAAAAAAGAACAATATCAGAAAAAAATTTACCCATGGGGTTGCAGCTGTGCTCCCAGATACAAAACAGGGAAAGAAAACAAGTCTCTCCAAGCAAAGGGTATATGTGTACACGTGTGTGTGCATGTGTAGCTCTGATTCTAAGAAGCCATTCGTTCATTTATTCACGCATCAAATATTTATTGAGCTGTGAACAAATCCCAGGCACTGTGAGGAAGACAGATTTCCTGCCCTCCCAGAGTTGCCATTACTAAGAATGTTAGCCAATAAATGAGTAAACACATAAAATCTTTACGGGAAAGAAACAAAGGACTGTGGCAGAGAAAAATGGGAGGAGAAACTTACTTTAGAAAGGATTATCTGAGAAGGTGCCTTTCACGCTGAGCCAGAAAGGGAAGAAGGCAAACAGGAAAAGAGCCAGAAGAGCAGAGTTCCAGGCAGAGGGGAAGCAAGTGGAGAGGCAGTGTGGAGGAATCAATTTGGCCCGATCTGGAATGGACAGAAGGCTAGAACCTGCAGTGCAGTGAGTGTGGGAGAAACCAGCTGGCACAAGGTAAGCCTAGGGCAGATCACATAAGGCCTTGCAGGTCATGGACAACAATATGGATTTAAGGGCAGTATAGGAACTTCAAATGAATTCCAACAGTTAAGCTAGTTGATGTAATTTGTGCATATATATATATATATACATACACACACACAAAACAAACCTTGGCTGTTGCATGCAAAGTAGATTGTCATGGAGAGAAGGACCAGTTGGTATTCCACAGGGGAGATAAGAACAGCTTAGGCTTGAATGAGGGTGTGATAAAGGGGATTTTATGAGCAAGACTGTTTTATTATTTTATTTATCTTACTTCTGTTAAGATGATATGGGTGCTTTGGGGGCTGTGGTAAATTATAACCCACAGCCCCTGCGCAGGAAACCTCCATAGGAAACAATCAAAGAATAAGCAGTTGTGAGATGGCAAGGTTTAAGATACATGTTTTCAGGCTTCTTAATAGCAGAGTGGGTGGGTGATTTCCAAAAGAACTCAGGGCTGGGGTGGGTGAAATTTTGTGAGCTTCTGGATTGGATGAGGGTGTGCTCTTACAGAAAGAATTCCTGAATACTTTCTGCACTGAGAGAACCTGCTTATTAATTCTTACAGCAGTTATGTTTTAGAAGATGAAAGACACTTTCCATTCAATTATTGATCATAAGCATGATGTGTGTTGATTAAAATGGCATGATAATGGTATCAAATGGATTCTGGATATCTTTTTCCTTAACATATTTTGGTGTATCATATTTAAGTTTCCTCAAGTCAGTAGAGAAGATGTTACCCACATCCTCTTTTCCAAGGAAGGAATCATTTGATCATTTAAAGGTTTACTGAATAGAAAATAAATTATGTTGACTTTAGCACAAATTCCTGCCCTAAGTTTTGGCCCATATATTAATGATGTCAAGTGCTGCTAAATGTGTTCTTCTTCTATAAAAATTAAAGTTTAAGCTTTGGATGCTAACTTTCAAATCTATGTGAAATGATATGATTTATTGGTGATATAAAGAATGACATAAAGAACAAAATAATACTTTTTTAAATTTATGAGGAAAAAGACAACACAAAGGAAAAATGGGCAAAGAAAGAGAACACGTTTCATGCAAATCAAAACCACAATGAGATACCATTTCACACCAGTCAGAATGGTTATAATTAAAAAGTCAAAAAGTAGGCCAGGCACAGTGGCTCACACCTGTAATCCCAGCACTTTGGGAGGCCAAGACGGGTGGATCACGAGGGCAGGAGATCGAGACCATCCTGGCTAACATGGTGAAACCCTGTCTCTAACTAAAAAATACAAAAAAATTAGCCGGGCGTGGTGGCGGGCACCTGTAATCCCAACTACTCTGGAGGCTGAGGCAGGAGAATGGCATGAACCCGGGAGGCGGAGCTTGCAGTGAGTCGAGATCGCGCCACTGCACTCCAGCCTGGGCGACAGAGTGAGACTCTGTCAAAAAAAAAAAAAAAAAAAAAAAAAAGGTCAAAAAATAAAAGATGCAGGTGAGGTTGTGTAGAGAAAAAGGAAGAGAAAATACACTGTCAGTGGGGGGTGTAAATTAGGTCAACCATTGTAGAAGACAGTGTGGTGACTCCTCAAAGACCTGAAGACAGAAATACCATTCAATCCTGCAATCCAATTACTATATATATATTCCCAAAGGAATATAAATTATTATACTCTGTTAAAAAGACACATGCATATGTATGTTCATTGCAGCATTATTCACAATAGCAAAGACATAAAATCAACCTAAATGCCTGTCAATGACATCAATAACAGACTGGATAAAGAAAATGTAGTACATATGCACCATGGAATATTATGCAGCCATTAAAAAAGAATGAGATCATGTCCTTTGCATGGACATGGATGGAGCTGGAGGCTATTATCCTTAGCAAACTAATGCAGGACCTAATGCAGGAAAACCAAATACTGCATATTCTCACTTACAAGTGGAAGCTAAATGATGAGAAAACATGAACACTTAGAGGAGAACAACACACACTGGGGCCTACTTGAAGGTGGAGGGTGGGAGGAGGGAGAGGATCAGGAAAAATAATTAATGGGTACTAGGCTTAATGAAATAGTCTGTACAACAAACCCACATGACACAGGTTTACCTGTGTAAAAAACTGGCACATGTACCCCTGAACTTAAAATGAAAGTTTTTTAAAAAAGAGAACACATTTCAGAAAAAAGCTCATATGGCCAAAATATGTACTAAGATAGATAATCTCATGAATAGTCAGGGAAATGCACAATGAAATCACAGTGAAACAAATTGTAGTTCATCTCTATCACTGAATAATACTCAGTATCTAAAAGGAATGGACTACTGATATATGCAACAAAATAAATGACTCTCAAAAGCATTATGCTAGGTGAAAGAAGGTTACATACGGTGGGATTTCATTTATACGATATTTTGGGAAGGTGAAATTGAAGGGATAGCAATAGAATCATTGTTTTTAAAGACTGGTGAGGGTGGTTGATGACTGACATGATGGGAATATTGTGTGCTGATTGTGGTGGTATTAATACCCAGTCTACCTTTGTCAATATTCATTGAATTGTACTTTTACAAATTTGGTTATTGTGATGTATGTAAATTATACCCTCAATGATCTGATTTTAAACATTACAGTGAAGTCAGGAGTGGTGGTATGCACCTGTAGTTCCAGCTACTCAAGAGGCTGAGGTGGAAGTATCTCTTGAGCCTGGAAATTCGAGGCTGTAGCATGGGTGTCCAACCTTTTGACTTCTCTGGGCCACATTGGAAGAAGAAGAATTGTCTTGAGCTACACATAAAATACACTAACACTAATGATAGCTGATGAGGTTTTTAAAAAAAAAAGGTCCATGCATAATTTTTGTGATATCTGTCATGCCACCACAGATAAGCAAAGAAGTCCTCACATTCAAGGGATTTTACACCCATGCATGTAGAATGCTATAATTGCACCTGTGAGTAGCCACTGCACTCCAGCTTGGGCAACACAGTGAGATCCCATCACCAAAAAGACTCACAATGAGAAAATTTTATCATTTATCAGACTACAACAATGAAAATATGTAGTACAGAATCTTGTGAAGGTGTTAGGAAATGAGAACACTCACGCTCTGTTGGTGTGAGTGGAAAGTGGCATAACCTCCTTTTGGAGGAGGAATTTCACATCAGCTAGTAAAGTGGAACATGTTCTAACCCACACCTTCTTAAGTCTGATAAACATTTACAATCAGTTGTCTCTGAAGCCTACTACCTGGAGGCCTCATCTGGATAGAACCTTGGTCTCCACGACCATCCTTATCTTAACCAAGATGCTCCCTTCTATTGATTCCAGGTCTTTAGATAAACTCCTTGGACTAGTTGGCAATTAGAAAATCTTTGAATCCACCTATGACCTGAAATCCCACACTCACCCACTTTGAGTTGTCTCACCTTTCCAAAATGAACCAATTTACATGTTTCATGCATTTATTGATGTCTTATGTCTCCCTAAAATGGATAAAACCAAGCTGTAGCCCGACCACCTTGGGCACGTGTTCTCAGGATCTCCTGAAGCTGTGTCATGGGCCATGGTCACTCATGTGGCTCGGAATAAATCTCATCAAATATTTTACAGAATTTGATTCTTTTCATTGACACTAATCATGATTGTAAAATTAAGACTATAGTAATCAGTGCATTTTGAGCCCTCAGTTGTTCAAATACTATCACAGAAGATCGATATCAACTTTTGTTTCAGCTCCGATTACAAGGTGAGCCTATTAGAGTGTTTATGTGTAGCAGACCCTAAACTTATTCAAAGAATCATTTGCTTAGATCTAAGAGAAATTTCCTCCCTTTTACTTTTAATATCATGGTCCTTGTGAAAGACCAGACAAAAAGTCAACCCAATTAGTTCCTTAAAAGAGGAAAAGTTTAAATCATTCATTTAGTATTAAGAACATAGATGCTACACCTAAGCTTATCCAAGATATTAATCCATTGTGCCTTAGTATTTTATTGACTCCATTTATAAAAATATTGTATGTGTTCAGTAAAAATATAACTACATTTAAGACATAAATTTGATTTTATGACTTAGGTTTCTGTAAGAAGCAGCATACTTTTAACTGAGGCTTATGAATATAATATCACTTCATCTCCTTACAAAGTAATTAGAATAAAGGCAGCATATATTTTGTATGAATTAAAAAGAAGTACAAAATATTGGTCCCCAAAATTAAAATGTAAGTTCTTAACTACACATTTCTATGCCATATTACTTGTATTAGTTTCCTATTATGGTAATAACCAAGTTCCTCAAATTTAGTGGCTTAAACCAACATACCTTTTTCTGTTAGAGATCTGGAGTTTAGAAGTCCTAAAATCAAGGTGGCAGCAGGGCTGTACCTTTCTAGAAGCTCTAGGGGAGAATCTGTTTACTTGCATTTTTTTTTTAGCTTCTAGAGGCCACTTGCACTCTAGCTCACGGTTCTGTTGGAGCTCAGGGGAAGCTGCCCTCTTGCCCTTGGATGGTTTGCTGAAAAATAAACTCAGAATAAGACATGTTAATGAGAAGAAAGCATAAAATTTATTTAACCATATGCATGGGGAGAATCACAGAGTGATTACCTAATTACCCAATCAAACCCAAACACTTATATAACTTCCTTTTAGAAGAGCAGGGGTAGATGGGAAATATAGGTAATTCCTTTGAGGGACATTACATGATTACTAGGGAAAAGTAAATGGATCCTTGGGAAAATGAATAGATGGACTTGTAAATGACTTGGAAGTTGAATGAACCTCAGAGACAGGCACTATTTTGTAGAAAGACTGTGCCAGTTCTGAATACATTCTTTCACTCCTGTCTTGAAATAAATAATGAGATAACAGGGAAGGGAGGAAAAACAATTTTTTTTTTGGTGGATCCATCCTATTTTTATGAAGATAGGGGAAAAGTCTCTTCTAAGGCATATTGATTTCTAAGGCATTTTAATTCATTACATCCAGGGAACCATATTTTGGGGTGAAATTCTCTGTGTTTTTTTAGTGCCATCCTTCATTTTTATAGCCAGCAGTATAGCATCTTCTAATTTCCCTTTCTTTTTGGGCTCTGTCCTCATAACACCTTTTCAGATTCTGACCCTCTAGCTTCTCTTGTGTAAAGACACTTGTTATACATTGGCCCACCCACATAATCCAGGATAATGTCTCCATCTCAAAATCCTGAATCACCTTACTCACATTTGCAAAGTCCCATTTCCAAGGTAAGGTAATATATTCTCAGGTCCTAGCAACTAGGACATGAACATCTTTGGGGTCATTTTTTAATCAATTGCTCCACTCTTTAAACTCTTTTCTGGTTGAAATATCCATAAAATTAAGTGACATTTGGGTGAAATGTCATCACCCATCACTATCTCTATCTGATATAAAACAATGATACTTAAGTGAAGTGTTATAGGAATACGAATTTGCACTATGAAGTTAATATTAGAAGATAAATGTCCTCTAAATATTATCTTATGGAGGTAAGATAACTTTTGTGTGAGGACTATACCATCTTTTATTCTTAGAGTAATTTACTATTCAGAATGTGGTCAGTTTTGGCACATTGTCAGAACTGTAACTGTATAAGGAATAAAGAATAAGACCTATCTCAGAAGGTTGTTGCAATTATTAAATAAATTATTATTTTGGCATATAGACTTGCTATGTATTTACTGCAGTTGTTAATATTAGATCCATGTGAAGTATCAAAAATTGTATTATAATTGCCCAACAGGTTCTTCTTGCCCACTGCATGGATAGGGCAAATTCACTGAGACAGCAGTATTACAGTAGAGAAAGAGTTTAATAATTGCAGGCCCAGCCAAGCAGAAGGACTGGAGTTATTTATTACTCAGATCAGCATCTCTGAAAGCTCAGAGGCTAAGGCTTTTCCAGGATAGTTTGGTAGGGAGGGGGCTAGGGAATGGGAAATTCTGATAGGTTGGGGCAGGGATGAAATCATAGGGGTCAAAGCTGTCTTCTTACATCAAGTCAGTTCTTGGGTGGGAGCTCCAGGACTGGTTGAATTAGTTCCTTGGTATGAGTCACAGATCCCGGTGGAGTCAGCTGGCCTGCCCAAATGCAAAAGTCTGAAAAATACCTCAAAGACCAGTCTTAGGTTTTGACAATAATGATGTTACCTACAGGAGCAATTGGGAAGGTTACAAATCTTGTGACCTCTGGGGCAATGGCTGGTTATTGTTTAACTGTACCTACATCCTAATAGAGTTCAGGCCCCTCCCATAATCCTAGTCTTGTGGCCTTTTATTACTTTTACAAAGGTTGTTTTGGTCCCTGAACAAGGAGGGGGTAGTTTGGAGAAGGGCTATTTTTATCCTTGTTTTAAGGTTAAACTATAAACTAAATTTCTCCCAAAGATAGCTTGGCCTATGTCAAGGAATGACCAAGGACAGCTTGAAGTTGAGAAGCAAGATGGAGTAAGCTATGTCAGATTTCTCTGTGATATAGTTTGAATATATATCTCTGCCAAATCTAATGTTGAAACGTAATCCCCAATGTCGGAGATTAGGCCTGGTAGGAGAGGTGTTTAGGTCATGGGAATAGATCCCATATGGCCTGGTGCTGTCCTTATGACAGAGAGTGAGCACTCATGAGATCTGGTTGTTTAAAAGTATGTGGCTCCTCCCCAGCTAAGTCTCTCTCTAGCTTCTGCTTCCACCATGTGGTGTTCCTGCTCCAACTTTGCCTTCTACCATGAGTAAAAACTCCCTGATGCTCACCCAGAAGCCAAGCAGATGCCAGTGCCATGCTTGTATAGCTTGAAGAACCATGAGCCAATGAAAACTCTTCCATTTATAAATTACCCAGTCTCAGGTATTTCTTTATAGCAATGTAAGAATGGCCTAATACATTTATTGTCATAATTTTGCAAAGGTAGTTTCCATGTTAGCTTCATCAAACTGAGGGTTTGCTAGGATAGAAAAGTGAAAAATATCAATTAAAAGAACTCAAGGCCAGGTGCAGTGGCTCATGCCTGTAATCCCAGCACTTTGGGAGGCCGAGGCGTGCAGATCACCTAAGGTCGAGAGTTCAAGACCAGCCTGGCCAACATGGTGACACCCCATCTCTACTAAAAACAGAAAAATTAGCCAGGTATGGCGGCACATGTCTGTAATCCCAGCTACTCAGAAGGCTGGGCCGGAGAATCACTTGAACTCAGAAGGCAGTTGCAGTAAGCCAAGATCTCGCCACTGCACTCCAGCCTGAGTGACAGAGTGAGACTCCATCTCAAAAAGAACTCAAAAGGACTATGTTAGGTATTTACAGACTAGAGGATTATGTCAATGAACCTTTTATTCATCCAACATATAATTATTGCCCACTGAGTATGTAACACATTTTCTGTTATGTTTAGAAACAGTTATGAGCAACTCAGAATGGTCTCTACCCTCAGAGAGTATACAGTTTACCTCAGTAGGTAGACGATTAACAGACAAATAATAAGTGATGAATGTTGCACAAACTGTCCTTTATTTGATCCTTAGAGTTAAGTAGCATATTTAAATATTTTGAAGTTTGAAAATGAATATAAATTAGAGAGACATCCAATAAGGTAGAACTTGGGTTAATGTTTACTTTCCTCAAGCACAAGAACAGTATGCGAGAATTAAGAATTAATTATTAAAACACATCTTTATATTTCTTTATGAGACAACTCTTTAAGCAAAAGCGAAAGCTGGCTTGAACACAATTCAATTACTTACACACATGTATACACACACTTATAGTCACACACACAAAAAACCACCACTGTCTGGGAACTAAACAATAATTGTACTTTTCTAGATATCTAAAATCAAGAGAGGAGTAGTTAAGAATAGGTTATGGCCGGGCATGGTGGCTCACACCTGTAATCCCAGCACTTTGGGAAGCCGAGTTGGGCATATTACGAGGTCAGGAGATCGAGGCCATCCTGGTTAACTTGGTGAAAACCCATCTCTACTAAAAATTCAAAAAATTAGCCAGGCGTGGTGGCATACACCTGTAGTCCCAGCTACTCGGGAGGGTGAGGCAGGAGAATCCCTTGAACCCAGGAGACGGAGGTTGCAGTGAGCCGAGATAGTGCCATTGCACTTCAGCCCAGGCGACAGAGTGAGACTATCTTAAAAAAAAAAAAATAAAAGGTTAATCTTACTTTTTTCTTTTTCTTTTTGAGGCAGTCTCGTTTCATCGCCCAGGACGGAGTGCAGTGGCATGATCTCAGCTCACTGCAACCTCCGCCTTCAGATTCAAGTGATTCTCGTGTCTCAGCCTCCTGAGTAGCAGGGACTATAGGCACGCACCACTATGCCCAGCTAATTTTTTATATTTTTAGTAGAGACGGAGTTTCACCATATTGGCCAGGCTGATCTTGAGCTCCTGGTGTCATGTGATCCACCTGCTTCGGCCTCCCAAAGTGCGGATCCCAAAGTGGGATTACAGGCGTAAGTCACCACGCCAGGCCGAAAATTCTGTATTCTATTATATATTATATAATAGCATATTTTATATATATACTTATATATTATATAATATATAATTATACACGCATATATATATTTTATTTTGTTTTATTTTTTTCTGAGACGGAGTTTTGCTCTGTCACCCAGGCTGGAGTGCAATGGCGTGATCTGGGGTCACTGCAATACTGCAACCTCCAACTCCCGGATTCAAGCGATTCTCCTGCCTCAGCCTCCCGAGTGGCTGGGATTACAAGCGTGCACCACGCCCAGCTAATTTTTGTATTTTTAGTAGAGACGGGATTTCATCATGTTGGCCAGGCTGTTCTGGAACTCCTGACCTCAGGTGATTCACCTGCCTTGACCTCCCAAAGTGCTGGGATTACACGCATAAGCCACCGCACCCGACCTGTAGTACCTATATTTTTTGTTTTTCTCCAATCTTTTAATCTTTTAATCATTCTCCAAAATGTTGCCTTTCTTCTCAATGCTTAGCAAACAATTTGATAAAGAAGGATCCTTTTCTAAGTCGACTTCATATAGGAGAGTTTTGAAAACAGAATAAGAAGGGCATATTATTCCTTGTCAAAATATTTTCTTGTTGAAAATGGAAAATTTTTACTAAAAGCTGAAATGCATGGCAGATTAATTTATGCCTATTACTTCAGGTAAATAATTTCACCAGGAGTCTTCATAGGTAAAATGAATGTTTATGCCTGATAAAAAAGTAGCAGTTGTTGATTTCAACAGGGTTTTAAAGAAGCATAAATGTTATCCACCTCTTCTTTCCATCCCATGCACATCTTACTTTTACTTTAGTAACTACTACCCATGAATGTCCATCTATTAAACCCAAGCAGAGAGTAGTTTTTAAAATATTCCTTTCCTTTTATAGACAAGCTATATAAAAAAGAAACACAAGGAACAAAAAATGATATCTTATTCTGGTGAAGGAAATCTAAAGTTGGGGTCTAGAATACAAATAACACCTGTGTGCAAGCTCAGTGATGCCATTTCCTAGTACTGGAGAGCATTGTGACTCTGAGAAAAAGTGGGAAGACAAACATATGAACAGAAAACCTCGTCTTTTCTCAAACATCCTCAATGACTGTTACATGAAAATGAGGGCTATCAGACTCATATCATTTTCAAAGACAATAGGTGATACGCATGTGGAGAACAAATACAAAAGGCATGCATAAAAATCAAAAGTGATGAAAAATAGACTGAATTTTGGAGACAATAGCATGTGTGGAAGGACAGGTGCTACAGATTTAATGCTGACAGAGAAGAAATATCAGCTTTCTTTATTACCAGTAGCTCTCAGCTTTTCAGGCAAATCGTTCCTTGTACTCTACATTCTTTCTCCTCATGGAGTTCCTTCTTGATGTCTCTTCCTACTTCTTCACATCTTTCTACTCCTTGAGATACCTGCACTCATTGCTGGCACTTCCATTAGTGGTTTTGTTGCAGTATTGCGCTGTGTCTTTCCAGGAGTGGAGCCAATGCGAAGGAAGCCCAGAAATGCCTGTTAAGGGAGACTATGAGGTGATGACAGCACTCTTCTTTTTCTCTCTTGTGCTTCTTGCAATTAACACCCACATCTATCTATCCATCTATTTGTGTATCTCTGTGTCTGTCTGTCTGACTATCGATCTATCCATCACCCATTCATCTACTCATTTATTTTGGCATACAGCTTTTCGATAGAGGCAAACACTGCCTAATGGAATTGATCTACAACAAGACCATAGCTGGAATGAAAGGACCAGGACTCAGAAGTTAAAGCCAAAGTTAATGATGTTATTGGAATGTATAGTGTTAAAAACAATATTTTTTTAAGGACAATCTTAATTCAATTAAGTGTGCAATGAAAACACAGGGGAATGTTTGAGGAATCTTTTGTCTTTTACCCAGGTGATGCGCTTTCGGACAGGATTACATTTAGTCTAAGAGTTAGAAAAACATCAGCAACAACACCTTATAAAGGCTTACCCCAACCACCAGAAAAATATCTGAACTATTTCCTTCTTAAACTGTGCACAACTTTTTATGTAGATATTAAGTGTTCAAGGGGATCCCTGCACATGGATGTAGTCATGTTTGCATACACTCAGTGTAAATATGTGCACGCACACACACACACACACACACACACAGCAGGGGAAATATTTCTTAAATGACTACACCTAAGTGGTTACTTTCCATCTCTATTTATTTTCTTCTGTGGAATAATGCAGACTATAACTAACGTAAATTGAATGCCCATGAGACCACATATCTTCACATGGTATAGAATGTGTTATCGCAGCAATTTTATAATGGCTCATTAGCCCCTGTGAGGGGCCAGTAATATGGGATAGCAATGGGTTTCTATCAACTCCATGAGGGAGATAAGTAAGGTGGCATCTTATGTAGATTTCTAAATCCTCTACTTTGAAATCAGCTCAGTAGCATATTTTAAACTCAAAATAGAATGTCTTCTGATTCCTAATGATTGATTTAATGGTGGATTTGACCATATGTGTATCACATGTAAAAAGTATTGTCCACTAAGTGGAGTAAAAATGATATTTTACAGAAGGAAAAAAAACTGATTTAAATCTTTAGATTCTCATGGGATCGCATTAAGGTTCTCTTTCTCTAATACATTGTGCAGCCTAATAGTTATCAGCAACTCTGCAGTGTGCATTGCTGATAGGTTAGTTTACACAGGATTAATTGTGTAATTTTGCAAGGAACCAGCACAGAGAACATTGATTTTTGCATTAGCCCCATGTGTTGTTTCCAAGGGGACTCTGCTTTCTATTTTAAGGTGGTGTTACATTTCACTTCTTATTAATTATAATTTCTGCTAGCATGTTTTATGCCCAATATGATTTATTAAAAATCCTTCATAATCTTTTTTTCCTAATTGTTATGTCCTTCAGTAACTTCATTAATTTTGAGCACTGATGTGTAAAAAATGGCAGGAGAAAATGGCATTCACAAAAGGTTCTCTGACCAGCCAGTTTCCCCATGCTCCCGTTGATAAGTTGCCACAAATCTTTTGCTAAAATACAGAAACAAATTCAGTTGCAGCCATTCCAGGTATGCTAAGTGAATAATCAATGCAGGCAACAACCTGACAATACTGCATTCCTTGAACCAAAAGAATGCGAATGTTCAAAGAAGTATTGGCTATGCAGAACTCAGTCCATTTTCCACAATGTGTAGCTTAGTATTTTCCAGAAATACTTGTGTATTTGGAAGAATTAGAGGAAGGAATCTTTTGTTTCAATTTTCCACATAATAGCTTAGTTCAACACTCAGCTACTACATTTTATCCACTCTTGGTGGGATTATGAAATGCCTATTGAGGTTTCAGTGGAATCTTTATAGCTGGACTTGATACTCTCCTACGTGGTTTTGAAAAAACAAAACAAAACAAAATGTTGACTGTGCACAGTTTAGAACTTAATCTTTAAATTCGTTTTGCCTTGAACTTGAAAATCAATTATCTGTCTGTGCCCCACCACCTATTCCCTCATCTCAGCCTTCATGAGATAAAATTTCTCTCCCTCCGGAGCACGTGGTCTCTCAAAGGGGAAGAGTCAAATCTCCTTGTCTGTGCAGCTCTTGCTTTGTTTTGTTTAGGGTGGATCCTCTCTCCTCCTTATCCCCATGAGTTTCTATTTTATAAAGGCCCAATAAGGTCCTGTACAAAGTGGGTACTTAAAATGTGTCCTGAGTGACCAACTGGCCCCCACTGGAAGAACTCTTTTAAACACTCTGTTACCAGAGCTTCAAAAAGGGCTTGTTTCTGAAGGATCAAAGGATCTCTTGTATAATAAATTCTGAGCACTCAGTACATAATGGAGAGAAGAAAACATGTCTTTTAAGCTCCTATATGATGCCTGGATTATGTGAAGAGATGAAGGAAGTGGTGACTCTTTCTGGCTTTTGTGTCATTCACATTAAACAGGAATAGATGAAAGCAAAGGCTTAACACTGACAAAATCCCAAGTAGGAAGGCTCTGCATCCACAGCCTGTTCGCACATCCACAATAAACCACCAGCTGATGACTTGAAAAAAATATGATTTTCTTTCATAGTAAAAGACTGACTTTGTTTTGTGCCTTTTTAAACATCCACTTTCAGAAAGTATAAACCTTTTTTTTGGACAGAGCAACTGGGTTACAATATTGTTACTGAAGGACTAGAATTAGAATCACAATACTTGGGTGCCACACTTGACCTTTGTCACTTGTTATGTATGACACTAAGGAAGTAATTTACTCTGTAAATTAATTGTATTTTTTGTCATTTATAAATAAACCTAGTAAAATGAACATGAATAGTTGTTTCAAGGGTTTAATTTAAAAATCATTGTTATATTGTGATAAAATGTAGACTCTTACATTCTTATAGGTAGATTGCAATAAAACTCTACTAAGCAATTACAATAGACTTTATTTCTCTAAATTAAGGCTGAACAATCTCTTTTTTCAATTCAACTTTGTCTGAGTAGTTTGAATGGCCCAGATCAGAGATGATTTTTGAGACTATTGTTACTGTGTTCAATATATTGTGCTCATGAAGGCACGTGCATATTTATGGAGAAAGAATCCTTAGCTTTCCCCAGATGCTCACATGTGTTTGTGATCCTAATGGGGTTAAGAACCCTTAACCTGATAATCTCAACCAATTTTCCTTTCACATTAAGTGGGAGTCCTACTATTTTAGTATTAAGTACTAGAAAGATGAATTTTATATGTTGCTTTATATTTACTATCGGTTTTGTCTAACAGGAATTTTGTGCAGTAAAATATCTACCTTTCAAATTCCCTGGGAGGAGAAAGACAATGCATACTGGAGATATGAACACTTTTCTCCAATACTTATAAAAAATAAAAATAATTACCTTGGTGATTTCCCATAATTAAGGCAGAATTTTTTCCTTCCTCCTTCCTCTCCTCTCTTTTTTACGTTAACACCACCACCCTCATCATTACCACTGCCACTTTTATCTCTTCCCACTTGAACTGAGCAGATAATTGCATATGTACAATTTCCTAGAGAACTGAAGCAGGCCTAGCCCATAGTTGAACTAAGTTTCAAAGTTTGCAAAGTAAGACTGGATTAACTATATTTTCTGCTAAGTGTTGGTTTTAATAAAAAAAGAAGTTTATATTCATTGAAATTTTCAATTGGGAGTATATGTTTCAAAATCTTATTTCTTCCTTTTTTTTTTTTTTTTTTTTTTTTGAGACAGAGTCTCATTCTGTCACCCAGGCTAGAGTGCAGTGGCACAATCCTGGTTCATTGCAACTTCTGCCTCCTGGGTTCAAGCAATTCTCCTGCCTCAGCCTCCTGAGTAGCTGGGATTACAGGTGCCCGCCACCATGCCTGGCTAATTTTTGTATTTTTAGTAGAGACAGGGTTTCACCATGTTGGCTAGGCTGGTCTCAAACTCCTGACCTCAGGTGATCCTCCCTCCTTGGCCTCTCGAAGTGCTGGGATTACAGGCGTGAACTACCGCAACCGGCCTAGACCTTATTTCTTAATCTCTAAATGTGTTTGGTGTGACACTCAACTATACTTTCAGCTTACCTAGCCCAATATAAATTTTATTTTAATGAATGGTTTCCAACATTTTGACTCTCCTTATGTTAAAAATATCTCTGGATTTCCTTATATTTGATTTATGTACTTATCAGTATTTGGCAGGAATGCAAGTCATGGCAACAACTGATGGTTGACCAGACGTTATGCTTAGAATTCATATATTCATTTCCTTAACTGAGAAGGTTTTGGTGTCTACCATTACTGACCTCACTGTGAGGAGGCACAGGAGAATCATTATCTCATTCTGTATATTGGCATGTCGTTACACATTATTAATTTGGTCTTTTGAGTGACACAACTGTTTTTGTATATCAGTGTGTTTGTGCACTGTCCCTGGAGCTCTTTGTACTGAGTTATTTTTATTTCATTTTCATTAACAATATTTTGGGAATTGTCATTAATTTGTACCTTTTCTACCTTGCACTTTACAATAATTAGCATATTGTTATAGTAAATTTGAAGTTTAATAATTAAGGTAACATTTAGATCCTGTCAATAACTATAGCCTACTTCATTTTTTGAACATCTTACTATGCCCCTTTATAACAGTTTTAGGTTTTTTAAAGAGCCATTAGAGTCATTTATTCATGCTCTGCTGATTAGCTATTTATTTTCACAGTTTTACAAGTTAGATGTTTGTACTTAGATAATTTTTACAGATCGAAGTTTCTATTTGCTCATGAGTAGCTATAAAATAATAATTATCATTAGGTTAGACATTTTCTGTGTTACACAGTTTGCCATTTATATATTCTTATTGCCACCCTGTGAGTGAAGTGAATCAGGGATTGTTAGCTCCAGTTAAAAAAAAAAAATGAAGAAAGAGACATTCAGAGAGGTAGGCTAAATGGCTAGCTAGTAAGTGCCTGAGATGGTGCTGTTCTGTTCATTTAACTTTACATTTTAGTCTAGAATTTTCTCTGTTACTCCACTTCCTTGTCTACTCAAAGACCTTTTTATAAAACAAACGAAGGAGCACTTAAAATTTGTTGTCTAAGTTTAGGGCTGGACTCAAACCATTTCTGGGAAAATCAATTTGGTCCTTTCTTTCCTCCTTTTTTTTTTTCTTTCTCTCATAATGAATCAAAACATCCAGCATCCTTGAAACCTTAAAGGCATCTGAGAATACAAAGACACCAAACTGGAGTTATCTTCCTGACACATAAATCTGATCTTGTCATTTCCTACTACAAATCCACAATGGTCTTCTTTTACAAGATAAAGTTTAATTATCTGAGCATGACACCTAGGGCTCTTCACATTCTGTGCAATCCAACTTTTCAGCCTCATCTCTTTTTATTATCTATTGCTTGCCCTCATACACCTCATCTTCATCCTCCCAAATTTCATATATCTTCTTGACTATGCCCTGCTCTTTTAGGCTTCTGAGTTGCTTCTCTTGCTTTTCTATACCAGCCCCCAACCCCAACAGGAATGTCATTCTTTCCTTTGTAGCTTGCTAAACTGGGCCACTTACCTAACCAAATAACTATGTGGCTTTGGAGAAAATACTGTTTTTATTTCTTAGCATGTTTATTTTGATGCAAAAAAATGTAACGCATGATCATTAAAAATATATCTATTAAATTAAGTCATCTTCAATCTCTCCTTACCACTTTCCTCCCATAAACAATGGTAGCAATTTGATGTTTTTCTTTCCAGTGTTATTTCTCATGTAGACATTGATACATAGTATTTTTTGTATGAGCAAAATTAAGCTCACATCCTATATAAAATTTTGTAGTGCTTTATTTCGCCTAATATTATACAAAGTCTCAGCATTCAATATTCTTTAAAAACACAACTTTTTAAAATTATAAACTTTTCTAATACGTAACTATATTCTACATATTTAATTATTTCTCTATTATTGGGCACTTAGGTTGTTACCCAAATTTTATTGTTATAAATTACGCTCAGTAAAGATTTTTCCATTGGTATTTGGTCATATATTAATATGTTTAATCCAAACTTAGATTTCTAGATCTGTGCATACTGGCCAAATGAACATAAAAATCTATGTTAGAATATTTAAAGAAGTCAAAATGCTCATAATGTTAAGTAGAGATAAACAGCATATGATTTTTACATATGTAATGTATTCATACACATATCTGTATGTGTGTATATGTGTGTGTATATGAGTGTAGCCATAGCACTGGTTGAGTATTAATGTATCAATTGGGGAAGGAAATACACTAAAATATTATTTTACAGATGATGTCCATTTTATTATGTATACCTGTGTATATATATATATATATGTATATGTGTATGTATGTATACATATATATTTGTATTTTACCAAATATCTAGAGTGAGCATTTGTTACTTTTATAATAAAACAGAACTCCCACAATTATCCACCTTAACCAATTCCTGTCTCCTACAAATCCTTTCCAACCTGACTTCATGGGTAGGAAGCAAGTTTCTGCTGGTGAAAGAGTGAAACTACTTGAAAATTATTTATTGTCTCCCAAGGTTCACTGCAGCATGAGACCTTACGTAGTTATCAAGACTAAAATACAAAGAGAGCCCTGAAAATAGCTGGGGAGTGTGGACAAGTACTGAAAATTAATGACATTTAAAGGAAAACAAAGTTTAGCTCTTGATTTGCTTTGGGAGACGATGGGATTCTGAGGCCCCCATGCTGGTGATGCACGGATCTTGGAGGGTGGTCAGGGTTTGAAAGCCACTTGAGCAAATACTCAGTCCAAAGCAGCAGGTGCAATGGCTCAAGCAGGAAACAGAGTAATATCCT
Source organism: Nomascus leucogenys (assembly GCF_006542625.1). NCBI lineage: Eukaryota > Metazoa > Chordata > Mammalia > Primates > Hylobatidae > Nomascus > Nomascus leucogenys. Next base: position 64,951,318 of record NC_044401.1, on the reverse strand, counting down.
GAGATTGGCTATGTTTAGACAAGTTCCTATTTTGGGGACACAGGGCTCCCCATTCATGGGTGTGCCTTGAGTGCAGTGCCAGACACAGAATAGTCAAGTAATATGTTCTTGGATGAATAAACAAAGACCCTTTGTACAATGCTCTGGGACAGAAAGGCTTCATAATAGTGATGTTAACATCTTTTCATACCTAAATAAGCCTAAAAGACTTCCAGGCAGTTTTCATATGTATTTCAGTGTGACTTAATGACTTATAATTCTGCTTTCTAAACATTATTAAAAATATTTGTGTCACTAAGCTTGCAGCCATAAAGAACAAGAGTTTGCTTTAAAGGTGTACTGATGCTGCGATAACACCCACGGCAATATTTAAGGTTATCAAAATTATAAAGCTCCACCCTGGAGAAATGGTCATGTGACATTAGGCAATATGTAACACAATTATGTCTTAGTGTGGTCATTGTTAAATGAGGACATTAAAAAAAAGCAAAACAGTATCTACCTCATGGGTTGTAAGGATAAAATGAGTTAATAAAATGTAAAGCACTTAGGACAGTGCCTGGCCTATAGTTAGCCCTGTATAATGTATCCCATTATCATTACCAAAGAAGCTTGACATTGGTATTAACTTGCCCACAATTAACTGGTGTGATCAGGCATTAGTTCAAGGTGATATTTGAGGTTACTATCACATACATTTTGGACTATATAGGAAAACATAGTGCTTCTCTATAAATTGTTTGCAGAATTACTACTGCAAATTTTAGTGGCCTCCTCTTCCGGGAAGGCCATCTCTATTTGCATTAGAAAGTAATATAAAGTCAAAACTGGGTCGTATTTGAGATCTAAAAGATTATCTATTTGATTTATTCTTAACTTAAAACATTGACATTTTTGCGAATTGCTTTCAAGACTGTTTCAAACATGATTTCTTTTGATATACTATCTTTGATAGTAGTGAGAAAACAAGAGATGCCTCTGCCGTCATACTCCAAGGTGGGAAACAGAGGACTAGCACCTCCAGAAGACGCCCTCTGGCTTCTGGGAGGTGGGGCTTTTAAGTTTCGTGATTTGGTATTGGTGCTGGTGAGAGGTGACAGCCTGCTGGCAGTCCTCACAGCCCTCGCTCGCTCTCAGCGCCTCCTCTGCCTGGGCTCCCACTTTGGCGGCACTTGAGGAGCCTTTCAGCCCACCGCTGCACTGTGGGAGCCCCTTTTTGGGGGCCAAGGCCAGAGCCGGCTCCCTCAGCTTGCAGGGAGGTGTGGAGGGAGAGGCGCGAGCGGGAACCGCGGCTGCGCGCGGCGCTTGCGGGCCAGCTGGAGTTCCGGGTGGGCGTGGGCTTGGCGGGCCCGCACTCGGAGCAGGCGGCCGGCCCTGCCGGCCCCGGGCAATGAGGGGCTTAGGACCCGGGCCAGCGGCTGCAGAGGGTGTACTGGGTCCCCCAGCAGTGCCAGCCTACCGGCGCTGCGCTCGATTTCTCACCGGGCCTTAGCTGCCTTCCTGCGGGGCAGAGCTTGGGACCTGCAGCCCGCCATGGGCTCCTGTGCGGCCGGAGCCTCCCCGACGAGCGCCACCCCCTGCACCACAGCGTCCAGTCCCATCGACCACCCAAGGGTTGAGGAGTGCGGGTGCACGGCACGGGACTGGCAGGTAGCTCCACCTGCAGCACTGGTGCAGGATCCACTGGGTGAAGCCAGCTGGGCTCCTGAGTCTGGTGGGGACGTGGAGAACCTTTATGTCTAGCTCAGGGATTGTAAATACACCAATTGGCACTCCGTATCTAGCTCAAGGTTTGTAAACACACCAATCAGCACCCTTTGTCTAGCTCAGGGTTTGTGAATGCACCAATAGACACTCTGTATCTAGCTACTCTGGTGGGGCCTTGGAGAACCTTTGTGTGGACACTCTGTATCTAGTTAATCTAGTGGGGATGTGGAGAACCTTAGTGTCTAGCTCAGGGATTGTAAACACACCAATCACCGCCCTGTCAAAACAGACCACTCGGCTCTACCAATCAGCAGGATGTGGGTGGGGCCAGATAAGAGAATAAAAGCAGGCTGCCCGAGCTAGTAGTGGCAACCCGCTCGGGTCCTCTTCCACACTGTGGAAGCTTTGTTCTTTCGCTCTTTGCAATAAATTTTGCTACTGCTAACTCTTTGGGTCCACGCTGCTTTTATGAGCTGTAACACTCACCGCGAAGGTTTGCAGCTTCACTCCTGAAGCCAGCGAGACCACGAGCCCACTGGGAGGAACGAAGAACTCCAGACGCGCTGCCTTAAGAGCTGTAACACTCACCGCGAAGGTCTGCAGCTTCTCTTCTGAAGCCAGCGAGACCACGAGCCGACCAGAAGGAAGGAACTCCGAACACATCGGAACATCAAAAGGAACAAACAACTCCAGACGCGCCACCTTAAGAGCTGTAACACTCACCGCGAGAGTCCGCGGCTTCATTCTTGAAGTCAGTGAGACCAAGAACCCACCAATTCCGGACACACTGGGATCTGAGTTTTGAGGTTTGATTGTGCAACATGCTTGAAAGATGGCCTCAAGCTTTGTTTGGCTGCCTCAGCATTGGTCGTGGGAAGACCAGCGTTTGAATGATAAAAGATTTGGACCTGGTGTGGCAGCCTTTGGCCTCAGGCGCTGCTCCACCTGCTTGGAATTGGCTACAGCTGGTTTCCCAGGAGCTTTGTCATATCCACATCGGACTGCAGAAAAAAAGGAGTTAACTAACTTTCCCAAAGTGACCCAGCTTGTAAGTGGCAGAGCTTATTTATTCACTTAAGAAAATATTTAGTGATGACCCGTTGTGTGCTACATGCTGGAGCTGGATCAAAACCCCAGTATCTGAGTGCTATTGACATCAATCAGCCCCAGGTCCTTCTAGGTCCCCCTTCTATAGGGAAGGGAAGTGTTCTTGAGAATGTGTCTTGGTTCTCCATGATGTTCTTGGGCAGTAGCGATGAAATGCGTATCCTCATTTCTATGAATAGACTATGCCTGCACTGGCCAAACGTCTCTCCTTTTTTGGAAGCTATTTATTTCTTTAACATATATGATCTATTATAGTAATATAATTGTGTATGATTTGCCCTCAATTTATTTCTGGGTGATCTCCTGTCTTCCAAGTAACAGGCCAAGGTTATAGAAAACATAGTCACATTTTCTGTGTCCCTTAAGATTTTATTTCAGTCTATCTGTTCTGCATATTCATCTTTCCACACTAAAGATTTCTAATGTTTCTAATCTTCCTCTGTGTGAGTCCCATGGCCCCAGCCTCTTAAATAATGTAGTGCCTTTCCCTGTACCTCCTTCAGTCCCATTATTAGAGAGTTTTAAAAAAATAATCATAGACTTTTAGGGCAAAAAAAAAAAACCTTCTAAATAGCATTCAGTTAAAAGTCTCATGTCACGGATAAGGATTCTGAGGCACCAGTTAGTTAGGAAACACGTCATTAATAGGGAGTGTTACTGACATGGCTAGGAATCAAACTCGTTAGGACCTCTGACTTGCTTTGGAATATTCTTTGCTAATATCTCTCTATTACGTTGTTGGCCTCTAATGTGGTTTAGCTCTGTGTTCTCACCTAAATCTTATCTCAAATTGTAATAAACATGTGTTGGGGGAAGGACCTGGTGGGAGGTGATTGGATTATGGGGGTGGTTCCCCCCATGCTGTTCTCATGATAGTGAGTGAGGTCTCACAAGATCTGATGGTTTAAAAGTGTGTGGAAGTTCCCCACTCTCTCTATCTCTCTGTTGCCACCATGCAAGACGTCCCTTGCTTCCCCTTCACCTTCCGCCATGATTGTAAGTCTCCTGAGGCTTCCCAAGCCATGTGGAACTATGAGTCAATTAAATCTCTTTTCTTTGTAAATTATCCAGTCTCAGGAAGGTCTTTGTAGCAGTGTGAAAACAGGCTAAATACAGCCTCCTTTAGACAGTTGAATATATCTTAAAAATAGTAAAAGACTGAGCTATAACCAGTATGGAGTCCTTTTCTCAAAGTACTTTAGATGAGTGATGCAATAAGAAAGAGGGTCTACTGTAGATAAAGGCACAGGCCTTGAGGTTACACACATTATGTTCGTATCTTGGTGCTGACGTTTATTCTCATTGTAACTTTGTAAATCTTACCTAACTTATTTGAATTCACTTAATCTTCTGTAAAATTAAAGTTAGTAGTACCTAAATTAAAGGTACTTGTATTACATGAGATTATACCTAAATTATTAAATATGACGTCTGACATATAATATGTCTAAAACTGATTAGAAAAAAAATCACATATGATGTTTAGTGGAGAGTCAATATCTGTGATTTAGTAAAGAAATGCTAGAACTCGTGATCAGAAATAGGGGCTATTTCTATTTAGAATGCTCTTTCAGAAGTATTCTTAGAAAAAAATTGAACATCTTCACATTGCCTATATAAGGTTTTGTTGATAAATAATTCCCAAAAGCCAACATTAACAGCTTATCGTATTTTTTCTAGTTCTTACTTTATTGTACATCATTTTATGTTAGATATATTGAAGAATTTCTGTTTGTGTGTTCATTTTTGCAGTAGCTTATAAGCTAGGGAATATTATGTGCCTCATGTATCATTTTCCTTTTTAAAAGATATAGTCATTCAAATTTGTATTGAGCATTTTGGCACACATTTTGAGGGTCTGGGCCTCCATGATTTGAATCAAGAACTGATTCCTGTCAGGTAAATGTTAGTTGATGACCAGAAAAGAGGTGTTTTCAATCCCAGTTTCTTAAGAATATTGATGTAAATATTGACTAAAAGCTGAGGTGCTCACAGCCTTTTTTAGCAATTTAAAAAATCACTCAAAATCTGCAGTGTTTAAAGATCAGTTGAGATCAGATACATTTTTAAAAGGAAAAAATAAAAAAATAGCCAGTTTTGATCTCAAATGCACACACATCTATGTAGAATAGGCATTTTTTGTCAATGTATGTGTATGAAGCAACCAATATTTGGCAATCTGACAGCCATTGTGCTTGAGTACTAGGAAGGCAAAAATTAATAAGATTATTTTTCCCCGACCCGGACTTAAGGAACTCAAAATCTTGCATAAAACATTGTAAAGAAACCCCTTTCTGGCCAGGTGCAGTGGCTCACGCCTATAATCCCAGCACTTTGGGAGGCCGAGGTGGGTGGATCACCTGAGGTCAGGAGTTTGAGACCAGCCTAGCTAACATGGTGAAACCCCATCTCTACTAAAAATACAAAAAAATAAATAAATAAATAAATAGCTGGTTGTGGTGGCGGGTGTCTGTAATCCCAGCTACTCAGGAGGTTGAGGCAGGAGAATTGCTTGAACCCAGGAGGCAGAGGTTGCAGTGAGCCAAAATCGCGCCATTGCACACCAGCCTGGGTGACAAGAGCAAGGCTTCTGAAACAAACAAACAAACAAAATAAAACAAAAAACCTTTCTTTTTGTCTTGTGAGAATAAGGCAAGTAGCTGCTCACACGTGTGGCTTATATAGCAGCTGTCAAGGTTCATATGCTACCATGTGGGGTACTGTGTGATTTCTTCCTGATGGCTGAGTTGAGTGGGGACTTTCAAGTATGGGGAACCCGGAGACTGATCTCAAGTGTCCCTCCCAGCTTCATTGGACATCATCATCAGGACAATGATGTGGCTGCTGCTACCGCAGTTGCCCCTTGCTTATCACAGAGCACCGGCTAGATCTCAGCCCAGTGCTAAGCAATTTTTGCATGTTAGTACTATTCCTCCAAGCCATTCTGCAAAACAGATACTATTATCCCTTATTTACCAATGAGACAACTGGAGTTCTAAAAGTCTACTTGATTAGCTTAAGGTCACACAACAAGTAAGTGCACACTTGCTGCATTTTCAGTCTGTCTGTCTCTTTTTTCTCTGCTGCAGCATCTCTTTCGACAGACACTGTGGTGGTAATGTGCTCCCTCATGCTCTATGAAAGTATGACATTCATACTTGTGACTGTAAGGTGAAGGAACTATGAATACTACTATTAATTGATATGTGTAGCTTTAATGCATTCATTCATTAATTCATCTAAACAGTATATATATACATTTTAAAATTATTTTTTCATAGGCTTTTGGGAAATGGGTGATACTTGGTTGCGTAAGTTCTTTTATGCTGATTTGTGAGATTTTACTGCACTCATTACCCAACTAGTATACAATGAACCCAACTTGTAGTCTTTTATCCCTCACCCCCCCCCACCCTTTCCCCCAAGTCCCCAAAGTTATTCTTATGCCTTTGCATCTTCATAGCTTAGCTCCCACTTAAGAGTGAGAACACAGGATTTTTGGTTTTCCATTCCTGAGTTACTTCACTTAGAATAATAGTCTCCAGTTCCATCCAGGTTGCTGTGAATGTGGTTAATTTGTTCCTTTTTACAGCTGAGTAGTATTCCATCATTCATATTTATCACAATTTCTTTATCCATTTGTTGATTGATGGACATTTGGGCTGGTTGCACATTTTTGTGATTGCGAATTGTGCTGCTATAAACATGCGTGTGCAAGTACCTTCTTTGTGTAATGACTTCTTTTCCTCTGAGTAGATACCCAGTAGTGGGATTGCTGAATCAAATGGTAGAGCTACTTTTAGTTCTGTAAGTAATCTCCATACTGTTTTCCATAGCGGTTGTGCTAGTTTACATTCTCACCAGCAGTGTAGAAGTGCTCCCTTTTCATTGCATCCACACCAACATCTGCTATTTTTTTTTTTTATTTTTTCATTATGGCCATTCTTGCAGGAGTAAGGTGGTATGAAGATGTAGTTTTGATTTGCATTTCCCTGATCATTAGTGATGCTGAGCATTTTTTTCGTATGTTTGTTGGCCATTTGTATATCTTCTTTTGAGAATTCTCTATTCATGTCCTTAGCCCACTTTATGATGGGATTGTTTGTTTTTTTCTTGCTAATTTATTTGAGTTCCTTGTGGATTCTGGATATCAGTCCTTTGTGGGATGTATAGATTGTGAAGATTTTCTTCCACTCTGTGGGTTATCTATTTATTCTGCTGACTGTTTTTGCTGAGCAGAAGCTCTTTAATTAAGTCCTACCTATTTATCTTTGTTTTTGTTGCATTTGCTTTTGAATTCTTGGTCATGAAGCCTTTGCCTAAGCCAGTGTCTAGAAGAGATTTTCTGATGTTATCTTCTAGAATTTTTATAGGTATCAGGTCCTGTATTTAAGTCCCTGATCCCTCTTGAGTTGATTTTTGTATAAGGTAGGAGATGAGGATCCAGTTTCATTCTCCTACATGTGGCTTGCCAATTATCCCAGCATAATTTGTTGAATAGAGTGTTCTTTCCCCACTTTATGTTTTTGTTTGCTTTGTAGAAGATCAGTTGGCTGTAAGTATTTGGGTTTATTCCTGGGTTCTCTATTCTGTTCCATTGGTCTATTTGCCTAGTTTTATACAAGTATCATGCTGTTTTGGTGATTATGGCCTTATCCGAAGAGTATATATTACGTTTTATTATGGTGCCAGGCAGTGACATTGGTACAACTAATATATGCCCTTATGGAACTCAAGATTTCTTATGTTAAATACAGAATAAAAGGAAGTAGGAATATTTATAGCTGTTAGGCCTTTAGTTAATTTTGTCTAGATGGAGTTTCAAATTACTTATGATTTGTTGTCAGTTCAGTGCATAAGGAGAAATTTACCTTATCAATAGCTTAGAAAGGAGTCATGTCGTAAAATGACATGTCTCAAAATGTCTTGTGAAGCCAACTTCTCTTCCAGCATGGCAAGAGATCACCATTTCTCTTGCTGAGCATCTAATGAAGTCAGAGGTTTGCTGTAGAGGCTATGTTGTGTGAAAAGTACTACTTTCAAATATTAGATAATTTCAGAGTCACAACATGCTCATATTCAGAAAACAAGTGACCCTGACTTCCACTGATCCGCAGCTCCCATATTACACCAGCCATGGGTAGGTTGTTTGCTGAATGTACCCTCCTAACCCAGTTTTTACTGTATCTTGCTCTTCAGCAAGTTCTGTTTCTCCTTCCAGTATACGTCTTCTCTTTTTTTTTTTTTTTTACTTTGCCTCAAGTAAGTAGAGTTTAATTTAACTAGTTTATTGTGCATATACTATATTTTCTTTCAGTCATACTTTTTAAATCTTAGTTATAAAGCAAGCAAGCAACCAATAAGGACCCAATTGTTGTTTTGCCTTAAATTACTTTCTTTTTAATATTTTCTTTTTAATATTCCTCTCCATTCGTCTTTTACATTTAGTGGGTATATTTATTTGTATCTCTTAAGTAAAAGAAACTAAGGGACTTTGAAAAAAAAAACTCAACTTTTCACTAGTAACAGAATAAGACGTTAGTATCTATGTCAGTGGTGGTGGGGGAAAGGGTAAATGCTTTCTAGAGTAAATAAATTCAAGGATTGTATGTCATGTTAATATAACAAAAACAAAATTAGTTGTTTTCTTAGATTATAGTAGTGTATTGTGTATATACCCTTATCTAATAATGTTTGAGCCTATCCCTCCACTATATGTATATCCTAAATTGTACAGAGACACTAGTATGCTAAAATTTATCATAAAAGAGTAAAAGGAGAGAAATGTTTAAAAATGAGATGAAAAATCATAAGTACGTGTGTGTGTGTGTATATATATATATATATATATATATGTACATGTTTCCGTATTTCTTGTTTCATTCTAAAGGATGGTTTGTGTATCTCTTTCCAGAGATCATGCACCTACAACATGAATGAATGAAAGAAAACCTAATAATACAGAGACTGGCCAGGCGCAGTGGCTCACGCCTGTAATCCCAGCACTTTGGGAGGCCAAGGGGGGTGGATCATGAGGTCAGGAGATCGAGACCATCCTGGCTAACACAGTGAAACCCCGTCTCTACTAAAAATACAACAAATTAGCCGGGCGTGGTGGCGGGTACCTGTAGTCCCAGCTACCTGGGAGGCTGAGGCAGGAGAATGGCGTGAACCAGGGAGGTGGAGGTTGCAGTGAGCCGAGATCGTGCCACTGCACTCCAGCCTGGGTAACAGGGTGAGACTCCATCTCAAAAAAAAAAATAAAAAATAAAAATAAAATAAAATAATATAGAGATAATTCTTCATTTATAATAAACACTAAGAACACACACACAAACACACACACAGAGAGACAGAGAGAGAGAGAGGTTAGATTAGTAGCAAGGAACTTACATACATGATTAATGTGAATGCCTTCTGAACCAAAGTTGAAGGAAGCAGATGAGAGCTCTGTGGGCGTAGGCTGCTGCTGTGAGCATACAAATAAGTTTGATCATAGCTACAGTTTCCATGCCTAATGCCAAACAACTGTCTTGAAAATCCTAAGTGAGAGTGTGGTGGGTGATTCAGCACAAGTACTGATCTCTGTTGTCATGAATGTCCTTGACAGTGGTAAGAAGTGGAGACCCATTGGGAAGAGCCACCTGAGGTGGCTTCATGACATGATGGATTTTGAAGAGATGTCTTAGACAGATCTAATGTTAGAACAATAAAAGTGGTACCATGGCTGTAGGAGATCCTGCATGCATGGCATTCTTTATCACTGGGATAAAGAACATTCTAGATTAAGTCATTTAACGTTCACCTCAGCAAATGGAACAGCAGGGTCAGCAAATCTCATTTTGAATCAACATATGCAAGCATTGCATTATTTCTTTTCCCCTCTGACAGACTGTTGTAACACATATAGGATGCTGGACTCAACAAAATGGGAGCCAGGTTCTGTCTTCTACTTAGGTAAACTTCTGTTAGCCTGCAGAAGTCTGTGAACACAATTACATTAAAACAATGTGTACCATGGACCCATTGGTTAGAAGCCATATTAAATGCAGTTTCCCACATGGTTAGTCATCCATAAACATTTCTGTTTGTAATAATAATTCTGTCAGAAGTAGGCCTTATGGGGCTGAAATGAGGTTACTAAACAAAAGTATTAAGGGCAGAGTCTGTGCAGTGTGTCACTTGGTCAATTGGAAAGCAGTGATGACTTTTCTTTTACTTGCCAGGGCGGAATTCTTCTCAGTGTATTGGTGTGAGTTTCTCTCCGGAGGCATTGCAATCTGTTTATAACTTCTTGGCAATAGCTTTTGGAATAAGGCCAAAAAGATTGTCCAATAATACACAGAGTGGAAATGAGTTGTTTGAATTTTTCAGCCATCCTTCCTTTTCTTAGGGCCAAAGATGTAGTTTTATAAATCTCCTTAATTAGTAATTTCTACCAGAATGAGCTAGAATTATTACATGGAATTTAGCTCTTCTGAATGATGTTCAGTCATTAAATTATGACAGCTGGTATGCAAAAAAATGTTGACTTAATCCGATTGTTCTGATGCCTAACAGAAAATCTAGTTTTTTAAAAGCGTGTTCATGGGATGGCATTCAAAAACAAGCTTAAGCAATCTTTTTGAGATTGGGAGCCAATCCTTGAGACACCTGGGAATGAACAGTAAAAGAATTGGATATATTGATTGAATCAGTCCCCTCATTTCACATGTTGATGTTTTAAGAGATAGGCGGCTTGGCAAACCATGGTGAGAGATGACCTCTTGAGTTGAAGGCTTATGCTCACTCTGTAGTTCAGAGGTCTGATCTTTGAATGCTCCCTGACAAAGCTCTCCTCGTTTTGGTCTATATCATTTTATTTTGACAGATTAGTCACAGCATCAGACAGATGCAAGTAGCTATTGTGACAAACAGGTCAGGAGAACTGCTATATAGAAATACTTACAATTGTGGTCTGTTGCAAAGTATGTGAATTCATGAGAGAAGGCACATCGATAATGTTTTCAATGAGAAGTGTAATTATGTGGCTGCTTTTTGCATGCCTGCCCCCTCTGCTTCTTTTGTTCCTTGATAGAAATTCACAGGACCCCTTTTTTAGCAACAGAGCAATACTATTGCTTAGGTATTTGAGTGGAAATTTTGAGGGGTGTGGGGAGAAAGAAAAATTAAATCCATTTTTTAAACAGAAAATGGAAGAATTAATTTAAAAGTGACTTCTTAAATGATAATTGTTTCCAAAATTACAACTTTCTAATCTATCCCTAGGTGCTGTAGACTGCAAATCATAATCCTGTCTCAATACTGCAAACAAATCATAGTGGAACTAAGGGGAACTTAATTTACCGGTAAGAGTATTTTCCTTAATCAGTTGTTTCATTCATTTTTGATTGTATTTAATTATTGCAGTACATAGGGCAGGATTCACACAGGATAAGGATAAGGAGACATTACAGAACTTTTGTCTTTACTACAGTCTTAGCGTAGATATGGACCAGATATATCATATAGTGAAGGTTTTTTTGTTTTTTGAGTTCCATTAAATTGCTGGCTTGTTTTTGAAAGAGGGAAACCCTTACCTTAAAGTTATTTTTCTTGTTGGCTGACCTGTTGGCATATTTGAAAGTGGCCTATTTATAATATTTATCAAAATGTCATTTTTAATAGAAAAAATAGTTTCACCACTAAGATTTGAGAAGGTTGACTTCTAAGGAGGCTTGAAGTTTCAGTGAGACAACCTGTATTTTCAGGGGGTAAACAGAGCTCACGCTTCATAGTCTGAACGACTTTCAGCTTCAGTCACTGTTCCTTGAATTTGAATCCATTTGAAATCTGACCTGAATCCTTGATTGGAGTTTTTTCAAGTTCTTTGTGCAACACCAAGCTGAATTATAACTCATTTCAAAGAGTTTGGAACAAATGAGAAAAGTCCACGTTGGAGGGAGGGCTAAACACACAGTGATGTAGTTCTAGGTAAGCTATTTATCTATTTTGATGATCCATTTTGTAAATCATAAAACTGGAATACTAGTTGTAACTGCCTACAGGTGCAGCTTAAATTAGATTATTACAATAATGCATATTAGCACTGGGTTTGGTCCATACCATTGTGTTTGGTTCAGTAAGTGCCAATAATTAGTATCACAACTAGTTTTTAAAGACAAAATGATTGGAGGAAAAACAAAAACGAGTGATTTTTTTCTCAGTGATGAAAGAGTGATTTTCTTACTTTCTTAAGAGCACATTATGTCACCAAGAGAATATGCACTCCAGAAGAATTAAGATATTACTTGGTGCATGAAGAATTTTTTTCTATGCATTTGTTGCAAATGGGACCTTAATACAAATATAAAATAATGAAGACAATGTGGAAAGAGATAGAACATCTTGACTTTATGAGTCATTGTTAGCATACGTGGTTCCTAGTAACCCCCAGCAGCCTTCTAAATGAATGGGGGCTATACCAAGAATAAGTCTATGAGGAAACTGTGCCTGTGCTTTGAAAAACGTTTGCTCTCTTCTCTCATCCACTGGAGTGGTTTTGCCCTCCACTATTTTTAGATCTTCACTTTGGAACTTTCTCCAAGAGGAGTTCTCCATACAGGCTTTCTAACCACAGGGCATCTGCAAGTCTCTTGTAACATTAAAAATGGTTTGAAGCATATTCTAATATCCTTAGAGAAAACTCTTCTCAAAACCTGATTAATCAATTCCTTTGATGATGATTGTGTGGGATACATTTATTCCATTAAAACACTTTTATGATTTCACTTTAAATGAATTTGTAGTTCATAAGAAACATAGGTAAATCTTCTGAGATAGTAATGAACAAAATATAATACTGAGGGTATTAAATTTTAAAAAAGAGATTATCATACTACCATGAGAAACCGTAATTGTGGTTGTGTCATGATGATGTATTAATAATTATGTCTCTTGACATCATGAAAATGGATGGTAACCTGCAAAACACCCTTCTTGCTCATAGCCCTGCATTCTTTCCTGTATTTTATTGAATTATGTTTATTTCTTGTGTTCCTCTTGGTGATTGATGAAATCATTATTTAATTCTACAAAATAAGTTCCCTTACTATCAGTTTTCACTGTGCTAGGGAAATCAGCCATCAGGTTCCAGGAAGGGTTTGTGGAATCATAGTCATAAAACACCCACACCCACACCCACACACAAACACGCATTTACCTAATCTTCAATTTTCTTTTGAGAATGTCTTGTTTGGAAATTTCCTCCCAGAATACCCAGCCTCTCAAGAATTTTAAAAGAATGGAGTAAAATAATCTTCAAGCTCTGATTAGATTACAACATATGAATGCTAATTTTGTTTTTACATGTTTCAACACCCAAATTTTTCTGAACTTAGGGCACAATAAGCAGTTTAACTGTTAGAAATCTTATGAGACTGAGTTTGTGCCTATCAGATGAATATAGATTTATATATACATTTCAATTGTTGCTACACCTATGTATAATTTATCCAAAGGTGATGTTATCTATGCATCTTAACAGAAGGCTTAAGTAGTTGAATGACAGAGACTACATTTTTGCTGCAGAAGATCATGATAAAACATGTGCTATGTGGTCACCTTGGGTCATGTGCCGAGACTGCTTGATGGTACTTACCTCTACACACTGCATCTCGTACTGATTTATGGATTTGGATGACTTATTTTATGTCAAAGACTTAAAGAGAGTAGAGAAGAGAGAATAGTATTTTCATTTCAGTCTTAATAAAGTTCTATCCTATGAGACGTTACAGCTGCCTTCTCTTGGTGGTCTGTGAAGTTTTTATAAAGATATTGATTATTTTCCAGTGACACACAAATCTACTGCCAGAGACCATTCAAATGCTTAGTTACACCAGGGCTTGGCTCCTGTACCCTGAGGAGGACACGATTAACCAAATCCTCCTTTTTAAATGTTCTCAGGACAATGAGCTGCACATACTGCACAAATGCAATTTGCTTGACCAATCTTGCCTCTGTCTCCTTCCAGCTCTGTTTACATGCTTCATGCTCAGTTGAAATTAATTCTTTACACATTGGTCTCATGAACACATCTTTGAGAGCAGAGTTCAAGTTAAATTTTTATTTGCATCATTACCTCTGGGAACACAATCTGGGGCATATTAGACGCTTTGTAAGTGTAGAGGTGGGGAGAAAGAAGAAGAAAGAGAAGAACAGAAGGAGAGAAAGATTTTCCTGATAGATCACTTTTTGGACACTTTCTGTGCTGAGAAGTTCTGAGATTGCTTCTCTGGATCTTGTTAATCTTGGCAGTCTTGCTAAGAGTTTCCATTTACACTTAAACGTGGTTACTGATGAGTCTTAATGTTCCCTTAACTATCAGATCTCTGATAGCCCCACCTAGCCAAGTGGGACCCTGGTCAAGAAGTTCACCTCTGTTACATAAATATGCGTAGATTTTCAACATCTCTTCAGATGCATTCAGAGGTGATGAAAGATTCCACTGGATGCTAGAACATTGTGCATAAATAATCGAAGTTGTATGCTCCTCAGCAGTGACGCTAACCCATATCCTTTTTTTTTCTTTCCCATGATATGAGGATATGAGTGCATCAGAACTAGCTCCATACCCTTGTCCCAGAATTAATCATTCCTATCCATATTTGATGTCTATACCTTTTAAATATTTATGCGCTGTTATGTTCCTTTATTGTTGTTCACCCACTCTGGGGACATTCAGAAGCCTCACATTTCTTCCTTAGCCAAACACCCCATTCCCTTCATCCTCTCTCAGCTGTTCTTTGGATTACCTCCAAATTGCATACATAATTTTGGTTTTGAGGTGCCAAAAATACATTTGTTTCAGCTGGAGTCTTAACTGAAGTTGCTTTTACTCAAATCACATACACAAATAAATTTGATTTTCAAGGCATGAAAATTCAGTAAGTTCTCCAAAGGGAAGCTGAGGTATACAAATATTTCATTATAATGCTACAGGTAGATTTTAAGTCACTAGGAAAATGACATCTCAAAATCAAAAGATTATAGAATGAGCACTGTATGAAGAATTACATTTTAAAGCATAGGTCTGTGATCATTTTGTAGGTTTTTGTTGTTACTGTCAGTCTATTGGTTTTTATTAATAATTTTATTGAGGTATAACTGATACACAAAGGACATATTTAATGTGTACAATTTGATGAATTTGGACATAGCCAAGGACTCATGAGACTGTCACTGCAATCAAGGTAATACATGTATTTATTACTTCCAAAAGTTTCCTCTGTCCATCTGTTTTTGTTTGTAAGATTTTAATAGGCTCAAGCTCAATCTTCATAGCCTTTAAGTTAATTTTTTTCTTTCTTTCCAAATTCAGAAGGCAGATTCATTTCATCAAAAGAAAACAGTTCCTCAGTTGCTACTGCATTGCAGAGAAAAGACTGACTATAATGACATTAAATTATTAAAGAATAAAAGATACTGAAACCCAGCAAAACTTGGGTGATCTCTTTAATAAGCAGACACTTTTAATCTTATATTGACATTTAAAAGGACTGTTCAAGTAGCAACATGACAGACTGCACATATAAAATGTCCATGAAAATATGTAGCCCAGCTAAACAAATAACTTAGAGCAAAATCCAATGAAAGGAGAAAATTGTGTTTCCTCAAGAAAATGCTATTTTTGCCCTAAGGCAATTCTTGTTGGAGAAAAATACCATGTAAAACATTGACACAAGTCACAGATATCTCTTCTAAACAGTGGATTTTATTGGATTGCACACGTGTGCAGATATTTGAGGCCTTGGAAAGGAAGCAAACCAGTGAAATATATCACTATTATCACCAACACAACTGCAGAGGGCAAAGAGCAGACACATCTCAGAGCTCAGTGATGAAGCAGGGAATTAAAAAGTAAATCAGAGCCTCTGATCAAAAGCTAATTTAGTCTGTCATAATTGATTTGCAGTGGAAGGAAGCCTCATGCACAAAGATCAAAGATTAGTGACTTCACATTTACCACAACATCCCCACCCTAAAGGAGGGAAAAAAATCAGAAAGAAGAAAGGGGAAAGAAGAAGAAACATATCAAAGCTCACTAAGAACCCTGTGGAATATAATCTGCCTTTCTTAAGGATAGCATGCATTATTAGAAAAATGAGAATGAATTTTATTATGGCGTGTTTGAGTTCTACCTTCGAAAGAGTGAGAAACTGGCACTATTGGCTTAAGTAACTTATTTGCAAACAGACATTATTAGGCAGTGCCTTTTGCTGCAGTTGCTTCCCTTTATTTGTAGCCCTTCAAATGCATACATTAAGATTCTCTTCACAGTTGCAAACAGCAGGTAAATAATTGTATATTTGAGAGACTATTGCCTATTGAATTTAAGTTGGTCACAGACTTTGGTCCATGCTAACATACTAATTGTTAACTTCCTGTTAACCAGTTATATCAAGCCTTATGTATTTTTTGTTGTTTCCGTACATACTGTGAATATAGCCAGCTCCCTAACTCTGTATGAGTATTATATGGGGAGGAAAAAATCCTGTTTCTCTATTCTTTTAAAATCTGTACCTGGGGCCTGTGAATTAAACTAACAAAAGACAGATTAATAGGAAAAAAATGTACTGTTTTTTTTTGAGACAAGTCTTACGCTGTCACCCAGGTTGGAGTGTAGTGGTGCAATCATAGCTCATTGCAGCCTTGATCTCCAAGGCTCAAATGATTCTCTTGCCTCAGCCTCTGGAGCAGCTGGGACTACAGGCATGCATCACCACACCTGGCTAATTTTCTATATTCATAGAGATGGGGTCACACTGTGTTGCCCAGGGTGGTCTTGAACTCCTGAGCTCAAGCAATTCTCCTGCCTCAGCCTCCCAAATAGCTGGGATTACAAGCCACAAATTTTATTTGATATTAGTAATTTAATTTTTACATGCAGAGAGGATGTCATAGTAGAGAAGTGAAAACTGAAAAAAGCAATTAGACCAGGTTTGTACACCATTTTAACTAAGGGTGATAAATTGTGTAGAAGTGACAAGACAAAGGAAAAGAGATTTAGGCTTCTAGGAGCAGTTAATTGTGGGAAGTTAAGTATATGGGCAAACCTGGTGGAAATAAGGGTTATTTTTAGTAAGACTTGTCTGTGCAGGTCTATCTCAGTACTGAGTTTCTATCTCCAGTGATAGTGGTTGTCCTCCTGGTACAGCAGTGGGAAGGGGGAAGACCCTCACAAAAGGAAATGTATGTCCTCCTTTTAGGCCTATAGTGGGGAGGCAAAGAGCTCTTTCTGTGTTTGCTGCTTGCTGAGTGCCTTCAGCTCAAAGTAAACCTTATGCCAAAGCAGCATATTTTGGGGTGACATATTCTGATCTCTTTCAGTTCCTATTTATTATGTTCTCCTGTCATTATGCTTTGTGTATTTTATGACATTTTAAACCTGTGTCATGTGTAAAATGACAGTGAAAATGAAAGTAATCATCTTATCAAATGTCTTTCTAGTTGTCTAATTATAGGGTGCCCTATTAGTTTGTAGGAATTAAGCATTTTCAAAGGCATTTATTCAACAATTGTTTTTGTGTGGCTGTTAAGAGCCACAGGGTTGAAGATACAGTCGGAAACAAAGAGAGACACAGTTCTTATCCTCATGAAGCTTATAATCTTATACAGGCAGACATGTTATTCAAGTTATAATGCAAACAAATGTAAAATTGCTGCTCTAATAAGTGCTAGAATATGGTGATTTGACCTGTGGTGGTTAGAGAAGGCTTTTCTGAGCAACAAATGCCTGATCAGAGATGAGAAGTAAACTAAACCAGAAAGTAAGACTAGAAGGATCCATTTGATTGGGAACTTTATTAGAATGCTTTCATTTTTCTTGAGATAGATGTGGAATCCATCTGTGCTGGGGAGGTAAAAAATTAGTCCACCTATCAGGCAGCGGATAGAAAGTGCTGTAGATAATTCACTGAGAATGGATTTTAGTTCCAGAAAAATATGATTTCCAGCCTTAACTCAGCAACTTTTCGGTTGAAGATTTGGACAAACTAGTCAACCTGGCTGAACCTGAGGCTGCCAATCTGTAAAGTGGGCTCATAATCCTTATCTCAGATAATCATCTCGAGTAATGTTTGCTATCAGTGTCATCAACACAGCGCTGACTTGCAATGTGATTTTAGGCAAACCATTTTATCTCTTTGAGTTTCAACTTCACACTTCTTTAAAATGGGGGATGTTGGATTAAATGGTTTCAAGATTTCTTCCAGCTCTACATTTCCACGATTTTGCAAGCAAATGTAAAGCTGAAAATTTCTATCTAGATATCCTGGGAAGCCTATATTCTGGAAAGTTAGAAAAAGTGTTGTTTTTGGAAAGTAGACTTTTTAAAAGAGGCATAATTCCACTTGTTAGCGATTTTACTTATATTTCTTTAATCCACACTTAGAAGTTTCTATTATCTTAGATTAAATTTTATAGCACATATTTCTTCTACTTAAAAGCCTTTAAAGTGTTTTAGTGGGATGTTTAATTTCCCATTATGGTTGGTTTCTCAAATCATTCTTTTTGTAATTGTCACATTTTTACAGTCCTGTTTAAAACAAATTCAGTTTTTCAACTAAAAATATCAAGCTGAGTTGCAAGTTGAAATCCAAGGACTGCAAAATCAATTGATAGTAAACCAACCATAAGGTTAAACTTTCCAACCACCACAATCTTAGAGACCACCAGAAATTTATGTTACTTTTTTCTTATAAAATATAGAATAATCTTTTAAAGATTCTTGTGGCCAAAGTAAAATTTTATTACATTTCTAAATCTAGAAAAGGGAAAACTATTTTTAACACCTTGTTACTTATTTAAACATAAAGATATTTAGTTTGATTGGAGCCTCTTCTTGACTCTATTTATATTTCACTTAAATTACTATTGTTTTAGCTATACAAAGCCTGCTTTTGATTATATTTATGTTAAACGTTTAATCTTTCTTTGTAGAACCACAGATTTAAGAAAGTATCCAGATATATGTATGTTTCTATTTTGGTATTTTAAAACCTCACTCTTATGTTTTGATTAATAAATACTCTTAAGTGCTTTCATATTTATCTTTATTTTTACCTTAGGAAACACATATTGAATATATTAAATAGGTATATGAGGTGCTATTGTCCTTACGTTATAGGTTAGAAAACTAGGCCATTGATTTATTCAAGTTTGATTGTATATTTATTGAGTGAAAATTAGATCTGATATCTCATATATTCTAACTCCTTATTTCACATTGCCTTACTGATTTTCCAAGGTAAGGCAGAACCTACCCAATCAAATGAAAGAGTGCTGACATGAATTAAATCTGGTTAAATGCCTGATGGTCTGATTGTCCTCAATGATTGTAGCATTCAATGGTATTTTATTTTCATTTACCCTTCCATTTGTTCTTATAATATTTCACATTTTGCTATCCTATGTATAGATATGCTTTTCATTAGTGAATGTCCAATTATCGTGCTTTCATTTTGGGTGGAAGACTGATTAGCATGGATCAATTAAGGTAATTAAATAATTATAGTTACTATAATATAATTATATAGAAATCAACATTAGCATGACCTAATTATCTAGTAGTTAGGAACATATGCTTTGGAGAGGTGATTTAAGTGGGCTTGAATTTGACCTTCCATACTTACTAATAATGTGTGCTTTTACAAGTTACTTAATCTTTATGAGCCTTAATTTCTCATCAGTAAAGAGGAAATATTAGTCCTTACAGAGTTTATTTTTAATAGCCACATTTCTATAATTGTACTATATTTTATACATGGTAAAAGCTCAATATTATTATTAACAATACTTTTATTGCCCTAGCCATGGCTGTGACATATCTCGTTATGAACCAATTATGCTCCCTTAGCACCATAGTTAGAGAGGATGGGACAGTTAATGTAAGTTAGGTTGTTTAGAGTTCTCCCCTGAGGATTTATTGAATTGATGCTGAAGTAACAGAGCTGGTATCAGAGAATTATACCAGTACATAAGCAAGAAAGAAACAAGAATAAGCAAGATAGTCTCAGAGGTGTTTGGGTTTCTGGATCCAGGGGTCCCTGTAGCTGGTTCCCTCTCTACCTTTTCTGTAGTTTTTGTATGCGGGCCAATAAAGTTCCATAACTTAAGTTAGTTTAGTTTAGTTTGATTTGGGTTCCTGTGACCCACTAATGTAATCCAATAATACAGCATCTTAGAAGACACATTTTTTTGTTCTTCAAGTTAACATGTATTACTCACAACAGTATCTTACTACTTATTTATTTATTTATTTATTTTATTTTTTATTTTTTATTTTTTTGAGACGGAGTCTCGCTCTGTCGCCCAGGCTGGAGTGCAGTGGCACAATCTCGGCTCACTGCAAGCTCCACCTCCCGGGTTCACGCCGTTATCCTGCCTCAGCATCTCCTAGTAGCTGGGACTACAGGCGCCCGCCACCACGCCCAGCTAATTTTTTGTATTTTTTAGTAGAGACGGGGTTTCACCATGATCTCGATCTCCTGACCTCGTGATCCGCCCGCCTCGGCCTCCCAAAGTGCTGGAATTACAAGCATGAGCCACCACGCCCGTCCTACTTATTTATATGTTTATTTTCTTTCTCCCAATTACTAAAATGTAAGCTCTAGTTGAACAAAAACTTGCAGCACTCTTTCTTCAGCTGTTGGAAAACCTCTACCACCTACTAGGTTCTCAGTAAATATTGGGCGAATAAACGGATAAAAAGAGAAGGAAAGTGACACTTTTCTAAAAGTGCTCCTGAATTAAAATTGCGTCTGTATTCTTTCCTGAATAGACTAGAAAAGGACGCAAATTTAACATTTATTGAGAACTTACACTGAGCTAGCCGTCATGTTAGATATTATATACATTTTGAACTTGATGGTATTATCTCCATTTTACAAATGCACAAATGGAGGGACAAAGAGCTAAAGTCAAATTGGTGGCCTCCTGGTTCTCTGCTCAGACCAACCTTTGAGAACCAGCTGCTTTCCCACCTGCTGGGATGCATCCACTAGCCAGCACAGATAGTACTCCTTTGTGCAATGTCATGTCCCCTTTCCAGGGAAGCCCACATCTAATGCCTATAAAGGCCCAACATCATCAGCTCAGCTCAAGACAACTCCTGCTTCAGAACACCCCTTTCCCATAAATTGATCTCACATCCCTCACTAATAAACAAGACTCTTCTTCCCAGGGAAACCAACCTGCTATGGTAACTTTCAAAGATCTCTGCCCAAGCTAGTGATGTGCTCTAAGGGGGTAAAGTGGGCTGATACCCACTGAAACTGGGAGAAGTATAGTTCCAAGGTATGATTTGAGAAAGGGCTAGGTATTTTCTAGGGTCTTAAAGATAGGCTTTTTAGCTGGGACACAGGGAGCTGGTGATGAGATGACTGTCAGGGCAGCAGACATCAGACTATGCAGGGCCTTATAAGCCACGTGTCTTAGTGCTTTTGTGCTGCTATAATAGAATACCACAGACTGGATACCTTGTGGATAGTAGAAATTTATGTCTCACCGTTCTGGAGGCTGGGAAATCTAAGATAAAGGCATCAGCATCTGGTGAGGGCCTTCTTGATGCTTCCTTCAGAGTGGAGGTAGCCATGCCTCACATAGTGGAAAGTGGAAAGGCAAGCTAGCTAAATCCTGCACGAAGCCTCTTATAAGGCCTTTTTGAGGGCCTTAATCCCATTCATGAGGGAGGAGCCCTTCTGACCTGATCACCTCTTAAAGGCCCACCGGTTAATACTATCACATTGACCATTAAGTTTCAACACTTGAATTTGGGAAGGGATGCATTCAAACCCTACCATCATGCAAAGAAGCCAAAATTAT
The DNA here is from genome assembly GCF_006542625.1 of Nomascus leucogenys. Classification (NCBI taxonomy): domain Eukaryota; kingdom Metazoa; phylum Chordata; class Mammalia; order Primates; family Hylobatidae; genus Nomascus; species Nomascus leucogenys. Next base: position 64,929,643 of record NC_044401.1, on the reverse strand, counting down.
ATTTCCTATTGTCCCTACCCTTTCCTCAGATACCAGGATTTGCCTATCTTCATCTCTAGCCACAATTGTTCTGAATTTTGGGGCCCATTTTTGCTCCATGGATTTGTATTTGAATTCAAGAGTTGAAAGATTAATTTTCCTTTCAAAATGTTATTCATATACCCTTTCATTCTTAACCTGCTCACTGGTTTCCTACTATAATTATAGTCTCAAAAAGTGGTTGCATTCTGGCAAAACGATGTTTTGAGTTAGAGTTGTTATGCAGTTAGTCAGTTGTTTGTAGTGAAAAAGTCTCTTTTTTATCCACTGAAATGACTGGAGTCCCAGCTGCTAGGATTCAAAGGCAACAGGGAAGATTTCCTAGAGTTTCATGTGATCATAAAAACCTTTCCAGACATTTTAAGTGATTTTGATTTCTATGCTTTATTGACTTACATTTAGAGATCATTCAAGTAACTTAGAATTCAGTAACTTCTAGGTCACAGAGAGGCACAGATAGACACTGTTGACAACCTTTTGTTTGATAACGGGTGGTGTCTTTGTGTGTGTGTGTGTGTGTGTATACATACATACACACTAAACTGTACTGCTATATGTGTGGGAAAAAGTCTAAATACTAAGGATTTTTATTCCATTTTGGGCAAGTATCTGTGCTCAGTGGATGCAAGTTGGTATCTAAAATCTGAAAAATGCGAAGATAAATGGATCATCTGGGTACTTCAAGCTTTATTTTCTTGCATAGTTTTTTCCTAGTATTTCCTGACAACCTAGAACAGTAGTTCTCACCTTTGACTGCGTATTACCATTGCCCGTAGCATATTTTAGATCTAAGGATCCTTGGACAGATACTCTAACTCAGTGGGTGGAGCCCAGGTAGCTGTTTTGTTTGTTGTGGTAGTTGCTCTTTTTAATGTCTACCCATTGTCCTGTAAGACAACTAGGGTGGTGAACCATCAGTCTGTTACACTATCTAAAAGGAAGGTGTCTGTGGATTGAGGATATTTCTTACCTTGCCTAATTCCACACTTTCAACTTTCTAAAATTCCTGGGATTCATGCTCCCATTCCCCAAAGAATACTGAGTTACCTATAATTATCTGCAGCATCCATCAGTAATGCCTTTTGTTCCTCACTTTGAGTTCTGCTTGGAGCTAAACATATTCTAAACAAAGTAAGGAGGTTTCATGCTTCTGTGTATGCATAAGTGTGCCTGACAAAGAGATGAAACATGAAAGTGAAACAATACTGATAAATGAAATGTAAAAATATAGTACAACTTTGATAGGTAGTCTATATTCTGGCACTTCATGAAATCTCCAAATTATTGTATGTTACCATAGCATGCAATTTTTACTTATAGCATGGTAAAGCAGAGTTCTTCCTTTTGAGTGATGTACAGCTATTGCACCACTCTAAGTGGTAACTTAACATAGAATAAATATGGATAGAATTATCTAGAGTTGTACAACTCAGTACCTTTGGTTTGGACCAGAGAAAAAGGCCTTAGAGTAGTGGTTTTCAACTAGGAGTGATTTTGTCCTTCAGGAGCATTTGGTAACATTTGGAAATAATTTTTAGCTGTTAACACTAATGAGGGAGAGACTTGCACCTGGTCAGTAGAGGCCAAAGATGCTGCTACATGTTCTGCAACACACAGGACAACTGAATGCCTCCCTATCTTGCCCCAAATGCAATCGTGCTGAGGTTGAGAAACCCTGGCTTAGAGAATTGTATTAGTCATCCTGGCCCATAAAATTCCCAAGAAAATTTGGGAACGAGGGGAGGATTCATAAGTATCTTTTTGGTATTGTATTTCTAGCGCCCGGGAGCTTGCTTAGCATGCAGTAGTTGCTAAATATGTTCTTTGGATGACTGAGTGATGGCATGATTTGAATCAGACAACATTATTTTACCAGCCCTGGAATCTGGGCAAAATGGGGCTGCTTAGGAGCAAAGACACAAGTCTGTGTATTTCTGTGGTTGCCTTTCCATGGAAATTCCCATTCAAGGGGATACCTAATATGTAAGGATTAAAGATGCCTCCTCCATCGATTTTCCATGGTGTCTCACATTCTCTAATTAGTTATTCCTTAAAGTTTTGTCCACCCGTGTATCTTTAGTGGGTATGGCTTCATGTCACCTCAAATATGGAGGCATTTGCTTTGTTTAGTTCAGTATATCCCAGATTATGGGATGGATAATACTGAAGGGATATCAAATGATTATACGTAATCTAAGATATAATTAAATAATAGACTTACATAAAGCATTTAAAAAAATTTTTCGTTCTCTTTCCCTTAATTCTTTCAATATTTCAGGTAGAGTCAAAGGCCGGTTTTGTGCTATCATGATTTTATAGCTAATTTTTAACACCATCTCTTTTTCTTCTTCTTTTTTTTTGTTTTTGTTTTTGTTTTTGTTTTTGTTTTGTGAGACAGAGTCTCTCTCTGTAGTCCAGGCTGGAGTGCGGTGGCACCATCTTGGCTCACTGCAACCTCCACCTCCCGGGTTCAAGCAATTCCCCTGCCTCAGCCTCCCAAGTAGCTGGGATTACAGGTGCCTGCCACCACACCTGGCTAATTTTGCATATTTAGTAGAGACGGGGTTTCACCATGTTGACCAGGCTGGTCTCAAATTCCCAACCTCAGGTGATCTACTGCCTCGGCCTCCCTAAGTGCTGGGATTACAAGTGTGAGCCACTGTGCCTGGCTGTCTTTTTCATAAAGAGACAGCAAACCTCAAAGTCAGAGATTCAGCTGGCCACAGATCTATTTAAAATTGTTTTTATTTCAATTCATGTATTTTTTATGTAAAGTAGTGTTGATTTCCCATTTATAGCAGTGGAGAACATATTAAGATATTTTAGTTTAAATAGAAAAGTAAGCCAATTAAAAATGAGTGCAAGTAGTGCACAGATATGAAAAAAATCATAGTCATGTCACTTAAATAGGTGAAGAAATCATTGAATTTATTTGTTTTGTTAACATTGTCTCATCTTGAAGGAGAAGATGGAATCTGGAGATTGCAGCTTGAATGGCTCCGGAGGAGACAGCATGTTCTATGGATTGGATGTGTTTACATAACTGTGGGGCCACATGGGAGGTGACACAGGAAGGCTGAAAGAGGAAAGTCTCAAAAGGAGGGAGCAAACCTTAAAAACACCTGCAGGGCCCTTTTAATGGCTAACTGCATCAATTTAAAATGTTCACTTGCTCCCTCATGGCTGTCTGTCAGGCAGAAGCAACATGACTTCTGGTTTGAAAGGCCTCTCAGATTAAGAGAGAATATTGTTTCTTGGGGAAATCAATCATATTATTATGAATCATATAATTATGAGTCATGTGTTACAGGTTGTTTTAGGCAACAAGACCTCAGATGTCCTTCCCTTCAACCACTCTTGGGATATTGAAGGGTATTGCCATTGCAATCTGTGGCCAACATCTACTTCCACATCTTTCCCGCTTGGGGCTTTCAAGTCCAAGCTTGGAGTTATGTTTGTTGGAGCCTCAAATCTCTCTCTCAAGAATTTTCATTTGTTTTCCCCAGTTCTCCCCTGTGGAACCATGTAAATTAAAATCGAAACCCTGTTCTATTACTTTCACATGTTTGAAGATAGATTTGATATCTTACTTGAGCCATTTTTTTCTTCAAGAAAACTTTTCCAGCTCCTTCAACTTTTCCATCCATGAGATAATGTCAGTCCCTTCTTCCATCTTCGGACTTTGACTCTGAGTAAAGCTCAGCTTGTCTGAATCCGTTTTAAATAGAAGCACCTACACTTGGATACAGTTTTCCAGGTGTTGCTTCCGTGGGACAAATGAAAGTGAGACAGTTGCATCTCTTGTTCTAGATATCACACTTCTTTATCTGTACCCTAAGGTTACTAACTTTTTGGCAATTTCATCACATTGTTATTAACTAAGTCCTTTTTTTTTTTTTTTTTTTTATAAAGAAAGTACTACAATTATCACACACCTTTATTTTAAATGTATGCCAACATCTTTTTTTTTTTTTTTCCGAGACAGATTCTCCCTTTGTCACCCAGGCTGGAGTGCAGTGGCTTGATCACGGCTCATTGCAGCCTCGACTTCCTGGGCTCAGGTGGTCCTCCCACCTCAGCATCCTGGGTAGCTGGCACTATAGGCACATGCCACCATGCATGTATTTTTTTGTAGAGATAGAATTTCACCACATTTCAGGCTGGCTTTGAACTCCTGGGCTCAAATGATCTGTCCATTTCAGCCTCCAAAAATGCTGGGATTACAGGCATAAGCCACAATGCCTGGCCTGCAAATGTCTTTCTAATAAAAGTATGTGTATCTGTAGTGTGTGTGTGTGTGTGTGTGTGTGTATGTGCGTGTGCGCCTGCTTGTGTGTGTGTGCATGCGTGTGTGTGTGTGTGATATAGTGGGAGTGGGGCAGGAGATAGGAATTGCAGAGAAATACGAACAAACAGTTAAACACAAAGAGAAACTGGGAATTTGAAAATATATGAAGTGTCTGACCCGAAGTTCAAGCTGAGAAGCTAGGCATCAATTTTATTTTTCCTTAGCCTTTTCTTAAAAAAGTATTTCTTCAAATTTTGGTCCTTGAGCCACTTATCAGCATCATCTTATCAGGGAGGCCTTTCCTGTATATCCCATTGCTTGTTATCTCATCCACCATTTCTTGCTATCTGCTTTACCCTGCTTTATTATTTTTTTCATAGCTCTTATTACTTCCAAGCATTTTATATCTTTTTATTTATGTATTACAAGGCTTCATGAAAGGAGGTACTTTGTTTTTTTACCATTGCTATTTGCCACAATGAGTTTATTAAATGAACAATTGAATAATAAGTAAAAGGCTAACTTGGGATGTGATTGCATATTCAGATATTTGGGTCCCAGGCTGGGCCTACAGAATTAGAATTTCTGGTCATGGGGCCCATTAAACTTACTTTTCTAGTGTTTTGTCTGTGTTCTAAAATTTTAGCAAGACTGAAAGTGCACACAATCCCAGTGCATCAAACACTGAAAATAAAGTGTAATGAGTAAATTTTTGAAATATCAGCTGGGCATGGTGGCTCATGACTGCAATCCCAGCACTCTAGGAGGCCGAGGCAGGCAGATCACTTGAGATCAGGAGTTCAAGACCAGCCTGGCCAGCATGATGAAACCCTGTCTTTACTAAAAATACAGAATTAGCTGGGTGTGGTGGCGCGCACCTGTAATCCCAGTTACTCAGGAGGCTGAGGCAAGAGAATTGTTTGAACCCAGGAGGCGGAGGTTGCAGTGAGTGGAGATGGCGCCACTGCACTCCAGCCTTGGTGACGGAGCAAGACTCTGTTTCAAATAAATAAATAAATAAATAAGTGTTTGAAATATCAAAAAATGGCCATCTTCCTTTACATTCTTAAAGGAAAACATAAGTCTGTGTCAAGGCATTAGAATATAATTACGTTGACTGTATATTTTAAGTCAACTGCATATTACTGGCCAACTGAAGATCACTATCTATTAAGACATAAAATTTGCTATAATGCAGGTTTATTATTTACAGAGTGTAAAAGGGCCTTATTGAAACCTTGTTTCGACTATGATGACGTCATGCTTGAGGATTCACTCCCAGGTCCTAAATAACATTCCGATACCAGCATGACAGTGGATTTATACAAGCACAGGCACTTGCAGACTACCATAGCTTACCAAACAAGACCCAGGTAGATCATTTCAAAAAGCTACCAAATTGACACAGCTGGGGTGTAGTTTGGGAAATTTGTTCAAAACGCTAATCTTAGAAGTTATAAGGTGGAAAGAAAAAGTCTACATAGAAACCTTCCTTGGAAGGAGAAACTCTTATTTTCCTATAAACTTCATTACTAATAAAATAAGGGAGGAGAGCAGTAAGAAACAAACAAGATTAAGGAAGCCAAATGGTTTTTAAATTAAATTATTTTTTCTCAGACTTTTCCACAAGGCGTCAGCAGCTCTGTAACCACCAGATTGTCAGAAATTAGCCTGTTTTTTTTCGGACAGTTTGAGAAGCCATTCCGTCGGCCTTATTTATTGTTTATTAAATTAATTTTACTTGATTTTTTGCGGAAATAAATGAGATTTTTCTGAATGATGACCTATGTTGTTAAACCTTATAATAATGCTGTAGTCACTAGTTCTGCCTCTCGGTTAGTCAGAAGGGAACGCCCTATGGCTTTACCTTTGATCATTGCACAAAAAGAAGAGCCAAGATTGTGTAACCAAAGTGTTCTATGTAATCAAAGTTACATAAAAATTACTTAGTGAAGCCAGCCCCTGATCTGTTTAGCATGATGTTTGCTAATTTTTTTTTTTACCTCCAAGTAAAGCATTTGGTCTTTTTTAAAAAAGAAGGAAGAAGAGTAAAATAAACAGAGGGAGGGAAGAAGGGAGGGAAAGAATAAAGAAGGAAAGAGGAGAAGAGAAAAATTAAGGAAGGAAGGAGAGAGAGCCTTCTCAAATTCAGAAAATAATATTTTTTCTATTATGAGGCATCGTGGAAGAAAATAAGGCCAGTTGCTACTAAAATTAAGCTTTGGGCTGAGGTTAAGAAATCATATTCGATCTTCAAATTTTATATTCACTACATGTTTGGCCTCGAAAAGTCACAAACTTACTGAGCTAGATCTTACTTGTAAAATATATGAATTAGAGCTGAATGATATTATTGAAACATTCCAGCTTTAAAAACTGTATGGCTCTTTGATTATTAATGTAAGTGTCAGATTTGAAACACAAAGATAGAATGAGTATTTAGAAACATAAGCCACAGACTTAACAACCAGCTCTCAAAAACCTCTATCAGTATTTCTAAGGACAAATAAATTTTGAATAAAAAGATAATAATTTTGAAGTACAATTATTACGGTTTATAATTCAATCCTCAATGTTTTAATAGAAAGAAATTGAACAATATATGTTCTTAATAACTTCCTTAAGTCAATAATCGAGTTTGAGAATTTTTAGCAGCTTGAGTATATTCACAGCCTAGATCTACATAGTACTTACAGGGCAGAGTTCACACATTTAAATGCTAAGGGATGAGGTATCAGGAGAGGTATAAGACAACAGGGAGTGGTGAGGCCTGGTGCACTGAGAAACAGGATTGTTTTAAAGCAGGAAAGCTCTGCTCAGCTCTGGAAGAATTTTGCCGTGTGCCAAAGCAGAACTAGTCTTGTCATACTTTCTAAGTTTTGGAAGAAAGGACAGAAATCAGCATTTTAATGTTTTGTTTGTTTGTTTGTTTGTTTGTTTTTGTTTTTTTTGAGACGGAGTCTCGCTCTGTCCCCCAGGCTGGAGTGCAGTGGCACGATCTCGGCTCACTGCAACCTCCGCCTCCCAGGTTCACGCCATTCTCCTGCCTCAGCCTCTCCGAGTAGCTGGGACTACAGGCGCCCGCCACCACGCCCGGCTAATTTTTTGTATTTTAGTAGAGACGGGGTTTCACCGTGGTCTCGATCTCCTGACCTCGTGATCCGCCCGCCTCGGCCTCCCAAAGTGCTGGGATTACAAGCGTGAGCCACAGCGCCCGGCCAATTTTAATGTTACAACTCATAATGTTTAAGACATGGGAGCTCATTCAAGACTTCAAAGACGTCACTGTGCAAACTAAACAAAACACATCTGTGAGTTTGGCCCCACTAGGGTTTCTGGAGTTTCCTTCCTCCCATTCAACTATTAGGTGAACTACAATTATGTATTAATCTTTAATGACAGCTTCCTAATGACCTTGTTTAGCTATTTCAAGAGGATCCTTCCCTAAAGTATTCAGAATAGCCTTGAAACATGAAGACCACTTCAAGTGCTATGCAAAGTGAGGGAAATTTGGAGAGTAGATTCTTCTGAAGATTTCTCTGCTAAATAAGTTGCACTCAACTGGAATCCAGATGTGCCAGCACTGAAGCTCCATCGCAGGCAAGGCCACTTCATTTACCCCAACTTCTGTCCACTCAAGTGCCCCGAGACTGCTGGTGATTTATCAAGTGAACTCCTTGCCATTTGTAAGAGCTAATTCAATCTCATCCTCAGGGTGGTATAGGTACATTAAGAGTTGCAGCTCTTAGAGTAGTTAATCAGGAAAAAAAAAAAAAAAAAAGCCAAAGGGCTTGCTGAACATTTAACTGAAAATTTCTCATTTGTACCTGATGATTCTGAATTTTGTCAGCTATTTCTTTGTATCCTTGTGACACGTTTCTTATTTGTCATTTTTTCTTTTAAGAAAGAATAATGTGAGGGAAATGAAAGGTTCATTTGTTACTGGAAACTTACAGTGATGAGATGTGGTACATAAGACATCATAAAATGTCCCTCATTTCCATTTGCATTTGTCACTGCTCCAAATTCTTCACGTATCTCTGTATCTGCATCTGCATCTAGCTTTGATTTATTCACATAATTGATGTAGAGTGAGTTTTCCCAAAGACATGAATTATATTAAATTTTTGATTTATGCATGTATTTGCTTTTGCATACCTTACTTTTAGATTTTTATAACTCTTCGAACTCAGAGAACATTCACCACATCTATATTGGCCTAGGGAATGTTGAAAGAATGATTTTAATTATGCCACATATTTTTGCACTGTTCTTATCTACAAACAATTGTATAAGCTATGCCTTTTGAATATATTCATGTGCTGTTCCAAATAGTAGTAGTGCAAAATGCTAATGTGGATTTTAAAAGAATGACCTTTCCTTGTGTGTTTCTTTCCAGTGATCTGCTTATCTAAGATGGATAGTATTGATGGACTGCACTATCACAGTCTTAGACTTGCAGAAATGCCTTGGAGTTTTTTGTTTGACATTTCTTTGTCCCTTGGGTACTTTGCTCTGACTCTGTCATTTAGACTTTACTGTAAAGATAACCAATTAGTAGTTAAATGAGTTGAAGGAGTCTTTTTATGTACTCTATTCAAATAACACTAAACTCACTGTCACATGAATAGGAGATATGAATTTTTTCTTTACGCACTTTTAAAGCAAGCCCACACAGTAAATGATATTGTTCATAACCCCTGCCTTTATTGCTTTCTTCCCTACACTTAGGGGCTTATTTTAAAGAAGAACTTGTAGATCTCCTATTCTGCAATCCAGTAGAAATAATAACTCGGTAGGAATAGGACCACGTAGTTTTTTTAATAAACATATAACAGAATGGTAGAATTAGTTTTGAAAGCCATACTCTAAAGGAACAACAATGAGAATAATTGCTGGGAATTTGCCTCTTTAAGAAATAGCAGAGCACTGTCAAATTAACAAAATGCCCCTGGTCTGTATCATTTATACATGGTACAGATATATATTGTGGACCTACTGTGTTCCAAACCCAAAGATTGAAGAAGTAAATTCTCACTTCCTGTCTTTGACATATTCAGAATTTGGAAACATTTGGGAAGCTCAAGGTCAATACTCACAATCTAACTCTTAGAATGAATGATCCTTGGTCTTTTAACAAAGGACATCTGATTAATAAAATAGTCTTAAGAGTTGTAGGAGAAATGTGTCATTGTGGGCAACAAAGACCTTCTGTCTCTTTCACAATGGACTGTTTGCATAAAATACCAGCGTACTTAGTGAATTAGATATCTACAACACTGTGTAAACATTCCTTTCCAGTCATTGCTTCCCGGTCAGTCATAGAGACCACTTTGAAGTGCCTTTATTTTGAACACTAGGAAAGAACTACAGGAGAGCTACAGCCCTCTGCAGTAGTAATTTTTGTAAATTTGCTAATAATGATGTTACATCACGTCACTGGGACATCAAACCTGTCTAATGTGCACTACTACTCCCACACTACTACTGCTAAGGAACAACCGTTTACTAGGCTTATTGGCCGTGTGCCAAGTGCTGTGTTTATTTCTTATTTTCATAGGATATGTTATGTAATTAACGGGTAGCTAAGAGAGAGGGTTCCAGAGACAAACTGCTCAGGTTCACATTCTTGCTTCCATTATTTGCTAGCTGCATGAACTTAGCCAAATTTCCCAACATTTCTATGTCTCAACTACCTTATCTATAAAATGGAAATACTTGCCTGATAGGTTGTTATATGATTAAATCAGAAGATACTGGTTAAGTGCTTAGAGCACAGACTAAGTGTTCAATTTGCTGTAACATTTCTATAATAATCACTCAATGAATATTTGCTATAATATTTTCATATTCCTTACTGATCACTGTAACTCAAATAATTGTGCTTTCTTATTCTTAGTTTGCAGGTGAAAAACTGAAGTTCACACTAACATTTTAGTCAAAAAACGCACTAAATTCCTGAGCTGAAATTCCAACTCTGTTTGATCTGATTCTGCAGTTCCAATGAGGGATGATATGTAAAGAGAAGGGGTAGGCCTGCACCTGAAATGTTTCTAGAATTCTATACAATGATCTGTGATCCTCATATTCATTCAAAACCTATGGGTGGGAGATGTCAGAATTTGTATTTACAGTGAAGCAGGGAGTTTAATAAGGTGGAATTTCAAGGTCTTTAAAACTCGATAGTTTTTGTAAGGTGGGAGTGGAATAGAGAGTGAGGTAGTAAATTGGGATAAACAACCTAAGAGTCTTCTGGGATGGGAGAGATTTCTCCTCAGTATTCAAATTCTGGAAACCTTTTGAACTTCCGTCAAAAATAACAAGCTGTCTCATAAACAAACTATTCCATGCACAGAGAAAGAAACGGATGGGTGGGGCTTTGAAGCCAGTGGTGGTTCTTAGTCTGTGTGGCTAGCCCACTAGGGACAGGTGGTATTATTGGGGACAGTTCTCAGAAGATTTGTCAAATATGGTGAGGTTAGTACCATGGCTAACTTTGTTGTACAGTGTCCTCGGTTAAGCATATATACCAGGAGAAGGATCCATCTTTCTTGCACTTCGAAGGATTTGGTAGCTTATTCACAACTTGGTCCTATAGCTGTGGCAGGAACAAGAGCAGTCACCTCAGCTTAAGCCTCTGTTCCTTTAGACCTACAAGTGGCTCTGATGGGGACCTACAGTGATGCACCAGCGAGCGACAAATGGAGACATTTATTTAACAAGGAAAGCTATACAATTTCTACATGGGAAGGATTCAGTGGAAGCAATCTGTTTAGAAGAGGGGCTAGGGACTCACTTTGAAGATCTAGCTGCACAACAGGCATGATGTTCTTACTTAGATTTAAGTTTCTTTGGAATTGATAAAAATTATGAGCAAACTGACTCCTTTCCTGAGGTACAAGTTTGCTCTGCAGCTGCTCTTTCTCTTCTGTGAAAACATGAAGCTCCAGTTTTGGTGCAACAACAGGACAGAGGCTTACTTTGCAATATGTCTGATAGTGATTGTGTGGTTTTCCTGCATCAAAGGGTTAAAGATGAAATAAAACTTGCAGTTCATTTTGAGCAAATAAAGCAAGAGCAAATGGCATTGTCCTGAGAAATGTTAGCACACTGTAGATTCTTAAATTTACTGTGGTTGAGCATAGATGTTCTCCAGATTAGCAAGGCAGCACTTCCAAAGTTCAGTGGAGGGCACTTTAAGATGCAATTATTTACACTTCATGTTGTGATATTACAACAATAGTTAATAAGAGCTGAAGAGATTTCTTAATTATCTGAGGGTGCAGGAAATCGTTTCACCCTCCTCTTACTTTAAATGCTAGGAATCAAGTCTGCAGGAAGCTGGCTGATCACACATCATGTGTTAGCACCTCCATAACATTTACCTGCATAATTTGTCCTTATTATTTTTTATGTTGATGAATCTATATTGATCAATCTTGCATTTATCTGTTTTTTCCAGTATGTATTTCCTGTTTCACAGTAGTAGGGACCCTATGCTCTATTTACTTTGTGCTTTTTCACAGTACACCATAGGATTTAAATAAATGCCTATTGAAAAATTAAACAAATAAGCCATGCCATTTTTGTTAAGCAGCTTTACTTGGCAGCAAGACCTCTGTTCAAAATTATGCTAAGATGAAGAGTCTCACCATCATTTCCCTGGTGACCTGTGGGCACAGAATTTAATGAGAATTTGTTTCCTTGCCCTCATAGCAACTTCCTCTGCATAAGATCCTAATTAACCACCATAAGGTGATTTAGGCCTGGGGGTGGGGTGGAATTATTCATTTTCCTCTATTTTACATTTATATTTTACTTCATAATACTGCATTCACTTCCTTTGAAATGTTAGTATTAAGAAGTTTTCTAGTAGCTGTTCTCTTAAAATTATGAGGATTTTCGATTTTGCTATTTTATTAGTCAAAAACTAAAACCAAAAGCAAACTCTGTAAAATTCCTTTTTTGAGGATATAAAATCACCTTACACATTATATCTCATTATCTTTACCGATTTTAAAATTAACACCTAATTAAACCGTGTGTGTATTTCGAAGGTGAGGCTAGGTTCTCATTGATTGTCTCCTCTAAATTGTGGCATGAAGCTCAAGAAAAATGTAAAAAGATTATACGGCTTTTGGGCAACAAATATTCTCCCTAAGACTCAAGATGTATTTTCTTAAGAAAATAGATTTAAAATGTGAACTATTTCCAAAATATAACATAAAGCAAATTAAGCAGCCTTTTCTTGAAGGAAAAAATGTAACAATTACCATAGAAATGCATTTGCCTTGATATCGTCACTTTTAGCAATGAGTTTGATCAGCTTTCTGTTGATGATCAATTCTAAAATGATTCTTTCCTGTGAAAAACCATGCTTTGGTTTCATTTCACAGCTGCTAGTTTATTTACTTCACATTTGTTGTCATTGTCGCATTTTCTCTTTATTCTTGCTTCAAATGTGTTTTGCCCCAACACATGTTCAATAGATACAATCCTTTACATAAAAATGTAAGTAGATTTCTAAAACTCTCTAGTATATTTACATCAAACTGTGAGTAAAATAATTTGGAATAATAAAGTATAAAGTGTTTTAGAGGTTATGGCAGTGATGAAGAAAATGTATTGAAAATGATGACTAGGCCGGGCACAGTGGCTCACTCCTGTAATCCCAGCACTTTGGGAGACTGAGATGGGCAGATTATTTGAGTTCACGAGTTTGAGAGCAGTCTGGCCAACATGGTGAAATCCTGCCTCTACTAAAAAATACAAAAATTACCCAGGCATGGAGGTGGGCACCTGTAATCCCAGCTACTTGGGAGGCTGAGGCAGGAGAATGACTTGAACCTGGGAGGCAGAGGCTGCAGTGAGCTGAGATTGTGCCATTGCAGTCCAGCCTGGGTGACAGAGCGAGACCCCATCTCAAAAAATAAAATAAAATAAAATAAAATAAAATAAAATAAAATAATGACTAGCTTACGCTCTCAGTACATATTTTGGATTAGATTTCCTACTTCAGTTAATACAGGTTTCTTCTTTCCCTCAATATTACTGCACATGCCATAAATATATCTTGCAAAATTGAATAAGAATTCACTTTGAGGCAGCTATAAATCTTATAGTCTTGTTAGCATACAGAAAACAATTCATAAAGAATCTTTGGAATTATTTAGATTTGAGTTCAAATCCTGAGTTCAATTATTAGGAGTTAGGTTTAAGAAATAATTCACTCTACCTCCTTTCCAGTATTCGAGAATATAGGGTTAAAGGCAGAGCTGAATCAGATGGCAAAATATTGGCTTTATTTACACTTCCCTAGTAATTATGAATGTTAAAGGGTATTGAGTGGGATTTTGTATTTTGTTGTTGCTGTTATTACTCTCAAATTGGTAACTAGAGTTCACAGCTGCATGCAGAGATTAGCCTAGTATACGATTTACTAAAGAGAGAAGTAAAAAATTATGGCCAGAATCCTTTCTCAGGAGCTTCTTAAGAGTTGAAAGAAAAAACTCAATTTCCCTAACCATCAACCAGCTGCTCAGCTTGTGCACAGAAAGTTTTGGAGGCAGGAAGGAGGAGAGTAGCTCTTTGAAATGTTCTAGCGTTGTGGAATGTGCATCATTTATGATCAGATGGGATTCCTTCTATAGCGCTTTTCTCATCTCAAGTCAAGTGAAGGGCTCCAACTTAATCATTTGTATAGACTGGTCCACCTGAAAGAAGGAGACTGGCAAATGTTCCCTGTTTAGTTAAGTGAATCAGTAATGAACTTCCGAATCTGTTTCTGTGCCAATGTTGGGCAGATAGGAGAAAAATTGAGAGAGATGGTAGGGAGGGTCAGTGGAGCACCTACGTTCTCACCTTTTGGCCCAGCTGGGGTACATGAATGTTCTGTAGATAAAAAAGACTCTCTCTCTCTATATATATATGAGATGGAGTTTTGCTCTTGTGGCCCAGGCTGGAGTGCAATGGTATGATCTTGGCTCAGTGCAACCTCCACCTCCTGAGTTCAAGCAATTCTCCTGCCTCAGCCTCCCAAGTAGCTGGGATTACAGGCATGTGCCACTATGCCCAGCTAATTTTGTATTTTTAGTAGAGATGGGGTTTCACCATGTTGGTCACGCTGGTCTCAAAGTCCTGACCTCAAGTGATCCATCTGCCCTGGCCTCCCAAAGTGCAGGGATTACAAGCATGAGCCACTACACCCAGCGAAAATAGACCCAGTATTAAGCAGCTGGGCTTGAGCTGTTGCTGGTACCTCATCTAAGGGGATTGGTAACAGGTACAGTGACAAAAGCAGCAAGAGGCAGTGAGATCTCCAGGAAGCTGGAGGAAGGTGGGTTGAAGGTGGAAGTACCTGAGACCTGTGTAGAACCTGACCCAGTAGAGGGGCCAGGCTAGAAGAGGTGTGATAATTCCAAGGTGCTAAAGAGGAAGGGGGAAGCAAAAAAGAGACAACGCTCTTTTATTTTCATTTCAGCTCCTTCCAGCCATAGTTCTGGCCAGAAACGGGGGGGAACCGGAAACATTTTGAATCAAACTGAGTTTTAGTGACAGAAAGTGACTTGAGATTTATGGAAGAATCAAATGCATAAAGGCATGGAAAAGGAGAATTTGGCAAAAAATAGTGTGGAAAACCGTGTTTGAAGAAAACAGTGGAACTATTTCAGGCTAATGTTTTACTGAGGTGAGGGTCTTTGATAAACCAGTTACAGCTGGATTAGAGAACTCTATGAGGCTTCACATGTATTTTCCCTGAATTTAAACCCTAGGACTCAATATTATTTCTAACCAATCATAGGTAGAGAGGTTGAAAGGGAGACTAGAGACCTGATTGGTATTTTTACCACCTGGACCTGGAAGCGCTGTCATTGACAGATCCCAGGTGTGGGCAAAAAGGGCAGGGGATCCGGGTGGAAAAGAATGAGCCTTGCCTTATTTTTGAAGTTTCCATTGAACCAAGCTGATTAGACATCTACCTGTTGTTCTAGTTACTGTTACTGCATAAAAAATTACCCAAAATTCGGTGGCCAAAAACAATCATTTATTTTGCTTGCGATATTGTGGATTAAGAATATAGAGAGGGCAGTTCTTGCTAAAAGTTTTAAATGCAATTGCAGTCAAGGTGTTAGCTGGGGCTGCAGTTATATGAAGGTTCACCTGGGCTGGCTGTTCACTACGGCTTCCCCACATGGCTCGTAGTGGATGTTTGCTGCCAGCTGGGAGCTCAGCTGGGGCTGTGGACTTGAGGGCGTACACATGTGTGACCTCCCCATCACAGCAGTCTCAGGGTAGTTGAACTTCATGCATGACTGCTGGCTTTTTCAGAGCAAGCATCTTAACAGAACCAAGAGGAAGTAGAAAGCTTTGTTTGATCACACCTTAGAATAATTGGTTACAAGTATATCATTAAGACCAGCCTGAACTCAAGGAGAGAGGTATAAGTCTCATCTCTCAATGGGAAGTTGTCAAAGAGTTTGTGGACATGTTTTAAATCTATCACCCTATGAAAAGTAAAAAATACTGCTCCAATCCAAAAAAAAAAAATCTTATATTTTGGACAAAGTTCCATTTTCTAAGGATTGTGGGTAGGGGGAAGGAAAGTTTTTGTGAACTCGGGCAAGTCATTTTAACTCGCTGATTTTCAGTTTTCTCTTACCAAAATGAAAGCAAAAATGCCTACTTTATTGTGCTATTGTTTAATGGGGTGAGGTTGGTGGCTCATGCCTGTAGTTCCAGGTACTCAGGAGGCTGAGGCAGGAGGATTGCTTGAGCCCAGGAGTTGGAGACTGCAGTGAGCTGTGATTACACCACTGCACTCCAGCCTGGGCAATAGAGTGAGACCCTGTCTCAAAAGAATCCTTGTACTTTTGTAAATTTAAATGAAAAGACAGTGTCTAATACATAGTAGCTCTTATTATTTATTCGTATTACATGAGGTATCCAAAGAGAATTTCTCCCAAGATACAATGAAGAAGATTTGTATATTGGAAGCTTTCATTTATGATTGGAGAAAAACTGCTGAAGATTTGTAATTTTGAATGAACATTGGCATAAATAGAAAGCCAGCGTGCAGAGCAGAGAAGGCTGATATTTTTATGCTAAGCTGTAGAAATCAGGAAATGTGTGATAAGGTTATCTGACAAATAGATTCAGAGAAGCCACAGAGAGAGGAAGGGGAAATCAAAGTGAACATTGATGAATGTGGGTAAGGGTATTGTGTGTTGGGGAAGCATCTTAGTTCTTCCATTTAATACACGTGTGATGTTTGAAGCAGTCTTATGAAAAGTCATCTTTGCTGTTAGGTGGAGATCATGTATTTGTAACATTTCTATTTGGTAGTCATATCTCTAGGTATTAGAAATCACATTGTGATAAAATACTCTTTTGATATGTGCTGACTGTAAAATATGGTAGACATTTTCTGTAATGTAGCAGGATTTAATAGAATTGAGAAAATAATGTTTTTATATTTCTATTATAAATAACATTCCTATAAATAATCTTACCAGTTGCTATCAATACAGGGAATTCTTATTTCAATTAATTAGTTAAAATTTTCATTTTTTTTTTGCTTTCCTGTAATATTGCTACTGTTATTTGAAACACGTTACATTTGTATAAGCACATGTAGCAATGCCAAAAATATTGGCAGAGTAGGGGTACCTACTCTGTGCAGGAGTTTACATTAGTTGTTGTAGTTGTTGTTTTGTTTTATTATTACTTTGTGCTTTGTCCTATTTGCAGGCATGCTATTGCCTTCTTCCAACTCTTAAGTATAGTGACAAACATATTTCCAATTCATAATTTTGTGTTTTTTGTATTCCTGTCATTCTGGTGTACTTTGTTGTTTTTGCATAGATTTTATAGTCTTTTTCCAGGTTTTAGGTTTGGTAATAGAAATACTTCTGTTTCATCAATTTCTAATCTTCTTTCAGAAATATTTCAGGAAGGCAAACTCCATTCTTAACAAGAGACTATGTTTTCGTTCTTTGGAAATGGGAAGATAAATAAGACCCATATTCTGTCCTCAGGTGGCTAATAGAGTACGCTAGTGTATTAGCCTATTAGCCATGGCATTTTCAATCCAAGAAATCTAAGGCAAAAGGGAATTTTAGATCTTATAATTAGAAATACTGTAGAGTTGTTCACATTATGAAAAACAAGTTACAGGATTAGGGAAGAGTTTATGTTCAAATAGTTCAAAGCAGCAATGGACATATTTTGTATTGTAAATTCCAAAGATGATCATAAAGATGACTCCTTGGCACTTGCTCCCAAATTGATTCATCCTTTTATTCATTCATTCTTTCATTCATCCAGTACTTACTGAACTCTCATATTTGCCAGGCATTTGGTGCCAGGGATAGAGAGGTGAATAAGACCAAGTTTTGCCCTTATGAGAGCAACAGTCTAATCTAGGGAGATAAAAAACAGCCAAATCAATGAAGAGATAATGAAGTGTCACCTAGTGATCATTCCTATTAAGCCGGTGTACGTTGGTTTAAACTAGATGATGAAGGAAGGTCTTTCTGAAGTAGTGCCTTTGAACCTGAGATTTGACTGACATCTCTGTGAATATCTGGGAAAGTCTTGAGGCGGAGGGTACAGCAGGTGTAAGACCCTAGGAAAGTGGGAGCTTGGTAATATTTCACAGTGAGGAGGTGGGAGTAAATTCAGCACTTTATGAAGTTTTGTGCGTTGTTCAGTGTTGTTGGCATCAGTGAGTGTGCGATAGCTAGAAACAAGTCAATAAATTATTCATGATCAAAATGAATTTGCTGTTTCTCTGGCCACATTATTGCACCCTTGGGAAGTGGTTAGTTTGCCCCACCTGGGCCAAAGGAGAGTTCCTTATCCAAGAACCTGAATCAATATGTTTTAGTTTAGCCATGTTTTTCCACAAGCTCTTAAGCTCTTTAATTCCATAAAGACAAGTATCACTCCTAGACTTCATCATTTTTCTCTCAGCCTCTGTGTTATCTCCTTTAATCTTATTCAGGACTTGTTTCCTCCAGTCCCTTATTGTTTTGCCATTAAGCCTTATCAATATTTGCTTGGAGCTATATTTAATATATTCACATTCTTCTTTTTCTATTCTCTCTCAATTTTCTGTGCAAGGACAAATGTAAATGTCACGAAATTATCAGGATCTTGAATTTTGATGTCACATTTATGTTTTCTATCATAATGACTTAAAGAATATGGGTATACATCTCTTATGAATGCTTCTTATTTTCAAGTTATAATATTTCTGCTTTTTAAATTAGAGGTGGTAGGATGGTGATATGCCTATGTTAAGTTTACTTTTCTACTAGATGTGTTTCCTAACTACTCCAATCTACTCTTGCCTATACTGTAATTTTCCATGCTGTAACCAGATAATTATTTCTGAAATACAAATTTCACCACGCCATAATTCTGCTTAAAATGTGTTGATGATTTCACATTCCTTTTTGGGTAAAGATCAGCTCCTTACATGGCCTAAAAAGCCTCAATGAAATAGACTCAACAGCAGGGAGGCTCCACTCTGACCAAATCCCTTCTCACTTCACCAGCTTCCGTTCACTGACCTTCTTTTCCCCCTTAGTTTCTGTTCTCCATGCCAGTCTGAAAACAGAGAATTTGCATGTACTCATTTGTCACATGTACTCATTTGTCGTGGTCGCTACATTTTTTTCCCTCCTTGACTAACTAACCTATACATCCTCCCAGATCTCAATTCAATGATCATTTCCTGACAGTCACCATCTCTGGAGAGGTTGTTAAAAGCAGATCTAGACGGAGTACCACATGCAATTTCTGGTCACTCTAAACATTATACATGCACACACAATGCATACACAAATATACCCCACACACATTCCAGGTAATATTCAGAAATCTTACTATTTTAATAGAAATGTGTTTGCTTAAGTTGAACCATGCGCAAAAAAAGAACATTCCAAATTATTAAGCTGACTAAAGCTGTCTTCAAACAAGCAGAATACATATACCCACTGTTCAGATTAGCTAAATGGGGAAATAACTGCTTTTCAAGGTTAACCCCCAATATTCTAATCTCAGATGCTGTACTAGAACATTCTGGTGAAAGTTATTAACCCACAGTATTCTAATCTCAGCTGCTGTACTAGAACATTCTGGTGAAAGTTATTAACCCACAGTATTCTAATCTCAGATGCTGTACTAGAATGTTCTGGCACAATTATTGTTTGGTTTAATTTTTCACTCTAGAGAGCTGTAGGCTGACACTTATATTACCAATAGCTTCATTTCATTGTAAGCAGCACACAGTGTGATGCTCAAAATGTAAACAGGATAATTTTTACCATTTTCAGGCGTGTCTAAGTCATCTACAATCGGATAACTTTTTTCCACAATTTGTGAAATACAGATATATCTGTCAAAACTGATGCACAGTTTTCGCTCTGTTTCTTTTATCCGTATCATGACTTACCCAATTCCTAATGTGCAAGAAACATTATTGATGTCTTATTGAATCCTGATGCTTTCTGTATATACTACTGTGATCCTGGTGGCATCTTCATTTATTATTTTAGTGGATGCATATAACTTAACCTCAGTATTTTTATGAGACAAGAAGCAATATCTCTCTTTTCTAACTACGCATTTAGACCGTAAATTCTTTTAGCCTGGATACCAGTGTGGTCCTACCCACCACTGCAACTTCATTGCCTAGCATGGCACCAGCACACAGTTGAAACTTCACTCTTGAAACAGCCTGTGGGTTAGGGATATTCTACCTATTTACTAGTGATGAAACTGCCCCTTAAAGGGATGGGTGAGTGGTTGCGCAAGTTGACACAGCTGCTAAGTGGTAGGGGTCAGGCTCTTAGTCGCAGTGTGGCTCATTATCTAGCATCTGCTAACATGCTATGAAGGCATTTTGCTACTTTAAAATAATTTATTTATTCAAACTTCATATTTACTGGTCAGATTTCCATTGTCAGTTTGAGAAAATAAATCACTCATTTGCAGGACAGTAGCAAACATCTTACTTGCATTCCAGTTGTGTATGGGTTCTTTTAAACTTCATAATATTCTTTTCTTATTCCTCTTGCTATATATTAATGGCAACGGTAGGCCTAGGTTTACCACATCTCTATAGAACAAAGCCATATCTTATGAATTGTTTTAGGTGCTATCTGGACTGACACAATTTTGTTATCTGTAGCAAAATATTTACTGCTTTGCTGCAGAGAAAGCTAGCAGATGGTTTTCATGACATCACAGGCAGGGAAGAGTAGACATGTAGGGTCCACATGTTTGGCCTTTTTTCCAAGAGTCTAACTTCATATATTCATGAGAATTTTGAATGAGGAAGTCAATAAACTTGTTATGGTTCTATAATGAGACATCTTTATTTGTTGAAAAATAAAGCCTATTACTGTGTTCAAAAGAATAGATCTCAGACTGAAAAGAATGCTTGTGCAAGGATAAACTTACGTTAAAAAACTCGTATAAAATTTAAATATTATTAGCAATCATGATTAAGGATATTATTAATTGTATATATATACTATGTGCCAAACAATTGGCTCAGTAGTTAATTTTTTATCTTATTTAATCCTTAAAACCCTTTTAACATATGAAAAAACTTAGAACTTGAATGTTTAAGAAGGTAATTTAGGTTCTAAAAACTAATAATTAGAAGAGTTGGGGTTAAAGATATGTCAAACTCTAAACTCTAAATTATTATTGTATATATTATCTTTTAAAAATTAAGATAAATATATATTCATTGTCATGATTACTTTTATATTTTTCCATCCTGTCTGAAATGCTGTGAAGGTGAAGATCATTATGTCTGTTTAATTTACCACTATATTAAAAGTATTATATTGCACCACCAATCATATTGTATATGATTTGTGCCCATTGTAGATACTCAATAAAATATATCAAATGAATCAACTTGAGCTTTGAAGGCTGGGATTGTCACAATATTAAGAGTGTTATAGCCTTTCTTCTCAGACTTTTTTGGGGAGTTGGAGATAGGAAACTGCAGAGTTTAGCCTGTTTGGAAGAAAGCTGGTGTTTTATAAAGTTTGCAGCATCATTGGAACCCAGTGACTCAATTGCCTTTGACCATGAGGTTTCAATAAAAGGCAAGAGGAACTTCAGTTCTAAGGAAAATCTCCTGATTAAAAGAGTCGTACACTGATCTCAAAAAGACTTCAATGGCAGCATGGCATGGAATTCAAGAGTATGGGCTCCAGGGCTGGGCGCGGTGGCTCACGCCTGTAATCCCAGAATTTTGGGAGGCCGAGGGGGGCAGATCACAAGGTCAGGAGATCGAGACCGTCCTGGCTAACACGGTGAAATCCTGTTTCTACTAAAAATACAAAAAATTAGCTGGGCTTGGTGGTGGGCACCTGTAGTCCCAGCTACTCAGGAGGCTGAGGCAGGAGAATAGCGTGAACCTGGGAGTTGGAGATTGCAGAGAGCCGAGATCGTGCCACTGCACTCCAGCCTGGGTGAAAGAGCAAGACTCTGTCTCCTTAAAAAAAAAAAAAAAAAAGAGTATGGGCTGTGGGCCAGATTATCCGGGTTCCATTCTAAAGTACTCCACTTATTTGCTGGTGACTTTTCAACTGACTTCTCTATACCCAAATGATCTCATCTGAAAATTGGAGATGATGATTGTACCTGCCTCATAGGATTATTATTATTATTAAGATTAAATGAATTACTGATAAAGTACTTAGAACAGTGCCTGATACACAATATGTGTTATGTAGTGTTTGTTACGTGAGTATTCATTCTAAAAAGTCATTTAAAATATAAACTAAATGCTTATAGATTTTTTAAAAAATATATTATGTATCTGCTTGAAAACTAAAGGATATTATTTGATCAAGTGTTAAGATGTTCTCAGTGCTAGAATTATATAATAATAGCCACATCCTGGAACCATAAAGGCATTCTTAAGGAAGTTTATATTTAAAAAAGCAAAATAAAGAGCGAGGAATGAGTAACTAGTGCACAGACTGTGAAACCAGAGGATAATATTCTATATCTGTAAATACCCATAACATTACAATCCTTAATTTGACAATTGGCAGAAGATCACAGCATTGAATCTTGTATATTTTCATTTTCTCTTTCTCTTCTCTACCACATTCATTTCCATGTTACTTTTATCCTTTTCAGAATGACCAATTGCTTACATTTTAAACTATAATCACTATACTTGGGATTTATTTCTCTTACCTTATACCGGAAAAAAAATGCAAAAAAAGTGGCATTCAGAACTTACGTGTCATTTTTATATCGGGAATTCAAGGAAAATAAATATTTTTGTGACTTTATTTCTGAGTGTTACATTTGCTTATTTTGTCTTTTCCATATTTCCCCCTTTCCCTGTCTTTGGTATGACATTTGGAATTGTTATTGGAAAGAGAATCAACTCAGAAATCAAAAAAGTTAGCCAGTGACACATTCCTTTATTATATGATGCAAATGTTTTGCTTTGCTCTTTTAACATTTTTCCTTTCCATAACAAGAAGTTTTACAGCTACATTTCACAGATTTTACATCTCTGCATCTAACAGAAACATAAAATTTAGCATTTAGGTATTTGTATTTTATTTTACTAGGCAGAAATGTGGAGTGTGTTTGTGTGCTTGTGCATGTGAGTTGTAAGGAAGTGTGGTTGCCCAGTACTTCCTCAACTCATGACTGAAACTTTGTTCCAGTTCAAGAAGGAAATAAACAGCCCTTCAAAATATAATACTGAATACTTTATTCATCTGCTCTATAGAAATCAGGCCAGGAAGCAAATTAAAATTACAAGAATATCCAAAACAGAATTATTTTGCTTGCTGTCTGTGTATTTGACCACTGCCTTTTATGATTTTAACCTTTCTAGACATTCTCTTTGGGGATGGTTTTCCTTGTGGCCCATAGGAGATCCCACTGAAATCATTTACTAGTTCTTCCAGATTTCCCCACAATCCCCATTGCGCTAAATGGCAACTAATGTGGGAGCTGTCATGTTTGGAAAATACCATGATGCCATGAGTTAATTTCATACCTGTCACAAGATCTTGCATGAGATCCCAGGGGACCAGTGGTATGTCACACACTACTGCAAGCGTTCGTTAGTACCTCTCAAAGCAATGACCCATGGCCAAGAGATCTTGTTGCAACATATGGCAGCACCTGTCACCAGGTTTCATGACTGGCATAAAATTAACCTGTTTTCCTGTTTGATGTGCTGCTTTTTTTGCATTATCCATAAAAAGGATGAGAATAAATTGTATTTGGAAACAATTTACTGTTCTTTTCAAGAACTATAATGGTAGACTTGGGATACTGGACATAATGAATAGACAGTGTCCTTGTAGAGGTACACACACTGCTATTCAGTAAAGGTGGTATTTTATGAGTTTCTGAATGGCAGTCTGCAAATCTCACACAGGAAGCAAGGTTTTAGTTTCTGAACTCTGTCAAACCTAGACATAGAGCAAGAAATGACATTATTGTGAGCCACACTGTGGAAGAAAAATCCAGGAAGCATGAGTTTCCGATGTGAGTTTGCCCTTGCCTTTCAAATGGTTTCAAGCAACCTTTAGCTTCCTCTCCTCTCTGTATTTCTCATGTTCAGATCTTAGTATTCTAATGGGGACACATGAAAAAGGGACCCACAGAAGAACAATATTCAGAATGATGCCGAATATTCAGTATCTTAGAAAAATAAATTAATGGGATTTAGTCTTTAAATCTTAAAACTGCAATTTAGCAGTTACTTTTAAGGATAAAGACAAAGAATATAGTCCACCATTTATATATGGCTTTCTTAAAACTGCAATTTAGCAGTTATTTTTAAGGATAAAGACAAAGAATATAGTCCACCATTTATATATGGCTTTCTTAAAACTGCAATTTAGCAGTTATTTTTAAGGATAAAGACAAAGAATATAGTCCACCATTTATATATGGCTTTCTACCTCAGAGAAATAGTAAAAGTTTTTCGATCAAATGATTCTCAATGGAGAAAGTATCTGGTTTCTTGCATCACTTTTCTTTTCTTGTTTTTTGGATCTTCTTATATATCTTTTTGCAGAGTCTTAACCTTCTTAAAATATTTATTTTAATCTAGGAGGAGCTCTTTTCTATAGCTAATCTCTTTCCTTCTTAAGGTAAATGCTTCTTAGATTCTGTGAGTTTTAAAATTCATATACAGCAAAGAACAAAGATAAATTTAGCAGTCTTTTTCCTTTATCTCACTACCAAGTCTAGGGAACAAATGGTGTTGTTCTTCCACAATCTGGACTGGTTGCTCTGAATTCTGGAGTAATCAATTTTTCCTGGCATTTCTTAAATGGTCTTTTTTATTCACTGAATCTCCTTTGAAAGTATAAACATTAGTCCTTGTTCTGTGGTTTTGGAAATTGATGACTGCTGTTCTCAAAGGATAGTATAGTTGGGATGATTGAAGGAGCAGAGCAAAAAGCTGAATTGAAACAATGGAGGGAGGGAAGATAGTACCAGAGACAGTGAGAGAAGTGGGCAGTGATTGGGAGGGAATCCGAAGTAGGGATTGGGGACTTAAAGGCTGCTTGGACTTGATTAATAGATGCTGTAAAAATGAAATGCTGAGACAAGGGATAAAATTGCACTTGAGAAGTCACTTGAAAATGTGTTAATGCCTTTACTTGACAAGCGTTTATTTTTTCATCCTGGGTATAAAACCACTGTATGAAAATGTAGATCATTTTTTCACATTGAGTATGTTTTAACTGCTGATTATGGTTATGTTGTCCTGAAATCAGGTTTCTATTATCCGAAAAGAAAATAAATAAATATAGTTGTGTAAAGATAAGTATTTTGGAGGCATGGATCTTCAGGTGAAGTGTCATGTAATATCTTTGCTAAGTCAGGATAAAAATAAAATTTAAAACTGAAATTCATATTTAAAAAGTTGTTAGTAAAGTCTAGGCATTTTTTTTTTTTAGTGTACGTATCAGTGATGAAAATTTTGTATCTAAAAGAATGAGGGGTTTTGCAAGGGATTTTCAGGAGACTGTGGCACTGTCATGGATGGTAGCTATACCATTTTCTAATAAAATATGTCAAGAAAATTGAACATCAGTCTTCTTACTAGAAAAGACAATCTGTGGCAAATTATTTTATTAATAACAGCAAACTGAGGAGCCACAAAATAATTTAGATAAGAATTAAAGTGCTGAATAATTTAGATAAGAATTAAAGTGCTGAAACAATTTTATTACTGGTAAAGCTGAATTCAGAACTGCTTCTGGTAATTTTACTATATCAAGCAGGCCCTGAGAAAGACAACCTGAAACTGTTTAAAGGGAAATGTTCAACAATGGTCACAAGATGCAGGACTGAAGAACTTCCACCATTATAAACCATCACCTTTACTACCACCATCTAAATATCTTTTTCTCTGAGAAGGAGTCAGTGAAGGGTAGAGATGAAATAGGAAAAATTTGGTTGGTTGGGTGGGTAGTAAGTTTAATCACTACTCTTCTTTAATGAGTAATATAGTGGAAATAACTTTCCTCTCTGGTTTTAAAAGTTAGCTAATAGTAAGTATCTTTGTCAAAACACGTAGACGCACCACACACACACACACACACACACACAAATACATACACTACAACTGTTTGCTACAGGATTTCTAATTAATGATATCACATTTTCTAACGCAGTAGTTCCCAAATGGGGTAATTTTGTCCCCTAGGGGACATCTGACAATGTCTAGATTCATTTTTTGGTAGTAATGACTTGTACTACTGGTTTCTCAAGGGTAGAGACCACTGATTCTCCTAAATTCTCCTACAACACCCAGCGTATCTCCCCACAACAAGGAATTATTGAGTTGGAAATTTCAAGGGCCCTCAGGTTGGTAAGCCCTGTAATTGCTCGAAGTAGCTTTAATCTCCCTAGTAATTGTGCAGTATCTCATAGTTATTCCTTCTTCCACTACTACTCCTCACAAATTTGCCTACAAACTTGAGAATTTACGTAACTCCAGGAGTACAATAGAAAGGGACCTCACATCCAAGTGCTTGGGTACTGTGCTATCTTCTGGTTCCTTATTTGCCTTCACCACTATGATTTACTATTGGTAAAGTTGCGGTCATGTTGGTTCTCCTGGACTACCAGAGCCCAGAAATCTTCTCTTGTTGATGATTCACCTCTGTCTTAAAGTCGATTTTGTCTAATGTTAATATAACTACCCCAGATTTGTTTTGTTTATTTTTCCAATTTGTATCCTTTTTTTTTTTGAGACAAAGTCCCACTCTGTCGCCCAAGCTGGAATGCAGTGGCACAATCTCAGTTTACTGCAACCTCTGCCCCCTGGGTTCACACGATTCTCGTGCCTCAGCCCCCCAAGTAGCTGGGATTACAGGCACATGCCACCATGGCTGGCTAATTTTTGTATTTTTAGTAGAGACGGGGTTTCACCATGTTGGCCAGGCTGGTCATGAACTCCTGGCCTCAAGTGATCTGCTTGCCTTGGCCTCCCAAAGTGCTGGGATTACAGGTGTGAGTCACCATGCCCAGCCTATTTCTTTTTCCTACATTTTTGCTTTTGCTCTGTAAATACCTTTGAATCTACAGTTTATCTCTTTTAGATAGGATATAATCGTATCATTGTAAAAACTATTATGCTAATCCTTACTTTTTATTAGTATTTAATTCATTTATGTCTTATGTAATTACTGATAAGATAGAATTGATGCCTGGTGTTTCTATGTCTTTGATTTTTTATTCCTTCATATCTGCCTTCTTTTGCGTTAAATAAATATTGTCTGGCATGCCATTTTATTACCTCGTTTCTTTAAAACTATTTTCTTTGTATCTGTTCTGGGGAATACATTAGCATTTTACTAAAATAATCTAGATCAGATAAAAATTAACTTAACAGTATACAGAAACTTTGCTCTAATATGTACCTGTTACTTCCTTCCTCCTTGGCTGTTATTGTCATACAAATTACACTTTTATACTGTGTAAGCCCATTAACGTGGTATTACAATTCTTGATTTATGTAGTTGTCTTTTAATCAGATAGAAGAAAAGAGTTACAAAAATATTTTAATACTTTCTTTTGTATTTTCCTTTACTAGTGTTCTTTATTTATTTGTATAGATTGAGGTTAACATCTAGTGTTCTTTCATTTTAGCTTGAAGGATCCTTAACATTTTTGGCAGTGCAGGACTGCTAGTAAGAAATTATCTCAGTTTCTGTGTATCCAAGAATGTCTTATTATTATTTTTGTAATTTTCAAAGAGTAGTTTTTCTGTATATAGAATTCTTGGTTGACTGTTTGTGACTGGTTGACTGTCTTTCTCATTCAGCACATTGAATATGTCATCCCACTGAAAAATGTGAATGGCTTCACAAATTTGCATGTCATCTTTGCCCAAGGACCATAGTAACCTTCTCTGTATCATTCAAGTTTTAGATGTGTCACCAAAGCAAGCACTCTGGATCCTTCCATACTGCAATAGAAATGAGGAAGACTTGGGGGAACTTACTATTTCTCTCTATGTAAATCCTGCCTTTGCCACTTTTTATCTGTTTGCTGGACTACACTGTATAGAATGTAGGGCCTCTCCAAGAAAACAAAATACTTTTATTTTGTGTCCAGTGATCCAAGTAAAAGCCCTGCTTTTGGGGCATCTGGTGGTTTTCTAACAGCTCCTGCTCTGATTGTTTCCTTGTATTCCAGTTTTCTGCCTAATCACATGCAGAACCATTCCATTCACGTAGTGAATACATCTCTCACTTGACACGGGGATCCTCATTTATGGGAAAGAAACACAAACCTTTCATTTGAAAAAGATATTATTATGTTTGCTTTATGCAGTACATAACTAAAACTTGATGATCACTTTCTCCTCGTTGTCATTCTCTTCACAAATATCATTAGCATTCAATGCAAAAATTAGCCTGCAGTCTTCCCCTAATGTTTGCATGTATCTTTTTTGTGATCCAACATTTTGCTATTAAATAGAACGAATTATGTGGAGACATGATTAGATAATACCAAGAGTATAAGTTTCCTGAGATTAGCAATCACATGTGGTTTATTTTAGTTCTTCGTAGAATGTTGTGACTACTATCCTTTTATTTATGTACACATATATCTATGAAGTACTTGTTCATCCATCCTTTTATTCATTAGTCTAGCCAGTCAACCCATCTATTCATCTATCTGTCTCTAACATGTCTTTTTTTCCACAGGAATTCAATTTGATGTTAGCATATGATAGTTGTCTAATAAATGTTAAATTAAATTCGTATGAGGAATACAGACTGTAGTGTAAACTTGGCATTACTGAAATTTGGGGCTTGATCACTCATTTTGTGGGTAACTACCCCATGGGTACAGACATTGGATGTTTAGCACCATCATCCCTGGCGTCTCAATATATGCCAGTATTATTCTCCAAATTGTAACAACCAAAACTGTCTTCAGATAACATAAGAACATCCATGGGGGAAAAATCCCTCTCCTCCACCCCAGTTGAGAACAGCTGGTATAAAACATCCTTTCCTTCTTTTATCATAGTATGTATGATTAAAATAAATGTTAACAATGACTAATAGTAGGGAATTTATTGGATGAATGAATGCATTTACATATGTATTTTCCAGATAGTCACACTCTCCCTCGCTGATTCATCCACCCATTTATTACTCAACAAACACTTACTATGTACCAATTATCCACTAAGTACTTTGCAGGTAGTGGGGATACATTAGTGAAATATAAGTTTCTGCCCTGATGGGGCTTACAGACTTTTGGTGGAACTAGATAAAAGTGAACAAACAACTAAACAAAAGATATTGCTAATAAGTGTTTTGTTTACAATAAGGCAGGAAGTTATAAGGGAAAGACGGGGGGTTGCATTAGATTAGTGGACAAGGAAGGACTTTCTGAGGTAACATTTAAGGTGAGAATTGAATAATAAGAGGAAAACAAAGATGTGAATAATTTATTCATTAATTTTACTTATTTCTTGTAGCATATGAGGTTTATGCTAGGAGTGCAAAAGGATGATCATTTGGTGACATATCAACTTGCTTCTCCACCCATGTTTGTGAAAAACACCAGATTGTGTGGAAACCATTGGGAGCTGTTCCAAACCATGTGAGAAGTCTGACATTTTTTATTGAGGGAGCATAGCCCTACCAATGTAAACGCATTGTTTTATGACAATGCCATGAAAACTGGTAAGACATTGAAAAGCAAAAATGAGACATGCAGACCTTAAAATATCCGGTGTGATAAGAACTAGTGATTGTTCACTGAAAAAGACAAATGTTAGTTCTACATTCATGACATTATATGTCACTGGGGAGATGGTGGTGACCAGAGAAAACCGTTCAGAGGAAAATCCTGGCCTGATATATTTAAAAGAAAGCAGGTAAATGCTTATTCATCTTTATTTTTTTTCTCCAACCTCAGTAGATCTAAGGACATTAATCAGACCTTGGGATAATTATATGTAGCTGTGCTATGAGTAC
The DNA here is from genome assembly GCF_006542625.1 of Nomascus leucogenys. Classification (NCBI taxonomy): domain Eukaryota; kingdom Metazoa; phylum Chordata; class Mammalia; order Primates; family Hylobatidae; genus Nomascus; species Nomascus leucogenys. The sequence continues at coordinate 64,899,784 of NC_044401.1, read as the reverse complement.
GTGGATTCATTTATAATTCCATTGGTAGTAGATAATGCAATTAAGTACAAAATTCGGCAGAATCTATTATATCATTGTTTGACGAATCAGATAATGTATTCTGCATTTTTATTCTCATGAATATTTCCTTTATAAATAGATGTCTAAAATAAACTATTTTGCATATGCTTGCCTTGTAAAAGTAGGCTTATCCACTGGAAATAAAAAGCTGTTTTAAGCATATTTGTGTGTTTAAACATGCTTACGCATGTTTTCAAGCGTAATTGAAATAATTAGAATAAGTTTCATTATCACCTTTCACCTTTTATGCTAGATGGTGGATCAAGTCAAAACTGGAAATGCAAGTCAAGCATCTTGATGAGATACAGAATTCTGTAAAGGAAAGAGATGAATTACAAAATACCATCTTGTTTGAGGAAGACATTATGACAGCTGGGTGACTTGGGCATTTAAATGAAATCTGATGAAGTCCCTCCCACCATTTTCTCTATAAAATGCCAATGGCATTTAAAAGTAGTGTCACCAGAGGAGCCAATGTATATTTTTATACTGCAATTAAGTAATTGAGTACGAAATTCAGTGCAGTCAGTGGGAATGTGATCAGAAGAATAAAGGAAGTCAGAGAAGATAATCATTTCAATTCTTTCCCTAATTTTGCTTTCTAGCCTAGTACTTAAAATTCATAGGCTCACAAGTCTCACTGGGCTCCAGAGAAGAAGCCTGACTCCTCCACAGCTGTGTACTCTCCGGCAAACTACGTAGACTCTACCTCAGTTTACTCAGTTTTAAAATTGAGATCATAATTCTTGTCTTCTAGAATATTTGTGAGGATTGAATGAAATACTATGTGTAATATGCACATTACATAGCTAATGCTCAATAAATCATAACTTTATGATTAGCAACGTTTGTTTCCCTCAGAAGTGACCTAAAACCAACAACAACAATATTTTTATTTTGCTTTCTATCGTCACTGCTAATTATGAAAAAAAATGTGCCTGCATTGATGCTTAGGAAAGAAAAATGGTTGCAGTGAGAGAAAGAGCAGTGTTTCCAGATTTGTGATGACTTTATTTGTTTTCTGCATTTTGTTTCTCTCTGGCAGTTTTTTTTTTCTCCTGTCACTTTCAAGGTTGAACATAATTACAGTAATGAATTATACATGAACATAATATGTAATGAATATAATTCATAAAGTTTATTACCCCCATTTTCATAATTCTGATTCCAAGTTAGATATCCCCATCCAAGATAGGCTCCATAGCCTACTGTGTAAGATGTCTCTGCCCACCCTACCCCAGATAATAGCACCCAGTTTGTCTCCTGCAAGGCACTTATCACAACTCTTAATGTTTTTTGTTATTTGCAGGGGGTCCTGATCCATGCCCCAAGAGTGGGTTCTTGGATCTCGCACAAGAAAGAATTTGGGGCAAGTCCATAGAGTAAAGTGAAAGCGAGTTTATTAAGAAAGTAGGGCTGGGCATGGTGGCTCACGCCTGTAATCCCAGCACTTTGGGAGGCCTAAGTGGGTGGATCACCTGAGGTCAGGAGATTGAGACCAGCCTGGCCAACATGGTGAAACCCCATCTCTACTAAAAATACAAAAATTAGCCAGGCATGGTGACGCATCCCTGTAATCCCAGCTATTTGGGAGGCTGAGGCAGGAGAATCACTTGAACATAGTAGGCGGAGGTTGCGGTGAGCCGAGATTGCACCATTGCACTCCAGCCTGGGCGACAGAGTGAGACTTTGTCTCAAAAAAAAAAAAAAAAAAAAAAAAATTAAAGAAAGTAAAGGAATAAAAGAATGGCTACTCTATAGACAGAACAGCAGCGTGAGCCACCCTTATACTTATTGTTGCTTATACTTATTGTTGCTTATACTTATTGTTACTTATTGATTATATGCTAAACAAGGGGTGGATTAGTCATGATTTTCCAGGAAAGAGGTAGGCAATTCCCACAACTGAGGGTTCCTTCCGTTTTTAGACCATGTAGGGTAACTTTCTGACGTTGCCATGGCATTTGTAAACTGTCATGGCACTGGTGTGAGTGTCTTTTAGCATGCTAATCAGCATATAATGAGCAGTGAGGACCACCAGAGGTCACTTTCATCACCATTTTGGTTTTGGTGGGATATGGCCAGCTTCTTTACCGCCACCTGTTTTATCAGCAAGGTCTTTATGACCTGTATCTTGTGCCAACCTCCTATCTCATCCTCTGACTTAGAATACCCATCCTCCTGGGAGTGCAGCCCAGCAGGTCTCAGCCTTATTTTACCCAGCCCCTATTCAAGATGGAGTTGCTCTGGTTCAAATGCGTCTGACATTTTCATTTATACTTTTCACATATGTATCAATATATAATATAAAAATATAAAATGTCATATATATTAATACATATTATATTTACCATCATTAGAATATAAATTCTAGTAAGTCAGTGAATAAATCTGTCTTGTTCACCACTCTCTCTCTAGTCAATAGCTCTGTGCCAGGTACGTACAGACACTCAATGTATATTGAATGTTGGAGAACTTTTCCTGCAAACCATAATTGCCGCCTGATAGGTTTACACATTCAATTGTCTTTTCACCTGCTCTTATATGAATGTGTGCTGAGACACGCAATCCATTTAATGTTGTAGTTATTTTTTACAGTAGAGGTGCTCTGGGAAAGATAATTGAGATACCTCTTTATAATCTTAGAATCCATCCTAAAATGTCTTCTACTCAGATAATAAATGCCAATCTTTGATTTGATATATTTAACCCTTTAGGTAATATTTACAATACATGGGACTAACTGGATTTAGTAAGACGCTTTAATTTACTGATAGCATGCTACTTATTAGTGTGTGCCTTCAAGCATCAAATATACCCAAAGAAAATGATCATTTTTGTTATGGTAGCACATAGATACATTGCTCCACTGGTACCTTTTTTTGTTTATTTTTTTGAGATGGAGTCTCACTCTGTCACCCAGGGTGGAGTGCAGTGGCACGATGTCAGTTCACTGCAACCTCCGCCTCCCGGGTTGAAGGGATTCTACTGCCTCAGCCTCCCGAGTAGCTGGGACTACAGGCGTGTGCCATCATGCCGGGCTAAGTTTTTTGTATTTTTAGTAGAGATGGGGTTTTACCCTATTGGCCAGGCTGGTCTCAAACTCCTGACCTTGGGCAATTTGCCCACCTTAGCCTCCCAAAGTGCTGGGATTACAGGCATGAGCCACTATGCCTGGCCTTCACTAGAATTCTTTAGCTAGCCTTATTTTACTTGGGTTCTGATCGAAATATGTTCTCCTCAGAATACAGGATGAGACAAAGCTTATATAAGGTGACCAAGTTTAAACACTAAGTACAATTAGTGCATTTTTCACCGGAAAGTTGGTCACTACTTTAAGATTTTACCTTCATTTTTATTAGAAGGTATTGGTTAATCTATTATCTCCTCTCTCTAACTCCAGTCATCATATTAAACTTTTGCAAATTTTAGGTGCCAAACGCATGTCGAATTTACATAAATACAGGCATAATTTACATACACTCATATACAATGTACAATATATCCAGAAGGTAATTAGCAACTGGTTACAGTTTGCTACTAATGAGGTCAAGTTTACAGATCTACTGATCCTCTGAGTCTGTCTTTTGGCCCTGTTCCATTGCCGCAGATTCTATCATGACCCCTTGGCTGCTGTTTCACACATGCTGTTTGTCACAGGAGGAAGGCCGTGTAGGAGGATGTGATTGCTCCTCTGCAAACCCCCTACCTCTACTGGTCAAGGATCTCAGCATTTTTCTGACGAATGGCATGGGCGGGATGCGTTCCATCTTTGCATTCTCTATGTGTCCGGCTGTGTCCGCAGGGAATTGACTGTGAAGGGTTTTTAAATCAATGGGACCAGTAACACCATCTTTATATAGTGAAGACAGCTTATCATTAAATATAGTTTGAGACAAGCTTAATTGTGCAACTGAAAAATATTTTGATAATATTTAGAACATTTATCTGTTTAGTGTTATTAGATGAAGACTTTATCATTTTTTTCCATTGTGTCTTTGTTTTTGTTAGCTTCTTTTTTGTTTTTATTTCCCCATTTCTTTCTTTCAGATACTTTTAATCAATATTTCTTCCTGTGGAAAACAGGTCAAATGACAATGTGAAGGGTGATCAAGGAGAAAATGTGTGAAGTAGAAGCCTAGAATTCAAGAGAAATAAATAATATCTTGGCATCACTTACTTTGCTTTAATTTCTTAGTTTTACTGCTTTAATGTAACAACTTTTTCATTTAAAAGGGAGTTGTGAAACAAACGTCTATATAATATTTTGGGGATTAAAAATGCATTTGCAAAGTTAGATTCGTTGGTTTTTATCTTAAAGACATAAAAACTTGATATCATATTTAATTTTGTGCTCAAACTTACCGATAACACATTACTTAATCCTTGAAATTATTTGCTTTATTCCCTGTTGTGGATTAAGATAAGTGATTTTATTCTGAAAATATTAGGTTGGTGTAAAAGTAATTGTGGTTTTTGCCATTAATAATTCACAATATGAGAGCAATTATAGAATCTAGCTAAAACTATATGCATTTATCCGTCTCTCATTATTCGTGGTAGTTATGTTCTATAAAGTCTCTCCAAACGCTGAATTAGTAAATACCGAACAATTACTCCTGGTGGGTAGATAAGAGCTTGGTTCCTGCATGACTCTGGACACATTTTTGTCAATCTATCGATACATAACCTTATTTTATATGTGTTTCTGTTTAATGATATCTTATTTAATACATATTGTGTGCTCATTAACATTATACTCAGAACCAATAGCACTGTAACTCACCCCTCACTGAAGCTTGTTCAACACAGTTTTTTTCTCTGTAAGGCACGTTATAGCCTCCTTGTGCTTAGGAAAACTAGGGAGCACTTCTGCATTATTTTTAAACAGCAAGTCATTTTAAATAGCAGAATCATAAACAAAAAAACATAAAATGAGAAGAACTAAATAGACCATGGAAAAAACACTTGTTTATAGTAAGAGAACTGAAACATGAAGGCAGAGTTTCACTTTGTTCAACCTCAGCTGGCAACATGTGTAGGGGGTAACTCGAATTTTGTGATTCCCTGCGCATGTTGTGGAACGATCACACAGATATTGTGAGTATTAATTTGGAGTAAAAATTAATATTAGCAAATAGGTGTATTTGCAAATATGGAATCTGTGGATAATGAGGACAAACGGTATTTATATTCTAGGTTAGAAAAGAGAAAATGAGCTCCTTTTAGTCATCAGAAGCCAATGAAAGACCTGGGTTTAGTATTTCCTTCCATCTCTTGATTTCTGTTTGCTGAATTGAATGACAAATTCTAATTAGTCATGCCTGACTAACATAATTTAGGATGAAACTATGTCTTCATCACTCTCTACTTCTGACCCTGGCCCTGTTCCTAGAGTACAGTAGGCATTCAGTTAATGCTTGTTGAAGGAATGCATAAACCCCTTTCCTCATTTGGAACTTTATGGAATTGTTGAGGACATCAAATGGCAATAAGGTGATTGGAGCTGTAATTATACACAAAAAGTTGTCTATTTTAATTAGCTGGGTGTGGTGACACACACCTGTAATCCCAGCTACTTGGGAGGCTGAGACTGGAGAATTGCTTGAACCTGGGAGACGGAGGTTGCGGTGAGCAGAAAATGTACCACTGCACTCCAGCTTGGGCAATAGAATGAGACTCTGTCTCAGGAAAAAAAAAAAAAAGAAAGAAAAAGAAAAAAAGAGTTAAAACCACAAAGTTGTTTATTTTCTATTTTGAGGATTTTAATTATTCAATTATTCTTAATAACATAGTCATTGAAATTAATTTATAAACAATATTATATAGTTTAAAATATTCATATAGGACTTTTTCGCTGTAAACCAGGGTTGCCTGCTTAATATTTGTGTTTCACTATGAGTAGTGAACTAGTGTCTCTTCTAATGCAAGGTAAAGAGGAAGAGGTTGGTTAACAAAAAGGAACTATGTTAATTTTGCTATTAATAAAGGGGAAAACCTTTTGAATCTATTTATCCTGGAGAAACAAAACTTAAACTCATAATGATATCATATATATTAGCATTACTATGTTTCCTTATTATTGCAAATGTATTCTACCCAGGTCTTTTCATCATTGTAGTCACTTGAAAAACATATTAGGTAAGTTTTATTATACAATTTTTCTCGCATTGATTTTAGTTTTATTTTTTCTTTTATTTATTTATTTTTTACCTCAGAAGGAATTAGATGTCCAGTATAAAGAAGCCTGATCACTCTGACCTTACTTGGCTTTCCTATAATAGTATTTTTAGGATCACTGATATAAAACCTACAAAGTAAGTAATTTGGTTCATATAAGCAGGCAAGTAATAAATTTTCCTAAACATTGTTATTTCTCATTAAATACATACTATTACTCTCCAAATAAGAGATTTTTAGAGGTCATTTTTTTCTCATTTTTTTCAAATACTGAGTGACCCATATTTGCACTGGTAGACTCAGAAATGTTTGGTTTATACTTGTTCAAAATGATTGTCAGCAGATGTAATGAGCCTTGGACCAGTCCAGTAGCTTGGCTAACATATGTCTGCAGAAGGATTTTAAAATCCTGCTGACTATGCTGGTCCTGTCGAGCCTCACAGCAGGAAAATTGTCTCTTGCAGCTCAGCTTATAAATATAACCTTTGTGTGTTTGGAAATATCCCTTCTAAGGCAGGACTTATGCTCACCCTGAAATCCAAATGTTCATTTTGATGTCAGCAGTAACCAGGAAAAAGAAAAGGTGGAAACAATTCGTCTTGCACATTTCAGAGTGTTAGAAACCGCCTATTATTTGTGTCTCATTCTTTGCTGCTCTGTACAAGCTCTAGAAGTCATAAAGGTGTTCCTCACAAATTGACTCCCTAGAAATGCTGACTCTGTGTTTCAAATCTTACAAAAATATCTAAATGGTAGACATATTGTTTTCACTACAGATGCATTAAGTCCAAACTGTCAAAGGCTGTATTGTTTTTGCAAACAGGGCAACTACTGCTTGAATGGGGCTTATCTGTTCAGGCACTGAGGGGCTAGCTGTGCTATCTGCACATACTTAATCACAAAGCTTTGCTTGACTTTCCCACATATTTACTTTTATTATTTTTACTTACGGAAAGCAAGAATAAGGTTTTATAGTCATTCAGTAAGTCCCCTTTTTAAATAAAAATTATTATATTGGAAACAGTGTCTACAAGACCACTAGTGGAAATTCATATAGCCAATATAATTAGTAAGTTTGATTCACCACACCACAGTAGGTAAATCTTATTTGGGGCAAAAATTGATATCTTATTCACAAGTGTGTTGAGCTGTTCTTGTATTGCTATAAAGGAATACCCGAGACTTAGTAATTTACAAAGAAAAGAGGTTTAGTTGGCTCATGGTTCTGCAGACTACAAGCATGGCACCGCTCGGCTTCTGAGGAAGCCACAGGGAGCTTTTACTCATGGTGGAAGGTGAAGCGGAAGCAGGCATGTCACATGGCCAGAGCAGCAGCAAGAGGGAGAGAGGTGGGGAGGCGCCACACACTTTTAAACAACCAGATCTCAAGAGAACTCACTCTCTATCATGGACAGCACCCAGCCGTGAGGGATCTACCCCGATCATCCAAACACCTCCCACCAGGCACCACCTCCAAAATCAGGGATTACATTTCAACATCAGATGTGGTTGAGACAGATATCCAAGCCATATCACCAAGTGAACCACCAAAGCTTTTTATTGATTTGTATTAAGCCAACACATGGGTTTACCCAGTAACTCATAATTTTTACACAAAAACCAAATTAATGTTTATTGACCAGTTATTTGGATATAAATGCATAGATACAGCACAGTGCTTCAGGTTAGTTTATAAAAATCAAGTCTTTCCTTTAAATAATAAATGATTTATGCATTCATTCAAATTTAGAATGCTGAGGTATAAACTACAAAAAACACTTGCAGCTGAATGCAGTGGCTCACACCTGTAATCCTAGCATTTTGGGAGGCTGAGGTGGATGGTTCTCTTGAGGCCAGGAGTTTGAGACCAGCCTTGGCAACCTGGGGAAACCTTGTCTCTACTAAAAATACAAAAAGTCAGCCGGGGATGATGGTGGGTGCCTGTAGTCCCAGCTACTCTGGAGGCTGTGGCACAAGAATCACTTCAGCCAGGGTGGTGAAGGTTGCAGTGAGCTGAGAGATCGAGCCACTGCACTCCAGCCTGGGCCACAGAGTGACACTCTGTCAAAAAGAAATTTAAAGAAAATACTAACTGAATCTTTCCCCCTGTATTTCTGAGAAAAAGGAGCAAATACAAAATAAAAAAGAATACATATGGAATATTTATTCAGAAATCAAAGACCCAGCATCATATGTTCTAATGTTTGATAAGATATTACCCAGTTTCCTGCAACTTTCACTTTTGTTCTGTTAAAGATTCCAAATGATGATTGTGAGCCACTATAACCTGAAGACATATTGGATACATTTACTTGTGTGTGTTAAATTGTGATTCTTAATGCTATTTTGTGGAAAGGCTGGAGAATAATTTTTTTTTTCTTTTGAGATGGAGTCTTGCTCTGTCACTCAGCCTCTGGGGTTCAAGCGATTCTCCTGCCTCGGCCTCCTGAGTAGCTGGGATTATAGGCACTTGCCACCACACCCAGCTAATTTTTGTGTTTTTTGCAGAGACAGGTTTCACTGTGTTGGCCAGGTTGATCTCAAACTCCTGACTTCAGGTGATCCATCCGCCTTAGATTTTTAAAATAAAGGTTACAGGCTGGGAGCAGTGGCTCACGCCTGTATTCTCAGCACTTTGGGAGGCCGAGGCAGGCAGATTGCTTGAGCCTAGGAGTTCAAGACCAGACTGGGCAACATGATGAAACCTTGTCTCTACAAAAAATTCAAAAATTAGCTGGGTGTGGTGGCAGGCACCTGTAGTCTCAGCTACTCAGGAGGATGAGGTTGGAGAATCACTTGAGCCTGGGAGGTCGAGGATGCAGTGAGTCATGATTGCACCGCTGCTCTCCAGTCTGGGTGACAGAGCAAGACTCTTGCCTCAAAATAAATATATACATACATACATACATACATACTAGAATCAAGAGGGTTATTTCTGAGTTCATTCAGTTAACTAGGAAGGTAAATTAATCAGGACCTTCTCAAGTTACGCATGTAATATTATTTAATTGCACATGTTTAAACAAGTTCAGATTACATTTGACTGTGATTCTTAAAACGGTAATCACAAACAAGTTATAGAAAGATCCCTCACAATGCGTGTTGTCTAAGAGAAAATCTTATCATTTTCTTTTTTTTTCCACATTCACTGTTGTTCCTAGATTATGAAAGGTAGTCATTCACTAAACCCTTTTAAAATATTCCTTTTTTTCTAAATATAGAATTATTTCATTAGTAACAGTACAGGCATGGTCATAACAAAAATGGAAACTAATATAGTCAACATAATTAGTAAGTTTGATTCATCACATCCCAGGGTAGAATACATCTTGACCTTGAAGAGTGCAGTCGACCAGAATTCAGATTTTGAGCTGTTCACCAGTGAGAATGCATGGCAATACATGCCTAACTGGCATAGTTACATGTCATTAATTTATTCCTTTTATTCATTTAACAAATATTTATTGAATGTTTACTATGTGCCAGACACTATAATGCTGTTCTAAGATAGTTTATATTACTCATTATTGAAATTATACTTATTAAAATGGTAATAATTTGTAGAGAGATTAAACTTTGTTTTTTCTTCCTCCCTTTTTCCTTCCTCCCTTTTTCCTTCTCCTCTTCCTTTCTTCCTTTGTTTCTTTTCTTTCTTCGCTTCCTTCTTTTGTGTAGCCATAAATAGGAGTCTACTGGGTCGTTTCTGTTTGTAAGGCACAATTTGCCTCCCAATACCCCCACAAAAAAAAACTAACAAAATTTAGGGAAGGAGCTGATTTCACATTTCTTCAGAGGGCCTGTTAGAGTGATAAAAGGCAAAACTATTTTCTTTACACGAACGGTCACAGAACCAAAAAGGCCAAGGAAGAAGTCAGAGAGCACACAGTATTTAATTAGGAGAGTTTCTAGTGTCCCGAAGCCACAGAAGAAGCAGCTGCTTAAACATTGCTTACCCTTTGACTAATGGCCAAAAGTACTGAATAGGAGAAGGATTAACATGGATAAGACTTAAATAAAAGTGATACCACCATCAGAGCAACAACAAACAAAGGCACATTAAAAAGTAACATGAAATGATGTTAAGAAAGAGGTCATGGAAAGAAGTGGAAGGCAGACATTGTATCAAGTTTTATATATTTATATAAACAAAACACTGTAAGGGGGAAAATATAGACTTGAATCAGAGGAGAAGAGTTAAATCAATGTTTATATATTTCTTTAGGTTTGTTGGAATATATGTGCATGTAATTATATCAGCAAAGTGCATAGTGAAGTCAGGGAGACAGATTAGAGAGATAGAAAGAGTGGGAGGGAGAGAATGTGCAAAACGAGCAACAGAAAGAAGAGTGGGGGCATCCTGAGTTTGTGTGTGAGGAGAGGACAGATAGGAGAGGTACAAAGGAAAGGGATTAGAACAGAGAATTAGTTAGAGGATGGGGAGATACACAAGGAAGAGATAGCCAGGCATGGTGGTGCGCACCTGCAGTCCCAGCTACTCAGGAGGCTGAGGTGGGAGGATTGCTTGAGTCGGGGAGATGGAGGCTCCAGAGAGCTGTGGTCACACTACTACACTTCAACCTGTGTGACAAAGTGAGACCTTGTCTCAAAAAAAATAAAATAAAATAAATATAAGGGATAAGTAGAGAGATAATGAGAGAAAGGAACATAGAGGGACACAGACACAAGAACAGGGAAAGAGAAGGGGTCAGAACAGCATAATTTGTGGAAAGAAAATTAAAATGCTATTATTATTGGTATTATTGCTGCAGTTGCTGTCTTTTGCCTATTAGAATATTTTGGCATTATTGGTAGGCTTAATGTAAAATGAGATTTGTGAGTAACATTGATCTCCAAATTATAAATGTCTTTCAGTAGGATATGAACAAATATAGTAATTCTCAAAAATTATTGCTATTTTTAATCAATGGGGTATATAACGTATTTTAAAATCATGCAATACTTCAAACACTGTGAAGAGAGAACAAAGCCATATCAAATAATGAATGAATGGTTGCATTACAGAAGTACTTGTCCTGATAGAACACTTCAAATACCATTTGGCTGCTACTTCTCTCTGGGTTTGCTTTGTATCCCATGGAGATGATCTGACCTTAAGCTTTTGTTAGCTTCAAAGAGAGCTCCGTTCTTGCCTCATCTCTGCAGTACTGAAGAAACAGACCCTTGGTTAACAGGAAGCTAAATTGATTTTAATATTGTGAACTCTTTACTCTGATGCAGGAAATGTTATCTGGGCCATCTCAGTGGGCTAGGGATTATAGAGCTGGATTAGGCTTCAAAATACAAACGAACTCCATAGGTCTGGTACAGCTGTAAGGTACGGGGGTAGAGAATATTAGGTAGTCATCTTGATAACCATTTGTGATTATGTTAATGCACTCCAAAGTGGACTTGTTTCTTCTACCTGAGTGTATATACAACCAGTCTCTTCACTATTTTCAGTGGTTATAACTCAGGAAAGAGACAACATATCAACGTATGAATGTGGATATATCCAACGGAGATCTCTCTTACAATTTTAGTCCATAAATAGGCATAAAAATATGTTATTTCAGAAAACACTTACTGGAACCTGAGATAATACAATATGTCGAATTGCTAAAAAGAGACCCCATGGATCACAAGTCTGACCTAATACTAGTTTTACTAATAATTTTAATGGTATAGGTAATCACATGGCATAGGTGAGCCAGGGAGAGAGGTCTTTGACCTTCAGTGTAGCTCGCAAATGCTTTCTTTCCACATAAGAGCATGCACTGGACCCACAGGAAATCTCTAGGTGACAGGTGCAGTTTACATTCCTTGCCCAATAGGAGTATTTAGGTAATTAAAATCTCCATTTATATTCAGATACTTGCATAGCTTTTTTCAGGAGACTATGCCCATAAATGCATAGATTTCAGGTTTGTTTATCATAAGCAGTGCTAGATAGTGAGCATTTGATAGATAAGGACTGTCTCTAAATGCCATTAACTTGCTTGCCAGGAGGGTCTCTCATTCACATGTTTCATAGGAGATTTGACTGGGCTACCTTGTTTATTTCCAGGGAGTGGTCCCTTGGTGAAAAGAGAGAATGAATGGCAGACCTATTACTTGACCATATTCCTCCTAAATACCTTCTTGGTGATATGGATACAGAGATTAGCAAAACAGTCCCTGCCTTCAAATTTTTTTACCGTATAAGAAGATGAACACAAAATCAACACCAGAGACAATGTGCCTAAACCCCTAAATAACATGTGTGGCACAGAACAAGTATCTCAATAGACAGTAATATTTTTACAATAGTATTAACAATGCCATGTTAAAGTGCTATAACCTGGTTGAATCATATTTGGATGGTGGAGTCTTAGTGGACAATGGAATTTGTATAAGTTCTGAGTATACTTATTCTGCTGACATTTATTGAGTAACCTCCCATGTGCCAGACATTATCTGAGGTGAAATGAAAGAGAATTCCTGGTTTCCCTGAGTTTTTAGTCTTAGAGAAGACACAGGTAAATAAATAATTGAAAAATATTATAAAGTGTTTATAAAAATCTATTTGTTAGATATGAGAGTACAGCATACTTGGCCTCCAGAAATGCAGAAAGTTTCATCAATATGCAAATTAAATCTTGAAGGATGAGTGAACACTTATTGGGTAAATAACAAGATGAAAGACTTTAGAGGGAGAGAATGAGATGGGCTAAGTTAGCAGCATCAGTGAACGTACTGACATGGGGGTGCTGCAGATTCTTACCATTGGTTCCCTTTTGGATGTTGATCTAGGAAAATGCTGGAAAATTAGGTTTGCATCAGATGATAAATTGGGCCAACAGGAATGAATGATAATAAAAATAGCTACCAATTTTAAGAAATTACCATGTTCCAGGTACAATATTAGGTACACATTTTTAATACTCAGGACAGATTAGGAGGATGTAACATCTTGATTTTATAAATGAGAATTTAGTTCAGCAGCTAGTTAGATACTGTGTTGGGATGTGCCTCTATAACTCTCTTACTGCAAATCCCATCCCTCTCCATGACCCTATGTGAGCTCCCCTAGGCTTGGAAGCTTGCACATTGTTCTCACCTGATAGGGGAGCAGTGAAACAACACTAGGAGGACAATTAGTCATCATTCAGAGTGTATATCAGTGTGCCTCTGCGAACATCCACAGGAAAAAATAAATCTACAAATAGTGAGATTGCTTTGGAAATACAATAGCAAAACAAGGTCACTACTACCTTCTCTCTCCATTCCATCGAGATTGCAGCTCCTGGCACCTCTTCAACAGGAAGTTGTTGGCCGCCTCTCCTTTGAAAGTTTTAGTAGGAGAATGAAAGGATCAGTATTGGGTTTCAGAAAGATAAATTGCTTACCAATTGATGGAAAATGGCAGCTTAGAGAATCTGTGGTTAGAGAAAATTGTTTGAAACTTACTATAATATTTCAGAGATGAAGTAATAAGAATCTGGAGTGTCAATCATAGATCAATTGATTGAAACTAAAACTAGTAAGACTTGTTGTGACCATTGAGGGGACCCAAGATATCAGTTTGAATCAGTACAGTGAGCAGTGAGGCTACTTAGATAGAAATTGCCAGAAGAGGAAAATAAATGAACCTTTGGATTTGCTGAGTTTGTGGAGGCTGAATGCTAAAGTTGTTTGTTTGAGATGGGGGTAGCTTATAGGCAGGCAGGAACTGGCTCTGATGCAAACAGAGGTGATGGGATAGAAGACATGGATTTGGGTTCTGATGACTTTGTGAGAGTGAATGGGAAAGCATATTCAATGGCAAGAACCTTACAAGGAGGTAGGGCACAATGTGGTTAAGCTATAATTTTTACTATATTTCTTCATTTTTATTGGCATCCAGTTATTTTATATGTACTCACTATTAATTTAAACACCTTTATTCATGGGGTGCCTACTCTGTGCAAGGCAATACCTTTGGCAATGAGGACATGATGATGAGCAAAGCCTGAATGTTTCTTACTCTCCTGAGTTTATTGTCTAGTAAGAGACGTAAGCGTCAGAAGACATCACAGTAGTGATATAATGTATAATTTGAAACCGAGATAAGTGCTGTCATGTGAAACATCTTATTTCTAGAAAAAAAAAGCAATGTAACAAAAGAAAAAAACCCTTGTGATATGAAAGGTTTCCTAAGAAAGTGCAGCTGTGTTAAGACCTAAAGGATAAGAGTTGTCATCTAGGCAAAAGGTGATGGAAGTAAAGCATTCTCCAGACTGATGGAAAAGCTTATGACAAGAGATTGGAGTGTTTAGGAAGTTAAAAGAACATGTAATTGAAGCTCAGGAAGGGAAAGAGAGATGAAGATGTGTGTAGAGTCCAGAGCACTCAGAATTTGCAGAATAATAGGGATTTTGATCCATGTTCTGAGTAATGACATGCCATTGAGGGTTTCCATTTTTTGAAAATATTAACTCTAATCTCCTTTACATGAATAATACAGATAGGAAGTACTGAGGAATCAAAGTAGAGGTAGAAGGGATTCAGACACCAGTGTCTACATTAGGAGGGAGCTGAACCTCATCAAGTTCTTTCCATAGGATTTTCTTAATGCACAAATATGCATGGCTGGCTTAGTCTGCAGACTACATTTTTGGTTCACCTAGTGTTTCAGATGGCAGATGACATAACTCTGAGTAAATTAGAAGTTCTGGCTGTACCAAAAATATATGTATCAGGAAAATGCAAAAGGAAACTGTTCTGTGCTGCTTAAGAGAATTCATTGCCAACCTCCTACTGGCTATTCTAACCCAATAAACAAGCAAAAGTGACTTGTTAGAGCCAGCAGCTATATTTTGAGTACCACTATCCCCACTGAATAATTCAACACTTAATGGTGGTGATT
The DNA here is from genome assembly GCF_006542625.1 of Nomascus leucogenys. Classification (NCBI taxonomy): domain Eukaryota; kingdom Metazoa; phylum Chordata; class Mammalia; order Primates; family Hylobatidae; genus Nomascus; species Nomascus leucogenys. Next base: position 64,884,660 of record NC_044401.1, on the reverse strand, counting down.
TTGGTTGCTCAGAGAAGGTATTCTTTTGCAATTGTGTAGCTCTTCGTTGAGATTCAACATTGTCTAGTTAAAAGTATGAGAAGCAAAGCAGAATTCTTGCTGTGAAAATCACTACTTCTAAAGAGATGTGGCATTGCCATATAGTAGTTACATTGTGCAATTGCTACATGGAAATTACTTGCTTTCCTGTAGTCTTTTTTTGGAAAGGAGACACTGTTTTTTATTATTATTATACTTTAAGTTCTGGGTTACATGTACAGAACATGCAGTTTTGATATATATAGGTATACACATGTCCTGGTGGTTTGCTGCACCCATCAACCCATCACCTACATCAGGTATTTCTCCTAGTGGTATCCCTCCCCAGCACCCCACCCCCGACAGGCCCTGGTGTGTGATGTTCCCCTCCCTGTGTCCATGTGTTCTCATTGTTCAACTCCCACTTATGAGTGAGGACATGCGATGCATGGTTTTCTGATCTTACGATAGCTTGCTGAGAATGATGGTTTCCAGCTTTATCCATGTCCCTGCAAAGGACAAGAACTCATCCTTTTTGTGGTTGCATAGTATTCCATGGTGTATATGTGCCACATTTTCTTAATCCAGTCTATCACTGATGGACATCTGGGTTGGTTCCAAGTCTTTGCTATTGTGAATTGTGTCGCAGTAAACATACATGTGCATGTTTCTTTATCATAGAATGATGTATAATCCTTTGGGTATATACCCAGTAATGGGTTGGCTGGGTCAAATGGTATTTCTAGTTCTAGATCCTTAAGGAATTGCCACACTGTCTTCCACAATGGTTGAGCTAATTTACACTCCCACCAACAGTGTAAAAGCATTCCTATTTTTCCACAAACTCTCCAGGATCTGTTGTTTTCTGACTTTTTAAAGATGGCAATTCTAACTGGCATGAGATGGCATCCCATTGTGGTTTTGACTTGCATTTCTCTAATGACCAGTGATGATGAGCATTTTTTCATATGTCTGTTGGCTGCATAAATGTCTTCTTTTGAGAAGTGTCTGTTCATATCCTTTGCCCATTTGTTGATCGGTTTGTTTCTTTTTTTCTTGTAAATTTGTTTAAGTTCTTTGTAGATTCTGGATATTAGCTCTTCGTCAGATGGATAGATTGCAAAAATTTTCTCCCAATCTGTAGGTTGCCTGTTCACTCTGATGATAGTTGCAGAAGCTCCTTAGTTTAATTAGATCTCATTTGTCAATTTTGGCTTTTGTTGCCATTGCTTTTAGTGTTTTAGACATGAATTCTTTGCCCATACCTATGTTCTGAATGGTATTGCCCAAGTTTTCTTCTAGAGTTTTTGTGGTCCTAGGTCTTACGTTTAAGTCTTTGATCTATCGTGAGTTGATTTTTGTATAAGGTGTAAGGAAGGGTTCCAGTTTCAGTTTTCTGCATATGGCTAGCTAGTTTTACCAACACCATTTATTGAATAGGGAATCTTTTTCCCATTGCTAGTGTGTGTCAGGTTTGTCAAAAATCAGATGGTTGTAGCTGTGTGGTGTTATTTCTGAGGCCTCTGTTCTGTTTCACTGGTCTATATATCTGTTTTGGTACCAGTACCATGCTGTTTTGGTTACTGTAGCCTTGTAGTATAGTTTGAAGTCAGGTAGCGTGATGCCTGCAGCTTTGTTCTTCTTGCCCAGGATTGTCTTGGATGTGCAGGCGCTTTTTTGGTTCCATATGAAGTTTAAAGTAATTTTTTTCCAATTCTGTGAAGAAAGTCACTGGTAGCTTGATGGGGATAGCATTGAATCTATACATTATTTTGAGCAGTATGGCCATTTTCACAATATTGATTCTTCCTATCCATGAGCATGGAATGTTTTTCCATTTGTTTGTGTCTTCTCTTGTTTCCTTGAGCAGTGGTTTGTAGTTCTTGAAGAGGTCTTTCACATCCCTTGTAAGTTGTATTCTTAGGTATTTTATTATCTCAGTAGCAATTGTGAATGGGAGTTCACTCATGATTTGGCTCTCTGTCTGTTATTGGTGGATAGGAGTGCTTGCGATTTTTGCACGTTGTTTTTGTATCCTGAGACTTTGCTGAAGTTGCTTATCAGCTTGAGGAGATTTTGGGCTGAGAAGATGGGGTTTTCTAAATATACAATCATGTCATCTCCAAACAGAGACAATTTGACTTCCTATTTGAATACCCTTTATTTCTTTCTCTTGCCTGATTGCCGTGGCCAGAACTTCCAATACTATGTTGAATAGGAGTGGTGAGAGAGGGCATCCTTGTCTTGTGCCGGTTTTCAAAGGGAATGCTTCCAGTTTTTGCCCATTCAGTATGATATTGGCTGTGGGTTTGCCATAAATAGCTCTTATTATTTTGAGATATGTTCCACTGATACTTAGTTTATTGAGAGTTTTTAGCATGAAGTGATGTTGTATTTTATCAAAGGCCTTTTCTGTATCTATTGAGATAATCATGTGGCTTTGGTCATTGGTTCGATTTGTGTGATGGATTATGTTTATTGATTTGCGTATGTTGAACCAGCCTTGTATCCAGGTACGAAGCCAACTTGATCGTGGTGGATAAGTTTTTTGATGTGCTACTGGATTCTGTTTGCTAGTATTTTACTGAGGATTTTCACATCAATGTTCATCAGGGATATTGGCCTGAATTTTTCTTTTTTTTGTTGTGTTTCTGCCAGGTTTTGGTATCAGGATGATGCTGGCTCATAAAATGTGTTAGGGAGGATTCCCTCTTTTCCTGTTGTTTGGAATAGTTTCAGAAGGAATGGTACCAGCTCTTCTTTGTACCTCTAGTAGAATACGGCTATGAATCCATTTGGTCCTGGGCTTTATTGGCTGGTAGACTATTGATTACTGCCTCAATTTCAGAACTTGTTATTGGTTTATTCGGGGATTTGACTTCTTCCTGGCTTAGACTTGGGAGGGGGTATGTGTCCAGGAATTTATCCATTTCTTCTAGATTTTCTAGTTTATTTGCATAGAGGTGTTTATAGTATCCTCTGATGGTAGTTTGTATTTCTGTGGGATTGGTGGTGATATCCCCTTTATCATTTTTTATTGCATGTATTCGATTCTTCTCTCTTTTCTTCTTTATTAGTCTGGCTAGGGGTCTATCTGTTTTGTTGAGTTTTTCAATAAACCAGCTCCTGGTTTCATTGATTTTTTTGAAGGGTTTTTCGTGTCTCTATCTCCTTCAGTTCTGCTCTGATCTTAGTTATTTTATGTCTTTTGCTAGCTTTTGAATTTGTTTGCTGTTTCTTTAGTTCTTTTAATTGTGATGTTAAGGTGTCAATTTTAGATCTTTCCTGCTTTCTCTTGTGGGCATTTAGTGCTATAAATTTCCCTCTAAACACTGCTTTAAATGGAAAGAAGACACTCCTTAAGTGACTTGGTAGGAGCTTTTATTTTATCAATTTCTCTCTGATAAATTATACTGGTAGTCATATCTGGTCATGGATAAACTTTATTTCGTTTTTGACTGTTAGCTATGTTGAATTCAAATTGCATGCCAAACCGTAACATTTAGGAAAACATCATATATCTAGAGCTATAATTGATTTGTGCTATTGATACGTTAGTAGAAAAGAATGATAGTTGGATTTCTTTCATTCAAAGGCAAATCTCTACAGTAAGGAAGAAAGTATCATGGCTGAAAGTCACTTTTAGTTAATCTCAGGTTTTATCAAAATATTTACAGAACACTTTGTCTTTGTCACCTGCTAGTCACTCAGTATATTTCAATGACCACAGTATTATCTTTGGAATCACAACAATATGATGTAAAAGAAAATTGTTCTGGAGTAGAGTGAATGCTTAAAAATATAAAATATATCCAATAAATGAATTACATTTAGGAATGCTGACATGATTAAGAACATTTGCATTACTGATAGTGACCTCTGCCCTATTATAACTTTATAACTAAAGAAGTTTAAGATCTTTCACAGTTTTCCCTTCAGTAATCCTTTTTCCAAACTGAATTTTGAGTGCCTAGTAACTTGTGATTTTTCTAGGAAAAACCCATGGTCTTTACCTGTTTGTTCTATAGATAACATTCTATAACTTGCCTTTTTCACTTAACAAAAAATAATAGGTATATGATATCATTTATATAACAGATATAAGGCATACTATACATTATATATAATATAAATGTACATATAAATAAATAAAAATAAATATGAATGTCTGGAAGTGTTCATATCTTAAATGTTTTCTGGCAGGAATGGGGAGAAAAAGGTTATATAATCTTCAACTTTTTACTGAATACGTTCCTTTGCCATTATTTTCTGTTACAATAAGAATATATTTTATTATAAAATAAGTAAAAACGAATTAATTAAAAATGGCATGTGATGATAAAAACAGTAGATCTTAGAAATATTATCAATATTGGAATCAAAACACATAAGACTGTTAAACATGTGTATTTAAGTAAACTGCACACTATATCCAGAAAATTGAATCTAACTGGTTATCATGCAAATGAAGAAGGTAATTAGTTCAAAAATGACATATTAACTGATATTGCCTTCCTGTTCTTATTTCTTATTCATGGAAAACGAGGACAAGATATGAAGGGTTTAGGGATCTAGGTCATTGGCCCAGGATTTGGCATTAATTCTTCTCATAAAAGCACAGGGAACGATCAATCAATGTTGACAGCTCTAATGCCATCGTTGGAGCAGAAGATGAGCCAAAGGAAATTATGAGTTTCTTATAAATGTATCTTAAGTATCTGGAAATCATACTTTGTATCTTATGGCTTGAATAGAATAGGTTTGCTTTTAGTGATTTGTACAGTGAGAAGATTAAAATTTCTACCAACATATCCAAAGCACTGATACATCTATTAAACTATTTGCAACAAAAATACCTATACCTTTTCCAATTTGAATAAAAATATCCCACTTAACCTCTCGGATGTGATTATGCATAAATATTATTTTCTTAATATGCCGCAAATCTCTGATTATAATTGGTTTGCTTTGTTATATTCCACTTGAAAGTTTTGAATTGACAAGAGGGACGTTTCTGTGAACTACAGATTTTAGGGGAAAATAAGACTAAAGTTTTTTGTTTTACTATTTGGCGTTTAGCCTTTTTCAACCAGTAAATTGTCTTTAACCAAAAAATTTGTCTCAGAGAATGGAAAAAGAAATGTGGTGACAAAAAAAGAAATAATGCAAAAACTGAACAGTTATGAAACAGTATAGAGATAAAAAATCAAAGGTGAGATATCCCAAACCATGAACTTTTTCTCTTAATCATGCAGCCTTTTCATCTCTGAAAGAATCTATTAATGTCATATTCCAGTGCTTAATGTTCACTAGCAGTTGATAATTATGATGACCATCCCTGTCACTACAAGATCCTTAAGTGCCTTTTGATGAGCAAAGAAAAATAAAATATTCAAGCACCAGTTGTTGGAATTCATGCTTTAAATACAACCTTAGAAATGGCCTTAGGTTAAGGCTAATGGTGTATAACTTACTCAAATTTCTAAAGAGTATATTTTCTGACAATGCTTCCATATAGAAAGTTTACCGCAGATAGTAGTTTCTTCATATTTGCATCCTGAGCTAATTTTTGGTCACTAGGTTACTTTTTATAGGTATCAATATTTTCCAAGTCCTAGAGAAAAATGAGGGTTTTAGTTTTCTCTTATAACCTAGCTACCAGATGCTATGTGACAAGGACAATCTTAGGATGAAATTGTCCAGGCAAACAAATACGTATTAGCCATCAAATGTACACATGTGCTGATAAGTGTGTACACATGCGCAAGCGTGCATTCACACACACACAAACACACACATCACAGAATTATACCCTGTATTCTGTCAGCTTGATGGAGTCCCAGCTGTTAAACCTTTGAGGCATTGTGACAGAAATCTGCAAGAAAGCTTCACTAGAGGCAGATGAGATAATATTCTAGCTGCAGGATTCAGCTACATTTTCAATTGGAGTCACAGGAAAAAACACTCATTGCAAAAATGAATGAAATCCTAAGCCTGGAGTGCAATGAAATTGTGTTTAGGCTATGGGGCTGCCTTGATTTTTTAATATGCTATTCACGCAAGGATGCTTGTGTCTGAGCAAACATTTCTAGCAAATCCACCAATATATACAACACTGCTGTTTTTTTTTTTTTTGATGGAACATTCTGCTAACATCCACTATAGTGATCAAGCCATACTTACACACTTAACATACTTTACAAAATAAAGATACCTGAAGTACATGTAGTAACCAGTTCTGCTACATTTGACTAGAGATTTAGAAGAGTTTTGATTAAGACCTTTTGAATATTGACTGACTATACTTACAGGGTACATTAAAATTCAGTAGCCTCTACATTATCACACAGCCTATGCTATAAAGTATTTTAAAGTAAATTTCAGAAAAGTTAATGATTTGTTATTGTTGACACTTTTAAGAACCATTAGAACCTGTGAGTATTGTTGGCCTTAAGTGGACATTGTCAAATGAATGAGATTGAGTGATATTCATTTAAAGTTATATTAGCCTTTATGAAATTATTGCGACAAGCCCAGCAATGTTTAGCTCAGTGTTTTACATTCAGATCCATATTTACTTTAATGAGTATTTCAGAAAGTTTAATTTCTGAGTTGTCTTTGGATGAATGAGAAAATAAAAGGAATTCAGAATAAAATAAAAGGAACCATCTATATCTATGCAGATTATATTCTTTTGTGGACATATGTATGAAATTCATTCATTCATTCAGAAAGATTTATTATGAGTATTTCCTATATTCTGGGCAAGCACAAAAATAATGAATAGGATCTGGCAACTGCCTCATAAAACGTACAATCTCCTACAAATATGTAGACAAGGCAGGTACAAAAAAATTGTGAGCTCTTGTTTATTTTAGTTTTATAATTGGTGTGCTTACTACTGATATCCACCTGAACAATTTGATTAACACAAAAAACTGGAAAAGTAGATTAAAACCATCCAAAACTTTGGGAGATATAGATAGATAGATGATAGATAGATAGATAATCATATAAACATAGGTAGATAATATATATAGATAATATCTATATTATAGAACATGTATATGTTATAATATACAATAACATCTATATTATATAATATATATAATAGAATAATGAACACCATTATTACGTGAGCTAAGACAGGAAGGAGGAGCATTTGTTTGCCTCTCCAGGCCTTGATTTGGCTCAGGTAGAACTCCAGTTCCTTGCACTCTAGCACACAGCCATCTGCTTGGCCACGCTGGCTCCATCCTTATTCGATGCACGACAGAAGCTTGCCCTTTTGGAACTGCTCCTCCAGAAGACTGCTGTTTTGGGCATTCATTTTCCTTTCATTATATTTTTTTCTGAATTTGTTTTGGATCATTTTTTGTTTAAAATCTCTTCCTCCTCGGGAGTCTGCTGGGCCCCTTTGTCGCGGCCCCGGACAGTGCACAGTGGAACTTGTACTGATGTTGCTAAGGTGCGCTGCCAACCAGCAGCAAGCAATTCCTCACCAGGGTCTTGGTGCGGACCGGCTCGCTGTGGGTCACTTTGCAGACGAGATCAGTGATCCTTGTTTTGCGAGTGCAACACTCCCAGCCACAGAAGTTCCCGTGTCCAGCCTCAGAGCACAATATTTCTCATTACCTCCCCACACACAAACCGTGTGGATGTGGCTAGGGCCAGTCTTAGTCTTGGCAGTGGGCATCCCAGTTCAGAGTTCTGCTTCTTGTGGCAGTTCTTTCTCTTGCCTCTGTCTTCTGGTACTTGTGCCAGTTGTCGTGAGAGATGCCCATTGCTGGGCGCTGGTTGGAAAGAGAAACTTAGGTGTATATTCTTCCTTCCTTCCTTCCTTCCTTCCTTCCTTCCTTCCTTCCTTCCTTCCTTCCTTCTTCTCTTTCTTTTTCTCTTTCTTTCTTTCTTCTTTCTCTTTCCTTTTTTCCCTCCCTTCCTCCCTCCCTCCCTTCCTTCCTTCTTTCTTTCTCTCTCTCTCTTCCTTCCTTCCTTCTTTCCTTCCCTCCTTCCTTCCTCCCTTTCTCTCTTTTTCTTTCTTTCCTTTCTTTCCTTTCTTTTCCTTTCTTTCTTTTCCTTTCTCTTTCTTTCTTTCTTTCTTTCTTTCTTTCTTTCTTTCTCTCTCTCCTTCCTTCCTCCCTTTCTCTCTTTTCTTTCTTTCTTTCTTTCTTTCTTTCTTTCTTTCTTTCTTTCCTTTCTTTCTTTTCCTTTCTTTCTCTTTCCTTCTTTCTTTCTCTCTTTCTCTCTCTCTCTCCTTCCCCCCTTCCTTCCTTCCTTCCTTCCTTTTTTTCTTCCTACCTTCCTTCCTTCCTTTTTTTGAAATGGTCTCACTCTGTTGCCCAGGCAGAATCATAGCTCACTCTACCCTGAAACTCTTGGGCTCAAGCAATCCTTCAAACTTGGCCTCCTGAGTAGCTGGGAGTATAGGCACATATCCTATGCCTTGCTAACTAAAAAAAAGAAAATCTTTGTAGAGATGGGGTCTCACTATGTTGCCCAAACTGGTCTTGAACTCCTGGCCTTAAGTCATCCTCCAGCCACAGTTTCTCAAAGTGCTAGGAATACAAGCATGAGGCACTGCACTTGGTCCTATTTTTTTATAATTAGTTTTCTGCTTTAAATGTAACTGTAAGTTGTAATCAAACATTATATATATTATCCTTTAAAAAATTCCAAATTTATTGTTATGGTTAAATTTTTATCATTAGTTTCCAGACTCAATGAGAGTCATTGTTCTATTAATGGAAAATAAGGGAAAGACCTTTCAGCTTACCTGGAAGTGCCTCATTTCCTTTTTGAAAATTCCTGCCGTGGTACTGATCAATGTTGATATATATGTGAAATAAATAAAGAGGAGACAAATAGAGGGGACAGTATTTAATAACAGGAGAATAGTAGAGAAGGAGAAAAGAAAGTTTTAAAAATGAGCATTCATGGATTGGGCACAGTGGCTAGCACTTTGGGAGGTCGATGTGGGAGGATCATTTAAGGCCGGGAGTTTGAGAACAGTCTGGACAATATAGTGAGACCCCTATCTCTATAATTTTTTTTTTAATTAGCTGCGTGTGATGGCAGATGCCGATAGGCTGAGGCAGGATGCTCACTTGAGCCTGGAGTTTAAGACTGAGTGATTGCACCACCGCTGTTATCAGTCTTCTGTGATTTTAGGTGTCCAAGGTGGGAGTGAGTAATGAAAACCTGAAAAAGTTAAGAGGATGGTCTCTTTAATTTACAAATATATTTCTGAAGTTGAATTTTTGTTATAGCTTAGAAATCTGTCATATATTATTATTGCTTCCTCTCCCATATTGCGGTTTTTCTTTCCAGGAAGATTTCATCTTTTAGTGCTGTTTTAGGTTCACAGCAAAATTGGGCAGAATGTGCAGAAATTTCTCTTATACTACTGGTTCTGCATATGCACAGCCTCTCCATTATCAACACCACCAGCAATGTGCGTTTGTTACAACTGATGAACCTACATTGACATATCAATAACACCCCAAATCTATAGTTTACATTTGGGTTTCTTTTGGTGTATACATTCTATGGGTTTTGACAAAGGTACAGTGACACATATCCACAATTGTAGTATCATACAAAGTAGTTTCACTGCTGTAAAAATCTGTCCTCCTATTCATTCCCCCTTCTCCCTTAACCCCTCACAACCACTTATCTTTTTACTTTCTCAATAGTTTTGCCTTTTCCAGAGTGTCATGTAGTTAGAATCAAACAGTATCTGGCGTTTTCAGATTGGCCTGTTCACTTAATGTGCCTTTAGGTTTCCTTCACCTCTTTTCATGGCTGATAACTCATTTCTTTTTAGCACTGATATTCCATTATCTGGACACAGTACAGTTTATTTATCCATTTACCTACCAAAGAATATCTTGGTTACTTTCAAGTTTTGGCAAATATAAATAAAGCTGTTAAACATCCATGTATGAGTTTTTTATGGACATAAGTTTTCAACTCCTTTGGGTAAAAACCAAGGAGTTCAATGGCTGGATCATGTGTGAGAGTTTGTTTAGTTTTGGGGGAAGCCATCAAACTATACTTCAAAGTGACTGCTTCAATAGTAATGCGTATAGCATATCCATAATTTATTGACCACACAACTTTTTTTTTACTCAGCATACTATAGCATCCGTATCCGTCACACTGAGGGTTTGCGCTTTTCAGGTAGGGCTGTTCTTCCTCGGGCAGGACTGTGCTGAGCACTGCAGGTCGTTTAGGATCCACGGCTCCTGCCCACTAGATGCAAATAGCACTCCCCAGTCATGTGACAACCCAAGCTGCTCCCAAATAATCCAAATATCACCTGGAGGAGAGATAGCACCTTGGTTGTAATCCAAAAGGCTAGGGGAACACAAACAGGTCTTACTCTCTTATGAGCTGGCCATGTGGGATGCTCCAGGAGTGAAGCTAGTGGAATGTTTTTAGTGACTGAAAGTCCTTAAGAAATGTGAGAAGTGGTTACCTGGATTTATACATATGTAAAAGTTTGCTGAGCTGTACACTTAAGTTTTGTGCATTTTAGTACATCTGAGATTTTTATTTAATTTGAAAAATAGTCCCTACATGAATTTCACAGGTATATAAGTTGTTTTCTGAGAAATAACTCAGAAAATAACTTAATGTTGGGATTATTCTCCATCCCTGTAGTCAAATGACCATGAATTTCTGTAACTTTCTTCCTTAGTCTCCACTGTGAAACAATTTGCATTAGATGTCATTACAGTGTACTATTTTTTAAGAATCTTAGATGTATAGGTGGGAAAACAAAAACATATATATATATATGTTTTTATATAACCTATATGTATATATAGGTTATATTCAATTATATTCATTAGAGTTCAACCACAGTAATTTGCTATTTAAATAAATGATATTATTAATGATATTAGTTTATCCCACATCGTTATTAACTGAAGCTGACATTTTCCCAATAAAATCAATTTGCTTTTAATAACATCGACATTTCTTTGATCTACTGTGTATAAAATATGCCAACTCTGCCGGGATGATGAGTTAACACTCTAAGCAATTCTTTTGTCTTGTCACTGCAGTATTATGAGACATGAAAGAGTGTTTGAATGGATATGGCTGTAAGGTACAGTGTTTCCTTTGTTTTCAGAGTAAAAAGCCATTAACAGTTATTTCAGGATTAGTATGTTTATGACACTTGTAAATTGATTTATGGTATTGGCCAGGCAGGTGATTGAACAAAAGCCTTTTAATTTGTGTGTGTGTGTTTATCCTTCTCAGCTTCATGATGTTGAGTGATTCAGATCACACTTCAGGCTTATGGAAATTTGCTGGACCTCCTCCCCATAAGGCCTGATTCCAAACCAGGGGAATAGTTTAACCTAGCCTGATAATCACATAAAAAGGAGTTTCATAAAGGGACACTTGAGGTCAGAGGGAAGTGAAGGTGACATCCACTCCATCATGAAAATGTCAAATGGTTTTATATAAGACATCTTGCTTGATGCAGCTCAGTGATTCTTAAGGCGTTTTATCATGGAGAGAAAAGAAAATTTAAACATTTCCGAGTTATAGCACTGTCTCAGACTATTATACAAATCCATTGAGTTATTTTTAAAACTATAATTTGGATGCCAATGTCATAAAATATCTCTTCCTGCTGGCTATAATAAAAGTTGCTGATCTATTTCAAGCATCCTGAGTAGAAAAATGTTATTTAATGATTTTGCATGCATGAAGTTAATTTCAACCTCTGGAATTCATAGTAGCTGAAAAAACTTAATGCTGTTTCTTAGTGAAGAGGAATGTCAACATAGCATGCTTTTTTTTTCCTTCTTTTTTGGCTGTGTACATTCCATGTTGTCAATGAAAATGGCAGATGGACTGTCACTGACATTTTTGCTTTGTGTAGTTGTTGCCATAGAAATGAAAAAGTTTTTAAAATGGTGATCATAAGAGTCTCCTTTTGTTCATTGAATTTGCCATGTTATATTTTCTTCTTAGAAGTTTGACCTAAAACTGTTTTTGAATAATTATTGAGAAAAAATGTCAAGGATTTTTAAAAATCACTAAAATAAAATGTGCTATGTCAAACCAGCTGCCTTTCTAAGCTGCTTTTTGTCCATTTATCACACTCGTCAGATTCTATTTCCCTCTAAGATAAAGTAGAAACCTCTTTTTTTAAATTCCAGCATATAAATTTGAATAATATTATTTGCAAAAGGGAAAATCAAAGCATTTACTATTTATTAGAGCCATTAGAGAACCATAGGGCCAAAGGTTTTGTGTAAACATGACACCATTACTGTTAGGTGAAAAAAACAAGTGATTGTTAGGAAATGATTATTATTCAGAATACATTAACAATAGCTTTGGATCTTTAAAGTAATTTTAAAATAATTTGTTTTAGTGTTCAATTTATAATGGTGGAATGATCTATAATTGTCCAAAGTGAAAATTTAGTCTTAACCATTTTTATGCATTGTTGCCTTTCTATGCTTTATTAATGAAATTTAAGCAGTCTCCAGTGGTAACATAATGCAAAGTTGGTGAATTAAGGATCAAAGCATTAAAGAAAAATGAAGGGCATTGTGTATACTAACAGCTATCAAGACTTAAGTGATTATGTACTATAAAATGGGCTTACATTTTCTTTAGGTGGGCTATAAATTTCAAAACCTTTAAACCAAGAAAGAAAAAGCATTGAGTTACATTAGTTGCTTAAACTAAATGTACAGAACATATATACTGATGTTTAAAGAAACCCCTTATTTTCTCATCTTGTTCCAACAGAAGAGGTGCAGACAGTATGGTAGCTTTAAGAAAGTCTTTCTTTTCTGTTTGCTTTTTATTTTTATTTTAGATGTATGGCAGTAGGCGTTCTCAAGACTTTGTCTACCTTTTGCCTAAAGAATATCCTTACTGCTGTTGAAATATTTTAGGCTGATTTCTGATTTCCAAAGACTGAATAAGCATTAAAAATGTTTCTATTAGGAAAATGTTAAAATGCACCCCCAAATAGAAAGATTAGCATACCCTCCCTCTTTCTTTCTCTCTCTCTCTCACTCTCTCTCTTTCTCTCTCTCTCTATATATATATCTTCTTCAACAGTATTCATTATTGCATCGATTTGTTTATTCTAGCTCTTCTACCTAGATTAGCTATTTCTACCTTGAAAACAATCCCACAACACTGATTCGATAAAGGAAACATTTATTATTGTTCCCAAGTCTACTGTTTCTTTGGGAGATTCTGCTGAACTTAGCCAGTCTTGACTGATACTCACCAGCTGGTTCTAGCATGTGTGTTCAGCTGACAGGTTATGTAGGGCAGTCTCATCTAGGATGGCTGCCATTTTACATTTAGTGGCTGGCTGTCTGTTCGCCAGGATGATGGGGATGATCGGCAAAGTGTCTCTTATCTTCCAACAGGTAGCCCAGGCTTCTTTTTAAAATAGCTGAGCAGAGTTTTCAGAGACAGAGAGAAAGAGGAAAAAGGTGCAAGGCTTCTTGAGGCCTAGACCAGAGCTCATTCTGGGGTCAAAAGCCTGCCAGATTCAAGAAGTGAGGAAATAGCTTCTTGGGAGGAGCTATAAAGTCTTACTACAGAGTGTGTGACCACAAAGAGGGGAAGAGAATCAAATAAGTTTTTGCAATCAATCAACCACACTCTCGCACTTTTGGGGAGAGTATTTTATATCAATCAATATCATTTCACCACTATATACGTTAGAGAGTACGCCTTTATTTTGCAAGTTTTTATGATTTTGTAACTCTAATAAAATCCACAGGCCGGGCGTGGTGGCTCACGCCTGTAATCCCAGCACTTTGGGAGGCCGAGGCGGGCAGATCACGAGGTCAGGAGATCAAGACCATCCTGGCTAACACAGTGAAACTGTGTCTCTACTAAAAATATAAAAAATTAGCTGGGCGTGGTGGCGGGCACCTGTAGTCCCAGCTACTCGGGAGGCTGAGGCAGGAGAATGGCGTGAACCCGGGAGGCAGAGCTTGCACTGAGCCGAGATCGCGTCACCGCACTCCAGCCTGGGCGACAGAGCGAGACTCCATCTCAAAAAAAAAAAAAAGAAAGAATCCACAGAAGTTAACCATGCTACTTGGATCAGAATATTAGTAGGAGAGACTGTATCCTCATTGCCACTATCAATACAATGATCATCACTGTTACTAGTATTAGCAAATTTTATTTATTTTTCTCTGCTAATGATACATTACTTAACTTAAATCTCTTAAGCATGCTATATAGCAGCAACTATTACCCTAGTTTGTACAGATGAGTGAGAAGGTTGGGTAAACTGCCCCAAGCCATCTGGTAATGGTAACTTTGAACCCAGGTTATACTAACTTTCCCATGGTCTTATCACTACACATCACATTGTCATGTGACCAGTTAGAAGGCCACAGTAGCTTAGCACTTACTTGGGAAGCCAAGTAGAGTGGACAAAGACTTAGCCATCCCTCTTTTCCATTTCTCAAGGAAGAATATAAATTTACATAAAGGGAGCAAGTTGTTTCTAGATTTGCCACCATGGAGCACTTTTAAAAACATCGGAGGGATCTATGTGGTCACTTTATAATACTCGTGATGTATATGTTAGAGGCTTTTGTTTTGAAGAGGCAAATAACTTTATTTCCTTTTTGTTGTGTTGTAAGTAACCCTAGAAGGTATGCACACTTGTCCATGTTAAACTAATGTCTTGAAATCAGTGTATTCTTAATTTTTATCCCCCTAGTCATACTGGAGAAGCTGAGGGAATCAGGAAGATTCGATTGCATTGAAGCAACTGCATTGTCTGGGGTAAATACCCAGGGTTCATTGTCTCGTGCCAAGAAAATTTAGAACACGGACACACATGAGGAGTTTAGGAGCAGAGGTTTAACAGGCAAAAGAAAGAGAAAGGAGAACAGCTCTCTCTCTCTCTCTAGTGAGAGAGAGGGGCTTCCCAGAGGAAAAGGCTGGCCTGCTGCAGATGCACCATATTTTATAGGCAGACTTGAGGAGGTGGTGTCTGATTTATGTAGGGCCCACAGATTGGTTTGATCAGGTGTGACGTTTACATAGTGCCCAGAAACGGCTGGCCACCCTACCCTAAGTACCCTAATCTTATTATGTGAATGGGCTTTTCAGTTGACTGGTACCATCTTGTTTGCTCCTTACTGTACATGTAGCTGGCAAAGGGAAGGGAAGATGGAGCCGCCATTTTTTAACATGATTGGCACAACTGCCAGGGTCTATGTCTGCTGCTCTATTTTACAGGCTGCTCTTTGTTAGAAAATGATTTGGGGGCTGCTTTTCATTGAAAAGGAAAACCTTACCGAGGACTCTAGTACCTTCACTATCTGCCCAAGTAATTTCTTCTTAAATCCTATATCAGTATGGTGTGACACTTAGAGATCTATTAGGCTGGTGCAAAAGTTATTGCGGATTTTGATGGCAAAAACCACAATAACTTTTGCACCAAGCTAAATTGTTCTTTTAAAGTGTTTGGGAGGGATAATTTTTTTTTCCTAAGGATAAGCTAAGATAGTAGGAATATTTAACCCAGTTTATCCAGATTTATAAAAATGAATAGTTCCTTTATGGATCTGAGTTGATATCATTAATATAAGCTATTAGACATCAGCTTCATGTGACTGAACTTCAAAAATATTTTAGTAAGAGTATAAATGGAATGTTTATAACACAAACAAATGATAACTCTTTCAGGTGATGGATACCCCAATTACCCTGATGTATTATTCCACATTGTATGCCTGTATCAAAACATCTCATGTACCCTATAAATGCTATGTACTCATAGCAAGTACAAAAAAGTAAAATTTTTTTTAAAATTAGTTCTTGTTTCAGTGCCAGCTCCATCCTAAGTTTCAACAATTGCTAACATCTTTGAAGTCTTGCATGAGGCATTAAATGCCATTGTTTCAAGAAAGATAAATGGGAATATAATTTTATGGCTATCTTACTGTTGCAAAATGGAATTCCTAAGAAACATACCCTTTATGAATTCTGACAATGAAATTAAGACTGACTTTCCATTTTCAATCTGAAAGATATTTTGGAGCTTTCATCATCAGCTAATGGAGTCTTACTTGAACGGGGTCACATTTAAACTTCTAATAATTTTTATGTTGTAGCCTGTGAACATACAAATTTCAGGTAAATTGAAGCCAATTCCTGCAGGAGGTAAGGTCATATGTAGAATTAGTCATTATTCATATTCTGAAAAGTGATGATGTCATTATGGGAGAGAATTTCTTGGGTTAAGACCATGCACTTAAAACTATTAAAATTCAAAAAATTGGATCACCATTACTGAATAATTAGTATCTGTAAGCTACTTTACTACCACAATTAGAGACCAGTGAACTTACTGCCCTAAATCAGGAGATTAATGGAAATTGAGAGTGTTCTCACTTATTTGGCCATCTAGTTATTCTTGTTCCCTATTTCAGAGGTGAGATGATGTTAAATATTAATCTGGAAATACGATTTCCTAGTAGCATAATACTTGAAAGTCTTGCTCCTTACAAATAAAGGGCAACTCGTAAAACACATACATGAGATGCTCTTAAAGCCATCAGCATTGAATATTAATGGAACCGAATATTAAATAATAACTAGATTGCAAGTAAAGATTGATATATAATAAACAATGATTTTAGATGACTATTACCAAAGTGTTACAGGAAAAAAAAAACAGGAAAAAGATAATTCAAAGGGCAGGACATTGATATTTTCCTCAAAATTTCCATATTAATAATAGCTACATGGTTTAATGTCTCCCAACTTTGTACACATGTGTAGGACTCACTTTTTGTAGTTAAGGCAGTATTTTGCTTTTTATAATGAAAGCATTTTTCCATGTTTTATTTTGTTGACTAGGATAACTCATTTCATCAGAAAAGTAGTGTCAATTAACATAGTGACACACTTGAAAATATATGTTAAATTTACCAGTAGAAGTTAAATTACAAGTTATTTGTCATTAGAAAATATTCTGAAGCGTACACGAGTCATTTTTTCCAATTCCCATTTTACAGATGGGTCAGTTGAGGTCAGGCAGAGTAGAGTAATGCCATTACTCTAATTCAGGACAAAGATTCACAACTTTTTTGGAGGTAGGAAGGTAGTATTTTCCTTTATGATTAATATAATTTTGTTCTCAAAGTAAAACATAAATGGTATTGCTGTTCCTTAAGACTCCTAAAACTGTGAAACAACAGCCATTAGTTACTACTTTAAATTTTACCAATCTGTACATATATACAAAAGATACAGGTCTATAATATCTTAAGATGCAATTTAAGGGGAAATAATAAAGCAGAAATACTTAGAATTTAATGTAAGTTTAACGACTTTACTATCTCTGTGTTAGCTAACTTTTTTCACCAGTTCTAAGTGAACACATAGAGTAAATCATTTTTAGGAAACAAAAGAAAATCACATACCTGAAAGACTAATTATCACATTTTGGAGCAAATTATTGTATTATTACCTGCAAGAATACATGATAGACAATGTAAAAACAATGTTTAGACATCTATTATCACAATGTTTCAGAAAAAAATTGAAATTGTAAGGGAAAGTAAAAAAAATCAAAGCCTTAATTCTTATTCTGTTTCTGTAAACTTTGAAATGAATAAATATTCTGTTTAAATGAGAAGCAATTTACACCTTTGTCTTCTGCTTGAACCAAACTCACATTTGTAAATTTCAGTTAAAATGGCTGGTCTTTGTTCTTTTGTTCTTTATTATTTCTTTCCTCTATCTTGCTGGAACTACCCATCTTCTATTAGTGTGAAAACTTTGAAGATGAAAAGCTATTTCACCAGAAAAATCAATGATGTATTTGTGATCCTTAATAATGACTCAAATGGGAATAGACATCTAATATAAAGAACTGAATAAAAAAGAACCACTTTTTAAATAAAATTAACTAAATGAAGTTATTCTCTTAGCCATTAACATTCATCAGTCATATACACCGTGGAATACCACACAGCCATATAAAGAACAAAATTGTGTCCTTGCAGCAACATGGATGCACTTGGAGGTCATTATTCTAAGCAAATTAACACAGGACCAGAAAACCAAATACTACATGTTCTCATTTAGAAGTGGAAGTTAAACACTGAATACACACGGACATAAAGATAAGAATAATAGACATTGTGGACTACTAGATGGGGGAGGGTGAGAGGGAGTGAGGATTGAAAAACTACCTATCGGGTGCTATGCTCATTACCTGAGTGATGGCATCATGTATACACCAAGACTCAGTGGTACTCAATTTTACCTGTGTAACAAACCTGCAGTGGTAGCTCCTGAATCTAAAATACAAGTTGAGAATAAAAAAGAAAAACCACTCGTGTATAATATCATACCTTCCAAGTAAAACTTCCTCTGACTTACGATTTTTTGGAATAGTCTGTGGTTTACAATAGAGTATATATTCACTGTCCTTTATTTTACATACAAAGAGGAAAAACTAATTTCATATCATGTGGAGTTATGAGAGAACAGTTTCACAAGGAGGAAACATACTGCCACACCAAAAAAAAAAAATGTGTTTAATTTGTTCTGTTGAAATGTTAGAGTTTGTGAACTAACATGTTATTCTGTTTGTGTTTTTAGTTTCCAGGTTAACTAAGGTGTCAGCTTTAAACCAAAAGTGAGAGGAGACGTTAAGATTTTCATTCTTACTGGGTTGTCTTCTTCCTGAAGAGCAATGGAGCCACTTTTACCTGGGAGAGGATTAATCATATCTCTAATTTTCTTCCTGTTAAAATTCTCAACAGCAATTGAAATACCACCTTCAGGTAAGGTTAAAGCATTCAGTGCTTATTAATGGAATTTCATATTTGCATTTTGATTTTTAAGTAGAATACTTATGGATTGAGGATGTGACTTTTCTACCGTATTTCTATATATTCTTTAGCAATCTGTCATGAGAATTCGTATCTATCTTTTTCGTTTTGTGGGTGGCTGATACATGACTGCTGTAATTATTTTGCAACCCAGGCTTTTAGTTCCTTATGCAAACTTAGAACATAACAGGAATAATAACCTACAGATAAGTTAGTATTTTTCCATATGTCTGGGATTATCTGCAATATTACCAACAACTTCACTTTTATATACTTAGGTTAGTTAATCAAGGTTCAGAAATTACTGGCATTCAACAAATTATGTCAAAAAGGAATTGGATAAACTTTGTATTCTTTTTTCAAAATGATTATATTTAAGAATGAAAACAATGAATTAGCAAAATAATAAGCCATTTAACAAGTAAAAGTATAAGATGATATGAACTCTCAAAATCTACAGCATTATATAGTGTGAATTCATATTAAGAGGTTAAACAGTAGTCTGATGGAAATATATAAATATATATTCTAACATATATTGGTAAAGTGGATGCAGATTTTTAGCCTTTATAAATCAGTTTGAACAAGCCATGGTAATTAATAGTTAAAAAAAATACATCAGCATCAGCAGGACATGGTGACACATGACTGTAGTCCCACCTATTTAGGAGTCTGAGGCAGGAGGATTGCCTGAGCCCAGGAGTTCAAGACTATAGTGTGCAATGATCACACCTGCGAATAGACATTGCACGCCAACCTGGGCAATATAGTGAGACTTTGTTTTTTTAAAAAAATAAAAACTAAAACAATTTTCAAACAGAACATATGTAATAGTATATCAAGTCTGTCATGTATAGATCTTGCAAATTTTTCTTGTATTACATGCATATGGGCTCTAAAAGACCCTTGAGAGGTTATTAAGACATTTTTATCCATATCATTCAGGAGTAATCTCTATTGCCTCTTCTGTATATAATTTGGAGAGTTATTATATTAGAGATATTGGTTGTTTATTAGAATCTTAGTATTGCAGGTGATATTTGTGGATCTTCTAAATTCTAGAGAAACAGTCTTGAGCTCATAAAATTTAATAAATCTTAGAAAAGTGTTGGGACTTATCTAAAACGTTGCTTTTGAAGTGCTCAGACAGACTGAGTGTGAATAGGAAAGGAAACAACTCTCTGACTATATATAATATAATGTATTTAAAAACTATTCTAAGGGCCACCTTAAATTACTTGATGTAGCTATTTTATATTATGCACTTTGGAAAGCACTGTAATTGTAGTCCTATCCCCCCAGGTAGAAACCCCTTCTCTATTATTTTTAACAGATAAGTAAGCTGTTTTGACATTTCCATTTCTTAAGAAATTCTACTTATCTGACCTACAAATATATAGACTTAAAGTCTGCTTTACATTTGGCTGAAATCTTTCAGCCTACACAATATATTAGATTTCTTCACTGACCAGCCTTTTTGTAGAAATTCTGGTCAGGAGTCTAAAGTACCTTCATCTTTAGTGAATTCTTTTGCTTTGAGTATGCAGTAGCAAGTTAAGAGCAAGCTTCTTGGTAATCCTGTGGAAAAAGATTAATAATTTCACATTGTCTTCCCAATACCAATGAAGATGCCACTGAGATTCCCGATTCAGATTTCTGACGATAGTCTCTGGCATACAGATTTATTCTTCATCATTTCTTACTTTGTCAGTAGTGAAGGATGTGAAATTTTGTATTAATTTCTGGCCCACATTTTTATTCTGGTTGTCTCAGTTACTTATGCATTTTCATGCTGTAATGTCCTTAGACAACAATTGTTATAAAATATTAATGACATGTTTTCAGAACATCTGAATATTATTCATTTATTTCAGGGCTCTAGAGCACTCACAAGTAAATGCAACTAAGGCAGGTATCCAGTTTGAATGTCAAGGAGTCTGGTGTCTCTATAATTGGCTTAATTATAGAGGAAAGGATTTATAATGTAGAATATATATTCTTATAAACACCCAAAGGTTATTAGCTCCGTTCCCCGAATAATTAGTTATTGCTGATCCTTTACAACCTTAGCAAATTTAGGAAAGAATAATGTTCTAGTAAACAAGTTGTTCACAAGTTATTAGCTGATATCTAAGGGACTGTGGCCATTGTGTATCATCCCTCACCATTTATAACTGCAATAAAATTTAAATAATATGAATTTGCAGTAAGCTCAAGTCCTGCTCTACCAAGAAATAGTAGTATCAGAAACAAAGTAAATGTGAATGAAAATACAGATATTTTGCATGTTGGTTTATGAATATCCAGTAGATAAACACTGAACTTGAAGTAATATCCATAAGCTGGTAAAACTGACTCATCAGATTTATTGGGCAATAATGAAAAATTTAAAAAAAATAGAATTAATAGAAAAAAATTAGAATTTGGAAAGGCATTTAGTTTTTATTCTACTCTGGCTGTCAATGCTCAAAATGTGGTTTGCAGAATTCTTGGGGTCCCAGAGACACATCCAGATGGTCTGTGAGATCAAACTGTTTTTATAATAAACCTAAGATGCCATCTTTTCATTTTCACTGCGTTGTCATTTGCTCTGATGATGCAAAATTAATGAGGGCTGGGCATGGTGGCTCACGCCTGTAATTACGGCACTTTGGGAGGCTTGAGGTCAGGAGTTCAAGACCAGCCTGGCAAATGTAATGAGACCTCATCTCTAAAATATATATAAAATAAATAGCTGGGTGTGGTGGCTTACACCTGTAGTCTTAGCTACTTGGGAGGCTGAGGCAGTAGGATCATTTGAGCCCAGGAGATTGAGGCTGCAGTGAGCCATGATCATGCCACTACATTCCAGCCTGGCATTGGCATCAAACTTTACTGGTAGTCAGGAGATATTTAATGTCCATATACTCAGAGTAAAAAACTCTCAAAACAAAGCAAAACAAAAACAGTTTTGCTTACGATTATAATTGTTGAAGCACTTAAAAATTATTAATGTTATTAATTATCTACCTTGGAATACATACTTTCTAACATTCTAGTGAACTGGGAAGTAGATATAAAATAATTCTGCTATGCATCAAAGTATTATGATGATCTCTATTTCTTGATTGCATCATTGCTTGAGTCCTTAGCTGGACATCATCTTTACTTTAAAGTTATGACTGACAAATTATGGTTGCTCAGATAGGTATAGGTCAGATATTTTCCTTTTCCTGAAAGTGAACCAAGTGAGCCCATTCATTTCAAGATAAACAACTGACCATATATAAGGTCATTGATAAAATGTGAGTGTTCAAGAAAACGTTAGAATTGTGGAGGACATGTATTGTCTACTGTAAGCTTGAGAGCTTCCCGATACTTAATACTGCTTATTAGACCAGTGGCAATTCTAACAAGTGTCAATTTTTGATATTCTATAATGAAATGCATCAATGTTTGGAAGACACAAATTTCAGTGAGCAGATATTTTTTCCAAATGAAAGCTGCATGATGTTACAAAATCATTTGTAGATTAAAAAAAGAATAGTTTAATGGTACACAATATGAAAAGTTGATTGATAGGGTTTAGATTTCACATTTCAATGAACGTTTAGTTTTTTAAACGTTGTATCTACAGTCATCAGAAAGGACTCTAAAATTTCCCATCATTTTTTAACTATGTTATCTATGTAAGGCTGAATTTTCTTTATATCTTTGAGCAAATCAACCGTATTGCAATAGATGGAATGCAGAAGCAGATATAAGAATCCATCTGCCTTCTCAAGAAATTACAGAGATGGCCTGTAGTTCTAGCTACTCAAAAGGTTGAGGTGGGAGGATTACTTGAGCTTAAGATTTCTAGGCTGCAGTGAGCAATGATTCTGCCACTGCACTCCAGCCTGCATGAGCGAGCAAGACCCTGACTCAAAGAATTAAGAAAAAAGCAATTACAGAGATTTGCAATAATGTAAAGTAATGCCATTCTTCTCATAATACTTAAAGGTTTTCATAAAATATGTGATTTATTTTAACATGGAATTATTTTAAATAAATTCATAAGTAAAAATTTTGGAAGGCTTTTTCAGTTTTTTTCCTATTATGGTAAATATTGTTAGCTATACCCCACATGAACAAATGCTCTTTGAGATGTCTTGTAATTTGTAAGACTGCAGGAGAGTCCTGAGACCAACACGTTTGAGAACAATTTATGTAGGCTAAATCCTTAATATTACAAATGAGAAAACAGAGAATGGTTCAGGGCCTGGTCAAATGTCACAGGTTTTAGGGTCTCATTTGCAACTCTACTGTGGAATAGTATGTATTTAAGTTAGGCTCTGTGCCTGTCTCCAAATTGCTTTTCTCGTACTTTATTTGCCAAAGTCAGGTCCCTGCTGCTGAACAGTTTGCATTTCCTTATGAATCAACCCTTTCCTTTTATTAGAGATTCTAAGAACTGTACTAAAACTGGGATGTCTCCTTTTGAAAAATATTGAGTGCTCATCAGCAGTAGATCTTTACACACATCATGATCCATGTTTTATTTCAAAGCTTAATCCAAGTTGTATTTCCAGCATTAGTAAATTTATTTCACAGTTGCAATTTTCAGAAATGTAATCTCGCTGCTCTACTAGGTGAGAGGCAAAATCACTTCCTACTTTTATTTTATTTTTTTATTTTTATTTTTTTACTTTTATGAAAGAGTATCACTCTGTCACCCAGACTCAAGTGCAGTGTCTTGATCACACCTCACAACAGCTTCAACCTCCTGGGCTCGAAATTATTCCAGCTAATTTTTATGTTTTTTTGTAGGGACGAGAGTCTCCCTATGTTACCCAGGTTGTTCTTGAACTCCTGGGCTTAAGCGACCCTCCCACCTCAGCCACCCAGTGTTGGGATTACAGGTGTGAGGCACCAAGTGTGGCCCACTCCCTACTTTTTAAGATTGTGTTTGTCTTGTAGATTACTTATCAAACACTAACAGAGTTTGTCACAAGATGAGAGGATATTTGAATATGAAGAATCTATTAATGCCATTATGTATCAGTTATTATTTTATAATAATGGTTATTAGTAAGTTAAATTCTCTAAGGAAACATAACAAAACTCTCAATAGATAAGTGAGAAAAAGTTATAAAATGAAAACTTATAAATGAGGAATAACAAACACTAAACAAGCCCATGAAAGAACATTTATTAACCAAAAAAAAAGAAAATTAAAATAAAGAGAATAAGGAGTTTATATTTTCCTTTGTAATAAATGCTAAACTATTGTATTATTTTGAAATGCTAGCATTCACTGGTGGCAGAAACATAGAGAACCACTCTATTTTTGTTATTTGTGTATATATTCTGTGGTGAAATGCTATTTACAATTTGCCCAGAGTAATTACCATTTGTGTCCATGCCTGGAAATTTATCATAAATCAGTAATTCAATAAAGGAAAAATCTATTTACTCAAAATTCCTATTGAAATAGTTTACCTGGAAGAAAAAAAAATGGATAATAATCTAATGACCAGTAATAGAATTATTAAAAATTATAGCATATCAGCGGGAAGAAATAATGTAAAAGCAGTACATTAATTATAATGTGTTTATAGAAACATGGAAGACTACAAACAGAACTTTCAAAGTGACTGAACTAAGTAAAAATGCATATGCATGCAACATAGATTGAATGCCAATAATTTTATAGTACATATTTTTAAATTGTGATGACATAGCAACTTTTCTTCTGCTATAAAAATTGTTACATTATTCTGAGTTTAAATAAAATGAACATATATTAAAACATGAAAGGATGGCAGTGAAGTGTATTCCTTAGAAGTAAGTACATGTTGCAAAGAGAGAGTGAGATTTATTCTGATTTTCACTTTTGTATCATCCTTTCACTTATCAGTATACAAAAGAGGTTTAAAGTGTTTTCGCTATAAATTAACCTTGCCTACTGTTTGAGTAGTGTGTTTTTAAGTACATATTTTAATATTTAGTTCAACAGGTTCCAACAATCATAAAACAGTCAAAAGTCCAAGTTGCCTTTCCCTTCGATGAGTATTTTCAAATTGAATGTGAAGCTAAAGGAAATCCAGAACCAACGTGAGTATTCTTTCAAACTAAGTGATTCTTTAAATGTGTACTGTTCTTTATGCTATTCTTTACTCTTACCATCATAAGTTTGTTGGACTATGAATCTACACATGATTAAAGCTAAGGGTTTACAAAAAAAAAATCCATGCAAGCAAAAATAAAATTTGGTTATTTTACATATGTTTTTCTGCCAGTTGAATTTATTTTGACCATAAACTAAGGGCTGTTATTAAAATACTTAGAGTAATCTTTGGTACAGCAGAAATACTCCACAATCCCTTAGTCTACAAATAAATAAGGTAGCTAAAAACTAGAAGATCCTTTATTCTACTTAGTAAAATGTGGCATTTATTAAGTCAAAGTTTGTAAATATCATTCTATACATATTTATAATTGTGTGTCTTTAAATTTAAACATCTTATTCTGTGGATAGGTTGTTACTTGATTTTTTTTAAGTTGTCATAGAAATATTGTCATGTCAGGTGGCAGAGTACTATTTGCATGATATACTACTATCTAGTATTATTTTATTTTATAATTAAAGAATTGTTATTCTAGGTGACCATAATCACTGATGAGCTTTTTCAAAATACCTTCTATGTTTGGGGAGGGAGAAAAAAATGTGGATGTATTGGAAGTGAGAAGGGAGAGGCTGTGGGAAGAATTCCCAAAGTTAAAATTCTATGTGATTCTAAAATGGAAAGCAAAGCTACATACTTTTATTATTCTGCATGATTATCTTATATTCATTAAGAATATCCATATTTCATGAAAATTGATGATTTTCACTTGTATCATGACTATTATTATTGCCTGATAAGTTGATATTTAATAATCATTAGTGACCCATTAACATGCTAAATTATAATTATTTCTATGTTTAACCAAATGGAATATATTCAATCAATATGTGTAAGTATGGATAGAATTACAATGGAATTAAGGATAATTTATTCAATTAATATGAATATATTGATCAATATCATGATATATTAATATTGATTAGCTGAATTATTATGTCAAAAGGTAATACCATACACTTGTCAGCAGTGAAATATAAGACACACAGAGAGAAGTAACATAAGTCAGGAGGGTGGCTGGGTAGGCCTACTCCTAATGAGAATACATGTCCATTGAAGGTTTGTTGTTCCTGTTGGAAGAATAATCACATAGATTAGTGTAAGAATATGGTGTCGTGAAATACACCCAAATTTGCATTGGTAATTCCAATATACAATGCTGAATACAATCTAATTGGGAAGTCATTATTTGTCTATCAGACTGATAAAGATTTAAAGAGACTTCTTAATGTCATTGTTCATAGAACTGACACCCTAGCATACTGGGGTGGGAATTTAACTATGTACATTTTTTTTCTAGAATATAATTTTGCAACACTTATCAAATACTATAAAAAGTTTTTAATTATTGGTTTATTGATCCCATTTCTAAGGAATTGGCATATTGAAATATTTGGACAAGTACCAAAGAATAAATATATAGGGTTGTTTCTTACAATATTGTTCTTAAAAGGAAAAACATTGAAATGGTTAAAAGTAATTAAAATAGTAACCATATGACAGAAGATAATGTAGCTATAAAAATTGTCTTGAGTATCATTATAATAATGGAAAAATTCAGTTGGCCAAATTATATATTCAGTGCGGTCTCAAATATGTGACAAAATTCTAAAAATACTAATAGGAAATATTAGCAAATGTAATAATACTGGGCTTATCTGTTTTGGGATTTTGAGTGAGTTCCTTACACACACACATACATGAACAGAAATTAGATATGTTTCTTGTAGTCTCCAGAATATTAATATAATCTTGTATTACCTTTCTAATTAAAAAATAAATAATTTTAATTTTAAAAAGCAAAAGCTAATTTCAATTTTGATCCTCTTATTTGTCAAGCTATTTTATGGACAGTAATGTTTCTCAGATTCTTCTGAGACCCTTATTTATATTCTGTTATATTCCATTAAGTATATACTTTTTATCATAAAATGTCTTGGTTTTGTCTATTTGATGCAATTGTTAATAAGTACTCTAAAATATGTTATTATTTTTCAGGATTATTAAGTTTAGTTTTATTTTTTAGATTTACGTGGACTAAGGATGGCAACCCTTTTTATTTCACTGACCATCGAATAATTACATCTAACGATTCAGGAACATTCAGGATCCCAAATGAGGGGCACATATCTCACTTTCAAGGGAAATACCGCTGCTTTGCTTCAAATAAACTGGGAATCGCTATGTCAGAAGAAATAGAATTTATAGTTCCAAGTAAGTACTATAATGGGAATTTCATTTTATAAATGTTTCAGTGAAGTGTTAAATAGGAGTTATATTGGGTTCCGATGAAATAAAGCGATTATTAATTAAATCAACTTATATGTGTCTTGTATTTTATTTATAAGGAAAAATTTCCTCCAGGTCTTGACACTTAAAATTGGATGACCTTAGAAAGCAACATAATTTGACTCTGTTTTAGTAATCTTATATCTAACACGGAAAAATAGAATAGCTGCTTTGCCTTATACGATGAGAATTAAACATATTATTAGTTAAACTTGGCCAAATTCCATGCAGTAATAGATAATCCCAAAACCTCTATGTAAACACAAAGTTATTCCCTGATAAAGCAATTTACTGTGGGCCTGGCAACTCTTTCATGCAGCCTTCTCGCTGATCTCAGCTAATGGAGACGTCATCATTCTGTGGTTGCCTGTTGTGAAACATGCCATTTTGGTCAAAGAGTCTGGGACAGAAACATGAAAAATTGTACACTGGCTCCTAAATGCTTCTGGCAGGAAGTTAGGCAGGCAACTCCTACTCATGTTTTGTTAGGTGGGGCAAAGCAAGTTGCATAGTCCCATCTAACATCAATAGTATGATGCTCATTAGGAAAGGAGAACCAGCTATTGGTAATGTTAACCATAAATAAAATTTATGTAAAACTGCAAGACACTTTGCTATTAGAGGTGTATTTATCAGTAATTGTCCCCTGAAGTAGTGTACTTCATTCATAGATTATTTGCCCTATGTGCATGGGATATCCATGACCACCTTTTATATTTTATCATGTTTTCCCCCTGTTCTTAATATATCCACCATTACACAATTTTAGCCAAAGCCTTTATAGGATAAATTGGTAAGTATAAAACTGTCAGCCAGCTTCTATTTGGCAATTTCTTCTTTTAGAGTCCTAGACATGAAAGTATTTCAAAGAAAGTCCTAGGACTTGCAAAATATGAACACTTGATTCTGGGGGTGCAGAATGCCCACAAACTTCAGTAAAACAAATGAGGAATCTTTAACCCAAAAGTTCAGAGAGGGCATGATATTTAAATTGTCCTAAAGTCCTTATATAATTCTAGAGGAGGGAATATAGGTCAAATTTAGACTGAGAAGTAAGGTGTGCATCTTAAAATTTATAGAGTATTTACACTAAAATTATAAGAAAAAAGTATTATCACACTATGTGGTTGATGCGGGGGAAGAAAAAATAGAGAAAAAAAAGTAAGACAAGCAGAAAGAAAAAGAGATAGAAATAAATTCAAATATATCACAAATCAAAGATAAAAGTAAATAGAATAAATGCTGAGTTAAAAAAAGTTATAAACTTTTTACAACACATCTATCTAAACCATAAGGATACAGAATTGTTGAAATGAAAAAGACAGAAAAGATATCCCAGACAAATGCTTTCCAAATGCAGGTAGGTACGACCATATTAACGTCAGTCATAACAGACTTTATTTGTAAAAGCCTTCATGGAAATTAATTTACTAGACATATATAATATTAAAATGCATGAGGCAAAAATAGAACTACAAAGAGAAATAGACAAATTCACCATAATAATGAGATATTAACATATCTTTTCCATTATTTTCTCACTCAAGCAGAGAAAAACATCAGTAAGCACATAGATTTAAAGAGTACAATCACAAGCTCCATCTAATGAAAACATATAGAATATTGTAACTAAAACAGCAAAATGAGTTTTTTCGTACACACAGGGTACAAGGTTATATTTGATGATATATTGGGCTATGAGGAAAATAACATGTAATTAAGTTAGAAATAATAAATAGAAAACTTAAAAAACTTATATCTTTGAAAACTAATAAATATATTTCTAAGTGAGTCTTAGGTCAAGTACCAACTGGTAAGGAAAACAATGTATTTTGAAGTGATGACAGTGAAAACTCTACATAACAAAACATGTTTAATGCAGTGGAAGCATTATTTAGAGGGATCTTTATCATTTTAAAGACATATTAGAAAAACATAAAGGATGAAAATTAATGATCTTAGCTTATTAGGTAACATAATTTTAGGATAAAAATGAATGAGCTAATTTAAGTCAACAGAATAAACTAGAGTGAAGGGGGAAAATAGTATAAAAGCAGAAAATAAATTCAACAATGTGGTATGTAATCTTTGTAGTGAAAGTATCCATATTTATTAAAAAACAAAAAAATCTAGATAAATAGAAAATAAGTAAACTATTTCTATTTATTGGAAGAATCTATACAGTTAAAATGCTCATTCTCAATGGGTTGATATATAGAAGAATTGAAATCAAAACGCCTATAATTTAGTTTTTGTTTCTCTGTTTGCGGTATGTGAGCAGCTGATTCAAAAATATATTTGACGAACAAAGGGTAAAATTCGGTAGAAATTCTTAAAGAATAACAAGTCATAGGGAATTCTTGTTTTCAGAAATCAAGATTCAGCTTAATTCAGGAATTAAGCCATTATGGTTCTGTGCAAGGTTACACAAATCAGAATAGCATAGCAAACCCAGAAACAAACCCTCACATATGTAAAAACAGTTGAGGGAATTAGCATGTTAGCATGGATCTCTCTCTCTCTCTCTCTGTCTCCCACTCTCCTTACTTTGAACTAAACATTGCGGAACAATTGATAATTCACACAGAGAAACATTTATATGGACTTCTACCTCATATCACATAAAAAATCATTCAGAGTGGATGACAGGCTGAACAACGAAAGGAAAAAATGTTTTAAAAAGTTAGACTATTTGAACAATATGTTTAGCACCAGGGTCATAAATACAGCGAAAGATTTCTTTTTCTTTCTTTTCTTTCTTTCTGGCTTTTTGGTTTGTTGGTTGGTTGGTTTGTTTGTTTTTGACAGGAACTCACTCTCTCCAGGTCAGGCTGGAGTGCGGTTTTGCAGTCATGGCTTCATGGCTCACTGCAACCTTGAACTCCTGGGTTCAAGTGATCCTCCCACCTCAGCCTTCTGAGTAACTAGGACTACAGGCGAGTGCTACCATGCCTGGCCAATGTTTATTTTTATTTTTTTTTTGTAGAGATGGGATCTCACTATGTTGCCCACGGAGGTCTTGAACTCCCAGCCTCGAGCAATCTTCCTGCCTCAGTGTCCCACAGTGCTGGGATTACAAGCATGAGCCACCATGCCCAGCGTGGGATGATTTCTTTAGTCATATTAAAGCCTCATGAAGGGAATCATTAAGAATACGTTCTCCTACATTTGATTTTAGATCCTTTTTTTATTGAAAGACTCTAGGAAGAAAGTACAAACAAAAATAAGCCACAACTCACAAAAAAATTATTGACAATGCATATAACTAAAAATAGTATGTATTCATAAATAATTTTACAAATCTTTAGAGAAAAAGAAAAATGACAGTGGCAACATATATAAACTTGAACCTCAGACAGGAGGGCCAGTAAAAATGTGAAAATGTGTTCAACATCTTTAGTTACCAGAAATAGACCTATTGTAACCCTAGTGATAAAAGCATTTGATCCTACCCAATTGGGAAATATCAGCAAATCCGAAAGTAAAAATTTTAGGTTGCAATATACAGCCAACAGAATACGTATCCACTACTGATGACAGTGTAGTTTACTGCGTGATCTTTGGAAAACATTTTGTAATCCCTTCCTTAGTTGAAGATGCTCTTACTGATGACCAAACAATTCCATTCCCTCGCTCATGTGCATGTGCCTCTTGTCCGTATGTACCAGGAAGATTTGCGGTCACATTGTTTGTATTTAAAAATATGCTGGTAAAAATACAACAGTCCGCTCAAAGTAGAATGGATCAGTGCATTGTGCTCTATTCATACCAAAAATACTACTCAATGGTGAATAAAACATCAAGAATATGTTGAGCAATAAAAGTAAATCTTGGAGAAAGTTTGAAATATGTAAAACTGACTACAATTTTGATTGCTATAATTTTATTGTAAAATTATAATGAAAAATAAGAGAATGATAAAAACAATATTCATGGCAGTAATTACCTGTAATGGAAGTAAAAATTGGAAAATGGAAGTGGGGTTTGAGATCAGCACCAGACAAAAAGGTGATGATGATATTCCTATTTTGTAAAATGGGTAGTAAGTGAATGGATTTCCATTGTATTTCTTTCTTTCTTTGTGTTTTTTTACATTTATTCTATAAACAATCGTTTTATATTCTTAAAATGAGTAAGTGTGGGCCAGGCGCGGTGGCTCACGCTTATAATCGCAGCACGTTGGGAGGCCGAGGCGGGTGGATCACGACGTCAGGAGATCGAGACCACGGTGAAACCCCGTCTCTACTAAAAATACAAAAAAAAAAAAGTAGCCGGGCGTGGTGGTGGGCGCCTGTAGTCCCAGCTACTCGGAGAGGCTGAGGCAGGAGAATGGCGTGAACCCGGGAGGCGGAGCTTGCAGTGAGCCGAGATTGCGCCACTGCACTGCAGCCTGGGTGACAGAGCGAGACTCCGTCTCAAAAAAAAAAAAAAAAAAATGAGTAAGTGTGAAGCACCCTGATTTGTTTCAAGTGGACATTTCTGTGTTACTGAGATATTTTAGCATCAGAGCAGTGACATGTCAACCTGAAAATTGTCCTCAGGAGTTTGGATTTGAATTGACATTTGATAGGAAATGTCCATGAATTCTGGATTAGAAAGCATTGCCATGAAAGTTGTAGTTGATAATTGTTAAACTATATATTACATTTATATACTTAACTGAAATAAGTTAAGACCAGAGAAAAGGACAGATTAAATATCTGTTGTAGGAGGCAAGTCATGAGGGTGATTCCTAACCTAAATTCTAGTGGTTGCTATGGAGACACAAAGGAAAAGGCAGCAGCTAGATCTATTGCAAAGAAAGGAATGGCAGAATTTGGTTTAAGATTCTGCAATTAAAGGATTTCAGGTTTTTTTTTTTCTGTCATTATCTAGGCAGACCAAGTGAAGACATGAACAATATAAGGTTAATTCTGGCCAGAATATGATATGAGAGTATTAAGAGCTGGGAGTTGGATCTGAGCTACATTGTTGGATAATTGCTCTGTTTTTTTTTTTTTTTTTTTTTTTTGCTGCTGCTGCAGAAAGTAAATTAGGTTTCTTATGCATCATTTCCAGCCTCTCCTGAAATTACTTCATCATCTGACAGCTTTCCGCAACCATCTATGTATTGAATAGTAACCCAACCCAATCCTTAGGAGTTTATAAATCAGAGACAATTTAAAGCTTCCTACAATCTTTGATCGATTCTTCTCTTAAACTGTAGAGAATTGGTTCTTCTCAAAGATTGATAGAAACTTTGTGATTCAAATGTTAGAGTTTCTACTTCCCAGTCTCCTGTTAACAAACAGAAACCTTTGTATACAATGTCCAGTTTTCTATTTTCAACAACATTGCAGTTAAGTTTCCTAGGGAAAGAGTGAAAGAAACAACAACGACAAGAACCAAACAAACAGAATGTACCATTTTTATATACATGAAAAACTATTTAACTAAATGGATTATCCAAGACGTGGCATAGGGATTTTGTCAGTGAATTATTCAACAATATTCCTGAAACTCCCATAATACACCAGCCACTTTCTAGTAATTTGGGATTTAACAGTGAATAAAAACAAATACTGTCCTCCAGAAATATACATCTTGTGCATGCATATGGTGATTGGGTCTGGAAAGGAAGGGAGCTACTCTCTTGCCTTCATTATCCAGCTATCAGTAAGGTTAAAATGATAATACAGATAATCCTAATTTGACTGTTGAATACTACTCACACTTCAGTGCACAGATTAGATTTCTCCACTTAGCATTTCTGGCCTATCCCAGCCTAGATTATTTTTTTCCTTTTTTTGGGTTTTTAAACAACTTTTTTGTTTGTTTGTTTTTGTTTTGAGACAGAATCTTGCTGTGTTGCCCAGGCTAGAGTGCAGTGGTACAAACATGGCTCACTGCAGCCTCATCCTCCTGGGCTCTAGTGATCCTCCCACCTAAGCCTCCCCAGTAGCTGGGACTACAGGCATGTACCACCATGCCCAGCTATAAACAACTTTTTTGAAGTATAATTTACATATCATAAATTTTACTTGTTTTAAGTGTATAATTAATACTTTTTATACATTATTTATCTATTTATTTATCTTAGGGATGGGGTCTTGCTATGTTGCCCACACTGGTCTCAAACTCCTGGGCTCAGGTGATCCTCCTGCTTCAGCCTCCTGAATAGCTGGGATTATTGGCACATGCCACTGTGCCCGGCCAATGACTTTTTCGTAATTTTTTTAGTGAAATATCATTATAATCTAGTATTAAAACATTTCCATCACCACAGAAAGATTTCTTGTGCCCATTTGCAGTCACTCTCTGTTCTCATCTCCAGGCCTTAGGCAACCACCAATCAACTTTCTGCCCTTTAAATGTACTTTTCTGGACATTTCATATAAATGGAATCATGTATATGGTCTTTTTCGTCTGTCTTCTTTCACTTAGCAAGTTTTGGAGGTTCATCCATGTAGTAGCATATATCAGTAGTTTGTTCCTCTATATTGCTGAAGAGTATTTCACTGTGTGGATATCGTTTACTGTTAATCCATCTACCAGTTGATGAACATTTGAATTATTTCCGCTTTTGGCTATTATAAATAGTGAAGCTGCAAATTCTCTGAGGT
Source organism: Nomascus leucogenys (assembly GCF_006542625.1). Classification (NCBI taxonomy): domain Eukaryota; kingdom Metazoa; phylum Chordata; class Mammalia; order Primates; family Hylobatidae; genus Nomascus; species Nomascus leucogenys. The sequence continues at coordinate 64,850,733 of NC_044401.1, read as the reverse complement.
TATTAAAGCATTTAGTTGTGTACTGTTTGGGACAGTCTGTCAATTGTCATATGTATTCATTAGGATCCTTAAGAATGAGAAAAAATATCAGACTGTCATATCCTTCCTGTTCTGCATTGCCTTGTAGATGTCACAAGAATGCATATTATACTTTATGTCATTGATTTATTGGTTGATAGGCTGAAGAATAAAAGAATGAATAAAAGTAACACTGCAATTTGCACATGCTATTAAAATAGTCTAAGAAATGGCTGACAAGGATGAAATCTTCTATATAATAATTTAATGAAAACTAGTTAGAAATATTCATATGCTAGGTTTCTACATTTGTGTTAACATAACTTCCTCAGATTCCTCAGGACAATTTCCTTAAGATAAACCCTGGCTTTTTAGCACCCTGATTTTGGAGGGGGAGTGTAAGAAACCTGAGTGTTGTAGCCTATGCTAAATTCTACTAATAAGTGCAAATCAACAAAAAAAGATCAATTTGTTCAGTTAAGGGTGCAACTTTGAATTCTAAAGCTTTAATTAAGTTCGAGGATTTTACTCTATTCACCAAAGTATGTGAATGCCTGGAATGAAATGGGCTGAATTGGGTGTCCTTCCTTAGCATGAATTCGTTATGAGCTCATGGACTGAAAGCCAGTGTTATTTCTCTGTAGTCGTAAGTGGATTAATGGGGTACTGTGCAGGAAATGGGAATCAATTAAATCTCTTCACCAACAGAAACTGGAGTTAGGGGTGATAAAGTATGTGCACTCAGTAGCATGCATTTGTGACAATGATGGCAGACTGAGCAATTTGCCAAGCATATTTAAGTGAAATGTATGGCACTCGAAAGCTCACCAGGCCAGTCCTGTAAACAGAGTGCCAAGTCAAAATAGATAAAGCTTTTTGGTATAGGAAGATTCGTCCAATGATGGAAAAAGGGGAAATAATTCAATAAATAAATCATATGTTCTACATGAAATGAACAGGATTTTCTTCCCTCTGTCCTTCCATATCCTCTGAAAATGTTAATTCAAATAATTGCACAAAATCACAGAAGTTGTTAAGATGCTGGCTATAGAGAAAATCAGGAGCAGCAGCAGAAGAAAATTCCCTGTCCCTTTGCCCACCTTGTCTCTATGCATTTGGCTGTACCATGCAAAGTGAAAATATTTGAGGAGTAGCCAATATGTATTGAATAATTTCTAAGTGCTTGGTCCTATTTTAGTTGATTTATGTGAAATATTTAAATTTCAACATAAATGAGTTAGTTATTATTACATTTCCCATTTATGAATGAGGACACTGAAACGTATTAAGTAGCAGATTCAAAGATCACATAGGAAGAGATGAAGCCAGGACTCGGGCCCAAGCAGCTGACTTCAGTGTTTATGGATAATCTGATGCTACATGGTGTTGTCTATACTTTGAGACTCAGGTAACACATGCTATAGATGAGCAAAAAGTCATTGTGCTTCTTTGTTGAACGTACCTTGATGCTAGATTACAGTATCATCTAGAAATAGGAAAATATAAGGAAACCTTCTATTTTGTTCCTTGAGTGCCAGAGAAAGATAATCTGTAGTGTTGCAAAACATGGTAGCAGTGAAGATGCGTGTTTTTTGTTTTTTGTTTTCATCAAAGTGGTTAGTTAGCATGAATTGTATTTAGTTAAATTTCCCTGATGCCATTTCACTACTACTCTTCACTATCAAGCATGTTGGCATGATGGGATTACACAGCTTAGGTTTTATTATATCTCTACCCTTAAGAAGCTTCTACCCTGGTGAGGTGTTTGAGGAGCCTAGAGAGATGAATTCAAAGGATTCCAAGATGCCAAAGGAAAACAAAATGAGATACAGAAAGGTAAAATATTGGTCTGAATCTTTGTAACCAGTTAGTTTTCTAGTGCCTGGGCTAGAACCTAGTTTATGCTATAGGATATCTTATAGATATAAATTCTGTTTTCAGAAGTCTTCTTTATTTCAGGAATGACGATGCTATTTTTCTGTATATTATGTTGAAATAATTGGGATGATGAGTTTTCAAAACTCATTGACAGCACCTGAAGTCCTGAGCTCCTGCAAATTTTGTATTTGCAGGTTGGTTATGCCTTGATAGTTGTGGTAATAAGACTCATGTGCAGCTAACTTGTCTGTAGGAAAGTTTTTCTGTGATAGATTTTAACTGGGGAAGTTTTCAAAAACCTAGATGTGAATATATTTGAATGTCACTTACACCCTTGGTGTTAGTTGTTGCTAGAAATCTGTCCATGACCCTGAATAATGGGAGAAAGCCTAATGGAGAAGAGTGAAAAGATAGATGCTGTGATACGCTTGCTTTGCTGATGCAAATAGATTAATAGTGGCATTAGATAGAAAGGAAATTGATCTCATCTAGACTTGGTTATAATGGGATTTCCAAACTTTTTTTTTTTTTTTTTTTTGAGACGGAGTTTTGCTCTGTCACCCAGCACCCAGGCTGGAGTGCAGTGGCGCGATCTCGGCTCACTGCAAGCTCCGCCTCCCGGGTTCACGCCATTCTCCTGCCTCAGCCTCCCGAGTAGCTGGGACTATAGGCACCAGCCACCACGCCCGGCTATTTTTTTTGTATTTTTTTTTAAATTATGCTTTAAGTTCTAGGGCACATATGCACAACATGCAGGTTTGTTACATATGTATACATGTGCCATGTTGGTGTGCTGCACCCATTAACTCGTCATTTACATTAGGTATATCTCCTAATGCTATCCCTCCCCTCCTCCCCCCACCCCACAACAGGCCCCGGTGTGTGATGTTCCCCCTCCTGTGTCCATGTGTTCTCATTGTTCAATTCCCACCTATCCCACCTGTGAGTGAGAACATGCGGTGTTTGGTTTTTTGTCCTTGCGATAGTTTGCTGAGAATGATGGTTTCCAGCTTCATCCATGTCCCTACAAAGGACATGAACTCATCCTTTTTCATGGCTGCATAGTATTCCATGGTGTATATATGCCACATTTTCTTAATCCATTCTATCGTTGTTGGACATTTGGGTTGGTTCCAGGTCTTTGCTATTGTGAATAGTGCTGCAATAAACATACGTGTGTATGTGTCTTTATGGCAGCATGATTTATAATCCTTTGGGTATACATCCAGTAATGGGGTGGCTGGGTCAAATGGTATTTCTAGTTCTAAATCCCTGAGGAGTTGCACTGACTTCCACAATGGTTGAACCAGTTTACAGTCCCACCAACGGTGTAAAAGTGTTCCTATTTTTCCACATCCTCTCCAGCACCTTTTTTTTTTGTATTTTTAGTAGAGACGGGGTTTCACCGTGTTAGCCAGGATGGTCTCGATCTCCTTACCTTGTGATCCGCCTGCCTCAGCCTCCCAAAGTGCAAACGTTCTTGAAGTTCTGCTTAGGTAGACTGTTAAGTGCAAGTTGATTCTGATCCCTTTGCAGAGAGACCATTCAGGATCAAATCCAGTCTTGTTGAAACAAAGTTAAGTGATTTTTGGTTTTGGTGTTGATGAAGTACCCATGTGAAATATATTGGCAAGATAAAGGAGTGTAATTACCTCATTTACATAAAAAATTATTTTTTTAATTTACTTTTAAAAGTATTACTGTTGTCCAAACTCAACAATGCTAATGTTTATCACCAGATAAACACAGTAAATGCCACTGGTTGGATTTATTTTTAAATGGAGTCATTTCTTTATTTGAATTGAGGTAGACTTCATGTCTGCTGTTGTGTTATAGTAATTAAATTTCACATTTATCTGTGAATGTTAAAATTTTCACTTTTTATCATGCCATCAAACTGACTAAATAGTTTCAAAGTCAAAGGATAAGACATAAAAAAAATCCTGAAAAATTAATGCCATTTATCTGTTCTAAAACCTTAAATTTATTGATGTATAAGTGTGCATCCCTGTTTTCCAATATTCATTTTGTATTTAGTTAAAAGCTGTTCTGAAGATTTATGGCATGCGATAGCAGTTTTGGTAGAGTTATAAATTTTCTTTTCTTTTTTATTGTTGGTGCCTTAGAAGCCAGTTGAATTATAAATTTACATTTTTAGAATTAGAATTGTGTAATCTAGATTTAATTAATGCAAGGATGATAATGCTTCACTGGCTGTACTATCTGTTCGAATTGCTAGATTTTTTTGAACACTCTGAGGGAGCAGCTCTCCAGTTAGGGATTTATACATCTTATTAATTAACTACTTTACAATAGATATTATCCAGTGAACTGTGTATTCATATTAGGCACTGTATAGTTTGCTTGCTATCAAAGTGGATTACATGCCCTTTCCATTTTCTAATCAGTGTTTTATTTCCTCTGCTGCCTCTTGTATCTGAGTATAAATAGATTCACCAACTACCTAACAGCACCACTGACTTCAATGCCAGTGTTTACTGGGCTTAAGTTATAGTGAATAAAACTAAATAAGTGGTTTGAATTTGGAGATTTGGGTACATAAACGTTTTGTATATTACTATGCCTTATGTCTATAAGGTGTACTTTCTGCAAAATGTTTTCCATAACATTTGCTGTCAATCAAAGCCAAGGCCTTACCAAATAGCTGGCATGATATTTTATCTACAAGCTCTTAATGTAGTGAATATACTAAACATACTTTCCTGACTTTTGAGGGAAATTTCATGCTACCTATAGCAAAAATGTGATTCAAAGATGGTTGCTATTTCAAAAATGTTTCCAGAGACTTTTTAAAAGGAATCTCATAGAATGAACTGAGCAAGAGGAAATCCACTAAAAGACTGTCACATGGCTGAATGTATAAAGAGAACCAAAGTCTGCTTTCCAAAATTGCAAAGGCAGTGTATAACCACACCGCCCCCTGCAATGTTAAGCCTTGAAAGGTCCTTGAATTTAGACAAAAAGCAATTCACTGTAACCAGCTGGTGCATCGATAAGAGAAATGTCAGCAAATTCCCTCAACCTCTAAAGGCATGGATGGGGGTTGAGGGGCTATAGGACAAATATATACGAAGTGCACAAAGCTTCTCAAGAAGAAATTTTATGGTAAATGAGTAAACCTTTAAATTTCCAAGAACAATGAAAATCGGCTGTGAATCATAATTTAAGAATGAAATATACAAGTAGAATACCTTTTAATGAATTCCATCAAGTTGGGACTGTTATAAATGCCTTCCTAAGATCCTTCGCCTCCACAAAAGACTGTGTAATTCTGTAATGCAAATTCCCCCAACAAAAGTTGAAAGACATCAATGTAATGCTCAGGAAGAATACATTTTGAATATCCTTATAAATATCAATAATTTCCATAAAAATATTAAACTTTGGTGTTAGATTTCAAATTCTGCACGATTCTGACTTATATTCTGATTATAACTGCATTTCTCTTTTAAGAAATTGACTCCAATGTGGGAAGACACAATAGGTTGAAATATTGACAAGTCTCATTTCCTACATCAATTCCGTTTCATTTAAATTTTTATTTACTGGGAGTAATTTCAATAGGATGGCCCTTTTTGCAACTTAAAGTGGTCAAATTTGGCTTTTCATTGCATTCTTACCATTTTCTCCATATGGGCTTAGAAGTTTTTAATTAGTGTGGTTAATGCACTGAATGGAATATTTGCCAATCACATTCAAGGCCTTCCCAATAAAGCGAAAGAGAATATGTAACTGCCCAAAGTGAAATCAGTGTTTGGAGAAAAAGATTTCACATCTATCAAAGCTAAAGCAAGAAAATCCTGTGACTCTGGGTTTATATCTCTGCTCAGAGAAATATGCCCAAGTATGTTATTGCCTTATTGTTGTCACATAACAAAAACATTATTGTCTGGGGTTTCAAAATGCAGAAATATTTTTAAAGTCATGTAAAGATCCACACCAGTTTCTTAATAGTATTTATCTCTGCAGGGGAGATGTAAGAACCAGGATCTGTAGAATAGAATTTATTTAAATTGCTCGATTTTGGAAAAAAAAGAGAATGTATTAAAGTATTTGTTGTTATAGTCACAGTTAATTTTAAAATAACACATTAAAATGATTTTTTACACCAGGTGTTCCAAAATTCCCAAAAGAAAAAATTGACCCTCTTGAAGTGGAGGAGGGAGATCCAATTGTCCTCCCATGCAATCCTCCCAAAGGCCTCCCACCTTTACACATTTATTGGATGAATATTGGTAAGTAATGCTCCGTTCCATCAAAAAAGGGGGACATTTTAATTCTATCCATCATATCAATAACATAATGAATCCAAAGACAAAATAAAAAAATAAAGATCTCTTAATTTTTTTCATATTTGAAGAGGAGATGCTACTAATATGATAAGGTTTGTCTATGAAGACAATACTTCTTATATTTCAAACAGTGCACTTACCTTTGGAATATAGATCATGTGAAAGCTGACGATGGCATGGGTTTGTGTTGCTAGCTTCATCTTTCTATTTTAGTAATGCTCTACCTGCTAATTGCAGTCACCTACCAAGAAATTAGTATTAACTTTTTTGCTTAATTTTCTAAAAGGTTTGCTGACTCTGATCTGAAATTCTAGCTGTGTAAAGTCTACTTCTAGCATATGCCTTAGCAGTGCACTCTACATGTTTTCTCATTGTGAACCATAGAGAAAAATGCGATTTGTACAGCACTCAGAAGAAAGCAAATGAAGCTACTCTTAGGTACAGCCAATTGTTCCAGACGTCAGTTCCCCTAGAACCTTCTAGGCTGCAACCAGAACAGGGAGATTAATATCACAGATAAAACTTTTGGAGAGCTTTTTGTTTTTTCTTTTTAAATCATGTTTTAAATAAATGTGATTCTCAGAAAATACAAGTGATAATTAGGTCATTGTCTGCATTGATCGGTTTTCCGCTAAGCCAATTCAGATTCATAGAGCAGAGGTGGAGACCAAGATGGTAAACAGAGTTTACCACTGTTTGTCTACCAGCGGGCTTCTTTTGTTAATGGTAAAAAGTATGCTCCCAAGGGTTTTGCTGTTGTTTTTGTTTTGTTTTGTTTTCCTTTTTGCTCATTGTTCCTGTAGTAAGACCAGACTTGAGAGGAATTAAAGAGCAAACAGGAAAAATCAAATAGAATAATAATGTAAAAGAAAATGAAAAAGGAAGATGAAGCACAATAAGGGATAATTGCCCTTTTCAATGGCAAGATATCTCTTTTCAGAATTAGAACACATCGAACAAGATGAAAGAGTATACATGAGCCAAAAGGGAGATCTATACTTCGCAAACGTGGAAGAAAAAGACAGCCGCAATGATTACTGTTGCTTTGCTGCATTTCCAAGATTAAGGACTATTGTACAGAAAATGCCAATGAAACTAACAGTTAACAGTTGTAAGTCCAAATAATTTATTGTTTCATCATGTATGCTGAATGCAAATGTGTCTGTAATTTCCTTCTGGCTGAAGCCATTTAAAGCTGGGTTGATATTTTCCGCCATTGTTCAGTGCAACTCTAGAGACTTCTTCCAGATGAAATAGACATCTGCAGCTGCAGATCCACAGTAGCTGTGTCTCTCACAGCCAGGAAATCAAATCTCAATTCACAGGACAAATGTATTTCATCTGACGTCTGCAGGATCTTGTCATTTTCAGTGGATGAAATATACAATGAAATTCCAGGGTTTTCTAAGCAAATCTTGGGCATTGATTCACTGTGATCTTGGATAAACTGGCAGACTGAAAACGGGGGAGAAAACAACAGAGGCAAAAAAAAGGAATTTTGTATCACCAAATTGGCAAACTTAATTGAATCGCTCCTTTCCCTACTTGATTCTGCAGATGCCAGCCTGGGTTCCCAAATGGGAAAAGTAATTAGAGGGAGGAAGAACCATAAGATTCAAAGGGAAGAAATAATCCCCAACAGTTTGCTGAGTGAATAATTGGCCCTGGTATAGTTGAAAGTTGGCATTACCATTTCATTGTTTAATTTGGTCCGTGATTTTTTCATTTTTATGTGTAGATATGCCATGCCAGGGCTTCACTATAACATTCTTCTAGTGGCCTCAGCTCTCTTTAATAGAGCTATAACTTGAATCTTCTCCACCTGGATTCATCTGTGGTAATTCAAGATTAAACTTACTATAATTATTTTCTATGTAAAACTATATTCCCAAGGGCAATGTTCTAGTGAAGCATGGTTCTACATCATTTTGTAATTTTTCTAAGACAAAAATATGACTTTTCATTCTTTATTGATATCAGCATCCACCATTATGTTTGTGTTTTTTTCCTTCCATTTTTTTATTTCAGTAAAGCATGCTAATGACTCAAGTTCATCCACAGAAATTGGTTCCAAGGGTAAGTTGAACCCATGTGGAGTGTTGGCATTTGTTTATAGATCATTGTCTTCTCAGATTTTGAATTTTTTCTTTAATATCCTCTTAAGTTTATTACAATACTATTATTATGAAAAACATCTTAACTTAGAGGGTTCTATTGCCCCCCATTCCCTCTTAAATATAGGCAAAGGGAGGGATTTTTATAAATATATAACTACATAAATATAATGAAATACTTATATATAATGCATTGAATAGATAGATAGAGATATTTAATGGAGCAATTATTTTGGATCTCCCAAAACGTCTCTTATGGTATATAAGGTTGATACCTTTACAGAAAGAAAAGAAATGGTTAAGTGTCAAAAGATGTAGAGAAAACACTGAGTTTAAGAAAGTTAAGTGGATTTTTTCTTGCAAGCCTTCTTGAAATATTTGACATGCAACTGCACATTGTAACTTTCTGAGAAAGAAACAGTTTGTAGCATTTTTCAAGCTGATGTGTCTATGTGATCTTTTTTTTTTTTTTTTTTTTTTTTTTGAGACGGAGTCTCGCTTTGTTGCCCAGGCTGGAGTGCAGTGGCGCGATCTCGGCTCACTGCAAGCTCCACCTTCCGGGTTCATGCCATTCTCCTGCCTCAGCCTCTCCGAGTAGCTGGGACTACAGGCGCCGTGATCTTTTTATTCAGTTCTTTCCCCCATAGAACGTCTACCAAAACTTGTGTTCTATGGAAAATGCCTGAGTAAATCTGAGTTGTATAGCAGGCGAGTTCTCTATAATGAGAAGAGTCATTTACACAATTGCAGCAAATATTCTCTATAAAATGTGGACCAGTGATAACTTAGATACCTTATATACTTGCAAGTTCAGTGGAGGAGGATGTAAGCTCCTTTTGAAGAACCGTCAGTTTTAAGGTGGACTGATTCATCCCCAACATCATTTCCTTTGAGATTAATAACTCAAACATGTATAGTGCTATATTTTCACAGCACTCAATGAAAAATCATTGCACATAGTACATATTCAACAATTATTTTTCAAAAAATAAACACGAAGCATAGAAGACTGTCTACTGCTGAAGTCCCTTTGAAGAGGGAAGTCTCCTAATTTGCCATTGTATTTGAAAAGTATTCTTAAGAAAATAAGAAATGGGACATTTCAATATGCAGGTAGTAAGGATGCTTGCTAATCATTTCCTAAAACTGTGTTTTTCTTTAAGGAACTGAGACTACAGGTAGAGTTGCCAAATTCTATTCTTGATAAATTCATAGATGCCTAGTATCTACCACAGCCTTCCTCAGTGAGAATTTCTGGGTACAGGAGTGAGGAAGCTGTTTTTAGCAGAAACCTTATTACATTCTTAGGCAATTTAAATTAAATAAAAACATAAACATAAAGTCATTGCACATGACATGATTAAAGTATAGAATATAAAATCATAGATTTTCAATTAAGGACTTCTGTTTGACCTTCTGAGTTAGCAGCTATGGTATAAATAATAACATTTATAAAATTTGGCAGTGCTACACTCAGTAAAAACATATGAGGGACAACCCATGCTTCATGGTAAGAGAGAAGAGGAGTCTATTTAAATGGAAATATGTGGAAATGTGTATAGAACACACACACAGACACACACACACAAATTCATATGTGTCGGATATTTTGTTTCAAGAAAAATGTAGTGTCACAGAATTTTAGGTATATTAATTTGAAAAAATTCTGACTTTTCTTTTCTATTGTGTAGCAAATTCCATCAAGCAAAGAAAACCCAAACTGCTCTTGCCTCCCACTGAGAGTGGCAGTGAGTCTTCAATTACCATCCTCAAAGGGGAAACCTTGCTGCTTGAGTGTTTTGCTGAAGGCTTGTGAGTAACCTGACTCTCACTCATGACTTTGTCCATCCAGTTCTGCAAAGAATAAGACATCAGGCACATTAAGACTGTGCTTGCAAAGATATTTTAAAATTATTTCCTTAAAAAAATTAAATTCTGCCGGGTACTGCAGATATTCTGCTTAGGACTGTTATCCCAGGTACTTAAGACGCTGAAGCAGGAAGATTGCTTGAGCCCAGGAGTTTGAGGCTGCAGTGAGCTATGAGAATGCCATTGCACTAAAACCTGGATGACAGAGCAAGACCTCATCTAAAATAAAATTAAATTAAAATTAATAAAATAATTAATAATAATAAATTCTGTTGTTATATCTCTGGAGGAAGTCATTTGTACTTCACTCTACAGACTTCAGGCAGTAACAGGTTCATAAAATTAGATCTCTCTGTCAATTTATGATATTGTGGATGGAGGGGATGATGACAACATTCTCCTTAGTTAAGTTTAAGAAGCATGAGGTTGTTGATAGTCAGCCCCTCAGTTTTGGTGCTGAGTTTTCTCTCTATGCTACACTATCTTGCCCCACTCCTGTTTGCTATGTTACTTACTAAATCTGCTCCTTTTCAGGTTCTAAGGAGCCCTATTTATCTATTTTTATCCTGCTGCCCTTTGCACACATGGAGGTCCAGACCATGTAATTTAAGAGAGTTTTACATCAAAATCTAATTAAGTGAACTTTCTTTACACCTGAAAAAGCAATCCATTTATTTATTTATTTATTACTTATTTTTTTTTGAGACAGGGTCTCACTCTGTCACCCATGCTGGAGTGCAGTGGTGCAATCTCAGCTCATTGCAACCTCTGCTTCCTGGGTTCAAGCAATTCTCCTGCCTTAGCCTCCTGAGTAGCTGAAACTACAGGTGTGCACCACCACGCCTGGCCAATTTTTTATATTTTTAGTAGAGACAGGGTTTCAACATGTTAGCCAGGAAGGTCGATCTCCGGACCTTATGATCCACCTGAGTTGGCCTCCCAAAGTGCTGGTGTTATAGGCATGAGCCACCAGGCCCAGCCCGCAATGCACTTTTTTAAACCCTCCAAGAAAACCCTAAAGGACCTCACTTGGTCACCTCTTAAAATTGTTCCATTTATTAACTACTGTTAAGTACATGTAAACAGGGACCATGTTATTTAATATTTAATCATACAGGGTCTCCTATTTTTACCACTATCCTTCCGAACTTAACCGTCCTTCCCTACCATTGAGGATACTTTGGGAAAATGCATTCCAGCTTCCTAGCACCTGAGTTTACTCATTTGAAATATAATCTGTTTGTAAGCTAAGGGCTTTGGGGACTCTAGTTAGTGGACTAGGATTTGAAATTCAAAAAATCATATTCATTCATAGTTTAGAGTACATTCTGAATGACTGGTTTAGAAATGGAGCAGATTTTATTGGTTTTACAGCCCCTAAGCTTTGTAAATTTCTCTTTCCATCCACCAAAAATATCAAAGTTGCTTGTCTGTCTTCAACTCCCAATGTGTATTTACATAAATTAGTTGGAAGTACTATGACACAGACTGTTTGGAATGTTTGGTCTGTGTGTTATTTTAGAAGAGGAAAGTCTCATGTTGAGTTTGAATCGTGATGGCAACAACCTGCTCTACTGGTTGTATTTGTACATGTTCACAGTGGTAGAAATTAAATTCTTGCAGAGTTCATCACTATATTGAGTTGGGCAGGGTGACCCTTTCAGTAATTCTTTTTTCTTATTTCCCACAAATGCCTTCATTGACCCCTTGGATTGACTAGCACCTGCGCAGAATGTCTTCAAAATAATGAAATGCTCTCATGTGCTTTTTAGAAAATGAGGAGTCATGAAGGAATATATAAAAATAGAGTGGATGAAAATATATGTTGTTGTGAGGACATGAAAATTCTTGATGTGTAATCCTAAGAATTTTCACCTGAAGTAGTTTCTTCTTACTCATACTGATTTTGTGTTGGGTAATCCTGTCTGATCTGGGTCCTCTCTCAGAAGATGATACATTTTTAAAAAGTTTTTGGGTCCCTTAAAAAACTTTTTCTAAGACATTTTCAAGCCATTAACCTCCTATAGTAACAAAAATAATGATAATTAAGGTATTATACTATTATTTTGTGCCAAGCACTATATTTGGGTCTTTGAAAACCAGTCTAATTGTCTAATACATTTTACTTGAAAGAATAGAGTAAAATGATTATCTGTAAGTGTCAGGTGAACATGAGATATAATTTATCTCAAGATAGGTCTATATCTTGGCAAGAATTTCCTGCTATATTCTTGCAAGTGTTTTTCATTTCCTTTTGTTCTAAATTTAAGGGACATTTACCAACAGTATCTGAACAAATGTGTTTTGAGGGAAAACTTATAAAATGGCCATAGGTGGACTCGTGCACTGCTCAAATAGCTTTTTTTATTTCTGTTTTGTAAATTCATGGGTTTAAAGTAGGTATAATTCTTTTGCAAGATACTACTTTATAAATAGAGAAATATACAAATAAAAGTTGGCCAGACAAGGGTCTAAAAAAAATTGAGATTATGAGGTAGTGTATTTTGTGTGCAAAAAGGTATTAAGCAATATATTTTCCCTCAAAACACATTGCTTAAATGCTGTTAGTAAATGTTCTTTAAAAAAAAAAGGCAGGAGGTATAAAAAATTGGCAAGAATAGAGCTGGAAGTTTTTGCCATGGTACAGATGTATCCTGAGATTAAATTATATCTCATTTTCACATAATGCTTTAGATAATTATTTTACTTTATTCTTTCAACTAAATGATATTAGAAAATTAGACTAGTTTTCAAAGACCTAAAGACTAGGGAGTCCGGGAGATCTTGCTGAAAGTGAGTTACTTGCTCTATTAAAGGATGGACTCATGAAAAAATCCTGTTTTAGGGGAACTGAGTTCCAGAGCAGCCTATAACTTGGCAAATTGTCATTTTGACAGATGGAGTGAAAAGCCAGCAGTTAGGAGACTTGGGCTATGCATCCTCTTGGGTGGTATGCTCAGAAAGCCAACAGCTAATATACTCTCACATCTGTCTGCCCAGGCATCATTACCATTTCCTACACAAGTGTGCCACGTGCTCTTAGCCCTGGTAAAATATAAGATTATTATTCCAGGCTGCACAGCACGTTAGTATTTGAGCCTTGAAGAAGGAAATAGTAGATATATATAGATTAAAGAGCCTTCATCTTTACCTCCAATTTTTTTTGCACAAATAACTGAATTATTCTAACCACAACCTATCAATACAAATAATTTGAGAATATTGACACACACGATTTCAAGGAATTGCTCAATTATTACATAGTAACTAATGGGCAACTTGACAGGAAGCATATATTCTAAGACTATAGAGTTAGGAAGGACATAGGTTGAAAAGCAGAAAATAATAGAACACACTGATAAAAAAGGAACAAGTTTAGAGTAGACAAATATTAGTTGTGGCATATCATTTATTGCTCCAGTGACCTTAAGAAATTAATTTATTGGAGCTTCAGACTCCTTACTGTTAAATGATTACAATAATGCCCATCTTTAGAATGTACCAAATAACCTACAGCTATTAATATAAGAAGAAATATGGAGAGGAAAAGTGTAGCGTCAATAAAATTAGCAAAGTTGTTTCTTCTACTCACTTATAGAGCCTGACTGGGGAAGAGAAAAAGACAGTCATCCTTCATTTAGAATCCACCCTTTATGCTTTCCACATAATTTTTAAATCAAATGAGTCACAGAGTTTATGACTTCTGCACTTGTCTGGTTTTCATGAGGAGGGATTTTTCTTAATGTAGCTGCCTTGACTCACCAGTCCTATCTTCCTCCTTACTAAGGTGGGGAAAGTTATCATGCTGGTGTGTAACAAGTTATCACGCTGGTTTTGTTCTTTACTTTCCTGTTGGTTTTGACTGGGTGAGCTAATCTTTTGCAAGCGCTAAGCAAGGGAAGATTTGGTTCATTCCTCCTTTCCTCTACTCCCCACAAAGGTGAGAACGTGATCCAGGAGGCAGCATCTGTGCTACAGATTCCAGCTTGTCCTAGAATAGGCTGTTCATGGGTCTAATCAACACGTCTAGCTTTCACAAAGGAAACACATTCTCCATTATCAGCATCATAGGATTAAAGGGGAAACTTCTCTCTGCTGACTGTTAGGTCCTACTTTACTGTGTTTTACACAAACAGGGAATAGGGCTGTTATCACTGGCTGCCTCAAACTACCCACAGGGAGATTTTCACACTTGGAAAATACCTTGGTAATATTATTTCAATGAGCTTCAACTATTTATCCTTCACCCAGCCACACCTAGTCAGCACTTACATGTAGTTAGCCCTTGTAATAGAGGAGAGAGAAGATTTCCAAGGAGACAGACCATTAGAGGAACTTTCAGTGAAAGAAACTTGCTTCAACACCAGTGTTCACTATTGATGGTGGTGGGTGTGTCTGCCCAGTGGTAAGGATGATGTGATTCAGTAGAATATGAGCACATATGTAAAAGCAACTTGATAAAGGATGTGTCCTGAGGTTTTCTTTGTATTTTACTTTCCATTTAAAAAAAATGTTTATTTATTTAATTATTTTTTGCAGGCCAACGCCACAGGTTGATTGGAACAAAATTGGTGGTGACTTACCAAAGGGGAGAGAAACAAAAGAAAATTATGGCAAGACTTTGAAGATAGAGAATGTCTCCTACCAGGATAAAGGAAATTATCGCTGCACAGCCAGCAATTTCTTGGGAACAGCCACTCATGATTTTCATGTTATAGTAGAAGGTACCTTTCCCATGATGGTCTATTTTCAAAAAACTGTTACATGTAACTTTCTACATGTAGTAGGCCTTGCTTCTAAATCATACATGTTAAAACAGGTCAACAGTTTCAACTTTTAATTGTAGTGTGGGCACTGAATTATATTACACTTCAATTAAGCAGGTTTGTCATGTATGCCCCAAAATGACATAGACGGGACAAATGACAAGAAAAGATCTCATGTTAGGGATTAAACACAGACAGTTTACATGATTTATTCAAATAGTCATTAAAGCTGGTCTCTTAAATTATTTTTATTGTAATACACATATACATTTCATAATATTAAATCATAAAAGCAGCAGTAAGGATTATGATGAAAGAAAGTATTAAAATGAGCCTGGAAGAAAGCCTGGATTTTGCTTCCTATTCCTGCAGTTAACTTGCCGTGCCCTTCGCCATTTATTTCACTCTCTGTACCTCAGGCTCTTCACCAAAGAAATAAAAGAGGCAGGCAAATTGTTGTGCTAGTTCTTTCCTGGATATAACATTTTTGTAATCCATATCTTGAGTTCAGATGATAAATTCAATATGTTACTTACAGGCAAAAAAGAATAGACTGTATGCCATAATATTAATTCTCTCAAAAAGTGCCAAAACATTATATTCGAGTCATCTTCTCTCTGTAAATTCAGAGATTTTGATCAATCAAGGTTTTATTGGTATTAGTTACATTTATAGGAATAAGTAGGCAAAGATGCTATCATTTAAATGTGGAATGTAGTTATTCGTGCTGTGCCTGTTTGGCTGATGTGAAGTTTGTCTAGTCCTCTGTGATTGATGCAGACTATTTTCTGTGGATCCAATCACACTGAGGCTTTCTATCTACAATTTAGTTGACTGTATTGATCAAATTAATGGAATGATTACTGCATTTGTACTTATGTAGTGCAGTGTAAGCTTAACTACTGAAAGGAATTATTCTTTTTCGACTACAATTTAGTGCACTAGTGCTCTAGGGCACCCATTAATATTCCAGTAAAGTTCACCTCTTAAAACTTTAGTCTTCACAAGGAACACCTAAGTAATGGCCTGTTGTTTAAATTAATGGAAAAAAAAAGGACTCAGACACAAATTCTCTTCCCAGTAAATGTTAACATAGTTGATTTAGTCATACCCCTGTTTGGAATAACACTGTATTTCCAAGCCTTCTCCATAATGCGTATTATTATTTAAGGTAGGAAGAATAGAAAACCAAAGTTGAGAATTTTTTTTTCTTTGACTTGGCAAAGGCAAAACTTATATAGAAGAAAGCCCAATATTATGCATTAATGTCAACATCTGCCAAACAGTGATATATTCCTTTGACATTAAATTATTCACAAAGAAATTCAGGGAAGAAGAGTGTGAAAGATTTATGTTATGTATATTTTTAGTCATCATTTAATGTTTCTATATAATTTGGCTACATCATGCAACAGGGGTATTTTTCTGTAACCCCCTCCTCCCCTCCCTGGCACACACACACCCACGAACCAGACATATCTAATTGTTAGATTCTCCTCCAAGTTGCTGACTGTTAGAAACCCTTCCAGATGGCTGAAACATAGCTACGGTAGCTGAATATTTTAACAATCTGGCCACAGTTTTCTTGACTATAAAACCAAACCTTTCAAAAGAATTGCAAGAGTTGCAAAAAAAGAAATCAAAGATGTAAAATTAATTATGCAATTTAAAATGTTGACTACAGGACTCCAAAGGAATATAGATTTCCTGAACAAATTGTTCCCACTACTCATAAAACAGCTATTAGCACTATTGAGATGTAAATGATGTTTTTATGAGGAACTTTTAATCCTCTCTCTTTAGTAAGAAACTATTAAATGTACCTTCATTTGTATGTTTTTGGAGTTTCTCTTTACCTATGCACGTGAGAAACAAATTGAGCTTAAGAAGTCTTTACTTTTTTTTCTAAAGTGTGGAGGTGATAAATAAAAACTTCGTTAATCATCTGGATGGATGAGCTCGTGTTTATTCAATTTTTTCTGCCTTCCTGCACCCTCTCCTTTTCCTTTTTTGTCTCTTTTTTAGAAGCCCAAATTAAATAACAAGGATTTGCCATGTGAGAAAATAGCAATGCTATTATATATTTTGAAAATCTACTCCATTCTGAAAACACCCATTGTGCTTAAGTAAAATCATGGATTGGATTGGATTGTTTCTGTATGTGCAGTGTCTTTCCTATTACTAAACATAATCAAATCCTATGAGCCTGTAATTTAGGTTGCAACATCCTAAATATGAAATCATGCTGCACTTCAAGTCCTATAATATGTATGAGCAAAAGCAGCCAGGATGTCTTGGCTAGGTACAACTGTATATTCTAAATACCTAAGATATGATTAATTACATATTCAATAAAAAGAGATATAGTGACATCTGAAACAGTCTACATCCAGAAATCAAAATATAATCACAATCACATTTCAATAGATTATTTAAAAATAAGCTCCCACCAATAATTTTTATGTTGTCAACTTTTGGATTATTTAAAGCCTTTGAATTTTAGTAAGCGAAATAGGAAAGCATTTATATATAATTATAGAGCCATAATATAATCCAAAATGTTTTTGCATTTTCAAAGGTTGTCATAAAATCAAATGCAACTCAGTCATTAATATACTTGAGAAATCTTTGTTTTCAAATAACAAATCTATTTCTAAAATGCTGCAATTAAATCCAATTTTTGTTGAACCTAACAATTTTTGTTTTATTAAAATAGAGATTTTAATAAGAACCTGTGAAGAAACAGTTTTACTAAAAATAACCACTGTGTTGTATGTTTTATAGGTACCAACTTTGTTTTATTTTGTTTTTTTTCCTAGTGATAAACATCTCTATTTAGCTTGCTTAATATATAGTCCCAATGTTCAGACATTTGCTTCTGTTTCCAGCAACACAAGAAATATTTATCATCTTATTTTTGTATTTACAAAATGCATAAAGTTTCAACATAAGCAATTTTCATCTGTTACCATATGTCTTAGGATAATAGATAAAATAATGGGTTTCTATGAGGTTGGTTTTTTTCCTCAGAATTTTTGGTTTTAAGGCTCAAGAAGCAGCTGTTTCTGAGCAGAACAAGCTTGACTCAAGTCTCTCTCAATATTACATGACTCAGGACCAGCTTACTTCTATAGGAATAACGGATGAAAAGCATCAAAGTAAATGTTCAAGCAATTATAAAGAAAGCTTATAAAGAAGGATTAAGGTACAGTGAGGAAGCCTAGTGAATGCTCAGAACTTCTTGAGTCAGTTGATAAATATTGGGGGAGCTTGGATTTGGAAGCATAAGTTGAGTTGGCCTTCTTTCCTGTCTTTGGTACAAATTCATAAGATAACACTAAATTAGAAGCAAAAGTCGCATGACTTCAGAGTCTTACTGTTGCTCATCCATAGTTGCTGTGTATTTATCTATGGAATGGCAAGAGCAGGAACTGGAGCTCCCTTTGCTGGTGGCCCTGGGCAAGTTAGGCAACTTCTCCAAATCTCAGCCCTCTGTCTGTAAGATGAAAGGATTGCATGATGTGATAATTTGGGACCTCTTTCAGTAATACTAATATTACTAATAGTCCTAATAGTAAATATCCTAATGGCAATAGTAATTATTCATGACGATTTACAGAAATATCATCATTGCTTGATTTTCTTTATTTCTGCATACATTGAAAGCAATAGTTGTAATTTTCTACTGTAAATATGATATGCTATAATGTTCATGTTCATGGAATATTTTTCTCTAACTTACAGATATTTAATTTTATATTGGTTGTATTAAAATAACCAGAAAAAAAGTAAGGATATCATAAAAAAAATGCAAAATAGACAAAAATAAACGTTCACCTCAGAAAATGATCACAGTTTATAATTTGGACTAGTGTATTTTAAACCAAGTGACTAAATATTTACAGGTAGTACAGCTTATGAATACAGATATTTAACTTGGAATTTAACCATTAAGTCCACACCCTGTGGAGTAATTACAAAGGCACTTATCTCACTCGGACTTGAACTTGCCAAGGCTAGTTGTGTACTTCTGTTTCTTCTGGTGAACTTACAGTTCTTTCCTTTTTACATAATCCTCTTTTTCCTCATTTACTTAGAAAAATTTTAATGATATTTTTTCATTTTATACATACGTATATCTTTGAAGACTTTCCTTTTTGACTGAAAATGGAAATCTAACGTATCTTTGGGGAAATAACCAAACTACACTTGATGGGAGTTGCTACCTGCAGGTTTTGTGCAATTTTCTCTGAAATCAAATTATCCAAACCATCGACACTTTAATCTAAACCTATTATTTACCCCTGACATAGCAATATTCATGAAGTTATAAAACATGGAAATAATGTTTGAAGTCAAGTAAGATGCGTCATCTATTTCTGACATACTTTGTAGTATTGTAATACTGGAGCATTAGGGCACAAAAAGATACAAGTAATTTTAAGGTACCTTTTGCTGCATTGCTTTGACTGCAGAAAGCTAAACACTGCTTTTGGGCTTCTCTCTCTCCTCTCTTACAAAAAAAACTCTAGGAAATAATATTTTTCAAATTGATTATATATATAAATGCTGTAAGATCACTAAGAAATATTCAAAATAAGCATTAAACATTTTAAATAGTTTTATTTTAAAAATTCTTAAAATATAATTCTTGTGTATCCACCTTTTTTAGATGCCATGCTGCAGCTTGAAAATAACCTGTAGTCAGCTCTAAATAAACTCAGCATCTGCTTATTCTTCCCTCATTTTTTCCTAGTGGGGTAGCTACTTGTATAGCTAAATAAAGTGGTTGTATATAATTATTTTTAGTATGTTGATTTATTATACATGCTGAGTCCAAATTAAACACAAACACACGCGTGCACGCACACACACACACACACCATACAACACAAAAGCAGCTCCCACCTTGCTTTGCAGAGCAAGTTTACCAAAAAGAGCTACTATGAAACCCTTTGTGGTGTCTGCCCTCTGCTGGTGCAAAGTAGAAATACAGGCCTTAACATTTTTGGACTTTTTGACATAGATAACATCTCTCATGAGCTCTTCACTTTATATCCAGAGCCTCCTCGCTGGACAAAGAAGCCTCAGAGTGCTGTGTATAGCACCGGAAGCAATGGCATCTTGTTATGTGAGGCTGAAGGAGAACCTCAACCAACAATCAAGTGGAGAGTCAATGGTTCCCCAATTGACAGTAAGTTTAAAAACCAATTGCAATGCAATGCTGAAGGCCCTGGTTTGATGGGATTAATGATGGTCAGAGGTGTGTGTAAAATGAAGTTGGTATGTGGTTGGATTAGCAGGACAGATATAACCGGCAAATCAGAAATTGCTCATTTCTAAGCAATTTTGTTGTTGAGACTTGATATTCATGGAAGAGCCATAAATAATATTTATACTGCTTGGGCCCTTTCATAAATTATATATAAGAATAAAGATTTTTAATTTTTAGAAAGAAAATTGCATGAGAAAGAGGATGCATCCAGGGAAAAAAGCCAGTTATTGTTCCTCTCCCTAAGAAGAAACAGAACAGGAGCCTAGCGGCTGAGAGCACAGGTTCAAAGTGAGGACCTCCATTAGGCTCAGGCAACAGCAACACCTGTCCTGGGCTCCGTCCTTTTAAGGGACTTGCCCTGGTCACCCTCTGGTCCTGCTTGTCTCCATGATTTGAAAGCATCCTCAGGGAAAAGGAGGCATCCCAAGTCTGAACCTGGTCCCATTACTGCCTGTTTGCTACCAACCTCAAGCATGAAGGCCTGAAAATCCCCATGCCCGGTCCAC
Source organism: Nomascus leucogenys (assembly GCF_006542625.1). Lineage (NCBI taxonomy): Eukaryota > Metazoa > Chordata > Mammalia > Primates > Hylobatidae > Nomascus > Nomascus leucogenys. Next base: position 64,829,994 of record NC_044401.1, on the reverse strand, counting down.
CCTGAGCCCACTCCAAATGGGCTGGGCAGGGAAAGACAGGAATGGCCCAGCACTGAGGGCCAACTCTCCCCATTTCACCATGCTCAGCATAGAGCTCCAAGGAGTCCTCAAATCTTCCACTGGAACCTAGAGCTCAGATTATTTTGGATGTCCTTGTTCAGGAAGAAGGACAGAACATATTTTTATGTGTCAATTGCTTAATTAAGAGCAGGTAAAATAGTGGCTTCCATTTGTCCTTTTGCTCTGGGGCCTGCACAAGTCAAGGGTGAGCCACTTGGTGGGTAACAGACCTGGGGTCCCATCTAGGATGTGCACCTTGCCAGCTGTTTCATCTTGAGGTGTTTTCTGAATCTCCCCAAGCGTACGTTTTTTAAACTGCATAATGGAGATAGTGGCGGTTGGTTGTGATTGAATGAAAAAAAAAAAATGTAGCCAGCTGCCTAGGGCAGTGATTCATCTGTAGAGCACTGTGATGGTTTATAAACTCTGGAGCCAGACTGCCTGTGTTTGCATACTGGCTCTACCACTTACTAGCTGCGTGACGGGGAGTATCACTGACCCTCTTCAAACCCGTTTCTTCATCAGTGAATTGGGATAAAAATAACACTGACTCACGGGGTCGTTTTGTGGATTAAAGGAAACATCATGCAGAGAATGCTTAGCATGGGGACTGCCACAAAAACAGCACCCCGTAAGGTATGGTTGGTTGGTATTGTTTTCCCATAACAGACACTCAGGAAACCTTAGTCCTCATTATTATTATCTTCAGATTTGGGATTTTTCTCTTCATCTCTTTAGGGAACAGAATAAAAAATGAAAAATAATAATGAGGTTTTGGGTAGACAAAGGGAAATGAAAGCAACTTTTGTTTATAATGAATGTTCAGGTTACAAAAGTAAGGAACACAGATTCTCCGAAACACAATATCATAAAATATTATATTTGGATGGTATTTGTTTACAAAAGACATTCATAAATTACTTAGAATCCTCAAAAGAAGTTTATAAACGAGGTGCTATTATTCATATTTAACTGATTCATTCATTCAATAATATTTATGGGGTACCTCCTATGTTCCCGGCACTGGACTTCATGCTTGAGATACAACAGTGAATAAAATGGATGGAATCCTTGCTCTCCTGCCATTGGACAAATAACACATGAGTGTGTACTGTGATGTGGTAAAGCAGAAAAAAGCTGGGTAAGGGTAGTGCCTGAAAGAGGTTCAGGACTCAGAGTTGCAATCTTATTTTAAGATCATAACAGTAAGACCCCTGTGGTAGTTTATCTCTGAGTAGAGATCGGAAGGAGGTGAGGAAGTCAGCCGTGTAAATAGCAGGGAAAGTGCTGTCTCAGTGGAGAGGTGTGTTGAGGAAGAGAAAAGAGGTGAGTGTGACTGAAGCTGAGGGAGTGCAAGGGGCAGTCCTAGGCCACCAGATCTGCCAGCAGGGGAAGGGGCCAGAGCTTAGGTAAAGATGAACACTGAAGTAGGGCTTTGGGATTTTGAGAATACACTAGGCAGCTCTTGGAGGATTTTAAGCAGAAGAGTGACACAATCTAATTTACATTTTTACAAGGTATTTTCCTGGCCTTTGAATGGAGAATGGACTGTGTGATTGATTCTAGGTAGGAGGCCGTCTGGGAGGCCCTGCGTTCAGGGCTAGATGGTTAGCTTCTGGATTTATTTTGAAATTGAGCCAATAGGTTTGTTAATGGATGAGGAGGTCAAGGCTGAAAATAAACTTATGCAAGACCACACAGCTGAATAATGGTAGACTTCAAACCAAAGCCAGGTCGCTGGAATCCAAGCTCTGTGTTCTGTTCACAGCTTTTGGCCATGGCTCTCCTTGTTGCCCTGCAAACAGGTCATAAACTTTTATAGGTTGGGATATTTGATGACAGTGTGTTGGTTAAAGGATTTGAAATCTCTTTAAGATTATTTTAGTTTTAGGGATTATGTATCCTTTCCCCATGTTACTTCAAAATTAAATCAAAATGATTGCTATTATTGATTATCAGCCTAACCCTTTTCACATGCTTTGCATATGATATTTCTGAACCTCGTAGCAGCTTGAAAAATAGATTCTGTTATTCTCCATTGGCAACTGAGGCTCAGAGAGGTTACATTACTTACTGGAGAATGCAACCCAGGTACATTTAAAACCAGGAACTGAACCCAGGAAGGATTAACTCCAGAGCTGAAGTTTCATCCACTTTATTGCATGATTTCTCACAGGGTTGACCAAAGGCAAAACTAAGAAAGAATTTCTGAAGTATGTCAGGACTAGTGTGTTTTATAAAGACTTGGCTTTCTTGAATCCTGGGAGCTTCTGTTAGCCTTTGTCAATGCACAACAATTTCCATACCCATGCCAACAGGCAGATTTAAGCAATGTTTAATTACTTAAATAAAGTATCATTTAAATAGTCTAATTTCTTACTTTGGTAATGCAGTGTTAATTCAGAGCCATGCATGGATCAGACGGGATAAGGAGAACTAAATGGGAGGATGGCATTAACTCTGAAAGACTTAGGACCCTGAGTGGGGTGTGGAAGTGAAGAACGGGATTAGAGACTCAGTGCTCTGCAGCATTCCTAAAGAGTTTAGCCTTTAAAAACTTGGAAGAGCTATTCATCTTGCTAATTTGCAAGAAATAAGTGATAAATTGTTCAACAGGATTGTATTAGTTTTCTAACATTGCTATAACAAATTAAATTACCATAAACTTGGTGGCTTAAAATAGTGCATATATACTATTTTACATTTCTGTAAAAGTCCAACACGAGTCTCGGCTAAAATCAAAATGTCAGCAGTACCATGTCCTGGAAGTGCTGGGAGAGCATTTCTTTGTTTGCCTTTTCCAGCTTTTCCAGGCTGCCCACATTCGCTGGCTCCCTTCCGCCATTTTGAAAGCCAGCTACACTGCATCTCTCTGACCATCCTTCCATGGTCACATTTCCCTCTGACCATAGCCAAGAAAGGCCTTCTGATTTTCAGGAGCTTTGTGATTACATTGAGCCCACTTGGGTCATCCAGATGTAGGAAATAATTTTCCTACCTCAATGTCCTTAATCTTAATCACATCTGCAAGTCCCTTTTTTCCATGTAAAGTAACAAAGTCATACATTCCGGAACTTAGAACGTGTACATCTTTCAGGGACTATTGTTTTGCCTACTTACAGGGGCCTTTCAGGAATAAAGGTTGCCCAACCTAACATTTTAAGTCATTCCAACAAGTATTTACTGACTGGATTTTCTGTGGTAGCTGCTCTTTGGGCAGTGGGGACACACTGCACAACGTCACAGTGAGGTCCTGCCCTTAGAGAGCTCACAGTCAAGTGAAAAAAATATTCATTTATGACTCCCAGGCAGAAAAAGATGTGTAAGTCTTTTATTTTCATATGTAATATTCATGTTTTCTAGAACCTAAAACTTAGTATAGTCATTATCTCGTATATGGAGACACAGTCAGAAAACTAGAATTCGACTGATTAATCTTGTAATGTCCTTTAAACTAAAAATTTTTGCATTTGTGCTCCTCCCTTGACATTTCCAGCTAACATGTTTTCCTTCCCACTGGATTTATATATATATATAAAATATAATATATTATATATATTATATACACATATTATATTATTATATATAATATAATATGTGTATATAATATAGATAGAGAGATAGATATACACATATATAGTATCATAGAAAGGGCAGGGCTTTTAGAGTCAGCAAAGTGGCCAAATGTTGTGGGATGTGTCATTCAACTTCTCTGTAATCCAGTCCCCTCACCTTTAAAATGGCCATGTAAATGCTGATCCATCAAGTTCTGAGCGGTGTCAATGAGATCTTGCATGTGCCACATCCAATAGAGTTTTTGGTCCTTAAATTCATCAGAAATGTTAGGTACTCTTTTTCTTCTTCTTTTTCTTTATTATTATTATTTTTTTAAAGAGTCTCTCTCCATCACCCAGGCTGGAGTGCAGTGGCAAGATCTTGGCTCACTGTAACCTCCAACTCCTGGGTTCACGTGATTCTCCTGCCTAGCCTCCTGAGTAGCTGGGGTTACAGGAGCACACCACCACACCTGGCTGATTTTTGTATTTTTAGTGGAGACAGAGTTTTGCCATGTTGGCCAGGCTGGTCTTGAACTCCTGACCTCAAGTGATCCATCTGCCTCAGCCTCCCAAAGTGCTGGGATTACAGGTATGAGCCACCGTGCCCAGCCTCATATTAGGTATTCTCATTTCCAAAAGATATTTCAAGAATTATACTTGCATCAGGAGTGCAGAAGGTTTTATTGCCCCAACGTAGAAAATCTGCCCCTTTTTCTCAAGAAGGGTTTAGTCTTACTGGGAAAATGAAATATACAAGCAATGTACATGAAATGGTTAAATAGCGAAGCAAGGCAAATGAAATGAATGGTGCAGATCAGAAAACTGTAGAGAGGCAGAGAACTGAAACGGGAACAAAAGTGTCAAAGGGGAAAATAGCAGCCAGTACTGGTAGCTTGGGAGATCATGATGTGTTGACCATGTGACTTGTGCCAGGCAGCATCAGTATCTAAATTCAGAAGAGTAACAGAGTGTCACTTCATCATAGGTCTTGAATGCCTAAAGGATAATCTGGAATAGTACTATGAGTATAGGTATGGAAAGTCTGGGAGCTCCAGATGAGCAGATATTTTGTTGCTAAATATTAACTTGAAAGATAATTGAAAATTCACATGGATCTGGAAAGAAAAGTCCATAGTTGATGTTCAGAAAACCTAAAGAATTGGCTTCAGTGAACTATTAGTCACCCTAAACTGGTTTTAAAATATAAATACTGTGTGACATGTTTAATAAATCATGTATAAATATTTTATGTCCTGTTCTTTATCAAACTGACATTCTTTAATCTCTTTCAGATCATCCATTTGCTGGTGATGTTGTCTTCCCCAGGGAAATCAGTTTTACCAACCTTCAACCAAATCATACTGCTGTGTACCAGTGTGAAGCCTCAAATGTCCATGGAACTATCCTTGCCAATGCCAATATTGATGTTGTGGGTGAGTGTGCCTGGGAGCTGACTTAACCTGCTATTTTCCTAAGGAAAATGGTCAAGGTCATGTTCAGAAGTGTATTAACTCTTGACACATAATATATGGAGGGAAAAATCAAACTACTTTTCACCATACATTTGAGTTTTAGCCTTCACACTGAAATTATACTTTCAAAAATGTATTGAATTGGGATACTTTTATAATTCAGGACAGACACCATAATATTCCGCCGTTTTCTATTTGTATTAATATGGCTAGGACATAGAAAAATTTAGTTTGCATATCTTTCTTCCACGAAAGTTTAAAACTGCATTTATGTTATTTTCAAATAGATGTCCGTCCATTGATACAAACCAAAGATGGAGAAAATTATGCTACAGTGGTTGGGTACAATGCTTTCTTACATTGCGAGTTCTTTGCTTCACCTGAGGCAGTCGTGTCCTGGTAAGCCGGTGGCGCATGGTTTTCTTAAGAGAATGTCAATTGTAGATTTGACCTTGTTTCTTCATCCGTCATTTGACAGGCTGTGTTGTGTCTATATTGGTACATGTACCCAGTGCCTCTGAGACATAAGGTAACAAACTTACCTTCCAGGAAATTAGCTCTTCTGAAAACATTGGCTAGATTTCTAGGATTTTCTCACATAGAGACATACAGAGAGCCACTTGTGTTAATCAAGAAAAGCAGAGAATTGAAGAGATTACAGAGACAATGTTAAAGGCAGTTTTGGTTTTTCATTATGGGGTACCACAAGGTCATGTTTTACTCTATTGTTGTTGTTTTGGGATTATCTAAATGATTATCTAAGCTCTCATTTAATTCCAAATGCATGTGCTTAAGACTTTTCCAGCATTCATTTTGATTTTAATTTCAATGAATTAATTGGTATCGTAAGTCCAAAGACATTATCAGTATGGATCTACCTTATTAGTTACTTTACTGAAAAAGCTTGGTTAAATAGTTCTTGAATAATTTTGTCATTGGTCTGTAGGGCAGGGTGAGATGAGTGACCCCAGGTCATACATTTATAGGGTCAGATATTGCCTTTATTTTAAATCATGATACACATTTTGTTCGTCATGGGTTTTTTGCATTATTCTGATTTTTCAAAATACTCGATTGAAATATTATTTACCTTGCTTACTGAGATGTTTGGCACCTTGTTAAATTTTGCATCTGAGGCAAGCCTCCCACTTGCCTCAGCCTAGTCCCTGTCCTGTATGATCCTACATGGACCGTATCCACAGCTTATCCTTAAAAAAAAAAACAAAAAACTCAAGCAGTCACTTATTGTGAAATGTACCGGGTAAATCGCTGTAGCAGCAAAGGCTTGGAAATGGATGAATGTTGGAGGAAATGGCTCTGGGGTTGATAGGGTAAATGTAATCCATGTCCACAGGACAGGCAAGACTCCCTGGCTTATAATATTTCTGAATGACCAATGTTCTCCCAGGACAGCAGGAGGTTTGAAAGGTTCATTATCTCTTTTAATTACTAGCTTTCCCATTTAGTACCCTGGAGCAATCATTAACTAAAGAGTTCACCATCAATAAGCCAGAAAATATTTATTAAGCTCTGAGGACACATGCAAACCGGTGCTGGTGGCTATGACAAATACAGCAGAAGCACAGAGCATGGATTTGGATTTTCTCTAGCCACAGTCTATTTGGGTAGATAAGATATACATTCATGGTCCATTTTGAGAAAAATATGAAACCCAGCGGAACATTTCATAAGGTTTGCTAAGCTATTGAAAGGGGATTAGCCTGAATCACTTCATTGACTAGTATTAAAAAGATTATACAATTTTTCCCTACCTCAGATGGATGTATGCTTTCTTTGTCCATAGGCAGAAGGTGGAAGAAGTGAAACCCCTGGAGGGCAGGCAGTATCATATCTATGAAAATGGCACATTGCAGATCAACAGAACCACCGAAGATGATGCTGGGTCATACTCATGTTGGGTAGAAAATGCTATAGGAAAAACTGCAGTCACAGCCAATTTGGATATTAGAAGTATTTTTATTTCACTGTTACTTTGCATGAATTGTCACATGGGTTCAGTCTGTCTTCATTTGCCCAAATGGAATAATACAATTTAAGTTGGAGTACCAGATAAAGTTCTTTGAACCGTTTTTCAAAATTCCTAGATTGGGTTTCCTCTAAAAGATTATTGCAAGAATTACAGGGTATGCCAATGATATGGCACAGCTTCATCCTATTTTAAGAGGGAGCCAGGTGTCCTTAGTGACAGATGGCTGTCAATATTTAAAAATTACCTATTAACCATACTACACCATATTTCTGTAACTATATTTTATTTCCAAAGCCAACTCAAGGTAATCAAGTTTTTGAGCTAAAGATTTCACAAACTCATAACTTTATAATGACTGAGGCATGACAGAATGAGGAGGGTTTTTGATTCTCTTTTTGAGTCATAAACAGCTTTGTATTATTCCTTCTCCCTTCAGGGCACAGTCCTGGGAGCTGTTAATACTTTCTTGGGCTTCACTGATATTTTGATTTTAATATTGCTCAGAGAATCTTCAAGAAAACACAAAACAGAAAGGATCTTCAGTATTAATAAGGAGCATTTTTGTTTCTTCTGTCATGTCCATATCCCAGCCTGCTTCTCACTTCCACCTAGATAAGGGAGAGCATATTTGTTTGATCATCTGTTTTCACTGATGCCACTTTTCCTCATACATATTCTGCTGTTGTATCCACTGATGTCTTGACATTTCTCTCTTCCCATATATATCCTTCTTTCCTTCTTTTTTCATCCTGTTTTCCTTCTCTTTTGCCTTACATCCTTTTCTTATTTTATAGTATTTGTCTCTTTCTGTGCCCTAAGTAAATCAATGTGCCAGCCCCACAGACTATATTTTTAAAGCACTCGAATATTCTCCCGCAATATCTACTTATCTCTGATGTTTTCTACGTTTTCAAGTGTCAGGTACACTTTTCAGGATGCCCTCGTGAAATCACTGAAGATGGTGATGATTGTTTTTATACTTCAAATAGTAAACCTGTATCAAGGTTAAGCAACTCAGCTAGGCGTAAGCAGCGTGAAACCTCGAATCTAAATGGAACTTTGCACTCCTATTGCCCAACACAGTGCTTGGCCCAAAATGAACCTCAAAACTGCTAGTGGCCACAGAGATGGACAAGTTTAGAAAGTTTCAATATTCTGTAGTGTCTATTTTATATGTTAAAAATATATACGAATCATATCAATGGAGGATTAAGGACACTTTTTTTTTTACATATACAAAAGGCATGTTGAGAATGGAGTTAAGTGAGAGCCTTATAGTGATTGAGAGCATGAGCTTTAGTCTCGGGCAGATTTGGGTTCAAATCCTGGTTCAGCCCCTTACCGGCTAGGAAACTTTGTCTTATGGCTCAATTTCATTTTAGCCTTAAATTATTTTCTCTGTAAGGTGGGAGTATTAATATTCATAAAGTTGTTATAATTATAAAATGCCACAACGAATATGCATTACTTAGCAGAGCCCCGATAGAGAAGTGTTTATTAAATTGTATCTATTATTATTAAATGAATTTCTGGCTTTAAATTTAGAATTAGAAGTAGGATGTCAAATAATTCACTTAAAATTAATTCAATTTAATAGTCTCTTCAAGTTTTGTGCCTGGAATAACAATCAATTTTGTTAATATTTTCCATTTTTAGCCAGTTCCTTGAGAAAAATGTACATAGCCAATATGAGTATAATTATGGAATTGGAGGTCAGCTTGTGCAGTTGGTCTCTGGGAGGTCCCCAAAATGCCAAATGCCACATTAAGAGTATACTTAATTTTAATATAGCATTAAAGAGTAAGGACTGCATGTTTTAAAACAATCATAATGAAGCGAACTTTTTTTTAAGGCAGCCATATACCAATCTTTGAGTTTCATAATGTTGATAACTACAAATTTATTTTTGTTTCAAACTGTCACTCTCTGTAATTCATTCAAAAGGAGATTTAACAATATGTATTGAGTGCCTATGGTGTACAGGCTCCCTTCTAGGCTCTGGAGATACAGCAGTGTTACAAAACAGTCACAGGCCCTACTTTCCTGAGGCTTACTTTCTAGTTCCCCACCTTCATGTTAATAGTTCATCCATTCATGGGCTTAAACATTTACCCTCAGGTTTCTGAATTAATAACAAACACGCTAATAGAAAATCAAATATCTTTCCCTTTTCCTTTACAGTGCTTTGATTATATATCCAGAAGCTCTTGAAGGAGAAATTATGTTATTTTCAACTTCTAGAGACATTTGTTTGCTTATACTTTGCTTACTCCCTTCCCCAAGAAATAATGAAGGAAATTCCTAAACTATTAGTTGATATTTCCACTTAAATTTTGTCAGATGTCCAAGCCTGGATGGAAAGAAAATAATAATGATATACAATGTTAGGAAATTACAGTGGGACAAACCCTGCATGAGGATTGGACTGTTATGGTGACAGTTTGGGTTACTTAAATTGCAGGAACTTAATAACAAAGTAAGCCATGCTTAGTTCTAACTAATATCTTTGTTTGGTAAAAACAGATGCTACAAAACTTAGAGTTTCTCCTAAGAATCCTCGTATCCCCAAATTGCATATGCTTGAATTACATTGTGAAAGCAAATGTGACTCACATTTGAAACACAGTTTGAAATTGTCCTGGAGTAAAGATGGAGAAGCCTTTGAAATTAATGGCACAGAAGATGGCAGGTAGGTAAACTATCATGATATGTCATAATATTTGCTTGGGGTGAACACCTTGCATTTGATAAAAAAAAGTTCTAGGTCGGGTGCAGTGACTCACGCTTGTGATCCCAGCACTTTGGGAGACCGAGGCAAGTGGATCACTTGAGGTCAGGAGTTCGAGACTAGCCTGACCAACATGGTGAAACCCCATCTCTACTAAAAATAAAAAATTAGCCAGGCATGATGGTGCGTGCCTGTAATCCCAGCTACTCGAGAGGCTGGGGCACAAGAATCACTTGAACTCAGGAGGCAGAGTTTGCGGTGAGCTGAGATCACACCACTGCACTCCAGCCCGGGGGACACAGAGAGACTCTCTCTCAAAAAAAAGTTCTCAAAGTATTCATACTGAAATAAAAACAAAAACTCAGTAATATTTCTGTCTTCAAGTCACTTCACTCTCCTATCATATGTTTATCATCCTGTTTTTGCTACTGACTTTTCATGTAACATCTACCATTCTATTAGTGCGTGAAATAGAAACCACTCTAAGTAACCGAGGAAGAATTGCATGGGCTTGGATGCTTGCAAAAAAAGGCTGACAACTGCATGGGCTTGGGTGCTTGCAAAAAAAGACTGAAGGAGCTAGGCCTAGAAGAGGCTGCATACTAGTCTTGTAGGTTCTTGATCACAGAGCACTGCAGCTGCAATCCAGGTGTCTGGAAACTGCTGCCATCTTCATGGCCACCTCACCCCGTTGGTACTACTCATAAATCCTGCCACTGCCAACTCTCATGTCTGCCAGAACCACTGTCTGTTCCCACTGGCCCGGAGAAGATGGTGTCCATTTTCCTTCTACTTTTCAATCTCACATGAGTTTATTTAACTCACTAGCAAAACCTAAATCATATCTGGGATTCTTCCTGCCAGAAAGTACTGAGAAGTACCCCTTTGAGTCTTCCAAACTCTGTATAGAGAATATAGACAAAATATAAAAGAGAGCATATACAGGAAAGTGTGAATGGATGCTTAATAGCACTAAATGATATTAAGAACATCAAAGAAATAAAAAGTCAGCATTTGCTGAATGTCTACTCTCTTTTGAAAATGTGAGAAAGTCAGCTTTGCATCCTTTTGCATTGTTACTATGTAAGGGTTAAAATTTAACTGTCTTGGAGCCAAATCTCACCTCTCATTAGTTTTGTAATATATTACCCTGTGAAACTACAAATCTGAAAATGTTTAGATAGGACATGTGCCGCTTGCATGAGACAGCAACACTGCTATGGGTAAGATCATGAGCTCTGAAGCTCAAAATCTCAGATTAAAATCTCAGCTCAGTCACTTATTACATCTTTGAACTTAGACAAGCTGCTTAACATCTTTGTGCTTTAGTTTAAAATCTCATAACATAGTTGGAATTGAAAGTATTAAAAAGGTACTTTCATTATAGGGTTAACAATACCGTACTTAGAAAACATTAACATACAGATCACTTAGAAAATACCAAGTGCACAGTCCATTTTTGCTCTTGTGATTTGTACTACTAACTTCATTTTTTTCCTTATGACAAATTTCTTTTTTTAATTTTTGTTTTTCTTTATATCTTCTTTAAAAAATGGGATACATGAACAGAACGTACAGGTTTGTTACATAGGTATACCTGTGCCATGATGGTTTGCTGTACCTATTGACCTGTCCACACCCCAAAAGTCCCTGGTATGTGTGATTCCCCTCTCTATGTCCATGTGTTCTCATTGTTCTTCTCCCACTTGTTTGCTGAGGATGATGGCTTCCAGCTTCATCCATGTCCCTGAAAAGGACATGATCTCATTCCTTTATGGTGTATATGTACCACATTTTCTTTATCCAGTCTATCACTGATGGGCCTTTGTGTCAGTCTCATGTCTTTACTATTGTAAATAGTGCTGCAATAAACATATATGTGCATGTGTCTTTATAGTAGAATGATATATATTCTCTTGGGTATATACCTAGTAATGTGATTGCTGGGTCAAATGGTATTTCTGGTTCTAGATCCTGGAGGAATCACCACGCTGTCTTCCACAATGGTTGAACTAATTTACATTCCCACCAACAGTGTAAAAGTGTTCCTTTTTCTGCACAGCCTCACCAGGATCTGTTGTTTCTTGACTTTTTAATAATCACCATTCTGACTGGCATGAGATGGTATCTCATTGTGGTTTTGATTTGCATCTCTCTGATGATCGGTCATGTTGAGCTTTTTTTCATATGTTTGTTGGCCATGTAAATGTCTTCTTTTGAGAAGTTTCTGTTCATATTGCCCATTTTTGATGGGGTTGTTTGTTTCTTGTAAATATGTTTAAGTTCCTTTTAAATTATGAATATTAGACCTTTGTCAGATGGGTAGATTGTAAAAATTTTCTTCCATTCTGTAGGTTGCCTATTCCCTCTGATGATAGTTTCTTTTGCTATGCAGAAGTGCTTTAGTTTGGTTAGATCCCATTTGTAAATTTTGGCTTTTGTTGCAATTGCTTTTGGCATTTTCATCATGAAGTCTTTGCCCATGCTTATGTACTGAATGGTGCTGCCTAGGTTTTCTTCTAGGGTTTTTATGGTTTTGGGTCTTATATTTAAGTCTTTAATTCATCTCGAGTTAATTTTTGTGTAATGTATAAGGAAGGGGTTCAGTTTCAGTTGTTTGCATATGGCTAGCCAGTTTTCCCAGCACCATTTGTTGAATAGGAGATCCTTTCCCCAGTGCTTGGATTTGTCAGTTTTGTCAAAGATCAGATGGTTGTAGATGTGTGGTGTTATTTTTGAGGTCTCTGTTCTGCTCCATTTGTCTATATGTCTGTTTTTGTACCAGTACCATGCTGTTTTGGTTACTGTAGCCTTGTAGTATAGTTTGAAGTCAGGTAGCGTGATGCCTCCAGCTTTGTTCTTTTTGCTTAGGATTGTTTTGGCTATATGGGGTCTTCTTTGATTCCATATGAAATTTAAAGTAGTTTTTTTCTAATTCTGTGTAGAATTTCAATGGTAGTTTGATGGGAATAGCATTGAATCTATAAATTACTTTGGGCAGTGTGGCCATTTTCATGATATTAATTCTTTGTATCCATGAGGATGGGATTTTGTTTTTCATTTGTTTATGTCCTTCCTTGTTTCCTTGAGCAGTGGTTTGTAGTTCTCCTTGAAGAGGTCCTTTGCATCCTTTGTTAGCTGTATTCCTAGGTATTTTCTTCTCTTTGTAGCAATTGTGAATGGGAGTTCATTTATGATTTGGCTGTCTGCTGGTCTATTGCTGGTGTAAAGGAATGCTTGTGATTTTTGCACATTGATTTTGTATCCTGAGACATTGCTGAAGTTGCTTATCAGTTCAAGGAGTTTTGGGGCTGAGACAATGGGGTTTTCTAAATATAAAATCATGTCATCTGCAAACACAGACAATTTGACTTCCTCTCTTCCTATATGAATACCCTTTATTTTTTTCTTTTGCCTGGTTGCCCTGGCCAGAACTTCCAATACTATGTTGAATAGGAGTGGTGAGAGAGGGCATCCTTGTCTTGTACTGGTTTGCAAAGGGAATGCTTCCAGCTTTTGCCAATTCAATATGATATTGGCTGTGGGTTTATCATAAATAGCTCTTATTATTTTGAGATGTGTTCCATCAATACCTAGTTAATTGAGAGTTTTTAACATGAAGGGATGATGAATTTTATCAAAGGCCTTTTCTGCATCTATTGAGATAATCATGTGGATTTTGTCTTTGGTTCTGTTTATGTGATGAATTACATTTATTGATCTGGATATGTTGAATCAGCCTTGAATCCCAGAGATGAAGCTGACTTGTTCATAGTGGATAAGTTTTTTGATGTCCTGCTGGATTCGGTCTGCCAGTATTTTATTGAGGATTTTTGCATCAATGTTCATCAGCGATACTGGCCTGAAGTTTTCTTTTTTTGTTGTGTCTCTTCCCGGTTTTGGTATCAGGTTGATGCTGGCTTCACAAAATTAGTTAGGGAGGAGTCCCTCCTTTTCAACTGTGTGGAATAGTTTCAGAAGGAACGGTATCAGCTCCTCTTTGTACTTCTGGTAGAATTTGGCTGTGAATCCATCTGGTCCTTGGCTTTATTGGCTGGTAGACTATTAATTACTGCCTCAATTTCAGAATTTGTTGTTGGTCTATTCAGGGATTCAACTTCTTCCTGATTTAGTATTGGGAGGGTGTATGTGTCCAGGAATATGTACCTTTCTCCTAGATTTTCTAGTTTATTTGCATAGAGGTGTTTATAGTATTCTTTGATGGTAGTTTGCATTTCTGTGGGGTCAGTGGTAATGTACCCTTTATCATTTTTTATTGCGTCTGTTTGATTCTCCTCTCTTTTCTTCTTTATCAGTCTAGCTAGTCGTCAATCTATTTTGTTAATTTTTTCAAAAAAAAAAAAAAAACCCAGCTCCTGGCTTCATTGATTATTTGGAGGGTTTTTCATATCTCTATCTCCTTCAATTCTGCTCTGATTTTAGTTATTTCTTGTCTTCTGCTAGCTCTTGGATTAGTTTGCTCTTGTCTCTCTGGCTCTTTTAATTGTGATGTTAGCATGTGGATTTGAGATCTTTCTAGCTTTCTGATGTGGGCATTTAGTGCTATAAATTTCCCTCTTAACACTGCTTTAGCTGTATCCCACAGACTCTGATACATTGTGTCTTTGTTCTCATTGGTTTCAAAACACTTCTTAATTTCTGCCTTAATTTCATTATTTACCTAGGAGTCATTCAGGAGCAAGTTTATCAGTTTCCATGTAGTTGTGTGGTTTTGCATGAGTTTCTTAATCCTGAGTTCTAATTTGATTGCATTGTGGTCTGAGAGACTGTTTGTTATGATTTACGATTTTTTATATTTGCTGAGGAGTGTTTTACTTCCAATTATGTGGTGAGTTTTAGAATAAGTGTGATGTGGTGCTGAGAAGAATGTATATTCTGTTGATTTGGGGTGGAGAGTTCTGTAGATGTCTATTAGGTCTGCTTGGTCCAGAGCTGGATTCAAGTTCTGAATATCTTTGTTAATTTTCTGTCTCATTGATCTGTCTAATATTGGCAGTGGTTTTAAAGTCTCCCACTATTATTGTGTGGGAGTCTAAGTCTCTTTGTATGTCTCTAAGAACTTGTTTTATGAATCTGGGTGCTCCTGTATTGGGTGCATATATATTTAGAATAGTTAATTCTTCTTGTTGAATTGTTCCTTTACCACTATGTAATGCCCTTATTTGTCTTTTTTGACCTTTGTTGGTTTTAAGTTTGTTTTGTCAGGGACTAGGATTGCAATCCCTGCTTTGTTTTGCTTTCCATTTGCTTGGTAAATTTTCCTCCATCCCTTTATTTTGAGCCTATATGTGTCTTTGCATGTGAGATGGGTTTCCTGAATACAGCACACAGATGAGTCTTGTCTCCTTATCTGATTTGCCAGTCTGTAACTTTTAATTGGGCTATTCACTGCATTTACATTTAAGGTTAGTATTGTTATATGTGAATTTGATCCTGTCATCATGATGCTGTTTGGTCATTTTGCTCATTCGTTGGTGAAGTTTCTTCATCATGTCATTGGTCTTTATATTTTGGTGTGTTTTTGGATGACTGGTTCTGGTTTTTCCTTTCCATATTTAGTGCCTTTTTTCAGGAGATCTTGCAAGGCAGGCCTGGTGGTGATGAAATCTCTCAGCATTTGCTTGTCTGGAAAGGATTTTATTTCTCCTTCATTTGTGAAGCTTAGTTTGACAGGATATGAAATTCTGGGCTGAAAATTCTTTTCTTTAAGAATGTTGAATATTGGCCCCCACTCTCTTCTGGTTTGTAGAGTTTCTGCTGAGAGGTCCACTGTTAGTCTGATGGGCTTCCCTTTGTAGGTGACCTGGCCTTTCTCTCTGGCTGCCTTGAACATTTTTTCCTTCATTTCAGCCTTAGGGAATCTGATGATTATGTGTCTTGGGGTTGATCTTCTCATGGAATATCTTAGCGGTGCACTCTGTATTTCCTCGATTTGCATGTTGGCCTGTCTTGCTAGGTTTGGGAAGTTCTCCTGGATAATATCTGGAAGTGTGTTTTTCAGCTTGTTTCCATTCTACCCATCTCCTTCAAGTACTCCAATCAGTTGTAGGTTCCGTTTTTTTATGAAGTCCCATATTTCTTGAAGGCTTTGTTCATTCCTTTTCTTTCTTTTTTCTCTAGTCTTGTCTGCACACCGTATTTCAGCAAGGTGGTCTTCAAACTCTCATATCCTTTCTTCCACTTGGTAGCTTTGGCTATTGATACTTGTGTATGCTTCACGAAGTTCTCCTGCTGTGTTTTTCAGCTCCATCAGGTCATTTATGTTCCTCTGTGAACTGGTTATTCTAGTTAGCAGCTCCTGTGACCTTTTATCAAGGTTCTTAGCTTCCTTGCATCGGGTTAGAACATGCTCACCGTGGTTTTTATTACCCATTCTCTGAAGCCTACTCCTGTCAATTCATCTGCCTCATCCTCCATCCAGTTCTGCGCTCTTACTGGAGAGATGTTGTCATCATTGGGAGGAGAGGCCTTTTGGGTTTTTAGAATTATTTTTTGTTGATTCTTTCTCAGCTTCATAAATTTGTCTAGCTTCTATCTTTGAGGCTGCTGACCCTTGGATGGGGTTTTTGTGGGAGATTTTGTTGTTGATGCTGTTGTTGTTGCTTTCTTTTCTTTCTTTCTTTTTTTTTCTTTCAATGGTCAGGTCCACCTTCTGTAGGGCTGCTGCAGTTTGCTGGGGGTCCACTTCAGTCCCTATTCATTTGGTTCACTCCTATGCCTGGAGATGTCACTTAAGGAGGCTGGAGAACAGCCAAGATGGGTGCCTGCTCCTTCTTGTGGGATCTCAGACCTCAAGGGTCACCAACCTGTTGGCAGTAGGATCACTCCTATATAGAGTGTCTGACAAACCCCTGTTGGAGGGTCTCACCCAGTTGGGTGGCACGGGGAATAGGACCCGTCTAACAAAGCACTTTGTCCCTTGGTGGAGGGGATGTGCTTCACTAGGGGGAAATCGACTTGTCTGGGCTGCCTGGATTCCTCAGAACTACCAGGAGGAGAGGCTGAGTCTGCTGGTCTGCAGAGACCATGGCCACCCCTCCCCCTAGGGGCTCAGGCCCAGGGAGATCTGGGTTCTGTCCCTGAGCCTCTGGCTAGAGTTACTGGAGTTCCTGCAGGGAAGCCCCACCCAAGGAGGAATGACGGGTGAGGCCTGAAAAGGCATTGATTCTGCCACAGTGGGTGTGTTGGGCTGTGGGGGACATGTCTTAGGACTGAGCCATCCAGCCTCCCTGGCTCCAGCAGGGGAGAAAGCACAGCCTGGAGCTACAGATATGAATGTTGCCTTTCCCCCACCGAGGAGCTTAGCGTGTTAGGCAGTTTTGATTCCCAGTGCTGGCTGCTGCCCCTCTTCTAAGGAGCTCAAATGGCTTAGGCAGCAGGTAGCTGCAGCTGTGGGGCTGGCCCCCCCCTCCCGCCAGGTGCTCAGTAGGCTTAAGCAGATTCCAGCTGAGAGGCTGTTGAGAATCTGTGGGGCTTCGGGGTTGTGATGCTAGACCCAGTGGCTTGAGTTTGTGAGTGGGGTCTTCCAATCCATGGGTTTCACAGTTCCGTGGAAAAAGCACTGTTTCCCCCGCTGGGTAGCACACTCACTTACCGCCTCCCTTGGCTGGGGGGAAGGGTCTCCCCTGCCCCGTGTGGCTCTCAGGTGGACCACTGCACTACACTATTCTTCCCTCCTCTCCGTGGATCATGCCAGCCTCCTAGTCAGTTGTTATAAGAGAAACCTGGATACCTTGGTTGCCAGGGAAGGATTCACACACTTACTGTGGTTCTTTTACATGGGCTTCTCCGAACACAGCTGTTTCTAGTTGGCTATCTTGGTCCTGCTCCCTGACTCCGCCTCCCCCAGCCACCACCGCCCCACTGCCTTCATTTCTTCATTCTGCTTGTGTCATTTCTGTTGCTTGCTTGGTCTATCTTGGTATTTATGTGTGAGCCACCTCTATGCAAAGGCATTGGTCTCAGCCTTCGTACTTAATTTATTCTCTCCCCTCCTTCATATATATACAAAGGTTTGCAGAAAGGCAGTGTATGTATTACAACCAGTTCTCATTGAAACACGAGATTAGTTATATATATCTAAAGGCTACACTTTGCAATACAGATCTCCAGCCTCAGGTTAGGTCTCCGCTGATCTGCCAACTGCTCAGATATGCCTAAATTCTGCATCTTTTTTTACTACTGCCTGACTATCCGGGGTCTTCCATGTCACCTCTGGGCTACAGCCAAGAAGGGAATCAGAGACCCATGGCTGGTTGGTAATATGACATGTACATTTGGGCTTTGACCCCAGAAGCCCTAAGCAACCTTTTCATGTGGCCCAGTTTTACATTTCCTGCAGGATCCAAGAGCTGGCACTGAAATGAACCTCTGGCTATCTGAGCGGACTGAGCAAGTGACACAGATGTTCTGCCAATTTCCCTAAACAAGTAACAGGGATAAAGGACAATAACCTTAGCTCAGAAGAGGCCCCAGGAGCAAGGAAGGCTGGGAGTAACTGCTGCTGGCTGGCCCTGACTGCTACCAAGGGCAGGCATGGAGATATAGCAGGGAGTAGAAATCACAGGTATCTGCTAAATTTCTAGAAGGCCGTATCAGTAACCTCATACTTCTTACCTTCTGCTGAGACACCTTCTCCTTATTACTACGCAGAAGACCAGAAGCTTTAACCTAAAGGGAGGTTAAACTTCTAATCAAATATACATGGTGAACAATGAGAAGTGAAAATTGCTTCTTCTCTTCTCGCTTGTCCCCTTTCTTGTGCAGGGATGCAGTAAGTGCTGGGAACTGCCACTCTGAACCATTGGACCTATGGGGGCTTCATGTTATGTTAGTACTTCCCATACATGCTTTTTCTCTTTAGCCCTCACAGTAATGCTATTAGGTAGATTGAAATGCCCCCCAAGGAATTTTCTGTGGATTTCCAACCTGCAGGTGGCTATAGACCATACACTATGGTTATGAAAAATGAAATGCAGCATGGATATGAAACCATTTTTAGAATGTATATCATGCTTAACAAAGGTAATGGGGACTGTTCATGACCTAGCCCTGTGGGAGAGACCACTGTAGCATGAAAAGTGGGATGGATATACTGATAACTAGGAGGGCGTGGGAGGAAAGGGCATTGAGAATCCAGTGGGAGAGTTTTTCCTTGGCACCAAATAGGAGCTGCTTTTTTTCTCCCTCCAGAAATAGTGGCAAATGAATGAGGGAGGGGAGAAGTTGAAGATGCAAAGATGAAGATGCAGTCATAGTGAAAGGTCTCTTTCTAACATATTAGGAAAGAAGGTAATTTGTTCAAGCAGAAAGGCAGGAGAAATGGGAGTTGAGGACACTAAAACACCAACCATGAGAAATGTGATTAGCAATAAGCCAAAAATGAATGAAATCAACTTGATTAATATTATTAGTAACACTCTCTGAGCACATACTCTGCTAGGCTGTATACACTAATCACTTTATGGGCTTTACCTCATTTAATTCTCCTAAAGAGAAAGAAAATATTGTTATCCCCATTTTTCAGATAAGATGAATTAGGCTCAATGTTTTGTTCAAGGTTGTACAGATAATAATTGATGGAACTGAGCCGCAAACACAGGTCTCCAAAGAGAGAATTGTTTTGTCATAGTGCCTTCAGGGAAACACGAATATTACTCAGCTGAACAGGCTAAGACAGCAATGGCTGCTGACACGGATTAGGGACTAGCAGACTGGATATTGCAGATGAAGGAGTTGAGTGGTTTTAGTGGATAGATTTCTCAGGCAAGGTAATTAAGCAGGTGAAGGCAAACAGAGGAAAAGCTTGGGACACAAAGATGTGAAGATGCTTTTTAGCTTCTTCTAAGAGTTCAGGTGCTATGAGAGTAGAAATGATACAACTTTTTAAAGCAAAATCCAGCTGACCTATGATGGGAACATAATGTGAGAGAGAAATAAGTGATTGTTTTCTTAGGCATGGAGAATTTGGAGTTGTCTGTTACTGCAGCACAACATAGTGTGACCCTGCTAAGGCAAATAGTTGTCAGATTTTGATGTGTGACAGAATTATCAAGGCTTCATGTTCAATGGCCCTTGCTCCATCTCTAAATCCAAATGTACTTACTTGGAACCTGGACTGAGGCTGGAACATGACATTTTTAATAAGTTCTTTAGGTATACCATACCCACCACATTTCGAGGACTAGTGAGGCACCCAACCTTGATTAATTTGAGGCACCTAAGGTACGTTCGTGAGACTGGAAACAAGGCATAATGCAACCACGACTTGCCAAAAAAATTGGTAGCTTTCTTCTCTGGCCTGAAGCACCCCATGCCAGGGTATAAATCTTGGCAAGATTTCAGCTACTACGGGCCCTCATGCAGGGCACAAATGCCCTATTTCAAGAGGTTATTAAAGTATATTCTTTCATCTAAGAAGGTAAATTTTTCAAAAATTGTCAGGATATGCAGTATTCTAATATTATATCAAATGGACACCTGACTAACGTGACCTGAGATGTTAATTCATGTCAAAGTTTTATTATGTCTAGAATTATAGTGAGATTCTTGATTAACAATTCAAGGTAATATTGGTTGGCAAATCTTTCTATTATTGGTGTAGGAATAAGGGCTGATTCTGTCTGTAATCAAAATAACTGTTTCATTACATTGCAATTTAAAGTAGGTTTATATAATTCAAAATTCTCAGCATTTTATATGAAATGTACATAAAAATATTAATTATGTGAGCCTCCTTTCCTCCTCACAAGGATAACACTATTTAAATTATTTCAACAAAATGCTAATTATTATGAATACATTTTAAATTTTATGGAACTTGAAAAATACTTTAATAGTTATCTCAACAATGGTACAGGGTAAAAGGTGAAGTTTATAAAGAAGCAATTTTCTCATAGTAAACCTGATCACAAATTGGTGAAAGAACAACTGATAAAAAGCGAGGTGAAATGATTTGTAAAAAGAAGTACTACCCTGCCATCTACTGTTCAAATAAGTCATATGCTTTAATTGCTATCAGATCTTAATGTGCATTGTACGTGGGAGTAGAGGGGCGGAGAAAAGAGAAACTTGTGAAAAACTAAGATTATCAGACTCCATCTCAGGTATTCTGGTTCTGTGGAATGGAGATGGAATTCAGGAATCTGCCTTTGTAAGAAGCACTCCAATTGAGCCTATGTAGGTGCTTCCCTAAACATACCTTAAGAATTACTCAAATATATCTTGGCCATTGTAAGGTATGATGCACTCTTTAAACATGCCAGGCAACACAGAGTTCCATCACTGACCCATGCAAACAGATGGTTAGATTTCATAATAATTTTTAATGTGATTGTGTTTATGGCTATGTAGACAGTTGTGTATGCTAGAATAATTCTTTATCTCCAGGTTTCAACTGTGGCATTCTCTAATCAAATTTGCATTGCTTAAAGTCATTTTTCACTCTTAGATCGTTTTCGATGAGGCATATGCATTTTTAAAAGAATTGGGTTTCTATTGTTTCTATTTTCCTTCTCATCGTGTACTCACTTTTTTTCTGATAGGATAATTATTGATGGAGCTAATTTGACCATATCTAATGTAACTTTAGAGGACCAAGGTATTTACTGCTGTTCAGCTCATACTGCTCTAGACAGTGCTGCTGATATAACTCAAGTAACTGTTCTTGGTAAGTGCACTAACTAATGAGAAATCTGTTCATTTCTTCGTTTCTGATTAAATTCCGTCGTTCCTGGCCAAGAAAGCTAATGATTCTTTGAGCCCCTGCGCATATATTGTTAGTTTGAAATTTTTGTTTAAAAAGCAACACAATTTCAAATCCTTTCTCCTCTTTTCATATAAAAGAAATTAATTAATGCTTAATTTCTTTTCTCTACATGTGTTAATTTGCCAATAGCAGTGGGAGGTAAGTGATGCTATCAGCAGAAAGAAAAATAAAGCACGCTTGAGTTCCTAGCACTCTTGAGCTACTGTTTCCTGGTGTACAAAGAAATGGGGCTGAGGAATGGAGGTGGGCTAGACTGGAGGATCTCGATAGGGGTGGAGAGGTGGATGCACGGTGGTCATCTCTAAACCAAAGGCACAGACTGAGTTCCCAGGGTTCCAGGAAGGATGGAGAGAAACTTCCAGCATTCGACAAAGGAATGTCTTTGATTTTTGTTGTTGTTGTTGCTAATGAAAGTACTAATTAGGAAACAGTGTGCACACTTCACTAGTGTAATCAATGCAATTACTCCTGAAATCACCAATGTTTAAAGCTCTTAGGCCATCTGCTGGATGTTTTCCAAAATTTCCCTTCCAGATTCACTCTCTACCAGCTGTTTGACCTAGAAAGGTTACTTGTAAGGAGAACATCAGCAAACCACTTGCCTTCCAGCTATTACTTGGTTCAGCAAGTGGAGGGCAGTTTGGAGTGTTGTATTGATTCTCCCTACTCCGTCCCTGTGGACTGGCTGTGTCCCACTGCCAAAGTCATGGCTTCTGCAGACAGGGTCTCCTCACACCATTCCTTCTGATGGGGCTCTAGCAGCTGCACACCAATATTTCAAGTCTGTCTCACACCCAACCTACTGAACATCCTGCCCACATCTTTTTAAAGACTTTTTATTAAAACGTTTTGGAACTATCCTAAATTTGTGTGAGTTATTCATTAATTTTCTGCAGGTACCCTAACAGCTACAGACATTTGTTCTGTTTCAGTGGCCACCATTTAGTCTTTGTTTTAGTTTGCAGATATTCCTTAAAAGCATTGGTTTTGCCTACCCTTCTTTATCATATGTCTACATTAACCAGTGTTATTAACAGACCTTTGTGTGTTTAGCACTCCAGCTGTTGGGGCCCTCTGTTAGGTTCCAAACAAGGGAGGTGGTGGTACAGACTGAGGGAGAAAATTCAGTCTGTTCTGAGAAGCTGATAAAAAATGGGTCAACAGGCTGCATCTCTTCAAGTAAAGCGAATGGCCACCCTGTCTCGGGTGAAACAAATGGCCATCAAGGTTGGGTTCTAAAAATAAAAGAACAGTTTCCACTTATAGAAGGTATGGATTTGTAGAGTTGTAGAGTCAGCTCAGTAGAATTGTACCTTTAGGCAAAATGTTTGGCCATGGGTGTTTGAGCATTTTCAGGTCTTTACAAGCAGAAATGTTTAATCCCCTAGTGATGATTTCAACAATAATTCATTAGATAAAGTAGCTGAGCTTCAGATAAACTGGAATTCATCCCAGGCCCAGTGAGCAGAGGGGTAAGTGTCAGGCTCCGTGCACTTTGTCCCTAAGTATTTTGAGCAATCTCAGCCACCAAAGGGCCTGGGTCTCCTACTGCTTGGCGCTCCCCTTCTCAATTTCCTTACAAAATTTAAAAGTTCATTCTTGCGATTAGGCTGACATTTTTGGAACTATAAATTTTTTTTAATTCTACATTAATTTTACCTACGATTATATGTACTGTTTATATATGCAGTAATCTACCAATGTTTACAGAATAAAAATAAAAATAAATTTTGGAGAATATTATATTTAAAATTTACATTCTTTTTTTTAGACAAACTTCTAATTTACCAAAGCATCTCTCAACAATTGACAATAAAAAAATAATTATATAGACACATATGAGGTTTCTAAAAGACTATGTTTTACCCCCTGGAAAACAATTTTTAAAAGTATATACTTGACCCCCTTTAATCAAAAGTTATTTTTAAAAGCCTTGACATAAACATGCTTTCAGGATGTCATTTTTTAAAAGTTTCAGTTACAAGTTCATCAATTCTAGCTCCATATGATTCTCAGAGGAGCCAGATTTTAATGTCAGATGTAATACGCAGCCTTAGTTTATTTCGGGAAGCTTCAGAAATTAGTGGACTCAGTAAATACTGAAGAGAAACCAAAGTCCTCTGAGCTCAGAGATTCTGAAACCTGTTGAAGAAATAACTTTTTATTTAAGGCTTTAATGTTTGGACACAGTCATGAACCACATTTTTTTAAAAACATGTTCCCTATTCTGAATTGGAAACAATGCTTTTTGTCAATGTAAATTTCTAACAATCAGCAAATATTCAGGAGGAGCAATAGACGGTGCTTTCCACTTGGAGAAGAAAGAGCCCATTGAAAGGCTACATTAGATAATATCTTCCTTTTCTCTTCTGCAAAAAGATAAAAGTCCTCCAATACTTGAGAGAATTCAAACCCAATTTTCAGAGTAAATACCATTAGAAATAAGATTTCTTTTTACTGTTGCTTTATTTTCGGAGTACCAGAAATTTTCATTTTCTTTAGTACTCAAAAATTTGTGATCATTTACTTACTTAATTTTCCAGTTTCTGTCACAACATTTAACAATGCCAAATCTCCCTGTTCTGATATAAACTGCCTTCCTACTCCTTTTGAGAACTCCAGGTTAAGAGGGTATCAAAGTTGCTATAATGAAAATTCATTGTTATCAGTAATGATAAAAATCCAACACAGTTGCAGGAAAGAAAGCAGAGCTCATGTTCTCTTTTCCTATAACCATAAGACCTAATTTTTATTGCTTTAATATAATAATTATACACATGATTGAAGTAATAATATCTTTTTTCACTGATTTATTTAGTTACAAAACATTTACGAGTGAGGCACTGTGGGCAATTCAAAGCTTAATAAAATATGACCCCTATTCTTGGAGATGAATCAGGCACGTAAACAAATATGGACTGGACAAATAGAAATGATTCGTTTGAGATACATCGTATTTCTCAAACTTGGGTATACCTAGTCACCATGCAAGGAACTTGTTTGCAAATGCAGATTCCTGGGCCCACCTTCCTCGGTAAGCCAGAAATAGGGCCTAGGAATTTTCACTGTTATTAACTACTCCTAAAAGAATTCTGATGTCCCTCGTCAAGGATAACTCCTTGAGACTGTAATCAGAGAAGAGGGAGGTAATATGGTCCATTGGGGAGTACATGTGAAGATGCCGCATTTTACAAAGAACCCCAGACCCCACAGGCTGATGCTATTGAACATAGTGGAGAATGGGCACAGAAAAGAAGGGTTTTTATGGAACCAAACTGGGGTCCACCTACCCAGTGCAGTAAGACCAGGTATCTATACTGAGGTTTGCAGTGGGAGAAAGGAAGACGTTTATCTGCAGGTCAGCTCATGCTTAAGTCCCAACCTCCCCAGTGGCTTGCAGGTGAGGGTATTTAAAAGCAGGAGTAAATTTCAGGAAAGCAAATGCTACAGGCAAAATAGTAAATTAATACATTGAGGTTACACATTGGTTTATGCCTAAAAGGGTGAGCTATCTTGAAGTGGAGATGGGGCATGGCTTACAGGTCATAGGTGGATTCAAAGATTTTCTCATTTGCAATTGGTTAAGGAAGAGAAGTTTTGTTTTAAAATTGGGAGTCAGCCAAAAAGAATATTAGCTCTGGCTTGTGGATGTGGCTCCCTTTAGGCCCTCAGGAAGAAATTTACAAAAAATGATGGTCAGAGCTCAGACTTCAGTTTCCCCTTATCTGAGGTCTCCGTGCCAGCAAATTTATTTGGTGAGAGTCTGGGTTCCAGAAAAACAGCTTAGAGACATATATTAAAATGTTATCTTCAGTTTCTATAGGAGAACCAAACATCCCTGTGATTCTAGCTTCCTTGGCTAGTGTTTAAAGCTACTATTACCTCCGTTCTTACCAAGTTGTTTATTCACTTCTTAGGGCTAGCTAGGTGCCTGAATTACCCTTGAAACTCCACCTTTCCCTTCCATATGTAGGGCGGGGGGCAGGGGTGCTTCCCAGGTCCCTAAGAGGGTGGTACCTCCTCTGTCTCCGGGTAGCTGGCAATGTGTCTGAGGAAGGGAATCAGGTGAACAAAGGCAGTTATCTACATTTTCCCTTCCTTTATTAATTAGATGTTCCGGATCCACCAGAAAACCTTCACTTGTCTGAAAGACAGAACAGGAGTGTTCGGCTGACCTGGGAAGCTGGAGCTGACCACAATAGCAATATTAGCGGTAGGAAGACTTGGGATAACTGTTTTCATTACTCTAGATAGTCAAAGTTAATAGTGAAGTCATTTTTTAACCACCCTTAGTGGATTATTCTTCTTATAACATCCTTTTGAACTTTTAATATTGGGTATAAATTTTGGTATAACTTATCCATACTCCATACATTCTAATATTTTTTTCCCTGTTTATACTACCAGAGTATATTGTTGAATTTGAAGGAAACAAAGAAGAGCCTGGAAGGTGGGAGGAACTGACCAGAGTCCAAGGAAAGAAAACCACAGTTATCTTACCTTTGGCTCCATTTGTGAGATACCAGTTCAGGGTCATAGCCGTGAATGAAGTAGGGAGAAGTCAACCTAGCCAGCCGTCAGACCATCATGAAACACCACCAGCAGGTATGCAGGTTCTCACATCAGGTTTCTAACAAAATGTTTGTTTGTCCCCATCTTTGAACATCTAAAAAAAAAAGATTGATAGAGTAATGTAGGATTTTAGATTTCTCCAAATAGTGTTAACAGTTCCGTAAACAGCACACAAAATATTCAAAGCATGTGAGTCTCAGAAGTGTTACATACGAGTTTGATAAAAGCGGGAAATTAGGGGAGTGATATATGAAAAAAAAACATTACTTTCAGTAATTTCTGATGACTAAATACCAAGTTTAACCAGTTACCAAGTAAGTTCTAAATTTAAGCTCAATATATATGCATCTAACATTATTAATTTTTATGCATTCAGTGTTTTTTCTTGTGTTTCATTGTCAATCTAAATTTCCAAGATGCTTTTGAAAAAATCTCAAGGGTGACTGTGCTAAAATTTGTATTACTGAATTGTTATTGATCATCAATATGGTCATAGCACGATATTTTATTTTTCCTTGGCTAAAATAAATACTCTAGGACATAATTTCCTCTTTGGACTGAGAAAAAGCAAGTGAAGGTTATAACAGAATCAGATAGAAATTAATACTTGTGTGATTTTAGTGTATGTCAACCTTTGCCCTAAACGCCACATTTAGCTATTTCTAATAAAACGAATCCATCTAAAAATATTCATGACTACTTTACAGGTTTTGTTCATTTTGATGTCCTTAAAACTTGGCTGCTGATATTAATACATGGTGTTTATTTTATTCTTCTAAAGGCAAATATTCACAACATATGTTTCTAAAGACAATTCTAATAGAAAAAAATAGAGCAGGCTTAAATTAAAATAAATTTTTTTAAAAAGCAGGTTCCGAATTTTAAAAAGCAGTTTAAAAAATTTTTAAACCAGATTCAAAATTAAGACATATATAGTAAACCATCTACTCTCCACTGGGTAATAATTATTTCACTCCAAGAAGACTATTTTACTCTTTTAAATAAAATACATATTTAAAATCTACCTTAAATCTTTTTAGGAACTGGACCAGATATAAATTATTAAGTACAATCGAACTTATTTAATTGTCTGTGTTTTTTGGGGGCAGGAGTTGTGATATGATGACTTACCTATGGGTTAAAAGGAAAAATAATGTTAATGTTTTTAATTTTTCAGCTCCAGATAGGAATCCACAAAACATAAGGGTTCAAGCCTCTCAACCCAAGGAAATGATTATAAAGTGGGAGGTGTGTATTTCTTAATATGTTATGTATTTCTTTGTGCTCTTTTCTCATCCTCTTAGGTCTGCATGCTAACTACAATGATAGCACAATATTTTTTTAAGAACAAAGATAAGATTTGGAAATGAAATGAACTTGTGAGTCATCATCATCATAAATTTTAAAGATCATTGTGATTAAAATGATGTTACGAAATCGAGTTTAACACTGGTCAACAATTTAGGGAAGATTATACAGATTGATTTAGTTGTAATACATTACCAAAAGTTTCAAATTATTAATAATTTAATTAACAATATTCTAGATTCTCTTCCATTCAAAAAATACTGAAAATCTTTAATTAATTTAGTATGATCTACTAGATATTATGTATATTAAACTGATGACACCCCAAAGAATATTCACTACTCATTAAACACCAGTAGACATTTTGTATTCTCCTTTCTAATAATTCTGAGGATGATCTTGTGAAGAAAGCATCATGAACGCCTTATTCTAGATCTGGAGATGGCATCCAGGATAATGAATGTCTTGCCCATCACCACACAACCAGAAATCCACAAAGCTAGGATTTATATATGAGGATCTTTGGACTCCAAACCTCACTTTTTCCTCTTTTACATATCTCTGTTAAATGTTATTAAATAGACTTCACCATTTGAATTTTGCATAAAAATGTACATCTACCCAGATAATTTTAATTATTCTAGGGTCATTTCCAAATTCCTTCTGTAACAGTGGGGAATTTTATTTTCCCTCTACTACTTGGATGTATTTCATGACCAGTATGTTGGCCTACCTAAAAGGAAATTATCATTCAACCATTCTGATGAGTAGTAGGCCTCCAACATTGAATTTATAAAATTTTGTGTAAGCATAGAACCTTTTTAATGTATGCCAAAATATACTAATTTATTTCCACAACTCATTCCAGGTATATTTCTTGGAAGAATTTTAAAGTGCACAAAGTTTAGTTTGCTTTTTTCCTCATATGTTGGTCTTTGTACTCATTACACAATCACATGGCCCATACCTGCAAAATATTTAGTCAATATTTTCTAGATCAAAGTTAGCTCTTTATTTCCACTTCAGTGAAATTAAGTTTTACAAGTTTAAGATGTGGAAAAAACTTTTTTTAAAAGGTAATACATAGAAATGAAATATATTCAATAATATTATTTCTTTCCTTGAATGTGTGGTTATAAATAGTTACTACCACATTGTCTTGATAATTACTTAATTTACAGTCTAAAATGATGTTAGTCTTTTAGGGCATATCTGTATTATCCTCCCTTAAGTTCCATAGAAATTTTCATAAAGTAGATAATATAGTTGGTTAGATATCAGTAATATTGTGTATTTGCTGGTCAGTTCCTCAGAGAAGCACATCATGTTCCATTAACATTAGCTCATTAATCCTCACTACTCCTTTGGGAGGGCTGTGGTCCATGATGGTGTCAGTCTTGTAGGTCATACAGAGAAACTGGGAATCTCAGAGTTTAATGACCTCACCCAGATGCACTGGGCTGAGTAATATGGAAAAAAGGCCAGAAATCTTCAGTCTTTTTGATTACTCTTCTCACTCATAAGTCATTTTTTAGTACACTGAAGATACGCAAGATTGATTATTAATGCTCTCTTCTTGTAAGAATGAGACTGTACTAAGAAAGCATCTGTGGCCAGGTGCTGTGGCTCATGCCTATAATCCCAGTACTTTGGGAGGCCAAGGCGGGCAGATCACAAGATCAGGAGTTTGAGACCAGCCTGGACAATATGGTGAAACCGCATCTCTACTAAAAATATAAAAATTAGCCAGGTGTGGTGGTGTATGCCTGTAATCCCTGCTACTTGGGAGGCTGAGGCAGAAAAATCGCTTGAACCCAGGAGGTGGAGGTTACAGTGAGTTGAGATCATGCCACTGCACTCCAGCCTGGGTGACAGAGTGAGACTCTGTCTCAAAAAAAAAAAGAGCATTTATAATTTGTCTTTGAGGAGCAAATGATATGTAATTTAGTAATTAATTGACTAGAGGAAGGAAGTAGTCACAGGATTTGGATCTAGGCTGACAGTTACATTCCCAATATGTCCCATGGTGTCTCCTATTATCTTGATGTGTCAGAGATCTAATCACTGCTGACACAGCCAGTGAAGTTTAAGAACATTCATTCACTGAGTATCGTTCTGTATGGATCATCCTATAGAAAGAAGTTAGACTCCAGGTTTTTCCCAGTTTCACAATCAGATAGTATTGTGAATGA
This sequence comes from Nomascus leucogenys, assembly GCF_006542625.1. Classification (NCBI taxonomy): domain Eukaryota; kingdom Metazoa; phylum Chordata; class Mammalia; order Primates; family Hylobatidae; genus Nomascus; species Nomascus leucogenys. Next base: position 64,800,327 of record NC_044401.1, on the reverse strand, counting down.
ATTACCAGACCCCCTCCAGAGATGTACTCAAAATAATTCCTATCTACATAATAATGGGTCAGAGAGACATAATTAAAAAAAAAAACTGACCTTTCCCAAAAGAACTGACAATGAAGATGAGCACTAGGAACAGACTGGACATTCCTAATTTTTGTTTCTTTGTTTATGTTTTATATTTAACATTAAACATGATTCAATTTAAAGTAACATTACAATTTAACTTAATGGTAGAACTAGGCTTTTTAGTTAGCATTACCTTCAAACATTCACTTTTCATATATTAAGTGGGTCATGACTCACTCATATTTTGAGTGTTCGAACATCGTAATGTTCTACTCGCAAAACAGGACAAAAGAGTCTACTGCAACCTCATCAGTTAAATACCTATACCAGGATAATTTTTGCTTGAGAGTTTCCATTGTTCTTAAGCATATGTATGTGAATTTTTAACTTTGCTCAGTAAAATAACACATTTCAAACTTAAAGGACACCAAAAACAAAACCAAAAGCCCAAAACCCCACTAATGTTGGGAAACAGGAACATCTTTAATTACCTGGTTATATAATCACATCCAAGGTAGTTAACTCCTAATGGATCTAGGTTTTATTATTTATAATACAAGTATAATAAGAAGACCTACTGGCTTTAAAATGAAATTAAGTGGAATTAAGTGAAATATTGTATACCATAATGACTATAGTAGATAACAATGTATTGTATTCTTGAAAATTGTTGAGAGACTAGGTTTTAAGTGTTCTCATCATAAAAAATAAGTATAAGAAGCAACATATATTTTGAGTAGCTCAATTTAGCCACTCCACAATGTATACATATTTCAAAACATGTTGTACATAATAAGTATATACAATTTTTATTTCTCAATTAAAAATAAAAATGTTCAACAATTTTTTAAAAAATGGAATCAAGGCCAGACAGCAGTCTTTCTGTTTTCTAGATTAATAATTATAACCTTGCTTGGTTCATAGATCTCTTTGAAACTGTGTTGGACATACAGGCTCTTTTTCTAGAAAATTATACACAAAAAGTCATACTAACAATATCATTGGTTTCTCAGATCCTTTAAAGGATACACATATACCCCATCTAGCGATTCCTACACCCCAAGTTAAGAACCTCTTTTCTAGAGCCTCCTTCCTCGTGGGCTACTTCACGAGAGGCAGAGGGAAGGGAAGGCTGGTGGCCTTCCTGCTTACTCTGCCCTTGCTCCTTCTGTTCTTTCTTGAAGAGATTATTTTGGAAATATCTGAGGTTCGATAGGCATTGCCTTAAAGTCAAATATAAAGCATTCAGGCTGTTTATTTGGGTTCCCGGGTACTAAAAATGCCAATAATACAGCTAAAATATTTTTGTTTAAAGTGTTACGGTTTATTATTTATTTAAAATTTGTCAGAGAACTTTATTAAATTTAACTCCTTTCTTTGGAGCAAAATGTGTGAAATGAATAATATTATTTGCACACACTTATTGTCAGTAGAGACTGAAGAAAACTATCATTCCAGATTGCAGTACGGCACTGCAAGCTCATGGCCTGATTCACTGGGACAATGCTAAAGCCCCCTGGTGAATTTATATCCATTTCACACTCGAAAATATCTTGGAGCAAAACTTTCCAATGAATCCAAGTATTAACAAGGTCTGCAGAAAATCTCAGAAAGTTTTCATTTTGTTTTGATTTTTTTTTCTCCCAGTTAGTTTAGTTTATTCACCTTGGAATAGGAATACACTTAAAATTATTTTGCTGATATGTCACTGTGCTTTCAACTTAATTCCAACCAATGCCTCTAATAAGTGTTTTGGTAAATTAGATTAAGTTGAGAAGGATTATAGATTCTGTAAGAACACTATGTATGACATTGTTGACTCACTCACCTTAAATTTAGGATTAAAATCATATTTTAAACATATTTTATATAACTGGTTCATTTCAATGTATAATCCCATTATCTTTGAAATTAAACAGGCAGTTTAAACCACATTATTGTTTTTAAATTAAAGTGTTGCTCAATTAAAAACTAAAGTGGAAATAAACAATTTCCCATACTAGAAATTATTCCTCCAGGCCGGGTGCTGTGGCCCATGCCTATAATCCCAGCACTTTGGGAGGCTGAGGCAGGCGGATCACCTGAGGTTGGGAGTTCGAGACCAGCCTGACCAACATGGAGAAACCCTGTCTCTACTAAAAATACAAAATTAGCCGGGCGTGGTGGTGCATGCCTGTAATCCCAGCTACTCCGGAGGCTGAGGAAGGACAATCGCTTGCACCCGGGAGATGGAGGTTGCGGTGAGCTGAGATCACACCACTGCACTCCAGCCTAGGCAGCAAGAGTGAAACTCCATCTCAAGAAAAAAGAAAAAATGTTATTCCTCCAAATATTTCTATGGAGCAAAATAAAGTGGGTGAGGGAGGCATTTTTTCTTAAAGAAAAATAAAGAATGGTCAAGGAGCTGGGAAATTAATTAGAAAGAGGAGTTACTGTTTCTTTGCATGAAAGTATGAACATTCATATCTCCAAAAATATTTACATAATCTCTCTCTTCTTATAGAAGAAAAATGGAGAAGGATAGAACCAGGTGCAAGAAAGAATTCTCTTCAAAAAGCCATGGGAGAATCCCATTCACAACCAAAGAATTTGTGGCCATATTATTTTTTATTTCAGCCTGTTCTTTGAAAATGAAAAGTTGGAATATAGCAGAAAGCATAAGCAAAAAGCTAAAACACTTTGTGGAATTTCTTTGTAACTTCCTTCATGTGTAAAAACTTAGACTTTACCATAAGGACATAATCCAGGCATCTGATGTGTAGGCTTCGCATTACTTGGGGAGTTAAGGGATTAATTTTCATACTTAAGCTCATATGATGACAAAACTTTTTCACAACTGTCTCTAAACCAAGAAGGGGGATTTAAGATCTTTCAACAAATGATCATTTCATTACATTGTTCCTTATTCCACTTAGGGTGATTCACCATCATCTCTGAGTCCACACATCTGTGATCAGACTAAACGAGTCTTGCCTTCTGTTTTAGCCTTTGAAATCCATGGAGCAGAATGGACCAGGCCTAGAGTACAGAGTGACCTGGAAGCCACAGGGAGCCCCAGTGGAGTGGGAAGAAGAAACAGTCACAAACCACACATTGCGGGTGATGACGCCTGCTGTCTATGCCCCTTATGATGTCAAGGTCCAAGCTATCAATCAACTAGGATCTGGGCCTGAACCTCAGTCAGTGACTCTCTATTCTGGAGAAGACTGTAAGTGATGCACCTAAAACTGCTAAGCACGTCAGTAACTGTTGCTCTCAAATATATTGTACCTCAATCAACAAATATTTGTGAACAACTACTGCATGCAAAGAGGATGTACTAGCCGTGGGAGATAAAAAGAACTATAACACATGACTTCTATCTTAGGATTGATTATAGGACAGTTGATCGTATAGAGTACAAAGGAAGTATGTTGAAGGTTTCCATTTTATTCAGTTTCCTATAAAGCTCTTTCTACATTTAAAATGGAAGACCTGGAATTATCACTGCAATCATTTCAAGCAGCATAACTCTCATAAGATTTTCAAGTACATTTGCCCTTTGCCCTTACTTGTCAAGGATCCCCTACGAGCCACTTGCTATCATGCCCTGGGCTTCAGTGGCATGTCTGGAGCTTTCCTAATACTGATGAGGTATATACCCAGATTTATATGTAGAATTATATGCACACACACCTTCTGATGCCATAGTAACTGCTGCAAATAGGTTATTGGAAGAAGAAAAAACACACTGCATTCTGTATTGCCAATACCGTGAATAATATTAGGGGTTATTCTCATTGCCTTTCCAGCATCTAAAGGAATAATTTGATCCAAAAATGGAAGAAGGTTGAGAATGAGAAATAGCCAACTCATTACTCACCTGCTGTCTAAATTCTTCTACCCAAACAAAAGCACACAAAACACATATCACATGTGAATTAAGATAGTATTAGTCTTGACTGCTCTGTATTTGGCTTATTCCTCTGTAGTAAGAACTCCTATAGGACAGAGATAATATCCTCTTCACAGGGTTGTATGAACCAATTTAGGTAAGTCCCTTAGAACATAGCATATGCTCAAATGTTAGCTGTTATTAATATTTGATTAACAAAATTCCCAACCAATTTTGTTTCTATTACTAGTTTAATTCACTTGCTTTCAAAGGCAAGATGCCCACAGAATAGTTTCTGGTTTTATTTACCCACATCGTATCTATCTGGAGGGCTTCGTTTCTCAGTGTGATACAGGCTATCCTCTTCTTTGGGCAATCTATTTGGGCTGATAAACTTATCTATCTGAGAAACTCTTTGGGTTCCATTTGGAGTGAATTTCACAAAAATGCTTTCTCCAGAAGAAACATTATGAAAATTTTTGAAAAGGATCCTAATAATCACATTTGCAGGTTATTGAAAACTAATCAATCTTATACGATTAACAGATCCTGATACAGCTCCAGTGATCCATGGGGTGGACGTTATAAACAGTACATTAGTTAAAGTTACCTGGTCAACAATTCCAAAGGACAGAGTACATGGACGTCTGAAAGGCTATCAGGTTTTTATCATGGTTTTTCCTCTTCTTGTTGAATTGATATCTTTCCTGAGAATAAATAAGAACTGATTTCAGAAGAAGCCAAAGAGAATCTGCCACCACAATGGATATATTAAAAGATTTTTGTTTTTATTGCAGATAAATTGGTGGAAAACAAAAAGTCTGTTGGATGGAAGAACACATCCCAAAGAAGTGAACATTCTAAGATTTTCAGGACAAAGAAACTCTGGAATGGTTCCTTCCTTAGATGCCTTTAGTGAATTTCATTTAACAGTCTTAGCCTATAACTCTAAAGGAGCTGGTCCTGAAAGCGAGCCTTATGTATTTCAAACACCAGAAGGAGGTGAGAGGATAATGATGTAGAGTCATGTCAAAAATGGAGGTGATCCATGGCCATAGTAAACATTCTTCCTTATGGCCAGGCACAGTGGCTCATGCCTGTGAATCCCAGCACTTTGGGAGGCCAAGGCAGATGGATCACTTGAAGTCAGGAGTTCCAAACCAGCTTGGCCAACATGATGAAATCCTGTCTCTATCAAAACTACAAAAATTATCCAGATGTGGTAGTGCATGCCTGTAGTCCCAGCTACTCGGGAGACTGAGGCAGGAGAATCACTTGAACCCGGGAGGCGGAGGTTGCAATGTGCCGAGATCGGGCTACAGCAATCCATCTAGCCTGGGCCACAGAGTTAGACTCTGTCTCAAAAAATAAATAAATAAAATAAACATTATTCCTTATTAGTAGTTAATTAATATTTACTTCAGATGAGTTAGCTTGTCAATTTCTATAAAGTTTATAATATAATAAGGCTTTTTTGAATTTTTCTAACTTATGTGAGTTTATTTTTGGACTTGTGTTTTCTAGTACCTGAACGGCCAACTTTTCTCAAGGTCATCAAAGTCGATAAAGACACTGCCACTTTATCTTGGGGACTACCTAAGAAATTAAATGGAAACTTAACTGGCTATCTTTTGCAATATCAGATAAGTAAGTAGAAATTTGAATTGGAGTTAACTTGTTAATATTTCATTTTTTGGTTGAATATTCTGTTTGCTAGGTTGGGAGTCTAATGATCACTTAAGGCCATGGTTTGTAAGCTGCCGTTCTTCCTTGTAGCCCAGGGCTAGGGTACAGAGTATAGTAAACTGGCTTGCAGGCCAAATTCAGCCTGCTGCCTGTTTTTAGGAATAAAGTTTTATGACGACATGGCCATGTCCACTTATTTATATATGTCTCCAGCTCCTTTCTCCCTGGAGTGGCAAAGTTGAGTCATCTCAACAGAGACTACATTGCCTACAAAGGCTAAATGTTTCCCATCTGGTCCTTTACTGAAAGGTTTGCTTACCTGTTTTAGAAAAAAAGCAGTGTGCTGATGGGTACACAAAACACGGGCTTAATGTTTATATATAAGATGTTTGGAGAAGTAGGAAACATGCAAAAGAGTTATTGAGTGATGTGATAGAGATTCAAAGCACAGGTACCTTGCACACTACCTCTTCTGCCTCAGATGTATGCTCCCAGACTCAATCCTAAATATACTTGTGTTTATCAAATCTCTATGGGTTGCTCGCTGTTTCATGGAGATGATATTGAGAGGACTAAATAATTGTCTTTGGATCATTACTCAGAATGGGCTCTGCCCAGATGCTGCTGTGCAACTAGAGTAATGTGAATGTGTTTAGATGAAATCAGGTCATTTTTAATAGTAGCGCCTCCCATCTTGAACAGTCCTTAAGTTTAAGCATCATCTCAAAATGGAAATTAGGGGATTGACATTATAGAAAATTTTAGCAACCTCCCATCATGAAAATTTTAGGCTTTCAAGGCATCAATTCCCAAAACACCAGAAATACAGAGACCCAGCATACACTGCTTACAAGTCAACTTGATCATAGTCCTGTTGTGCTACTTCCGCATCAGCTCAAGACTTCCAGCAATCCAGGTCACGTATTTGCTTTAGTTTCTGATGGTTTCTGCTGAAATTAGCACGTATGTTTAAATACATACAGGCATAATCCCAACAGAAGTAGACTTTAGCACTTTTGAGTGCTTGCTAAGTAGCAGGATCAATACTAAGTGTATCTCTTTGCATTGTGCCATTAAAATAAGAAATCTATTAGATATGTACTATCACTATTTTATGAATGAGGGAATTGATGTACATAGAGTATACTCACACAGAGTCAAGTAGTAAAATAAGTGTTAAGTGGGAGGCCGAGGCGGGTGGATCACGAGGTCAGGAGATTGAGACAATCCTGGCTAACACGGTGAAACCCCGTCTCTATTAAAAATACAAAAAATTAGCCGGGCATGGTGGCGGGTGCCTGTAGTCCCAGCTACTCGGGAGGCTGAGGCAGGAGAATGGCGTGAGCCCGGGAGGCAGAGCTTGCAGTGAGCCGAGATCGTGCCACTGCACTCTAGCCTGGGCGACAGAGTGAGACTCTGTCTCAAAAAAAAAAAAAAAAAAAGTGTTAAGAATGCAAAGCAAGATCAGTCCAATTCTAGATGTTGCGCTCTTAACCTTATATTAGTCCATGAACTGATTTTCAAAAAAATTGTAAGAACTGAAGAAATATTTGAAGATTCTTTTAAATATCAATTTGTTTGGTAAAGATATACCTTCTCCTTATCCTAACAATAAGAAACTCAGCTAATTAAATTCCAACGTTCATGTTGATCCGTATGTGACATTTAAGTTTATTTAAAAACAAGTTCTTAGAATATAGAAGTTGAAATACTAACAATTGTAATGATTATTGAACTGCTTGATATGTGTATTTTAAAATAAAATAATATATAATTATTTTGCTTTCTATTAATATTAAGTGATCAAGACATTTTAGGTAGTTTACCTTTTTCTTATTGCTTTTAGATATTTTAAATTGTTGCAATTTATATGTATGAGAGCTCTATGTATACTCTCCTGAATTCTTATATTGATTGTAGTAGTTTTTCAATTGACTTTGTGGTCATTCACAATTATGTTTTCAAAAAATCTAAAAGAGCGATGATTTCACCTCCTTCTTTCCAATGTTTGGATGCCTAGTTTGTTTGTTTTTTCTTTTCATTGATTTGAATTGCATTTTTATGGACCAAGGAAGGCATTTTTATGTCAATAATAAATGCATTTTTTTAACCTGTATGGTATCTTGGACTGAGAGTCAAGAGGATTTATTTTATATTCTTTCTTGCCACTAACAGCTGCACTCTCTTGGATGTATTTCGTCTGTTGGACTATGGTTACAGTAATCTTATAATACTCCATACTTTTACACAAATCTCATGTCTTTGCTGGGTTCCAAATTCTTTGAAAGAAGCTATCTGATTCAGCTTTTTACAATGAGTACTTTACATAGTACTTAGTATACAGTAGATATTCTTAAATATTTAATATATTCCTTCATTTATTGATTCAGTGTATACTGAGTAGCTATTTGGTGCCATATGTTAAACTAGAAACCATAGGAGACACAAATAAATTATCATCTCAATTATTCTTCTAAAAGGAAATTACAATACTTAAGTCAAAGATACAATGAAAATATAACAATGGGGAAAATTTATTATTATTAATACATATTATGAAGCTGGAGCAGTTGGCTACAATATAGCACAGGGATTAAAGACGTTTCTCTGGGGTCAAAAGGCCATGGTTTAGATTCAAATTCCAGTTTGCAAATTTAGAGACCCAAGATGGGAGCAAAGTGCTTATTCTTGCTTGACCTCAGTTTTGTCATATATGATATAGTCATAGTAGTTGTATGTACCTCATAGGATTAAATGAGTTGATGGTTATGAATCATTAATGTATCTTTACCTACCACAAGCATAAGGAGAAATGAAAATAATGAAGAATGCAACTTGAATGGTTAAACACATTTGAGCTGTTGTTCTTGTTTATTTGTTTAGTAAATGACACCTACGAGATTGGAGAATTAAATAATATTAACATTACAACTCCATCAAAGCCCAGCTGGCACCTCTCAAACCTCAGTGCAACTACCAAGTACAAATTCTACTTGAGGGCTTGCACTTCACAGGGCTGTGGAAAACCGATCACGGAGGAAAGCTCCACCTTAGGAGAAGGGAGTAAGTACATGAGGCTTCTCTTTTTAACAGAGGCTGTAAAAAGAGGCTGCATCTTTTGAAACAGCTGCACTGAAAGGAAAGCACCCTGCTAGTCGTTGTAAATTAGAAGTGATTGTGATCCCACTCTCTGTGACCTTCTGTTTTCCACTGACATACAGGCAGAACTTACTAATCTTGTTTGGAAAGTTCACATTGACTCAATTTATGGATTTCTGTGCAATACCAATCAAATTATAGCTTAGTGTATACAAGGTCAGGAACTGTAATTTTACTTAATTAAAGTAGCAGGACATAAGGTCACAAAGCTATTCAAAAGGTTAGTAAAGCTATATTTTTCTTTTAGAAATGTTTCCATACAGAAAAATATTTGCCTCTTGCATTGGTAGACATTAAAGATCTAATACATCTCACTTTCATGCCTTCACTCTATATACATTGATTCATATGTCAATTTTATTTTACTGTCTGATGACTGATGCCAAGCAACTGGCTGGGAAATGGCTTATAAATCTGTGGTTTCACTTGTAACACAATTATCCTAATTCAATTACACTTTTCTATTTTTTTTGTCTTTAACTTTTCCCTTCCCAAATTGCATCTCCAATTATGCTTTTAGCAAGGTTCTTGCTAAGCTTTCTGTGATAGCAATAGGACCTTTGCAGAGAAATCAGATCAGAGGAACTGATGTACACACTAAGTTAAAACAAAGAGAGATTTATGTAGAGTTTAGGCTGTTCAGGCATGGAAGGATATTGGAGAAAGAAAAGAAGGATGTAGAAGATGGCAGAAAGGGAAATAGAGTTGTTTATTTATCATGTATTAAGTTTGGTGCAAAAGTAATTGTGGCCCTTCCATTAAAAGTAGTAATGGCAAAGGGCACAGTTACATTTGCACCAATCTAATACGTGTCAGACTGTGTTCTGGATGCTTTTCCAAATTGTAGATTTGAAAAATGGTAGAATCAATGAAAGAAACATCATGAAGGGGAAAAATAGTAAAGAAAGTTCAATTGCCTATTATTTATTGAAGATGTATATTAAAATATGTTCAAGCTTGTGAGTGACTGTGAATCACCGTGTTTGTGTGTGAATGGTTATGCTCTGACCTTTAATATTGGTTTGTTTTTACATCTTATTGTGCCTACTATATCTAACTAATAACAAGCTTATGTTTTTCTCAGGTTCCTTGAACATTTAAAACCCCTTTATGTGGGAAAAGTGTATAATTCAAATAATTACTTCCCTAAAACTCACAAAGTATTCCCAGGGATGAATTGAACACCAAGTGAAATGAAGAACTAATTTCACTGACTTTACCTACTCATAAAAGTTAGACTTAAAGATGGGGATTGGAAACTTCCCAGTAACTAAAAGGTTCTTATTTCTGAAGCATTGGAACTGACATCAAGTGTCCAATACAAAGAGAAGTCAGAATGGTAGTAGTCCAAACATGCAACTTCCATATTTTTAAAAACAGAATTTAAGGCATGGAGTTGGTTGCTATTTTGATATAACCAAGACCATAATGTGCATGTGAAATGCTGATCCCATTCTTACTAATTGGAAGCATATGAGAAAAAATATTCACAGAATTGCCTTACAAGTGTTACACATTCTAATATATATGTTGCAAAATTTGGGCTTGGTTGCATTCATGCTTGAGAAATTGTTTTTGGAGGATGAAAATGCTGTTCATGTGATTTTACAAGTGATGTGGCAACTTCTCTTCAAACTAAAAATGTAACTAATGTGCTGCATGTCTTAAAGAACATTTCTTCACTGTCAAATGTGTCAGGAATTTAAAAATGTTTCTTACTAGTATGTTTGTGCTCTTTTTCAGGAATCCACATTTTCAGTATTCCAGCTAACTGCCCCCTTCCCGAGTTGACACTGATTTCTATTCTATAGGCGTGTCTTGCTATATGTACAGAGAAAAAAATTACAATCTCTTTTTCTACTAGAGTTCAACATAATCTTTGAAAAAAATGTATATTTCCACTGAGGAGAGATACGTCTTGTTATCACTCAGCACTCTAAAAATGATCACTTGTGCAAATTGGAACCTACTACTATGCATCTTTCTTCTTGCTTTGCCTATGTAGCTCATTTCAAGGTCATTTGGCATTTGTTCAAAAAATGGTCTTTGATTGACAAGCATTTTTCTCTGATTGTTTTCACTCTGATTTCCAAGAAAATCATATTCCATAAGCTAAGAGGGGAAAAGATGGAGTTAATCAGAAATATTATTTTTGTGTCATTAGTGGTTTGAATAAATCACTTGCTTTACTCTATTTTTCAAAAGCTTGCACTGCTTAATGTTATACTAATATCTCTGTTTTTCAAGGTCAAAATTAATTGCACTCTGTTTCAATGATGCTTAATCTTGAAGGCTTTGCTTATATAATTGGCCTTATTTGTCTCATAATGTCATTTTTAATAAAACCTTTTTGTTATTTAGTAACTATACAATTAACTTTTATTTTATAGTGAAAATGCATAATGAAATATTGATCTGTAACATATACCCACTTAAAATAGAGTTTATAACCCCTTGTAGTCTCAGTAAGAAACATATTTTATATCATTGCTAACATTTTCTGGGTTATATTTATTATATTGATTCCCAGCAAAACTATGGATCACATGCAAAAATATTTAAGATATTTTGTGGTAAGACAAGAAGTTAACATATTTTTGTTCAACTTGATTCATTTTATCTTCTACTATGAGATTCTACTATTAACATATTGACATATTAATATTTTTTGAAAAGTATTAACTTCTCACACCACTTTCAAAATGTCAGTAAAACCATTCCATTGGTACGTATCTGCAAGCCTGCACTTCACGTGGTTTGTTCTTCTATAAATTTCAAATTTTTAATATATGACCATATTTTAATGCTATTTCATCAGTACTTACGGAGAAGACCAAGGCAAAAAAAAGCAATATATAGTTAGTTACGATTATAAGGTTATGTGCTGTCAATTATAAGTCAAAAGGCCATATTCAGTTTCCCATTAGGTTTGTGAAAATCCAAATTGCACAAAATTATATTTTATAATTTTTTTAAGTCTGTGGTTTTGAACCATTCATGTGACCAGGCAGATTTACAGTACCATTTCATCTTAAATGGCCATGCATTGAGTTCATTTCATTTACTCAATTTTATTATATTAAAAAAGAAAGTTGAAATGTTGATTTTCTTGATCTCCTGGTAATTCAAAAACTATCTGAGAAAATATGGTATAAGTGACTTTCTTATTCACCTCTAATAACAATATTTTTTTATGTCATGTTTTCCATGATTACAATTCACTTGATTTAACTGTGTACATTTCTTAGGTAAAGGTATCGGGAAGATATCAGAAGGAGTAAATCTTACTCAAAAGACTCACCCAATAGAGGTATTTGAGCCGGGAGCTGAACATATAGTTCGCCTAATGACTAAGAATTGGGGTGATAACGATAGCATTTTTCAAGATGTAATTGAGACAAGAGGGAGAGGTGAGAAATGAGATTATATTTGGGGAAGTCTTAGTCAATCTATGTCCTGTAGAATATTTAGTGTTGCCTATGTCCTATATTAAACATAAAAACATTGAGTCTATTAGTTATGAAAATCATAATTTCAATTTGTTTTGAGTTATTTTTAAATTATCAAAATGAAAAATGTTTCACAGTAGTCCAACTTATCCTTTATTTTGTTTTTACTAGAGTTGTTGCCTAAAAATATCTCCTGCTAATTAACATATCTTAATAACACAAACTAAAAAGAAAAAGCAAAACAAAACCAAACCACCAGGCTCCATGGTCATCTGCTTCTAACCAAGGCAGCTTGCGCTTTTGTTTGCTCCTTGCTGCTTCTGAGTTTAACTTCATCTGCCTTCACTATCTTTCTTTGGTTTTTCATCCTCAGAATCAAATACCACTCGAAGAAGTCCCTTTTTAAATAAAGAAGGGAAGATTTACCAGTATTCTCCCATTAACATGTCCTTCAAATTGCATTCCTTCTGGGGTCATTAAAAAAATTGATACTATTTGGTATGTGTAAAAATGATGTCTAATTTTCCCCAATGTTACAGAATACAAAAGACTGTTTCTAGTTTACAGTGTTGTGACTTCTGTTTCTACCACAGAATATGCTGGTTTATATGATGACATCTCCACTCAAGGCTGGTTTATTGGACTGATGTGTGCGATTGCTCTTCTCACACTGGTATTGTTAACTGTTTGCTTTGTGAAGAGAAATAGAGGTGGAAAGTACTCAGGTAAGATTGTTTCTTAATGTGATTTCCAACTTATTAAAAAGCATTTTCTGTGAAGCGTTCTTCAGAGACATCTTTTTTTTTTTAAATACACATTCAAGTCAAATTTATATTAGCAAATTAGATGTACAGTGCACTGAGAGGAAAAACATATTGCTAAATTAACCAAAGAAAATATGGATGGTCTAGAGTATTATTTCCAGATAGTTACTTGGTTCTAGTTTCTAGCACTTAAATTGGGCTCTAACTGCCAGGCGTGGTGGCTCACGCCTGTAATCCCAGCACTTTGGGAGTCCAAGGTGGGCGGATCATGAGGTCAGGAGATAGAGACCATCCTGGCCAACATGATGAAACCCCGTCTCTCCTAAAAATGCAAAAATTAGCCGGGCATGATGGCAGCTGCCTGTAATCCCAGCTACTCGGGAGGCTGAGGCAGGAGAATCACTTGAACTCGGGAGGTGGAGTTTTCAGTGAGCTTAGATCACGCCACTGTACCTCAGCTTGGGCGACAAGAGCAAAAACTCCATCTCAAAAAAATAAAAAATAAAAAATAGGCTCTAACAAGGTTGATAACACTTCCAAGCTTCTACTGTCTATCTGTAAAATATCAGCGTCATTGAGAGACATATTACTAAGTCACATATATGCTTTAGTGTTTTAAGAAGTGACCCATGTATAGCACGCCTCTCTCTATACATGACATACATGACTCATATTTTTCGCACTAGTGCATTCTAATATTACTGGCTCCACTGATCAACTTTGTTGGTGTTAATCATTACTAGGAATGCATTTCTTATTACCATGGCATGTAGTAGACACACTGCCTCTTGAATTAATGACACATAAGATATACATGAAAACCATCATAGTTGGTAATATGATGTTTGCCTTTAATTTCATTCAACTTCCGAATTTGTTTTGTCTTTTTCAGATATACATATTGTATCAAGTTGATGATTATTACTAGTATTGCTTAGTATTCATGATGCTTTTTATGGGGACAAAGATTTAGATTACACTGCTATTTGTTTCATGATGTTCAGATATATAAGTTCATTATTGGCTTACGATTTATATAGCAAATATTTATTGGGAACCCATCATCTACATAGAAACATTGAAAGCATAATTTCTAGCTTTTTGTAAAATGACATGCATAATTTATGGAGTTATGCATTTCACTTTTTTCTCTGAAGACTGAATGATTATGAATTAAGTTCACAATGACCAATAAATATTCTGAGTAATTAATGGGAAACGTTAAAGAGTTATAGCATTCTCCTTATCCCCAACAAATAATCATTTGTGAATTGTGGTGCTATTCAGATTCTAAGATGTTTCTTCAAATCATGCCCTAAAAAGAAAAAAAAATCAGCATTTCATACTGTAGAGCAACTAAGAGAATCTACTAGGTCTCTGCATGTAGTCGTAAAATGTTCCATGAAGAACAATTTGTATTTGAGGGCTTTTTTTTTTTTTAAGTAAAGGGAACAAGAAGTTTTTGGTCTTATATTCCACTAATAACAAAAATTAGCCAGGCGTGGTGGTGGCTACTTGTAATCCTAACTACTCAGGAGGCTGAGGCAGGAGAATCCCTTGAACCCGGGAGGCAGAGGTTGCAGTCAGCCGAGATCACGCCACTGCACTCCAGCCTGGGCAACGGAGTGACACTTTGTCTCAAAAAAAATAAAATAAAATAAAATGTCAGTGGAGACCTGAATATTCAGATTCTTGCAACAATTTTGAGTAAGAGTGATGCATAACAACCAAATGATTGCACTTTTTTTTTTTTTTTTTTTTTTTTTGAGACTGGGTGTTGTTCTCTTGCCCAGGCTGGAGTGCAGTGGCGCTATCTCGGCTCTCTGCAACCTCTGCCTCCCAGGCTCAAGTGATCCACCCACCTCAGCTCCTCGTGTAGCTGGGACTACAGGTGCATGCTACCATGCCTGGCTAATTTCTATGTTTTTAATAGAGACAGGGTCTTGCTTTGTTGCCCAGGCTGGTTTCAAACTCCTGATATAAAGTGTTCTGCCCGCCTTGGCCTCCCAAAGTGCCGGGATTACAGGCATGAGCCACCACATCCAGCCTTGATTGACTTTTTAAATTCAATTTAGTTTAATGATGCAGATCTAGTAGGTGCCTATGACATCTTCAAAAAGTTCAGATAGTAAAATAAATATTTAGTAATTTGGTTTTCACTGAGAAATCAAACTAAGTTGGGCTCTTCCAATAAGACTTCTTGTTCACATAATATTGAGTAGTCATGTGAAAATATGCAACACGCTGCAGGTGTGACGACAAATAAGTAGAACCCCCCAAAATCCCCTCTCTCTTTTGTTTAAACAAAGAAGTAAGGGATGGGCTGTAGTTATAGCCAGAAAAAAATATTGCCTCACTGGTATCAAAACATTTGAGCAATGCTGTTCTTATTGACTATTCACTATTCCGCAGCACTGGTAAAATGTCTTTTAAATGGTCACTGTATTACTTTCCCCACCTTTTTTCTCTTTTTTAGTTAAAGAAAAGGAAGATTTGCATCCAGACCCAGAAATTCAGTCAGTAAAAGATGAAACCTTTGGTGAATACAGGTAAACATAAGGTTCTGTTTTAAAATCAAAACACATATTCATCATGTTGAAAGCTTAAATGAACAAAAAGGTGTTTATTCTTAATAAAAAGCTTACATAGCTATAATGTAATGACCCTGTAAAGAATACTTTGTACAAATAGGGCCTACTTAAGTGCTAGTAACCAGATTTCTGTGTGTGTGATGAGGGTGTATAAATAATTACCTTCTAGGCAGGAATGTTGGTTAGGACACTTTTCTTGAAGCTCTGTGCCTAACACAAAGAATATCTATTTGGGGTAGCTAAAACATCTTTAGCATGGCCATTATGAACTCAGGTTCGATCCAATTTTCATCCACACACACATATCTGTATACCTACAGTGTTGCACCTGCAAAGGTAAGTAAGTTACAAACCCTGTCCTCTAGATGAACCTAAACAGCAGAGAAAAATATCCTATATATGCAAATGACTGTAATGAATTAGATAGAATAAAAGAGCACAAAAGAGAGCAACTATTTCTGCCCAGGTAGGATTTTGGAAAAAGAATCATCCATATGAGATAAGCTAAGCCTTAAAGGATAAAAAGGATTGTGTTACTGTTAACCACTGGACAGAGGATGACCAAATGAATGAGGGCGTGTCAGGCAAGGGAGGAATGGCAAGAAATCTACTCTGAGCTAGGTAGGAATCTTTCAGGGACGTGTTCAACTGTCTCATTCTCCTGTTATCTTTCTCCATCTTCCACTTTCTACTACTCTGTCAACTTCTTAGCTCTTTTTGGTTGTAATGTCATCATTTTTTTCAGGTCTCCTGTATATTTCAGCCAACAGACATATTGTAAGTTCCAGGTTTATATCAATTTTAGCACATGGGAAACCAGAGTTTATATCAAAGAAGAAATCTGATTGATTCTGATTCTCTCATCTCTGGATTCATCACTATAGCAAGGGATATGGAGTATTTTCATTAGCTAATTAGTAGACATTTGAGCTTACCTGTACCTCCACTTTGTGGTATACTTATTTTTCTGTATTCTACTTAGTCAATACCCTTTTTATATTTCTTAATAAATGACTTTAAATTCTGTCCAGAATAAAGAACAATAAAGAGAAAGAAAGAAAGAGAGAAAAAGAAAAAGTAGGAAAGAATTTTGGAACTTTACAAATTGTGTTCATTACTGTTGTATTAGTTAGCAGTTGCCTCATAACAATAACCACCAATACTTAACAGCTTAAAACAATAAACATTTATTATTTCAATGTCCTCATAATTCAGGAATCCAGACATGGCTTAGATGGGTACTTCTGGCTCAGGACCTCTCATGAGGTTGCAGCAAGGTTTTGACCAGGGCTATGGTTTCAGCTAAAGGTTCAGCCAAAGCACAAGTCATTCCTAGGCCACTCATGTGGCTGTTGGCAGGATATAGTTCCATACAGGCTGTTGAACTAAGGGCTTCTGCTCTTCACAGGCCAGAGGTCATTCCTAACTCCACACCACGTGGATATCTCCATGGGGCCATTCACAACATGGCAGCTGGCTTCCTTCAGAATGTGTGAGCCAGGGAGCAAGAGAGAGCACCCCAGTTGGAAGCCACAGTCCTTTTGTAATCTAATATTGGAAGTGATATCCCATCACTTTTGTTGTATTCTATAGGAACAAGTCAATAAGTTTAGCCCACAACTCAAAGGAAGAGGATTATACAAGATACAAATTCCCTGAGGCAATGATCATTGAGGACCTGCAACAACTTTTCAAAAGCTGAGGCAGGAGAACTGCTTGATCTCAGGAGGCAGAGGTTGCAGTAAGCCAAGATTGTGCCCTCCAGCCTGGGCAACATAGCGAGACTCTGTCTCAACCAAAAAAACAAAAACAATCAAGCAAAAAAAAGTTTGAAAGACAATATTAGCTCAATTTTACAGGCAAGAAAACAAAAATAATGCATGCCTTGCAGTGCCTTGTCTAAAAACCCATTTCCCCACACCCTGCTGCTCCTTTATAAAGATAGCTAACGTCCTCCTATGCATTATTTCCTATGACATCCCTTTATAGTAGTTGATGTGTTTTACAACCTCTTTCCCCCAAACTACATATTTATCAGGATAATTGTCTACTTTCCACGTTATCCCAGGAGACACTTTTATAAGATGCTGTGCCCTTGCGTAAGTCCTCATCCTTCTAGCTTCTGATAATCATCTCTTTTGTTATTTTTCTTTACTCTTTGTTCCTGATTCCTCAGCCGATGTCTCATCGTTTTTCTTGATTTGTTTTTGTAACTGCAATATCCTAATTCAAGAGCCAATTATCGTATCAGTCAGGGGAGCCTGTGTTATGCTGCTGTCAAAACAACTCCAAAAGCATTTTCTTTCTCAAGCTATGTGTCCCACAGAGATTGCCCTCTTCATCTTAGTCACTTAGGAGCACTGGCTGGCGGATGAGCATCCAGGGGCACCACAGCAGGGAAAACAGAATGTAACAAACTGAGCACTGGCTTTAAATCTTCCACTTGGAAGAGACACATGTCACCTTTGCTCACTTTTTTTTTTTAAACCAAAGAAAATTCCTTGGTGGCATATAACACAGACTAGGCAAAGAAGTGCCATCCTGCTTTATTCCCAGAAACCTGACATACTTAATGAACAGTGCTGACAAATACCACAAATTATAAAGTGATATATACATCTAAATTATATATTTTTTCCAAATCCTTCATGGATCAAATTTGATAAAATCATTTTATATAGTGTATAGCTTCATACTGTAATACTAATTGGTACTTAAAAAAATCTTGATCCAAAATTTAGAAGATCATACCATTTGATAAGCATTTTACTAATGGATTTGCTTCTGTTCATGAATAAAACATGTACCAGAAATATAGTATACTTATTTATGTTCTTAAAATGCCAGCCATTTTTTTTTTATTATACTTTAGGTTTTAGGGTACATGTGCACAATGTGCAGGTTTGTTACATATGTATCAATGTGCCATGTTGATTTCCTGCACCCATTAACTCGTCATTTCCAGCCATTTTTTTCTGTCTTAAAATGTAACAAACTTGAATTATTAACTATATTAAAGAAGGTTATTTGGTTTCAAAAACAGAATATGATTGATTTTTAAAAGAGAATTTTTAGAAGGATATAAGAGAATCAAAAGGATCAGAAGTAAAGACAGAAGAAGATCAAGACTTGGAGGCCAAGAGCTCTAAAAGTTCATGACAGCAAGGGAAATTGAATTTGTTCTCTGTCTGAGTCCATCAGGGCTACTGTAACAAAATACCACTAACTGGATGGCTTATAAAAGAACAGAAACTTATTTCTCACAGTTCGGGATTCTGGGAAGCCTAAGAGCAAAGTGCCAGCATTTTCAGTGTCTGGCGAAGGCTCACTTTCTGGGTGACAGACGGCACCTTCTCTTTGTGTCCTCACTTCGTGAAGGGGGTAGGGCAGCTCTCTGGGGCCTCTTCTCTAAGGGCACTAATACCATTCACTAGGGCTCCACCCTTATGGCCTAATCACTTCCCAAAGACTCCACCTTTAACACCCTCACATTGGTTATCAGGTTTTAACATAGGAAGCTTGGGAGGACACAGATGTTCAGACCATAGCAGCCACTATGGACATCAACAGGTTAAATCCCACATGTCCTACAGAAGCTAAGCTGCTCAATTTTAAAGAAAAGCAGAAGTGTTGTGAATAATGAAAAATCGTTTGGTGAAAATAGCTTATGACTTAGTAAACATGTGTTTACAGACTTTGTAAACTTGGTAAACATTTGTGGTAGTACCATGTGGGCTTTAGGATATGTCTTCAATGCTAATATGGATGTCCTGAAAATTATAAAATCTTTTATCGCTTATGAATATGTTGCTTTACATGAATATGAATATTAGATTTTGTTGAACTATTTTTTTTGTTTGTTTTCTAGTGACAGTGATGAAAAACCTCTCAAAGGAAGCCTTCGGTCCCTTAATAGGGATATGCAGCCTACTGAAAGTGCTGACAGCTTAGTCGAATATGGAGAGGGAGACCATGGTCTATTCAATGAAGATGGATCATTTATTGGTGCCTACGCTGGATCTAAGGAGAAGGGATCAGTTGAAAGCAATGGAAGTTCTACAGCAACTTTTCCCCTTCGGGCATAAACACAACATATGTAAGCAACACTACTGGTTCACCCCAACCTTCCATATTTATCTGTTCAAGGGAGCAAGAACTTTCATATAGGAATAGAAACATACTGGCTGAAGATTTCATCCAGAAGTCAACATCCTGCAGTTATGTTGAAAAAAGTAGCACTGCCTTCAAAATATAAAATGCCAAGCACTTCAGGCCTATGTTTTGCTTTTATTGTTTTCAGGTGCTCAAAATGCAAAACACAAAACAAATCCTGCATTTAGATACACCTCAACTAAATCCAAAGTCCCCATTCAGTATATTCCATATTTGCCTGATTTTACTATTCAGTGTGCTTGCATAGATGTTGCTACTTTGTGGGTTTTTCTCGGTATGCACATTGGCATACAGTCTCTGAGAACTGGCTTGGTGACTTTGCTTCACTACAGGTTAAAAGACCATAAGCAAACTGGTTATTTAAGATGTAAAAAGGAATATGAATGTCTTATTAAAACACTTCATTGAAAATCTACAGTCCAAATTTATTATTTAAATTTTAGTAGCAAAAGTCTTAGGTGAACAATCAACTAGTATTTATTGAGCTCCTATTTGTCCAGAGATGGTCATATTTAAACAGAAGTATATGTTTTTCAGTTTCAACATGAATTTTTTTACTTCTGTCAGTTATGACATCCACGAGCATCACTTTTTGTGTCTGTGTTTTTTTGTTTTTTTTTCTTGGACTAAATTCAACTGCATGGAAGCGGTGGTCAGAAGGTTGTTTTATACAAGAACAGGCAGAAAGTGCCCATTGTTCAGGATTCTAATAGCTACATTTACTTAGTATCTTCATTTCTAAATTGATGCTTTTACCTTTTTCCTATGTTTATATAATGGTATGCTTGCATATATTTCATGAATACATTGTACATATTATGTTAATATTTACACAATTTAAAATATAGATGTGTTTTATTTTGAAGTGAGAAAATGAACGTTAACAGGCATGTTTGTACAGCTAGAATATATTAGTAAGATACTGTTTTTCATCATTCCAGAGCTACAACTAATAACATGAGGTTCCAAAGCTGAAGACGTTGTATAAAGCATTTGGATTTTGTTCTTATATTGCTTTCTTTCAACAGTTTCAAAATAAAACATCATATAAATATTGAGGGAAATGTTTTCATATTTTTCAAAATAGGTTTTTATTGTTGAATGTACATCTACCCCTGCCCCTCAAAAGAAAAACTGTTTACAGAGAAATTCCTACATGTACGTTTGTGTATATGGTATTTTAAACATCTTTGTGGTGAGAATTTTTTTCCCTATATTCTCCTTCTGTCAAAGTCAGTACAAATTCAGGGAATTTATTTTCTGGCAGTTGTGCTCCAGTCCTTTTAAAATTGTACATGAACCTGTTTTAAAAACAACGTGGAGGATGATGCATACATGTCAGTCAAGTTCAGCGCTCGACATTTTATGGAAAGATTTTTTTTAACCTTACCATGAAATGCTTAACTACTGTTTTAGTGAAATTGACTTATTTTACTTTAGTTTTTGAACTGTGATTATTGGTATACTGTTATATCCTCAACTTCGATTTATGGTAACCCCTTATATTTCATGGAGACCAAAATTTGGGATATTTATAATAGCACAGGAATGCACATGGAATATCTACTTGTCTTTTTGAACCTCACATGTCCTTCAAAATGTATAGACAGGAAAAGCATGACTTATTTAAAACTGTAGTTTATGGGCTTAGGATTTGATCACAGTCCTGGGAGTAAGCATTTCAATGGGAGAAGGCAGTGTGGTCTCTACCCTGTGTTAATGTGACGATGTAGACATCCATCCGTGCAACTCGAGTTCCATCCTCATCTGATTTCTAAGGTTCCAATGTTCTGGAGGAAGAGTCATCATGTTTTGATTTATCTGGGGGAAAATTGTGGTGCACAGCTACCGAGGAGGGCAAGGTTGTGACGTTCACGTTTAGTTCTGGTACTATTCTGTCTCCTCTTCTTTGTCATCAGCCCAAACCTGGTTTTTAAAGAGAGTGATGCAGGTTAGAAATAATGTCAAAAATATTTGGGAATTTAATACCTTTAAGTCAGAAACTAAAGCAAATACTGAAATATTAGCTCTTCCTACGCTTCGTGTTCCCTTTTAGCTGCCTGAAAATCAAGATTGTTCCTACTCAGATCTTCTGAGTGACTAAAACTTATGGATATGAATAATGAGGTTGAATGATGACTATGTTTTGCTATCATTGTTACCTTTCCTCAATACTGTTTGGCTACTACTGGGACTCTTCAGCACAAAAGGAACAGATCTATGATTGACCCTGATTTTAATTGTGAAATTATATGATTCATATATTGTATGAATCAGAATAACTTTCAAATAAAATAAATCCAAGTAGGTTAAAATGGATTTCATGACTTTCCCTCAGAAGATGAGTAACGGAGTCCACGATGTGCAATGGTAATTATACATTGGTGATGCTTGTTTGCGAAATGCCCACTAGTGATAAGGCAACAGCCAATATTTAGAACTTTGTTCGTTACTGGCTTTACACTAACTTTCTCTAGTCTACTGTCAATATTATTTTAATGTAATTGATTGTATATAGTCTCAAGAATGGTTGGTGGGCATGAGTTCATAGAGAACTGTCCAAGGGTTGGGAAAATCCAAATTCTCTTCCTGGTTCCAGCACTGATTTTGTACATAAACATTAGGCAGGTTGCTTAACCTTTTTATTTCAAACTCTCTCAACTCTAAAGTGCTAATAATAATCTCAGTTACCTTATCTTTGTCACAGGGTGTTCTTTTTTATGAAGAAAAATTTGAAAATCATAAAAGCTAAGATGCCTTCTAACTTCATAAGCAAACCTTTAACTAATTATGTATCTAAAAGTCACCCCCACATACCAACTCAACTTTTTTCCTGTGAACACATAAATATATTTTTATAGAAAAACAAATCTACATAAAATAAATCTGCTGTTTAGTGAGCAGTTTGATTTGTACATGCCATTGAAAATTATTAATCAGAAGAAAATTAAGCAGGGTCTTTGCTATATGAAAGTGTTCTCCGCTAATTTTGCGTGCGTATTTATAAGAAAAATGTGAATTTGGTGGTTTTATTCTATCGGTATAAAGGCATCGATATTTTAGATGCACCCATGTTTATAAAAATGTAGAGCGCAATGGAATTATGCTGGAAGTCTCAAATAATATTTTTTTCCTATTTTATACTCATGGAAGAGATAAGATAAAGAGGGGACAATAATGAGAAATGTTGGTGTGCTTTTCTAAGCATTTAAAACATAATTGCCAATTGAAACCCTAAATATGTTTACAAACCATTAAGATATGATTCATGTAACAATGTTAAATTGATTATAATGGGATTGGGTTTGTTATCTGTGGTAGTATATATCCTAGTGTTCCTATAGTGAAATAAGTAGGGTTGAGCCAAAGCTTTCTTTGTTTTGTACCTTAAATTGTTCGATTACGTCATCAAAAGAGATGAAAGGTATGTAGAACAGGTTCACCTGATTACCTTTTTCTTTTGGCTTGGATTAATATTCATAGTAGAACTTTATAAAACGTGTTTGTATTGTAGATGGTGTTCGTATTATGCTTATGACTATGTATGGTTTGAAAATATTTTCATTATACATGAAATTCAACTTTCCAAATAAAAGTTCTACTTCATGTAATCCAAAAATGTTTGCATTCTGTTCTATCCAGTTAAGAAGAACCAGAATTTACATATCAATCTTAACTACTTCAGTTGCCTCTCATCCTGGAATAGCTATAAATGAAATATAATTTAATAAAGTATAAATAAGATATAAATAAAATATTTTGATTTCAATTACTTTATAAATATACAATATCATCGTCTATAAAACAGAATATTACAATATAATTTATATTTATGATAAATATAAATTTAAGATGAATGTATATTTATCTGGTCATTTTTAATAAAAATGTAGAAATGTCCTTGACATCCCTTGTAAGTTGGATTCCTAGGTATTTTATTCTCTTTGAAGCAATTGTGAATGGGAGTTCACTCATGATTTGGCTCTCTGTTTGTCTGTTATTGGTGTACAAGAATGCTTGTGATTTTTGTACATTGATTTTGTATCCTGAGACTTTGCTGAAGTTGCTAATCAGCTTAAGGAGATTTTGGGCTGAGACAATGGGGTTTTCTAGATATACAATCATATCATCTGCAAACAGGGACAATTTGACTTCCTCTTTTTCTAATTGAATACCCTTTATTTCCTTCTCCTGCCTGATTGCCCTGGCCAGAACTTCCAGCACTATGTCGAATAGGAGTGGTGAGAGAGGGCATCCCTGTCTTGTGCCAGTTTTCAAAGGGAATGCTTCCAGTTTTTGCCTGTTCAGTATGATATTGGCTGTGCGTTTGTCAAAGATAGCTCTTATTATTTCGAGATACGTCTCATCAATACCTAATTTATTGAGAGTTTTTAGCATGAAGGGTTGTTGAATTTTGTCAAAGGCCTTTTCTGCATCTATTGAGATAATCATGTGGTTTTTGTCTTTGGTTCCGTTTATATGCTGGATTACATTTATTGATTTTCATATGTTGAACCAGCCTTGCATCCCAGGGATGAAGCCCATTTGATCATGGTGTATAAGCTTTTTGATGTGCTGCTGGATTCGGTTTGCCAGTATTTTATTGAGGATTTTTGCATCAATGTTCATCAAGGATATTGGTCTGAAGTTCTCTTTTTTGGTTATGTCTCTGCCAGGCTTTGGTATCAGGACGATGCTGGCTTCATAAAATGTGTTAGGGAGGATTCCCTCTTTTTCTGTCGATTGGAATAGTTTCAGAAGGAATGGTACCAGTTCCTCCTTGTACCTCTGTTAGAATTCGGCTGTGAATCCATCAGGTCCTGGACTCTTTTTGGTTGGTAAGCTATTGATTATTGCCACAATTTCAGAGCCTGTTATTGGTCTATTCAGAGATTCAACTTCTTCCTGGTTTAGTCTTGGGAGGGTGTATTTGTCGAGGAATTTATCCATTTCTTCTAGATTTTCTAGTTTATTTGCATAGAGGTGTTTGTAGTATTCTCTGACGGTAGATTGTATTTCTGTGGGATCGGTGATAACCCAACCCAAATGTCCAACAACAATAGACTGGATTAAGAAAATGTGCAACATATACACCATGGAATACTATGCAGCCATAAAAAATGATGAGTTCATGTCCTTTGTAGGGACATGGATGAAACTGGAAAACATCATTCTCAGTAAACTATCGCAAGGACAAAAAACCAAACACCGCATGTTCTCACTCATAGGTGGGAAGTGAACAGTGAGAACCCATGGACACAGGAAGGAGAACATCACACTCCAGGGACTGTTGTGGGGTGGGGAGAGGGGGGAGGGACAGCGTTAGGAGATATACCTAATGCTAAATGACGAGTTAATGGGTGCAGCAAACCAACACGGCACATGGATACATATGTAACAAACCTGCACATTGTGCACATGTACCCTAAAACCTAAAGTATAATAATAAAAAAATGTAGAAATGTCACTTTTCAAGAAAATGTCCAATATGCTATGTTTTCAATGAGGCTAGTAGACAATTTTGATATGGTCTTTTAGAATTGGGTTACCCACTTTGGCCCAGTGGACAATCTATTGAAAATTGTTGTTTTTAAAAACTGTTTTATTGACCGGACTGAAATCGCAGCTCTTTGAGAGGATGAGGTGAGTGGATCACTTAATGCCAGGAGTTCAAGTCCAGCCTGTGCAACATAGTGAGACCTCGTCTAAAAGATTAAAAAAAAATTATCTGTACCAAGCACTTTACACAGAATACCACATTTAATCCTCGAACAATATTCTCTGGTTTTTAAATTAGGGGACCGGGAGGTTAACTAACTTAATGAGTGTCACCAGCATGGGCTAGAATTAGAAATTAAACCCAGGGATGTTTGACTCCAAAACCCTAATTCATTACACCATTAATATTACACTTTTTCATGCCCTCACTCTTCCACCTTTTCTTAGAAATACTAAAGAAAGGTGAGTTTCAACTTCATGCTGACTTATTGATCATGCTTACAAACACCTTGGTTTTAAGATATGTGATCAAGACATACGGTAGAGGAAAACAATCAATGCTTTATTTTATAAACAGTTGAATGTGTACAACCTAAAAAGTAGTTAATTCAAATAAGCCAGTTATTTTTAAATGAGTGTCACACATTTCATTATATTCCACTCACTCTTTTGGGAGACTGAAAAAGAACAAAAGCTTTTTATTAGAAATGGCTTCAAAAACAACTGCGCTAAACATTTTTAAGTTGATATTTGTATTTCCTCATCAAACACCAGAATCTATGGTAGGACATCTCTCTTCTTTTGCTATTCTCATTTGTTTCCCTGTAAAATACAACACAGAATTTCTAAGCCATGTATCTCTGGACTCATGGCGTCCCACTTATGGAGAACCCTTATTGCCAAGATAAATCAGATGTTAAGTCAGATAAACATATGTATGATAACCTCTCAAGGGCCTTATTTTAGTATTTTAGCATGTGTTAATACAATGAGGGTTTTCTTATCCTCACATCATTTACAATGTGATGCAATAACATATATATACATAAGTAAAGAAAGGATAAAATATGGAAATTCCCACGTTACCTGAAAGAAATAATGTATTGCACAGCAACTGAAATGCATAAATTCTTTTAACAGGTGGAAAAAAATGTTTCATTGATTGGTCTATTTATAACAAAATGAAACATTAAATATTTTCCAAAGTGATCATCTATATAAATTGTTCCCCAAATAGTTCTCTTGAATCGCTGATTCTGTGGAAAACATTATGTGTGACCAAATTATTTTGGGAATGTTGGCAAACATAATTAAATGGATACATTTGCTGCATTGAAAATCCTTGGGAGAATATGGCATCAAAACTTGCTGGACCCTGGAGTTCTTTGCAGACCCAACCTTAGTTCGCTTTCCCACTCTAATGCTTTCCTAAGGTATCTGGTCCATTGAAGACTTTGATTGCCATGGGCAGACGGATGACTTCAAGTCATTTTTAGCCCAGTTCTCTCCTCAGATCCGAGGCTTTTATATGTGACATTTTACTGGGCATCTCTCTGATGTAGCCAATTTCAAACTCAATGTTTCAAAAGTAAAAGCGTAATTTCCCCCTTCCAAACCTGTTTTTCCCCCACTGTGCTGTTCAGTGAATGATGGCAGTAATCCATCCAACCACTCAAGACAAAAACCTAGACGTTGTCCTTCATACTTGAGCTTTCTCTTTCAACCCCTGTGCTCAATCCATCAAAAAATTCTGTTGATATTTTCTCCCAAGTATCTCCTGGATCTGCCCACTTGTCTGTACTCAGACCTCTTTTATGCTGAGTGATCTTTCTGTGTTGACTGGCTCCCCTCCAGTCTCTTATCCACTATGCAGGCAGGGTGATTTATGAAGTGCAGTTCTGTTCACGCTGTTTCCTTACTTTGAACAACAACAACAAATAGCTTTCCATTTCTTCTAAGATAAAAACAAAAATCTATAATTGGCTTCCAATGTCCTGCATGGTGAGATCCCTACTTAGCTTCCAAGTCGCTTATTTTCTGGTTTTTTTTTTTTTCCTTTCTCCATTCCAGTCCTGATGATTGTATTAAACAAGTCTTCTGCATGCTTCAGATTCTGTAAGATTCATCCAGCCACTGCTGGAGTGAACAGTTCTGCATGGACCAAAGCTGACTAACTGCAAGTCAGCTTGCAACTAGCCGCAGTGTTCATGATGCACCCTTGCACTATGGCATGAGGTGCTGTGAGACTGCCTGGTGCCCATTCATGCTCAACCTGGAAGCATGGAAGAGTTAACACCTTGTGGGGCAAACATTTATCCAATGGGAGAATGGAGCTGCTGGATAAATGCCAACCTTCTGTCTTGTCCTGTGTCCCCTCCCTTCTCTCTTATACCAAATGGTCCCGTGGGACAGAGCAATCATTTGCATTCAACAGTGGCCAACTCAATGAC
Organism: Nomascus leucogenys; assembly: GCF_006542625.1. NCBI lineage: Eukaryota > Metazoa > Chordata > Mammalia > Primates > Hylobatidae > Nomascus > Nomascus leucogenys. Next base: position 64,772,619 of record NC_044401.1, on the reverse strand, counting down.
GTATCTTCTATTGGTTCTCCCTGCTTCCGTTTCTGACGCTCCCTTCTGCCTCATGCCTGCTACCTAGGTTTGCACTCCCTAATAAATGAGTCCCCATGTACTGATTCCTGCAGGCTCTGCTGTTAAGGAATCCAGACTAAAATGTGTCTTTTATCAGTTCTTGGTATTTTCTGATTCCTTCCTGTCCTGAGAAACCTTTAAATTTCTTACTTCTCCTTCACAAATTCACTGATCTTCTTTCAAGTTTAATATCATTTCTCCAGGGAAAACTTCCATAACTAGGTGAAATCATCTTATTTTAATGTTTCATGGTGTTATGTGCCTTTGATTTCTAGCATGAACCACTGTTGAAGTTTTACTTTTATTACATGGCTATTTGATTACCATCTCTATTTATCCTATTAGCCTAAAAGTTTTATGAGGGCAGGAGATGCACCTTCATTTTCACTGGAAATACCATCTGCCTAGCACAATGTCTTGTATCTGCTGGGCATTTATTAAATGTTTGCTAAATAAAAGAATAAAATTCACAAGGAGAGATATTCAAAATAATTAATACATTTGGGAGAATGTCAGTCCAGAGGCAAGAAAGAAGTCTTTATTTGCACCCCACAAACTGTTCTTACCCCTTGTTTTTTTCATCTTAATAAATGACTCCACCATCCACCCAGTAACTCAAGCCAAAAGCTTTAGGATCATTCTTGAATCCACTCTTTCCTCATTGTCCTACAACCAACCCATTGTCTCTTACAGTGCTAACTCCAAAATACAGTTTAAGTCTATTCATTTTTCTCCATAGTCATTGCTGCTAGCCTAGGCTAAGCCAGAGGAATCTTTTTCCTGTTACTAGCCTTCGTTCATTCTTGTCCCTTTCTCCAACTTAGAAAACAATACCAGGGAAATTTGTAAATATAAGTCAGATTGTATTAGTGGTTTCTCAGTAAATTCAGCCACAATCCCAAATGTCTAACTACATGGCTGTATATGAACTAGCTCTGCCTACCTTATGACCTTGGCTCATATATTCTTCCCCCAAAAGCAAAGCTTGTGCCACGCTGCCCTTCTGTGTCTTTCCAGAGCCCACCAAAATTCTTTCTTGCCTCAGGGCACTTGCAATTGCTATTCTTTCTGCCTGGAATCTTTCCCCAAATTTTGTATGAACTCACTTATTATCATTTAAATCTCTGTTTGAAGGTCACTACTTCAGAGAAGACATTTCTAATTACCAACTCTAAAATAGCCAGGCTTTATGATATTATTCCTTTTAATTTCTTCATAGCAATCATTACTACATGAATTTGTATTCTTATTTTTTTCTTCTCTGTTCTCATTCCAATTGAAGCTCTATGAGAATAACTTTGTCTTGTTCACTGCTTTCATACCTAGAATTGGCTCCAGAATAAAACAGATGCTAAATTTGTTAGGTAGATGAATGAACTAAAGCACTAAATGGAAAAATACAATAAATCATAATAAGAAAAAAACAAATTAGTCTTCTTATCAAAGCCTATTGGCTCGAGTTTTTAAAAAATATTCATATATTTAAAATATACAGTTGCCTCCACCAAAAACCCTTGTATAGTGCATAAACACATAAAGCTGCTCACAGCAGGACTGATCAAACTGCCAAAAAAAAAGTAGATTTTTCTTTTACAGCTGATGCCAAGCCCTTTCTGTTGTCCTTTTAGGGAAAGAAAGTCATTATTAATGCTTTATAAAACAATTACGTGACATGTAAATCAGTAATTCCACTTATAAGAATCAGTACAAAAGTATTTCTTTGTTAAATGTCAGTATGTTACAATGAAGTTAACAGCAGTACAGTATGCATTTGAATAATTATAATGAATTAAAATGTTTATAATATACGACTATAATTTCATAGGAAAAATGTTCATATTATAAAAAAAGTAAATTCTTGCATAGACTATGAGAATCAATTATGTTTTAAAATAAAATTTAAAATTTCCAACACATGCTCTTTTGATTAAACAGTGGATAATAATAGTAACAATAAAAAGCATAGTTTTAATAAAAGATGTAGTTAAAAGTCTCAACCACTAGATGGAAGTGTTTCAAAGTAATATAAACTGTGCCATACAGAAAGCATCCTACAGTCAAGATATTTTTTCCTCAAAGGCAGTTTTCAAGCTGTAGCATGTATTATGTATGTATTACTTAGTTTACACTTCTTCTATTCACTTCTAAATTGTGGCCTTATAATAATTATTGACTTTCTTTGACATAAGTTTTTGTAAATTATATAGTTTTTTTTTTCTAATTTAGAAGGGGTCAGTGTTTTTCAAATGTTAACAAAATATGATAAAATAATCTTGTTATAATACTTAGGACTTAAAAAACAGTTTTCTAGTTTAACATTTTAAATACTGGTAGAAAGAGATGGAAATAATGTCTGAATTATTTATATTACCTATTTCTAAACAAATTGATATTTCTTAGCTTTTTCTTTAATGTATATGAATACCTCATTTACTGTGATAAAATATTGTCTGATATACATGCATAAATACAATAGTAGTACTAATACCTGTGAAGCCATGAAGATAAAAGTGAGTTCAAATATGTAAATACTTTAGAACAGTACCTGTCATATGCAAAATGCTAATCACACATTATGGCATGTTAATTAAACATTTTTATAAAGCCGTCAACTGAGAAACTGTAGTTATGGTCATGTTGATAATCCTACAGTAAAGGATAAAGCTCTATCTGAAATAAGCTCTTTATCTTGCCAAGAAAGGGCACCAGATGACATGTGAGTTGACAAGTATTGTAAATAAAGCCTTAATTTCAAAATTGAGTTGAACTTTAAAGTACATAAAAATTAAATACTTCTACATAATTGGCTACCACCCATATTAATACCCTCCAAGTCCAGTGGGCACCCACATCACCTGAACAACTTGTTAAGACAGACTGGTGGGCCCCAGCCCCAGAACTGTTAGTTTTGTAGATCTGAGGTGGAGCCCAAGACTTTGTGTGTTAAAAAAAATTGCTGTTGATCTAGGAATCACACCTTGAGAGACACTGGCCTACTACAGTGCATGGATTTGAACATACTCAGTTAAACTAAGGAAAATTCAGAAAGAATGAAAATAACTCCAAAATGTAAGAATGTTCCATTAATTATTTGAATACTCTTTTTTTTTATTATTATACTTTAGGTTTTAGGGTACCTGTGCACAATGTGCAGGTTTGTTACATATGTATCCATGTGCCATGTTGTTTTGCTGCACCCATTAACTCATCATTTAGCATTAGGTATATCTCCTAATGCTGTCCCTCCCCACTCCCCCAACCCCACAACAGTCCCCGGAGTGTGATGTTCCCCTTCCTGTGTCCATGAGTTCTCATTGTTCAATTCCCACCTATGAGTGAGAACATGCGGTGTTTGGTTTTTTGTCCTTGCGATAGTTTACTGAGAATGATGTTTTCCAGTTTCATCCATGTCCCTACAAAGGACATGAACTCATCATTTTTTATGGTTGCATAGTATTCCATGGTGTATATGTGCTACATTTTCTTAATCCAGTCTATTGTTGTTGGACATTTGGGTTGGTTCCAAGTCTTTGCTATTGTGAATAGCGCCGCAATACACATACGTGTGCATGTGTCTTTATAGCAGCATGATTTATAGTCCTTTGGTTGTATACCCAGTAATGGGATGGCCAGGTCAAATGGTATTTCTAGTTCTAGATCCCTGAGGAATGGCCACACTGACTTCCACAATGGTTGAACTAGTTTACAGTCCTACCAACAGTGTAAAAGTGTTCCTATTTTTCCACATCCTCTCCAGCACCTGTTATTTCCTGACTTTTTAATGATGACCATTCTAACTGGTATGAGATGGTATCTCACTGTGGTTTTGATTTGCATTTCTCTGATGGCCAGTGATGATGAGCATTTTTTCATGTGTTTTTTGGCTGCATAAATGTCTTCTTTTGAGAAGTGTCTGTTCATGTCCTTTGCCCACTTTTTGATGGGGTTGTTTGTTTTTTTCTTGTAAATTTGTTTGAGTTCATTGTAGATTCTGGATATTAGCCCTTTGTCAGATGAGTATGTTGCAAAACTTTTCTCCCATTCTGTAGGTTGCCTGTTCACTCTGATGGTAGTTTCTTTTGCTGTGCAGAAGCTCTTTAGTTTAATTAGATCCCATTTGTCAATTTTGGCTTTTGTTGCCATTGCTTTTGGTGTTTTAGACATGAAGTCCTTGCCCATGCCTATGTCCTGAATGGTATTGCCTAGGTTTTCTTGTAGGATTTTAATGGTTTTAGGTCTAACATCCCCATCAAGCTACCAATGACTTTCTTCACAGAATTGGAAAAAACTACTTTAAAGTTCATATGGAACCAAAAAAGAGCCCGCATCGCCAAGTCAATCCTAAGCCAAAAGAACAAAGCTGGAGGCATCACGCTACCTGACTTCAAACTATAGTACAAGGCTACAGTAACCAAAACAGCATGGTACTGGTACCACAACAGAGACATAGATCAATGGAACAGAACAGAGCCCTCAGAAATGATGCCGCATATCTACAACTATCTGGTCTTTGACAAACCTGACAAAAACAAGAAATGGGGAAAGGATTCCCTATTTAATAAATGGTGCTGGGAAAACTGGCTAGCCATATAGAGAAAGCTGAAACTGGATCCCTTCCTTACACCTTATACAAAAATTAATTCAAGATGGATTGAATACTCTTTTTAAAGAAGTAGCAAATTAACTTTTCAGAATGAAAAAGTTATGACATACTTCCTTCAAGATTTATGAACTAAAATCCACAGCACAGTCATGTTCACCCTGGACATAGGGATAGGAAGTTACAGCACATGCACAGTGTATTTGCATTTCCTGAGTTTGTAACATCCCATGGATTTTAATATCTGGCAGATCAATTTTATTTCTTATCCCAAGTAACACTGGTCTAGGAAGATTTTCTCAACATTCTATTGTATTCAATTTTTTAATAAATTGAGCTGACAAAACAACTAATTTTGAAAGACTCTGAGAAGCCATCAAATGGTTGGAAAACTCCTTTGGAATCTACTTTGTCTCTGTGGCAGAGCAATCTCACATTTGCTCATGATTCTTTCCAAGTCTGGGCAGGCAGTCCCTTCCGAATGGGACAAGCAACACAGGACTTTCTAAAAATCCTTCAATGACTCAGTTCCCACCCTACTTCTATCTGCTATTTCTTTATCTCCACAGCAGCTTTGAAATGCTTACCTAGAGCAGATTACCAGAAACCCTTTCTAAATTATCTTACTTGCCAGGATCCTGCACACTTTTCTGTTTTACAAATCTTTAGGAAATGTTTGAGTTAATGGGGACACCTAGTGTGCATGGTAAAATGGACACCTAAATTACTGCAACAGAATGTATCAGTACAGAACTATGTTAGAGTTACATGAGAATGCAGTTTAATAGACACAAATTACTAATGTTAGTGCATCTTTCTGAAAATATAACTTATCTAAGGGTGATATTCTTCATTCTCAGATTTTGTCATGATGTAAGAAAAATTCACAACCTAGACTGTAGCTGTGGCAGGTTCAAATCTAAGATGTAATTCCAGTGACAGTAGTTTAACAGTAAAATTAAAATCTAAAGAGAACCCTAACACTGTAAGTCTCAACAGAATTGGCAAAAATGAAAAATGACGCCAATGTCTAAGGTTGGCATGGGAGATATTAAACTGTTTGTTTATAACTCCTTTTGGTAATACAATTTGGTAAAATAATTAAGGAGAGCAATTTGACCATATATATTAAAATGTATAAGAAGTTCCAAAATATACTCTAGGAAAATAGTTAAGAATACTCTATTTCCTATTTTCCTATAATTTACATTAAATTGTAGGGAAGATAATCCATATTGTTCAAGTGTTTTACATGACTATTTTCAAATAAAGCCTCTTATGAAGATAGCATTTTATAAGAATAGAATATCAGAACAAAAAGACTCACGGAGTTCACCTAGTCCGGAAGTCAGTACACTGATGTATAAACCTTGTATTTATGTGCAAGTGTATATTTTCTGCGAGAAATCTATAATACCCTCCATCATACTTGAAGGTGCCTACATGCACAATTTGGCATTTAACACAGGGGTTTTAGGAATTCTCTGAAGCCCAGTTTATTCATCACCCTCAGAAACAAATGGCCTAGTCAATTCCGCATTTAATGCAAGAGGAAACTGAGATCTAAAACAAGTAAGTTTCCCAAATGTACTGTGCTAGTTATAGCATATACCACATAAACTAGCCCTAGTTCTATACATTCTAACTTCAAATCCAGTTTCCTATCTATGTTTATCTCTACTTCTATATATCCATATGTTTGTTAAAATATAAAGCCCCTATGATGTGTTTTGATGTTTCCACTCTTACATTTGTCATTAAGGATTAGAATTCCTTGGTAGAATAAGAGATATCAAGTTTGGTACTGTTATTTTATCAAATGAATCCAGAGAAAGGGACTTGCCCAAGGCCATATTGCTTATCTACATCAATGAAACCAAAGAGGTAGCGTCTGATGTTTTAGATAGATGATTTTCTGTTGGTATTTCAGATATCAAAATCTGGCTAAATGACCTGGTATACCCCCTAAAATTCCGTTTTGTTATCTGTAACAATATCTAACTTTCAGATTTGTGGAAAGGAATAAATGAGAAAATCACAACTAAAATAACAAGAACAGAAATATACTCTGACCAAAAGGTTGTTGGACACCGTAGAACAAATAAAAACACACGTAGTGTATAATTATTGTTGTATTAATTGGGGTTCTACAGAGAAACAGAAACAATAGCATACACTTACATATGTGTACATTATATCTATCTATCTATCTATCTATCATCTATCTATCTATCATCTGTCTATCTATCATCTATCTATCTATCATCTTTCTATAGATTTATTGCAAAGGATTGGCTGCCACAATTATGGAGGCAGAGGAGTGCAAGACCTGCAGTCAGCAAGCTGCAGGCCCTGGAAACCCAATGGTATAGTTCAACTTTGAGTCCAAAGCCCAGAGAATCAGGAGAGCCAATGGTATAAGTTCCAGTCTGTGTGTGAGTCTGAAAGCAGGAAAAGACCAATGTCTTAGCTGGAAGACAAGCAGTCAGAGAAAAGGAATTCTTTGTTATTCAGCCTTTTATTCCATTCAGGTCTTTAATGGATTGGATGAGGACCATCCACACAAGAGACGGAATCTGCTCTACCCAGTCTATGGATTCAAATGCTAATCTCATTCAGAAACACCTTACAGACACACTCAGAAATATTGTTTAACCAAACATTTGGGTATCCTCTGGCCCAGTCGAGTTGACATATAATGTTAACCATGATGGTCATTATGTGTGAAAACAAGCAAGATAGTTATATGACTATCAAAATAAAAACATAAAGGAAAACAGGTTTTCCTTTTCTTCTTCTTTTTTTTGTCACCCAGGCTGGAGTGCAGTGACACCTTCTTGTCTGACTGCAAACTCCACCTCCAGGGCTCAAGCAATGCTCCTGCCTCAGCCTCCCAGATAGCTGGGAATACAGGCTGGGGCTACATGGCTAATTTTTGCGTTTTTTATAAAGATGGAGTTTTCATCATGTTGCCCAGGCTGGCCTCAAACTCTTGAGCTCAAGTGTTCCTCCCAATTCGGTCTCCCAAAGTGCTGTGATTACAGGCATGAGCACTGTGCTCAGCCAGGGAAACAGTTTTTGAGTAGGAGCTGTTGGGTTTTAACTCCACCAGAAGTCTCACATCTTTCTAATACTTTGCTACTATAAGTAAAGCTTCTCTAATAGCCACTGCCATTTCCTAAATACTCACTGAAATGATCATGTCATAAATGATAACTGTCTGCAGGCTTTCCAGAAAAAAAAATGTCTGGGAGTCATTATAATTTGAACAAGTGGCAAAGAATCCTGTGGATTGACTTCTAATTGTAACATCATGCTGGGCTTCCCTTGGATTAGTAATTCTCTATCTTTAATACAATAAATCTTAACCTCCTTTAAGAATTCATTGCAGGTCTCTTATATTTTCTTCAGGACCCTGGGCAGATGGCCATAGCATTCATGATCCTACCCATTAAAAGTATGTATATTTCATTATTCTTTCTCCTTATGAAATTCTTACTTTCTCTGCTAGCCTTGGTGAAATCAGAGGACACATACAAAGCAACTAATTGTTTGCACAACTCCCCATTGTATAGTTAAGTTCATTGGAAAACACATTATACTGGAATCCTGCAGATGGTTAGACACATGGTATCTAAAATGTTATTTATACTTTGTAACTAGTCACTATGACTACAAGATTACCCTTGCCTTAATAATTAAAAATGTGTATTCTGTATCGAAGTCCATGATCATCATTCTCACACTGCATGCGTTGCAGTAGGAAATTAACAATCACTTCATTTCCTGCCTGTCAACAACATACGTGTATATATATATAAGTTTTTGTTTATATATATGTATATAAACAAAACTGTGTGATATTAATAGTGACAGGATGATAATAATCAATGATAAAATTAATCAACTTTTTTTTCTCCAAGTGTATCTTAGTGGTTTAGATTCTAAACCACTTCTAAATTCTAAACTTTAGAAGATGAATTTTAAAGTCAGTAAAGCTGATGAAAAAATGGCAACTCATTTTACACGCCACCTCTGATCACTTGGTAATGGCTGTCTGCAGTGTTGTCTTGAGAAGAAAGGCACATCCAGGTAGGACAACAGAGAGTGCCACAGTGGATTAGTGATGTTTGCCCTGGACGTAGGGGTAGGGAGTTACAGCACACGCACAGTGTATTTGCATTTCCTGGGTTTGTAGTTATGAGTTTCAGGTTTTAAGAGTCATAGGTTCCTGGCATCATAACTTATTAGCTACATAGCTAAGTGACCTTGAGTAAGTTGTTTAATCTCTCAGAGTCTCAGCTGCACTCAGTTCCAGTTCCATCAACTGCAAATCGGGGAAACTAATATTATCTCTCTTTATCGCTCTCTCTCTCTCTCTCTCTTGCTCTCTCAATGGTTATGATTTTAAATGTATGTAAGGTGGTACCTAGCATAAAGCTGAGTATCTAAAGATGTTAGATGAACTATTGCTACTGCTACTAATTATATTAACAAATAATATTTCTTCAGGTTCATCACGCACTGAAGAAGTGCATGATGGTCAGCAGAGACATTAAGAACACATAGCAATCCCTTATCCATCCTCCTAATTTTGCAAAAGTCATTCCTTTCAAGCAAGTCCAAAACAAAATGCCTAAAACAAAAGCTTTGAAGGAGTCAGCTGTGGCACAGTGAACAGTATGACAACCTTTGGAACATTAGAGGTCGGGGGAATTTAGGCTCTACTATTTAACTCAGTACCACACGGCTGGGCTGCAAATATTAAGTCCGTGCAAAAGTAATTGTGGTTTTTGCCATTACTTCTAATAACAAAAACCACAATTACTTTTGCACCAACCTAATACTTTTCCCATTTCTCATTAGTATGTCATAACATTTATGCAAACAAAAGCAATTTATACATTCCAAAGCACAACACGTATGAAGAAATATAGACATTTCAATGCCATTAAAAATTCAGAAAACTCAGAAAATAAAACACAGCATTTACCCATTACCTGAGACTATCAATGTCCATAACTTGTCAGATTTGTTTCCCATGATATTATCACTTATTTAAAGCAGAGGATGGGTAAGGGATAGCTGTGTGTTCTTAAATAAGTAATGCCTTATGTTGGAATCTCTTAGCTTCAAAGGTGAATAATTTATGATTTAAGAAGTTCCAGGAGCTATTTTTTAAATCTAGAATTAAGAACTGATTTGAAAGTTGATGACTGTAGTGTTTGCTGAAATTGTGGGGTCATTCAAGAAGATTGGGATAGCCAAACGACTTCAGCACTAGCTTGTAAGTCTCATGGCAAAAAAAGTCATTCAGTCTCTGAGCTGTCGATCTAAACCCTAGATGGATAACAATTTTGTTGGGCTCAGCTCTGTGGAAGGAGGAGTCTAAGAGCAAAGTCAGTCTTGGAATCCAATAAAGTCAGCTTCTGAGAGAAAGAGAGAGAGAGAGAGAGAGACCGAGAGAGAGAGGAGGCAGAGAGAGAGATCTTCATTACAGTATTTTCCGCAGTAGTATGACTAAGTTTCTTTTACCAGGGCAGCTGGTCTCCAATTACTCTAATGCAAAATAAAATTTATATGACTCCTTTAACACTTTGGGATATAAATCAATTAGAATGGACTGGAACATTCCTTTTGCTCACAGCTGCTTTTCTCTGATTTTTCCTAAACAAAGCCGGATATTGCAGCCTCCCTGTTCTTCTACCTGTTTTTTTCTCCACTTGCTGATAGCAGAAGGAAGTTTAAGTCTATGCATATCATTATGATGAGTTATTTCAGCTAGGAAATCACTACTGGAAAAAAAGAGACTGTGACTTTTGGTGCCAAAAATAAGCACTTATCACTTAAAATTTTCGAAGAGAAGCCAAAGTCGTGCCACAAGACTTGGGGTAAGCACATCAGATTTCTAGGTTGAATGTGCAACCTCATTATGCAGTGTTCCTTCTGATGAAACATCGACTTGGATGCTTTCCCTCTTGCCAGAAAACTTTTTTGACTTTTCTTCTTCAGAGTAAAAGAACCTCCGTAGCTCTAACTTTATTTGTTTCCCAACAATCACACTTTAAATCAATGTATTAGAGCAGTGGCTTCATTCCTGTGACTTCCTGGATCACCATTTCTCAAAGAAGACTCCCTGGATGCTAGCATCCCATTTTATTAAGTTTGTTCCTTTGGGGATGGATGAGGGTGTAGGTGAAGGAACAAAAGCTTTCTATGATTGAAGGAATAAGAAAGTACAATAAAAATAAGTCCCTTTTTAGAGAGTCAAAATACATGTTAAAAACAGTGAGAATATACAACGGAAGTTTGTTTAAACAAGTTTCACAAACTTGTTTTTTCTTAGGATTTTTTTTTTCACAGCACCCTTATTAATATCATGTGGGGCATTTCAAAAACACGGTTTGGCAAATACTGGTATCAATCTTTTTTCTTCAACTCTTAAATATATTGCTCACCCTAACTTTCTATTTATATTTACCTTGGGTGTTTAAAACCATTCATTTCATAATCTCTAACCTCTAGTTAGTAAGCTGTCTAGTTCTCCCCAAAGAAGAAGTAGCAAATTATGTTCTATAGTTTATGTTTGCAAAATGCACTGTTTGAATTCATTATCACTAAATTATTTAATTTAATTCTAATTAAGTTTCTGGTAGACCATGTGGAAAACTTAGAGAGAAATTTTATTCTCTAACCTGATGAATGATAGTCATACTGGCATGATACTTCAACCAAACTAAACAAAAAATATTGCATAAATTCTCAGGATGCATTTTCCTTCTCATTCACTGCCTAAGTGAAATACAGACCTTGGACAAGTACAGACCTTGGACAAGTTGTCTACATAAACTAGGAAAAGATCTGAAATAGCTTCAATCAGAAGAATGTTTAAGAGATCAGGTTAAGGATTCAGAAAACCTGGTATTAATTTTATACTTTTACGTTTACTAATTGTGTGATGTTGGACAAATTACTCAATTCTTATGGCATTCTGAATGATGTGAAGATTAAGTGAGATAATGAATATAAAAGTCCTTAGCACATGCCTGATAATAAAGCACATTAAAATGGTAGCTACAATTTTATCCTACTAATGACATAAATTGAGAAGGAAGCTAAAATGCCCACTGAAACTGTTACCACTAATGCCTAGGATGCTGGTGTTGGCCTGAAATTTATGCTGAGTATTAAAATTCCTCTTTTTGTTTTCTTTTTATTTGTTTTCCCTCATAGGCCTTTTTGGAGTTTCTCAGGTCACCTGAAATGGTCCTTTCTGATGATACATTAATGTTAATTGTGTAAATAATCTATGAATTACTATTAAGAAACCTTTGTTTTTATTGAGCTAAATAGCCTTAATAAATCAACAATAATAGAACAGACTGTTAAAACAAACCAAAAGCTATGAGTTATCAGATATCAGACATCTAAGAGTGGTGTAAAACAATCTATCTGATAGAACATGCAAACTCCAGGTGTCTGAGGATGATAACCAGTTAGATTTCTTGGAAACAGCTTACCCACATTGAGGGTAAAATTTGGGCATGTTACATCCTGTGAGTCTCACCTCCCCTACTCCTTCCTAAGGGAAAGAGCTGGAGGTGCTTCTTTGTTTGCTTCTAAAGAAGATAGTATCAGTAGAATCATGAGGAGACCTTGAAATGGACCCCCTGAGTTTAAGGGGACACACTAAACTAGTGCCTGAATCCTATCTGTAAAATCCGAAGGCAAGAGATGGATAATTGAATGCAGATGAGTGGAAGAGGAGAAATGTCATTGAATCACATTTCAATCTAAGAATCTGTTGGGGCCAAGGATGGGCAAGTGTTTTCTCTGGTCCTGATATGGACAATGAGGGAGTGAGAGCCAGTATGGGGTGGTGGGTTGAGAGGCAGTGGTTAAATCTTGTTCAAGAACAGTCTCCTAGAGAAATGAGAAACATCAGCAGAGAAGAGCTGGCAGTGGACTTTTGAATTCTAATGGAGCTGCTACAGGAGGAAATGATGAGCAGATATGAAAATCTGTGTGCCCAGATTTTTGTATCTGTATGCCCAGTTAAGAAAGGATTGGTCTCCAAAGAACCAACCAAACCCTGCAGGAGAGGAAGAATCAGCAATAAACACTTGCCAGACTTAGAGTCTGAGAAAAAGAAAAGCAAACCAGATATTCTTCCCCCAAGCTCCACACAGATCCCTTAGGCTGTTACTTTAAAATCAATATCACCTGGATTTAGACTTTCTAACTTCTAAAGGGAGGGTGTGTTTTGTAACTTAAAGTAACATTGGATTTTGCATTGTTTTTCAATGTGGTTAACATTGCAGGTATACAAGATGAGAAAGCTCCAGACATCTGCTGTATAGCATAGTGTCTATTGTTAACAATAAGGGATTGTTAAAAATCTGTTAAGGGAGTAGATCTCATGTCAAGTGTTCATAACACACATATACACACCTAATCAAAACAAACAAAACATAAAGGCACACTGAAAACTTTTGGAGGCAATGGATATGTTTACATTGATTGTAACATGAGTGCATACATATGTGCAAACTCACCAAATTGCACACATTAATTATGTGCAAGTTTGCATACAAATAGACTCAACGAAGCTGAAAGAATAAACTAACATTGGTAATTCTGAAAACTCACCAACAAAATCATAAAACTGCACACATTTTCATCCAGAGGCAAGAAGATATCTTCTGCCATTGAGTCTCTGTAAGTTTCACCTCCCCAAATCCTCCCTAAGGGAAAGAAGTGAAGAGTCTTCCCCATTGGTGCCTAGAGAAAATAACTTTAACAGAATCATAAAGAGACCTTGATAGAAGTCCCCTGAGATTGAGGGAACATAACAGACTGGTGTCTGACTTTTATCTTAAAAATCCAGAAGACAAGAGATGAGTAATTGAGGGCGGACAAGTGGAAGAAGAGTTACATGCTTGTATAATACTTCAATCTCGAATCTCAAAGAGTAGAAGACTGAATAAAGTTAGTTTATTAATAATACTAGTATTTACTTGATTGAACCTGTCCCAGGAACTATGCTATGCACTTTGTCCACATTCAATGATGCTAACAACCATGTGAGATAAACGTTGTTAGCCGATTTTCAGATGAGGCTATTGATGCTCTAAGTCACTCAACTGTTATAAACAACAAACTGAAATCCAGCCCCAAACCTATGAAACTCTGAACCACAGTTTTTTCCAAGATATTACAAATCCAAGCCCAACTTACTTCTAAGTAGAACACATAGCTCTAGAGAGAATATCAATTATTTTCACATGCAAACCTTTTGATCAGAATATTATGAGACTGTGTAATGATATCCTTTTCTCTCTAGAATAAAGATGGTTTACATTTTTTAATGTATCTAATGAAACCACCCCAAAATTTATTTGGTAAAATAGCTCAGTTTTCAGCTCTCCGAAAGATGCTGAATAACAAAGAAAATTTTTTAGAATACTTAGAATCGGATTAGACAGAAAATATCCTTGAGAAGATCTTCCTAAAATAAAGTTTTCCAGTTTGATTATATATTATTTTCTCCATCAATTTTCAATTATAGTAGCAGGAAGTAAAACAGTGGTAGTCACTGGGAAAGAGGAGGCACACAGCTGAGGAGTCAATTAACCTAAGACTTATCAGAGGCTTTTGACAATTTATAATTTCATTCAGGCTTCCTTTGTCCGATTAAAAAAAATTAATAAATCCAGACTTTCGTAAAAAGAGATGATTCAAAAGAATTATATGAGAGTGGTAAATGGACATTGAAAGCGGGGGAGGGAAACTTTCTGATCAGAAGATCAGCAAATGTCTCAAAAGTTAGGCCAAAAAAGTTTTCTTTTGTAAGGAAGAAAAAACAAGGCAGTAGAGGTGTGGGGGAAGTGTGATGCGCAAGAAGGGTGGCTACAGAGAGTAGATCAGAGAATATTTTACTCTGAGGTCAGCCCACTCCGTGAAGGGGCCGTTAAGGAAAGGCTGTGGGCTAGCTCAGGATGAGGGTGGGTTTGCAGAAGGATAGAAGATTAACCAAAGATTGGTCAACAACTATTTTGTTACATTGATCAGTGGGGAAAACAGTTCCACTAATCATCTTGGAAGCAAAGAATGGGAAATTTGTTGGTGTGAGTGTGAGGGGGTCTCTGTCTAGCATCATAAACAAGTGGGTGCCATGAGTCTTACCAATGTCCTACAGGGAAAGGTGGTTTTTTTTTTTTTTTTGCTTTGCTTTGTTTGTTTGTTTTTTCAATAGGCTAGGCCATTTCCCAGAACATAAAAGGGTGGGAGTATTCTTCATCCTGGCTTTTTTTTGTAGGAGCACAGGGCTCAGGTAATACTCAACATTGTATCTTAAAGATCTGTATGTTGGTAATTGCCAATCTATATTATATAGTGAAAAGCAACTTCATTTTAGAAAGGATCCACAACTGGTTTCAAAACAAAAAAAAAACCATGAAGCTATCAGTTTTCTTTGATGCTACAATTCAGCAGTCTTAATGTGGGGCCTCACTCACATTAATTGGTTTACTCATCTCTTCTGAATACTAATTGATGCTATACTAATAGTAGTTGCGATTTATTGATTTCTTTATGCAAAGCACTGTTCAAAGCATCACATCTTTTATCTTCTTTAATCTTCATAGCCTCACTAAATTTCAGTTACTGTGACTAGAATGATTTTCAAACATAGAAAATTACATCTGGAGAAGCCCAAGTTCCCAGAGCCAGTTTTGTAACCCAGGGACATTAGAGTCCAAAATCCAGTCCCTAACTGTTACAGCAAACCATTTCCGATAATGAACAGAGAGAGTGGGAGGGCTTTGTCTCTTCGGTCCCATATCCTAGAAAATAGCCCTCATTTAAGCATAATTCTAATGTGTGTATCTTTGTTGGCTTGGGATTCTATAACAAAATGCCATGCAATGGGTGGCTTAAACCACAGACGTTACTCACTGTTCTAGAGTCTGGGAAGTCCAAGATCAGAGTGCTGGCCAATTCAGTGTTTTCTGGTGAGAATTCTGTTACTGGCTTTTAGATGACCTTCTTCTTGCTGTATTCTTACATGACAGAAGGAGGTCCTGGGGGGTAGGGAGAGAAAGAGGGAGAGGACAACCACAAGCTCTAGGTGTCTCTTCTTATAAGGACACTAATCCTAGAGGATCAGGGCCTCACTCTTAAGATCTCATTTAACCTTAATTACCTCCTCGGATACCCTGTTTCTAAATGTAGTCACACTGAGGGTTGGGCTTTCAAAATATGAATTTAGGAAGGATTAAATTTCTACCCATAACAGGGTATGAATTGTGGAAATTAGAAGATAAAGAAATATTCGTTTATTTTTTTCTTAGAGTAATTGAAAAGGCAGTAACTTTATAGTAACTTTTACAGTAACTTTAGTATACGCAAGTTTAATAATTGTGTTCAGAGAATTCCTTTGGATAAATTACCAGATATAGCATACTATTAAGCCATCTCACATTTTGTCTCTTATCACTAACCCTCTTAGCCCCCACAAACCCAACAGTACAACCCACATTTCCAGGATATTTCATGTATCTGTGAATTTTTCCAACAATTATGCATTTTATACCTTCCTAGAAAAATTTTGTAATTTATATTGGATCAGAATTTCTGGAGGAATCAATACTGAATGTGTCTGAAACAACAATTTTTGCTTTCCAATTTAAAATATCCTGTTTCTCTCTCTGACTTAAGATACACTGTCTAGACATGGGTCTCCATGCCAAAAGCTAAACAGCAGGATCCCAAATGGAAAGGCAATTCATTAAAAAACACACACACACACACTTAGGCAATCATTTCTTGTACAAAATTTGGCTAAGGGGAAATAAATATCTGCCTCAAGAAAGAAATTGAGAAAGAAATAATTGGACAAGGGAATCCCAAATTATATGGGTAGAGAAAGGAATTAGAATGCAAAGCAATTTCCAAATAGATTGAGTGTGAAAGGGTAACAAAACTTAGATTAATTCTCAATAAAAATATCTGTGGAATATAAATTGAAGCCAATTTTAAAATTCTCAGTCAAGGGATTAGCTGATGTTCATTATATCTATCTTTTCTCCGCAATCTCTATGTTTACATTCCAGACAGTTTGACAAGACTAGAGTTACGTCTTTTGTTGTCATAATCCAAGTAATCATCAGTAAAATTATTTCATAGATTTCTCTGCGGTGGAAAATAGAGATTATGTTTTGCCATAATTATTAAGGCTTAGAGTCAGTAAATGCCCATGATTATCGTCTATCTGCTGTCAGATGTATTTTATTAAGTGATTGCAAAGTCCTTGAACTACAGACACAAACTTTGGTTATTGGTTCAGTTAGCAATAAAGCATAGTGTCTTTTCTTCTGTGATATTTTAGTTTTTCTAGGTAGTTAGGGAAGATACTATGAGATTGCTCATTGCTATAGATCCCATGTTCATCATTATCTATCTGAGTCCCTTTGGGCTCAGAATATTTTATACAGTTAATAGTTTTTCAGGCTTCTTGAGATGTTACCTGTCTTTAGTTATTCACATGTTGAAACTCCATTCAGTACACTGATTTTCAGGGTACTCCACTTCATGCTAGAGTTGTGTTCCTAATGCCTTTAAATAATTCAAAACTCACCCAATTCAAGACTTATCCTGACAAACTAGGTTTTATATTTACCAGCTAAAGAGGGTAATTCCACTTGGAAAGACATAGTTACAATTTACACAATCAGCTATGAGATCAAATTAATATTTGAATTCAATTTTTAGGATGAGAATGGTTTTGCACAAAGTTGGAGCTTTTTATGGTCTATGTCACACTATTTCAAATATAGGTAAATCACATTTATATAAAATATAAACATGGTAATTAGACAATTGTGTCATAAGAGTTTCGTAGTAAGCCACAAAGTCTTAGACATATGAGTAAACTTAAGAGAAAGATGTTGAATAAAGTATGCAATAATTATTGAACACTAGCAATTATTGATAGAACAAAAGACCCCTTTCTTATGCCAAACTGAAGAACATCCTTTAATCCATGAAGGAGCCCAAGCAGCTTGAGTAGAATCACACACACACACACACACACACACACACACACATCTCTTTTTGTTTCTACTATTCTCCAGACTTTTCCATTTGCAGCAATGAATGATGATTGGGTCTGCCTTTCCTCTTCTTTTTTCTTCACTTTGCTTATTTTTCTCTTCCTCTTTTTCTGCCACAATGTAATATGCTAGCCCTAACTATTTTCCTAAATAGCTGCCATTTACTGAGACCCCAAGAGCTACCACCATGTGCAGTTAGATTGACTCATGCACTAATGATTGAACTCCCCACAAGAAAACACTACTAGCTGACTAAGTCTATAACCAGTGTCAAAGGTCATCATAAAGTTCATTTACCATTGTGGAAAACTGGAACCAATGCCTGGCTCAGACATGAACGACGACAGCTAATAATGTGGTCATCTAGGAATAGGATAGCAAATGGATTTCAAATATTGTGAAAATTCAGATTGACAAATGGAATATTGGAGACTATTGCCTTGAAGATTCAAAGGCAGCATTGATAACAAGTGTCCCAGGATGGCTGAGTGATGTCTGCCATGGGTGTAGACAGGGAATTCCAGGGATATATGCCATGGAGTCGAAACTTGAATTGATGCCTCATGTCACATATTGGGTATCCCTGACTTAGGTGGTAAGTAGACAGATGATGCCTAATGCCTAAACATAGGAATATTTGTCAATGTCCAGGTTGATTGCCAAATACTTGGAGATCAACCTCTAATGGTTAACCACAGAAGACATCGAATGCTACTGCTAAAAACTCTGACTCCCAACCCTAACCTCTATACCAATTAGCATTGTCTAAATATCTGGTCACCATTGGCTGCACATCTGGAGTCTCACCTACCCTCAGTTCCCAAAATATGGGTACTTTTCCTGGAACTCCTAACAAGCAAAATATTTACTCTCTAGGACCAAATGGGGAGGATTACTTTCTGCCAAGAAAGAGCAGAGCAATGTGGTGGGAACAGCAGTGGAGTGAGTCAGGACTCTCAGATGTTGGTGAGGTTGTGGAGAAAAGTGAATTCTTATACACTGTTGGTGAGATTGCATATTATTTGTTCAGCCCCTGTGGAAAGCAGTTTGGAGATTTCTCAAATAACAAAATTATAATTGTTGTTTGACCCAGCAATCCTATACTGGATATATAACAAAAGAATAATAAATTTTTCTACCAAAAAGATACCTGAACTCAGATTGGCAGATTGGATAAAGAAAATGTGTACACATACACCATGGCATACTACGCAGATGTAAAAAAAAAGTAAAATTTTGTCTTTTGCAGCAACATGGGTGTAGCTACAGGCCATTATCCTAAGCAAATTAAGGCAGAAACAGAAAACCCAAATACCCTACGTTCTCACTTATAGGTGTGAGCTAAACATTGGGTACACAAAACATTGTGAACACAAAGATGAGAACAATAAACACCTCCAAAAGTGGGGAGGGAAGAGGTGAGCGAAGGTTGAAAAGCTATCTGTTAGACACTATGTTCACTGCTTGGGAAACAGGATCATTAAAAAAAGAAGAAAGACAAGTGAGGAAACTATTACAGTGGGAGGAGTAACTGAGAAGAGGAGGGAGTACTAAAATACATGATTTTTATGGCACTGCTATCAGGTTTTGGAATTCCAGTAGTGTTTCTATGTGCATTGCCACATAATTTCTCAGTTAAAACTAGCAATTATTAATTTCTCTATATTTCCCATCAGTCGTCAACAATTTGCTAAAAATAAAACAAACAGTTTAATTTAAATTTACCAAACGATATGCATACATGACATCAGCTGACAGTTTCCATCACATACATTACCATAAATTTATCATTCTATTTAAATTGCTATGATAATAGAGTAGGCATTGATGCATATATAAGTCTTCTAGTGTTTTAAGAAGTACAGTTTCTTATCAGGGGCCTGTAAACTACAGTCACAGGGAAAGTCCATCGCCCCTGTTTTTTAAAGTTTTATTGTCGCATAGCTACAATCATTTACGTATTGTTGACGTTTTTAACCTTACATTATTGCGTGGTTGTGACAGAGGATATGGCCTGTAAAACCCTAAATATGTATTATCTAGTCCTTTACAAGAAAAGTTTTCTGACCCCAGTTCTGTGCTATCAATGTCAATACAACAACACCAGCTTATTGTAGTTCGGAAATGCTAGAATGACTTCCAAGGGGAAATAAAAGGTGGTCTACAGCGATAGAAAAATGCTCATAGTGGTAAGCCATAATCAGTGCACTGAAGGAAATTAAAGCCATTGATTGCAGGGAAAATTGTAAATAAGCAAGATATTTATTAAAAACAACAACAACGTAACTATGTTTTTCTTTTAATATTAAGAATAGAGTCTATAGATGTGCATAAAGAGTTTATTGCTTCGGGGCTCTCAAATACTTGGCTGTGGGTTGACGAGAAAGGAATAATTTTTTTTAATCTATTCCTGTACATGAAAGGAATATAAATTAGCCTATAATCTAAAAAAATTATCTAAAATAAAATCATTCCCTTAAAGCAATCCTTAAAAGTGAAAACATATTTGCATGACAATAAAATTTTAAACACTAGTTTTCAGTCTATATTATTCAGTGAATGTGTTCAATTTTCTTTACTTGATGTTAGCTAGAAAAGGTCGGTTTTTTGTTTGTTTGACTTTTTATTCAGCCCTTCTTATTTATGATGTGGATGAGAAGGTTAGAGGTGGTCTTTAAAATGATGGGATGTCTGCTAAGACGTCATTTATGGTTTAATGGCTCTTTGAGTTAGTTAACTTCGGTTAGGGTTGTCAGTGGGGAAATTTGATTGGGATATTATGTTTGATTTCTCCTTGTAGTTCACCTGAGGACAGAACCCCAGTGCCTTCTTTGTCAGACACTAAAGCAGGAAGAATGCGAGTCATTTCCTCTGGGTTCCCTGATCTTTCACTCTGATGGGTCTCTATCTCAAACTTGCTTTTGTTTCCTTCAAGGAGAAGGAAAGTAAAGCTACTCTAACCTGAAATTACTAAGTCCCCAAATTATACCTCTTCTTCACTACCTGTAGGTTTCTTAGTTTTCTTTCAAGTTAGTTCTTCCCCCTTCCTTACTTCTTTTCCCATTTTGAGTTCATTTTAATGGTTTTCTTACATATAAAACTAACCTTGCTCAATTCTTCATTTTTTTTTTGCATTTTAGCTTTCATTTACAATTGATTGATGCCTTTTTGAGTGAGCTCTGAAAGATTTGTGCAAGATTTGCCTCCCAGTTTTACACAGCAGATTGTTTAAGTGTAGGAGAGCTTTTCATGCATATTATTTTGTAGTCACCATTTTGCTTGTATCCTAAAAGACAGTTCAGCACAGTGGTTAAGAACTCCGAGGACAGTATTCAAATCCTGACTCAGGGCACTCACTTGCTGCACAAAGTTATTTACTTTCTCCATTCCTAAATATTCACATGTGTAAAGTGGAGACAATAACAGTACCTATCTCATTTACCTATTTGGAGGAGTACATAAGGTAATAGTTATAAAAGCCTTAGAGCAATGCCTGGCCAAGTATAAGTGTTTGTTACTACTAGGACTTACTGTTAAGGTCATGGATGCACACTCTGGTCATTATTTCTCCCAAAGCCATTGGAGCCTCTTTTCCTTACTGGGGAGAGGGACACTCATGTTGGGTACTGATGTGGGACGGGAAGTCAAGTCCCTTTTCTAATACTAAGATTGTAACCCAGTTCTTTCCATGATGTGTAAGGGGTATAAAATTGGATGGCTTTTGGGATCCCTTCACTTATTAAAGAGGAAGTTTAAGAAGAAATGCTCCGCTCTGAACCATCTCCTGCCAGATGCCTTTGAATGTAATGGACACCGTGATGATTGGAGCTGCTGCAGCCATCTTGTGACAAACAGGGAAAGTAAAAAATAATCATAGACATGCCAGTTACTGTCATTTTGGAACTGAAACAACCCAGAAAATACTGTCTTGCAGGCTTCTTGTCACGTGAGGAAATAACTTCCTATTTGTTTAGGTCGATTTTAGTCACAATTTTCTCTTCATGATAGATAAAAATATTTCTATTGTACAGAATCATCTCTTCTACATAACGACATCTGCTTTTTGAATGCGTAGATCTCTCCAGGGGTGCATTCAACCACTCTATGATAAATATTTGAGTTGGCATTTCTGAAATACATTTCCAATGATAAAGATTCTCACCAGTGGTTTCTTTTTTTTATTTTTATTTTTTATTATTATACTTTAGGTTTTAGGGTACATGTGCACAAGGTGCAGGTTTGTCACATATGTATCCATGTGCCATGTTGTTTTGCTGCACCCATTAACTCGTCATTTAGCATTAGGTATATCTCCTAATGCTGTCCCTCCCCCCTCCCCCAACCCCACAACAGTCCCCGGAGTGTGATGTTACCCTTCCTGTGTCCATGAGTTCTCATTGTTCAATTCTCACCTATGAGTGAGAACATGCAGTGTTTGGTTTTTTGTCCTTGCGATAGTTTACTGAGAATGATGTTTTCCAGTTTCATCCATGTCCCTACAAAGGACAGGAACTCATCATTTTTTACGGCTGCATGGTATTCCATGGTGTGTATGTGCCACATTTTCTTAATCCAGTCTATCGTTGTTGGACATTTGGGTTGGTTCCAACTCTTTGCTATTGTGAATAGTGCCGCAATAAACATACGTGTGCATGTGTCTTTATAGCAGCATGATTTATAGTCCTTTGGGTATATACCCAGTAATGGGATGGCTGAGTCAAATGGTATTTCTAGTTCTAGATCCCTGAGGAATGGCCACACTGACTTCCACAATGGTTGAACTAGTTTACAGTCCCACCAACAGTGTAAAAGTGTTCCTATTTGTCCACATCCTCTCCAGCACCTGTTGTTTCCTGACTTTTTAGTGATGGCCATTCTAACTGGTGTGAGATGGTATCTCACTGTGGTTTTGATTTGCATTTCTCTGATGGCCAGTGATGATGAGCATTTTTTCATGTGTTTTTTGGCTGCATAAATGTCTTCTTTTGAGAAGTGTCTGTTCATGTCCTTTGCCCACTTTTTGATGGGGTTGTTTGTTTTTTTCTTGTAAATTTATTTGAGTTCATTGTAGATTCTGGATATTAGCCCTTTGTCAGACCAGTGGTTTCTAAGTCTCACTTCAAAATAACACATAATATGATATTTTTTAAAAGAAATTTAAGTGTTTCAGTAACTGGATAAGAAAATATCACAAAGCAAAGTCAGTGTCCTTCTCAAGGGTGGGTCTTGGAACAAGTATCTATGTACCCAGAGGTTGGCTCTACGATCAAGAAATATTCATGCACCAGGTTAGTGTGGGTCCACCTGGGTGCCCTTGTTTGCACTGTAATAAAATCCAAATGAAATCTTTAACTGATTTGCATATGTTCCTAAAACATTTTTTAGGCCGGGAGTGGTGGCTCACGCCTGTAATCCCAGCACTCTGGGAGGTGAGGCGAGCAGATCACTTGAGCTCAGGAGTTTGAGATTATCCTGGGCGACATGGCAAAACCCCATCTCTACAAAAAAAAAAAAAAAATGCAAAAAATTAGCTGGGTACAGTGGCATGTGCCTGTGGTCTCAGCTACTTGGGAGGCTGTGGTAGGGGAATTGCTTGAGCCCAGGAGGCGCAGGTTGCAGTGAGCCGAGATCACACCATTGCACTACAGCTTGGGTAACAGGAGTGAAACTCTGTCTCAAAGAAAAAAAAATATTTTAAATAAAAAAAGAAAGTTAATATTTTTTTTAACTGGCCACATTTATGGACAATGTTGAACATTGCAGACATTTTAAAAAAAGATGAGATGTTTATTAATAAGGTTGTAATTGAAGAAAAGATAAACAACTTCTAGTTTTCCAGTTTTCTTGAAGGGCCAGAGACAAGATGCACCATATAAAAGATATGTCTGCAAAATATGCATAATTTTTCCTCATCTGAGTAAGGACCTGGAAAAGAATCAGATGTATTCCTCATTTTCTTCCATAGGATTTTAATAAGTCCTACTATTAATTAAATTTTAAGGAGTTTGCATTTAGAAGATAAGTGAGTTAAACAAAGTTAATTACATTCTTTAAAATTATACAAATAACACATGAATATTATCTCATTACAAAAAAGACAAAAAATAACACTTAAAAAAGTCCTTCTTGGGCCAGGCTTAGTGGCTCATGCCTGTAATTCTAGCACTTTCGGAGGCCTAGGCGAGATCACTTGAGCCCTGGAGTTTGAGACCAGCCTAAGCAACATTGTGAGACCTGTTTCTATATTTAAAAAAAAAAGGTCCTTCTGATTTCTTTCCACTCTCAGTTCCAGTCTAGTCTACAAAACAGTAATGTTTGCTACCATATTAATGAGTAGGCATCAGATTTTTTTTCCTATGATGGTACGTATTCACATGTGTACTGCATAGGAAAAATGTATATGGGTATGCATGTGTGTGTGTGTGTGTGTGTGTGTGTGTGTGTGTTGAGTGGCTGTTTACATAAATAACCCCCATATTCTCTATGTATTTTATTTTATAAGTGTTTTTGTGACTTTTTTTCAAGTAACAATATCTCTTAAATATTTTGTCAGTGTATATAGATGAAATTAAATCATTTTGAAGGTCAGCACCATGATGTGCTGTCATATCCTAATTTCTTGAAACGTTCTGCATTCTTGCCTGTTACAATAGTTGCAATAGACCAACAATTTCTACTCATATTAAATTAAGGACATTTTCTCAATTTGAGTTTAGAGAACCATCCTCTATAATCTTAGCAATTCCCCTTTCCCCGGTATCAGAAATCTCTTTCTATGTGCTGTAGTCACATCTTGGAGTTTCTGTAGTATATATTTTAATGCTAGAAGTTCTTAATGTTTTTAAATACTTCATTCTATTATTTCAAGTGTTTCCTTCTTCTTGCAAAAACATGGTAGGAGTGAACTATTCAAGCTTTTTGAACTTAGATATGGACGTAGAACTTACTTTGGCTAGTCATTTCTGGCAAAAACTTTACAAGCCAATGGTGACCTTCCACGTTCTCTGCCTCGTGCCAGATGATCCTAGAAGCAAGTGTTGAGATGGAGCCTTCATTAACCTAGGTCACTGAGTGACAATGATAAACAAAGTACTAGCAAACCTTTATTAGATTTATAGCCTGATTGATAAATAAATGTTTGTTGTGCTAAACTACTGTCAGGATTATTTGTTATTTCAGCATAACCTAGATATGCTTAACTGATGCCACTACACATTCTTTGGCTTCCAACTTCACTTACTTTATAAGAAAACTTCTTAGGATAACTGTCTATACTGTATTTACTTTCTCAACTTTATTTTTTTCCCATGACATTCATTCTTCAATTCCCACCACTACTATAAAATTGCTTCCAATAGCACTAATACCATTCATGTTTCCAGAGTCAAGGGTTAGTTCTCAGTCTCTGGCTTGATGTCTCAGGGCTATTCACCATGGTGAAAATTATTTTCTTTTTGCCTTCCAGAATACCACATTCTGATAGTTTTCCTCTTATCTACTAACCAGACCATCTGAGTCCTCTTGGTTTATCTCATACAATAGCCCCGAATGAACTTTAAAAAACATTAACTTTACCATATTACTTTCCTGCTCAAAATCTTCCAAAGGATCTATAGCATATTAACATCCATGCTCTTTATCCTGGCCTAAAATCCCTGCATGATATGGCATCCACCCACTAATATGTCCTCATTCCATTCCAGGCCCCTCCCTACACTCCAGCTCCACACACCTCTCTTCTGTTTCAAATATGCCAAGATAGCAACTAAATTAGAGTCTTTGTACTAATTGGTCTGTCTGCTTGGAATGATTTTAATGCATATATTTCCACTGCTGGTGTGTTATGCAGTTTTTAAAGAAGGCTTCACCTCCTACTATTTTCATACCTTAGTATAATCCACTCCTGAGTATGGACTGGAATTAGTGACTTGCTTCTAATAAACATAATACAGCAAACAATGAGCAGATGTCACTTCTGAGTTTAGGTTACAAAATTCCATGACTTCTATTTTGCTAGCTGAGTTTCTCCATTGTCTTCTTGGCTTATAAGATCTGGTGAAGCTAGCTGCCATATTGGAAAGGCCCACATGACTAGGATCTGGCTGACTTGCCAGTGAGGAATCAAGGCCTTCAATCCAGCAACTTGCCAGCAGCTGAACTCTGCTAACAGCCACATAAGCTTGGAAGTAGATTCTTCCTCAGTTGATCCTGAAGATGTGATTACAGCCTTGGCCAATGTCTAATTCTAGTCTGTCATAGACCATGAAGCAGAGAACACAGATAAATCAAGCCTGGATTTCTGATCCACACAAACATTGAGGTAATGTGTATGTGTTGTTTTAAGCCTCTAAGTTTTACCTTAAACTTATTGAGACCAAACTCAGATTTATTACTCAGATTAGATAAATAGTATCATTGGCTTCTTCTCATGCAGGTATTGACCTGAATGTCAAATAATTAGAAATGCTGTCTTCTACAACTCAACCTAAAATTGCTGCTTCATCTTCACTAACAAATATCTCAATTTGCTTTCTTTATAGCTTGTTGCTGTCTTATGACAAAAACTGCTAGTGGTAACCAAAGAGCTCTTCTCTCCTACTTCCTCATTCATAGGGCTGCTGGACACATGACTTAAACACCTAAATAAAATGAAAATAATATTAATATTAAACTCACAAATTTATTGTGAAGACAAATAAGAGAAGGCATGCAAGGTTCCTGGTACACAGTAAAGTACCTGATAAATGTTTGCTATCGCTTGTGTATTTTTTCCATTATTTATATTGTAGCATTGCCAGTTTCATTTGTTTGGGGACAAATAATTTTGAGTTTCTCCTGTTGCCAGATGACTCTTTGTGGACAGAATTCATTTATGATACCATAATGTCATAGACTTTTAGATCTAGAGGGGCCATGTAACTATCAACTAAAGTTAATATTCAGCAACCATTTATTGAGTAGCTATTCAGGACTTGGCTAGGAGTTAGATAAAGACTCCAGATGGAAGAGGACATAAGTTACAAAGATATGTATTATGCTTTTAAAATACTGTAAATGGACTTAAAAGACTTGGCAAGTGCAGCCTCACCTCTCCACCTCCACAACCCTTAGACCCAATTGCCAACAGTAGACTATGTGCTTCTCATGCTCAGATGTGCCAGGCCATTTGACAATGGCCACTCTGTGGATGTCCACTGCTCATGTTCCCTGTGGATGTGGGCCAGGAGCATCAAATACTGTCTTTATGGATGCTGAGCCCCTCAGACAAGAGGCAAATCACACCAGCTTGCACAGAAAAAGGTCTGGCTAGGCCTTGCAACCAGATGGTTGGCTGTAGGCCCAGCTACATTTTTTTTCTCCGTTTAATTTCTGATCTGAACGTTACTGTTTCCAGTGGTGACCTGGGGACCGTAAATTTTTAGGCTTGTTGATGAGTTCTGAAAAGTGCTGTGTAAATAGATCTTATGAAATGCATTGAGCACTGAAGTCCCAGACACAGCAGTGTTTTTGAACATTATCTCATTTAATCCTTACACCAAATTTCTGATATAGGTTTTATTGTTATATCTACTTTACAGATAAGAAAACTGAGGTTTGGGGACATAAAGAAAAAAATTAACAGTCCCTTGAAGGGAAGCTGTGAGAATGTTGTGAATATTTAATATTTTCTTTCTTAATAAAGTCTAATTTAATATGTAGATATTTTTTGTCCCTTAGAGCCTAGTTAGTAAAATATAAGTTAGAAACCAAATCTGACAAAATTGGCACTAGTATTTGGCCAATCACATAAAAATGTTATGTAACATGTGGTAGCTTATAGTAGATACACATCAACACGGTACATAGAACATAAAGTTCTTTTACTATTTAATCATATAATGCAAAGGCAATACTTTTGATTAATTAAGGGTGGGTCCACAGACTGAAGTTTCTTATTGCTCTTTAGTCATTAAAAAATACTCATGTTGCATCATCTAAGATTTCTACTTTCCTTACAGACGCAAAGGTCTTCATTTAAGGCTTTAGTTTCCTTGCAGAAGCAAAGTCTTTTTTACATTTTTATGATTGCCTTCTCCAATTATTTAAAACTTTCATATACCTAAAGCTACAATAATTTGAGCCAAATGCCTTTTATGACTTGTTTCTTGAAGCATACACATGACTTCATTTTCACAATGTTTGAAAAGAAGAAAGCTTAAAGTTTAACATTCAATTGTAATAAATGGGTTTGGGAACAAATGCAACTTACTCTTAGAAATGCCGCAGATGGTGACTTATCTGCAACATTTCTTAAAGTGCGTGGTGCAGAGGGCATACCTCAGGCCACTTTTTACTTATCTTTAAGATCACATTTCTTTCTATTGACATCAGCATCACTTGAACCAATGTTTTGGATTTTTCTTCATCATTATATTCCTAGAATATTCCTTTACTAATAATTCCCATGTCCCACTGGCTTGCAGAAATGAGTAGGGATACTTTTACAATTGAGAAGGAAACACAAAATATACTTAAAAAAATCATTCATTGCCAAAGAAAATTCCACATATGTGGTTTGATTTCATTGGGAATTACTAAAAAAACGCAAGGTATGCTTCCCTGTATTAGGACTGTTAAATGGAACACTCTGTGATAATGGAAAAGTTCATTATAGGCCTTTTCTCCCTGTAGGGTTGTTTCTCATCTTGTCAGTTTGTGAGATGGTTTTATATATTCTGTAGCTACACTGTTCAATATGTCCTCATTCATTACATGTGGCTATTGAGCACTTTAAATATGGCTAGTGAAACTGAGGAACTGAATTTTTCATTGTATTTAATTTTAATTCAATTTAAATAGCCATGCATAACTTGTGGCTCTGAAATTGTCTGAGGCAGATCTACATCTATTATTCCAGCTGACTTAAATACAGGGCGTCTCAAATACAAGGCCAACTTATTTGATTGCATATATGACATTGTAAGGTAAGTTACCAAAATGATTTCATGTAACCACAGAAGATTTCTTCTTAGGTTTAGTAAAAGAGAGTGTGTGAGATAAGTACATGTCTGCACACAGATATATGCTAGCTGTGTAATAAATTATTCACCACATCTCTAGATAAATTATTTTCATTTTGTTTTAGGGGAGTATGAGCCTTCTTTATGTGTGAGAAAAGTCAGAAGGCAAATACTTTGCCATCAGGATACGGACAGACTAATTCTCGTGTGGAATAACATACAAATATAAGTAAATATTCACATTCTTACCAATGTTCATGAAATGAACTTATGAGAAAACAGAAATATGCAAAATAATGCAAATATGAAAGCAGATCAACTGGCAAGTCCTGCTGTTCGACATCTAACGATCGTTGAATAACTGCCTGGATACAGGAATGTTATTCAAATCATCTCTGCTAAGTCTACCTAGTCAACTTCCCAGTATATTCAGGAGGTGGAATCCTTACTAGCCCAAAAATTGCCTCAGGCCCCAACTTGGAAATCATGTTTTGAAGCCTAATTTACATTAGAATCTCCCAATCAGCACAAGTATAGTGGACTGAAAGTTTTGAAGTAGAAATAATCTACTGATACCTGTAATGTTGCAAAAATACATATGCGACCAAGCAAGATATAATCAAAATATGTGTTTGCATTGTTTTACTGCTACTTTGATATTTTAGTGTTTTCAGTGGGGGGGGGGGGCATTTAAAATGTCTGCTTTTAACAAAAATATTTTAAACGTACAATGATTGTGGAATATCTTTCATCTTTTATAACATGAATTGGCCATGTTTTCCGCAAAATTTAAATGAATGCAACTTGTCCATCTGAACTGATTTTAATTATATGAAAGAACAACCCCCAGGTATTATTTGGACATGGAAGAGAGATAAGTATAAGGTATCTAACGAGAGTCAGCAAACCCTTTTCAATGTAAATCATGGCGTTATGTATTGCCAATACTAGTAATTTGTCTGAGGGTAGAGGGGATGAGTCTAATGAATACAAAGATTAAATATTAGTGTTTAAAGCTATAATATACTAAAAATTTTGTAGTGTTGCACTGTTTTGCATCCTGTGAAAAATCGTTATTGGAGAATCACACATTAAAATTTTTTCAAATGCTCTTGTTTCTCTTCTCACTGGCTACTGAATTTGATGGATGTTATTAAGTTACGTTCAGCCAATTAATATCACACAAGAGAAGAAACCAATGACATTAGGATCTTCCCTCTTGTGGAATCTTCAAAGAATAAGTGTTTTTCATCGAAAGAGCCAGGAATGGTAGTTTCTGCGTGACAGTAAAGATGTTCTGTGCATTAAAGGGAAATGAAATAAAATGCTTTAACGAAGAAACACTGAACGTTGTGGTCTGTGAGACTAATAAACATGCTGAAGTTAGAATTGCGATTTAGATTTATGAATCAACAGTTCCCAGACGAAGTGGCTTATGACCCACTTTCCTCAAGAGACATCAACATGTGTTTTGTATTAATTTGTCTTGATAGTCTCTTGTTGCTACCAACTCTTTGTGGGAGTAGAAAACCCTTCACCTTTGCCAACCAGATATGTCTCTCTCCTGTGCCCCTACCCTTTTTTATGCAAAGCAAAATGAGATAGCTTCAGTTTTACAGTGATTACTAGACACCCAACAATTGAGGAACTAAAAAAAATTCATAATTGGCTTACTGTTTTAAATAGAGCATCTTTAAGGCTCTTGAATTCTTTATTGATACATTTTAGCCATCTTTTGGCACTTATTTTCATTTAAACTATATTGTTGAAATGCCCATTTCACAGATGGCAAAATATGTCTCATGGTTGGGACATGAACACAAAAAGGTATCATGAATATTGGATTATCTTAGAGATAGTTTTCTTGGCCTTTATTGTAAAGCCTATTCACCAATATTTGTCTAAGTGATAATATTGTAGATATATGATGAACACATGATTTTGACTGCTTTTTAGGCAACAGTTACTAAATTGTAATCACCAATATATAGTACAGTTCTATATTCATATAAAAGCTCATTAGAAGGGTATAGAAACTTCTAAACTAGCTGGGTCAAAGTTCAACTCTTCCCTAAAGTCA
This sequence comes from Nomascus leucogenys, assembly GCF_006542625.1. Classification (NCBI taxonomy): domain Eukaryota; kingdom Metazoa; phylum Chordata; class Mammalia; order Primates; family Hylobatidae; genus Nomascus; species Nomascus leucogenys. The sequence continues at coordinate 64,741,767 of NC_044401.1, read as the reverse complement.
GTGTTAGAAAATATCACCAATGGACAGTGACAACCAAAGAACAGCAAAAACAACAAAGTTGGGAAAGGCTAAAACATGGAGTTTTAATACATTCTACAATGAACCAATGAAAAATCTATGATTAACTTTGTATTTTATCCTGGTAAATAAGCTACATACCATGTTAAAACAAAACAAAACACAAAGTGAATTAAAACAACAGTCAAAGGTCTCATGATATTATTTTTCAAGTGGTTGAAAAACCACTACTCAAATAGCTTAAGCAATAAGTGGATGCATTATTATAAAACTATGCCCTTATCCAAGTGCTTATGTAGGGTGTATTCCATAAATATTGCACCAACTTTTTCTTTTAAGATGTGGTAATTCCTTGAATCTATTCTCCTTTCTATTTTGGGTTCATCTTCAGGCTAGTAGCAAGATGGTTGTAGAAGTTTCAGACATTATTTTCGAGGAGAAACCCATTAAAAAGCAGGAAGAGATGTAGGTTTTTGGATGTGTTCCTGTATGTGCATGAGGAAGCATTATACAGGAGCCCCCAGAAGGCTTCTTTCCTGTTTCATTGATGAGAATTAGACCACATGTTCACTCTTTAATCAGTTGTTTACAGGAGAAACTGGGTTCCAAAAATTGCCTTAGACAAATCAGGAGTGACCTTTGACTTAAAGATGTTGCTATATTCACATGGAGGGGAAAAATGTGCAGGGAGTGGGTGAACATACAAAAGATAATGTGAACCTCTGGATAACTGAGGGCCCACTTTGTTATACCATTTCATGTAAGTGACTTGAGCTTCAATGTGTTGTTGGCATCTATGAGGGGTTCTGAAACAAATTTCTGGTGAATACACAGGGCCTATTGTAAGTCTTATGTATTCCTGAAGTGATTTAATTGTTGACTTTCCAGCTTCCTTTTCCAGCGTGAAGTCTTTATGTATCTGGGAATATTAAAACAGTTGGATTAGAACAGACTCCAGTACACAGGAACTACAGTATAAGCTATGAACTGGTTTTTCACAATTCTATTGCCTAACAGGAGAAGCTGGACGCACAATATTAGTTTATCTTATTCATGATTTGCACGATTTCTTCAGAAGTGCTCCCTTAAAGTCCTAACTAACTGGCTGTGAAGGTAACGATTTCATCGTCAAACACTATCATCAATTACTGACTTTTAAAGGCTCTCTTCAACAATTTAACTATCAATAGAAACCACACAAAAATGCATAGATTTTAGATTTTAGTGACAGATATTTCTATGGAATGGAGAAGGCATTATGTACTGGGTGGTTCAACAAGATTGGCAAGGATTTAAACCTTCTCATAAAGAACGTTTTCATATTAATATTACATATTATAGCTTGGAACTAGGTTTCCTGAGACAAAACCTGTCTGAGTTAGTGTTTTTATTTTGTGATATAGTTACATTAATATTAGAAAAAATTATATGCATTCACTAATGCCAAAATTTCACAGTGCAGGTTTGAACTTAACGCCACCATCCTAGACCACATTATGAGATGCTATACAATGGTAAGCGTTTGGCCCACTTTTGTTGTAGATATTCATTCTCATTCAGCAAATACCAATTGAAATAGATTAAAATTTTTATGATAATAAATCAATCATCATTTATTTAAAAATAATAAGACATCACTATATGTGCCAGTCAAAACAGACTCCTGATAACAGTTGGTTATATTTCTGTTTTACTTGAAAGTAATGAAACATAGCTACATTTGGATTTCCTTTTTTGTCTTACTACCAATCCCATTTTCCCTCCATTTCTAGAAGAAATCGCTCTTAAGACTTTGGTGTGAAACCTTTCTGGTCATTTAAAATATATTTTATTTAAAATATTTCCTACAAATTTCTCAATGAAAAATTTATGGTCTGCGTTTGTTTCCTTGTTTTAATGACAGTGCAGCTGTCATGAGATTGTGCCTCATAGACCTCCTCCTACAAGGGGAGTAATTGACAAAGAGGCTCAAGTACTGCACTTTGAAATTCATTGTGGTGTTTATGCTAAGGCCAAGCCTTCTATCAGATGCTTCCTGCCAATGAATGAGTGCTAAGAAGACACTAAAGCTGCCTTGCTCTTGAGACATGTCTGTGAACTTTGTCTTAAGGACTCCCCATTGACTTTCTTGAACCTTTCTTAGACAAGCAGGGGGTATCGGTGTCTTCCACCCAAACTTCTCTCCCTCCTGCACAGTGTCAGACTAGCATTACAGTCTGATGACTTTCCCAGTTTTTGTCAGCTCCCTTTTTATTTCCCTTCATATGGACATTTCCTCTTATAAAATCTTTGGCTATTTTATTGTCTCTTGGTGACTGCTTCTTGCATAGCCAGGACAAACAGATGGCCTCAGACTAGGGGAAGAATTCTCCAATTAAATGACTTAGTAATATATTAATTTTTTTGGCTATCTAGTAAATTCTATATAGATCTACTGTATTTTTTAAAAATTGATCAACAGATTTCAGTTTTTTGAATATATTACAGCTGACTTATCTATTCCCTTATTGATGGGTATTTGTTTTGATTTTCTTACTATTATGCAATATGCTTCAATGAACACACTTGTGCATGTCATATAGTGCACATGAGCAAGGGTAATTTTAGTTACAAACCTAGAATTTAAATTATTGGATCAGAGAGTATAATACATGACCAATTTTCCTATGTACAACTGTATTTCTTAATATAAGAAAATTAGAACTAATTTATATTTCCACTGGTAGAGTATGAATTATTTTTCCTCTCTGTTCTTGCCAACACTTAATATTGTGAGATTGTTTAATTTCCTGATGCTCTCATTTAACTCTTTAGTTTACATTTCTCTTATTCTAATGAGCTGAACATCTTTTCACATGTTTACTGAAATTTCTCAGTTCCTATGATGTCCCATGCACTATGTTATTTATGAAGGCATTTTTAAATCAGAATTTATAAACTTAAAATGTAATGTGATTCAGTGTATTGTACAGAATGAAATTAATTTTGCATAACCACAGGGGAACCATCAGCCACCATCTATTTAAATACCTCCAACGAAATAATTTTTTCTAATACCCCATGTCTTTTAATATTGAAGAATTCTAAGCTCTAACAAATAGCCCTGTAAAGTGTTTCTCTATTCAGTAATCCTCAAGATTTAAAATCCCTATATTCATGTTTATAATCACAGGCTGGTAAGCTCTTTTAAGAATTTGTTTTCTTCTGATAGTTTAAATATTTTTTCAATGTGCTTTAAATTTATGTATTTAATATTCTTGTTCTAAATTTGAGATCACCAAGGAGACATGTCTAGAATTTTCCATTTGTTCAAAGACAGGATTGCTACAGAGATAGCTTCTTTATATTTTTATTATTTCTCAGCTGTTTTTGTTGTGTAACTTCCAAATAATATATTAAAGAAGAAACCAGTTGATGCCTAATTGCAACTGGAACACATCCCAGATATATTGATGCTTCAATGAGGGCACTTTGATATAACCAAACCCACTTGAACCAACTTAAAGAAAATAGGGGGAAATATGATATACGCTTTATGTGTCACATAAACAAAAGATAGGAATGCATTGGGAACTTCAAAATAAACTGAAAGAATAAAATGTGAAAGGAACACTCATTCTGCCGTTCATGTCTGTTCATTTCCTTGAATCTATCTCATTTTTCATCCCAGCTGAATGTTCATGAATGTGCAACAAGAATATTCTTTTTCCCAGACCACATGTTGGAAATGTAGCTTCTATAACATCCTGAGTTTTTCTATTGCTGGCCCACCCACCTGGAGAACAACCAGATTGACTCTTTCCATCTTTCAGTTTCCAGGGAAGAGATTTCAAGAGCTCATTTTGGGTTAGCTGCCCACTCCCAAGTCAGTAGACTGTGTTTAATATGATAGAGATGTTTAATATAGACATGGCTGCTTCGTATGTACCAACATGGTATGAAGAATACCTGTCACAAACTAGAGTGGAAACTGTTCTCAGACATAAAGTTGGGCTTGATAATCAGTGTAATCGAAGTTCATTGTAGCTGGTGAATGTGGGATAATAAGAATTTACTAAACTCCTGCTTTGCTTTCAAGCTTTTAGCTTGATCTTTGAGTGAGAGGACTCAAACTTTGATACTTTCAGCTATTGATACTTTCAGCTATTGATACTTTCAGGTATTGATACTTTCAGCTATTGATACTTTCAGCAGTTGACATGAAAGTATCATGTAATTTCTACCATGTGTCAGGCAATATGGCAGACTCTTTACATGTTACCTCATTAAATATAATAAACCAAAGGGTGGCATTGTGATACTCTGTGGCAGCTCTGGACGTGCACTGCTCAGATTGCCCTTCCAGAGAACCAGCTGCAGGTAGCATTGTTGACTGACAACTTCTAGTTGCCACTCCTTTGAATTCTCTCCCTTGTTCATATCAGACCATCTCTTCCCTGCAAGATGTGGCTGCTTGCTCCCAGCCACAGACGAAGTCTAGCAGGCACACTGGAATTGGCCGGTTCCTGCCTTCTGCGTGTTCTTTCTATGGACAAGTTTGACTCAGGGATTCCCCATCAGCAATAGACTTTTTTTTTTTTTTTTTTTTTAGTATTGTGCTGTGGTCTAAGCTCTTCATATCCAATTCTTCTTTCTGTTTCTTCTTTCACAGATGCCAGACCTCTATTGCAGTCTGAGGTTTCTACTTTTGCTCTATCTCCCTTTATCTCTCACAGGTGTCTTTTTCTTTCTTTTCTTCTTTCTTTCTTTCTTTCCTTCTTTCTTTCTTTCCTTCCTTCCTTTCTTCCTTCTTTCTTTTTTTTTCTTTCTTTCTCTTTCCTTCCCCTCCCTCCCTCCTTCCCTCCCTCCCTCCGTTCATTCGTTCCTTCCTTCCTTCCCTCTCTGTCACCCAGGCCAGAGTGCATTGGTGTGATCTTGTCTCATTGCAACCTCTGTCTCCTGGGTACAAATGATTCTCCTGCCTCAGCCTCCAGAGTAGCTGGGATTACAGGCACATGACACCACACGCAGCTAATTTTTGTATTTTTTGTAGAGATGGGGTTTCATCATGTTGGCCAGGCTGGTCTTGAACTCCTGACCACAGATGATCTGCCTGTCTCGGCCTCCCAAAGTGTTGGGATTACAGGCCTGAGCCACCGTGCCCCACCAACAGGTGTTTTCCTTCATAAACCTTTTACATATTTAGTTCTGTCTTGGTATCTGCTTCTCAGAAGACCCAAACTGACACATACACATTTTATAGATTATTTGTTGAGAAAATAAATAACTTTTCCAAGGTCATATAAATATTGTTAGTAAATGCTAAGTGCCAAAATTCAACATAGATCTTTCTGACATGAAAGCTCATATGCTTTCTACTATATCATGATGCTTTCCACTATAGACTTCAAGTTTATGAGAATGTAATCATTAATTTAATGTGCAAGGATTTAGAATAATGTATGGTACATAAAAAGCAATATGTAACTGTTATTATTCTGTTGATTTTTGCCATTGTTCACATGTTGTAGAAAATTTAGAAAGCAGTTCAGCATAGCAACTTATGGTAAACCTATATGGGAGATTTTAAAGCTGGCCATTCATTCTTTGTCTCTTACATCTACCCCTTTGCAATGTGACAGTGCATGCCTTTTTATTTTACACCCCTGGAATCAGGATTGGACATGTGACTTTATTTTGCCAAGGAGACATTGATAAACATGATACAAACAAAGTTCTTAAAAAGCACTTATACTTGAGGATTGTTTTTTAGTGGCCCTGGAGATCTTTCTACCACGTTGTATAAAAGTCCAAGCTACCCTGCTTCAGGATAAAAGGGCCTATGGAATACAGCAAAATTACTAATGCTAAAGACCTCTACTAGATCAAACAACTCCCAGATCACCTGGTAGATTATTAAAGATGCGTGTGTCAGGATAGCCAAGATCAGCAGAAAAATGATCCACCTGAGCCCACCCCATATGACTGAACACGGAATTAGGGAATAAACAAATCATCTTGTTTGAAGCTGTAAGTTTTGAAGTGGTTTGTTATGCAGCAAAATTTAACTGTAACCATAGGTGCAGAAAGACAAATATTTGTAGTGGTCACTGTTGGTTGCCTTTTCGGTGGCTATTCCTTCTCTCTTTCTTATTACCATTACCGTAATGGTCTTTAGGAATCGAACTATAGCTTCATGACGTTTTCCCGAGTTGCAGCTGGATAAACGTTGATTAGTGGAAAGGTAATCGTAGTAATGTTATTTATTTTGCTTAATGACGAAGCAGCAGGTGCAGGTATAGTGCTGACAAATGACTCACCTGGAAATTATCCTGGAGAGGCTTCTGGAATTGCCTCATTCTTAAAAAGGACATACCACGTCCTGCCTTTGGACATTTTTGTATGATAATATGATGCTTGGATCTCTGGCAGCCATCTTTAAGGTATGAGGTGAAAGATGAGAGAATCACAAGAAGATCACGAAGAAGTGGAGGAGGATAACTGATATTGTTGACCCAAAGAATTAACCAACTCTTGAACCATCTACCCAAGACCTTCTGCTATGCGGGGTAATGTATTTTCTACTATTTAATACGTACAAATTAGGTTTTCTATAACTTGTAGCTGAGGGTATCGTTTTAGACATAGTGGTTAAATTTAAGCTTCTTAGAATTTCAACAAACTTTTGAAATGAGTACATGAATATTCATGCAAAAAGATGAAGTGTAACCACTAATAAACTTCACCTTTCAAATTTTCTCTTCTCTCCTCCTCTTCTCCAAACCTACACAGAGCTTTATAAAAATACTAAGTAAGAAAAGCAACACTTTGGTTTCATACCAAGATAATATTCTCTAACTTTTCCAAGTATTATCATATATTTCAATTCTAAAAACACAGCTTATTCCTTTAAAATAAATTTATTTAAACTGGAGGCTTATGTGCCACAAAATCAAATTGTTAGAAGAGAATCTCACATAATAGCTTTGATTTATTTTGAAAGGAGGATTTGAACCCTTCAGACAAAACCAGAAACCATGGACTAAAAATGCTATTTTCAAAATTTCTCATGATGTTAGCCATCTAGGTAGGGAAATAAAATGTATTTTTTATTTTTAGAGCAAAGCTGTATCCACTAGGATGCACTGTTGCCTCATAGCTTTCCAATAAAATCCCTTATTTCTAAAGTGTGTTCATGAATTGTCCCTGCCAAATCAGGAATGCCTCATCACATTTCCTTCGAGCAAGCATGCGTGTTGCTGTTTCTTTATTTCACTGCAATCCAGAAAGTGTCATGCTGTAAGTTAGAAAAGAATGATGCTGGAAAGCAGCTGACATGGAATAGGTTTGATTACTGGCAACATTGTAATGTCTGATGAGAACACTACAGCTGAGTCCTGCCAATTATTTACATTTCCAAAGGATAAATGATTTCCCAAATGGTATCCAACCACCCAGGCACCCAGAGTGTTGCAGAAATGTTTCTAAATTGTGAATTTGAAGGATAAGTATATGAAAGCGATGTTCATGGAGTTTGTGCCCTAGCAAAGATTGACATGAGGCATCTAGACAACCTAAGTCTCTCCCTTGGTATGACAGGGTTAATTATAAACTCTTCAGGTAATCTCATTTGGCAGGAGAGATACAACCAGTGGTAGAGCGTGCTGACTCGGAAGGGAAAAAGTTTATCAGTCTATGAGCAAATAATCACTGAGTGCTCAAAGCATGCCAGGTCTCAGTCTTTATGATCAGAACTTCTGCCAAAGATGAGTGGGCCACAGAGGGCAAAGGCTTTGATGGGGAAAGACGGGGGTCTTTTTATCACAGCCATTGGTGTCTGTGGTGTTGATGAATACCTGTAAGGACATGGAGTTACATTTTGATATATAAATCTTCTTTAATTTAGTAAATTAAATTAAACTAGGTGTTGATGAGACAATGATGAAAATGCTAGCATAAGCTCAACCCTCAAGAAAATTAGAAAATCTGAGGAATGATCCTCGTGGCCCAAATCACAGATTCCTGCTGGTCAGAATCTTCTCAACAGTTAATATTTTTTACCATCTGCTTCCATACTGTCTTCCCAGCCACATCTTCCAGGATAAACTCCATGATATACTTTTGGCTTTGTGCCTCATCCGTTAAACATACGCCCACGCAGATACGTACATACCTCTTTCATCCAAGCTTCTTGCTGAACTCCTGTAATTTGCCACTGTCCTGCCATTCTCTCAGATTGTAATAAACTTAGCTTCTTCTCCCCTCTCTATTTTCCTTTAATCTTTTTATTTCCACAATAACCATGACTTCATCTAGGAAGCCTGTATTTATTTTTCTGAATTACTTTTTTATTTCCTAGGATTTAGTAAGACACATACTGATATAGACCTTTCATTAGGAACAAAACAGATATTAGCTACATGAATACTAGCTATTTTGGTTGGTTTTATCTTTTCTCTTATGTTTTGTACCACGCATCCTTGGTTACATAGAACATGTATACGCTATGGTGGATTGTCTACAAAAATGGCCACCAACACTTCTTCTTATCCCTGAATATCCAGATAATCCTTCCATCATGTGGTGAGGTCTATTTCCTCTCCCCTTTATCCCACAACTTGCTTAGGCCCATAGAATGTACCCTTAGTAGTGTTTTAAATCTCCCAGGACAAGGTGTTAAGGGAATTGGACCTTTTGGTTTGTACCCTGTTGGGATCCAGCTGCCATGTAAAAGGCTTAGAGAATTATTATAGACACAAAGATAAATGGAGAGAAAAAAAAAGAAAAAGAAAGAGGGAGAGGACAGCCAGCATTGCCTTTCCAGCTGCTCCAGCTAACATACCTGGGAGTGAGTGAACCATCTTGGATGTTCCAGTCCCAGCCAAGCTTCCAGCTAAATACAGCTGCATAAATTACTCCAATAAAATCCATGTGCAGCAGACATGATCCATCACCATGAAGCCTGGCAAAATTTTCGACTTGTGAGGTAACAAATGGCAATTTACTTAAAACCAGTGAGTTCTGGAGTGGCTGGATATACAACAGATAATTGAAACATCTACAATGTACAGCGTGCAAACTCTTTGCAGGAGTGAAGTGTGCCTTAGCCATTTATAAATCTCCTAATGCCTGGATCAGCTTCATGACAATTTAATTTAATGTCAATGATGTCATTAAATTAACATCTCAAAGTGAAACAAATATGCTCACTGGCTACCTACAGCTCCTGTTCACCTTGCATCATTTGAATGAGCTCTTTAAACCTGAATGATTACTGCAGACATTGTTGGCATTTCTGCTTAGCTGGCATCTCACATTGTGTACTGTTAAAATTTGCTCTAAAATGCAGATTTTCCAGCCTGATTTCAAGCCCAGTGTTTATCATTCTGTCCCAAGGGCATTCTGCTAAATACCCTCTTGCACTGATCCATTAATGTGGCCTGATCTACCACAGTCTTTTAAGTTTCGAAGGAAATCTGAAATCATTTGTAGCTCTGAACAATTAGAAAATAAAAGAGATATGGAAATCACTTTCTCTACATATCCACTGCCCACATAATATCATAAGTTCCAGCTTATGTGGCACTATTTCCATCTAATGTTGAGTTGTATTCCAGATTTATGATATCTTCCCAAGTACTACCAGCTTTTCTTGACCTCCACAATGCTGTGAAATGTCGAATTGTTGAAACTTATGCTTCAATGGTTTAGCGTTGTCTTTTTCTAGACTCTATACCTCCTGTGCAAATATCTCTCACATTTGACTGCCAACAAATCTTGGGCCTGTCTTCAGACCTTGTATTAAAATATCAATAGGAACCAGTTACAATGGTGATTATTGAAAAGCCATAAAAGAGCAAATACTAGCGAGGTTGTGAAGAAAAAGGAAAGCTTTCACACTGTTGGTGGGAATGTAAATCAGCTCAACCATTGTGGAAGACAGTGTGAAGATTCCTCAAAGACCTAGAGGCAGAAATATTATTCGACCCAGCAATCTCATTCCTGAGTACATATGCAAAGGAAGGTAAATCATTTTATTATAAAGACACATGCATGCATATGTTCATTGCAGCACTATTCACAATACCAAAGACATGGAATCAACCTAAATGCCCATCAATCATAGACTGAATAAAGAAAATGTGGTACTTACGCACCATGGAACATTATGCAGGCATACACATGAACAAAATCCTGTCCTTTGCAGGGACATGGACGAAGCTGGAGGCCATTACCCTTAGCAAACTAACACAGGAACAGAAAACCAAATACTGCATATTCTCACTTACAAGTGGGAGTGAAATGATGAAGACACATGGACACATGAGGGGGAGCAACACACACTGGGGGCTGCTGGGGGAGGAGGGGGAGGATCAGTAAGAACCGACAGTGGTTGCTGGGGTTAATAACTAGGTGATGGGATGTTCTGTGCAGCAAACTACCATGGCACACATTTACCTATGTAACAAACCTGCACATCTGGCACATGTACCCCTGAACTTAAAATAAAAATTGGGAAAGAAGAAGACAAATAAATAAGCAAATAAAAGTGTGTGGCACCTCCAAAGAAACAGAAAAGACAAGAAATGTCAGTGGCAGTGGCTAACATTAGCTTTGACACATGCTATTTATCTTGTTCAAGTAGAAATGTGATGCCATGATTAGTTTATAATATGGAAGAGATCATTTCCTGTCAAGGTAACACCATTTATGAAATCTGCCTTTCCGGTGTACTGGACTACACTTTTGCTTCCGATGTTCATTTTATTGAAACTGCAAAGTATACATTCACCATAGGCTTCTTTGCAATAATTTTGTCTTGTGTCTTGTAATAGAGTTCTCTAGAGGGACATAACGAATAAAATATATATATATATATATATATGTTCTATATATATATATATATATTCTATATATATATATTCTATATATATATATTATATATATATATTCTATATATATATTCTCTATATATTCTATATATATTCTCTATATATATTCTCTCTATATATTCTATATATATATTCTATATGTATATTCTATATATAGTATATGTATATTCTATATATATATTCTATATATATTCTATATATATATTCTATATGTATATTCTATATATATTCTATATATATATTCTCTATATATATTCTATATATATATTCTATATATTCTATATATATTCTATATATATATTCTATATATATTCTATATATATATAGAATATATATTCTATATATTCTATATATATTCTATATATATATAGAATATATATTCTATATATTCAATATATATATATTCTATATATATATAGAATATATATTCTATATATATTCTATATATATTCTATATATATATTCTATATATATTCTATATATATTCTATATATTCTATATATATTCTATATATATTCTATATATATTCTATATATATATTCTATATATTCAATATATATTTATTCTATATATATAGAATATATATTCTATATGTATTCAATATATATATGTTCTATATGTATTCTATATATATATAGAATACATATAGAATATATATATATTGAATATATATAGAATATATATATATATATGCTTGGCAGAAGCACTGCAGGCAGGATAGGCCAACCCATATCTGCAGTAAGTGTCTTTTCCAGTGAGGACCAACCTCTGCCCTTTCCATGATGGAAGAGGTCCAATATTATATATATTATGTATCTCTATATGTAATATATATAATATATATAGTATATGTACTATATATTATATAGTATATATTTATATAATATATAGTACATATACTATATACATTATATACTATATAATGTATATATAATATATATTATATACATAGAATTTTATTAAGTATAAACTCACCTGATCACAAGGTCCCACAATAGGCCATCTGCAGGCTGAGGAGCAAGGACAGCCAGTCCAAAACTGAAGAACTTGGAGTCTGACATTCATGGGGAAGAAGCATCTAGCACCAGCACGGGAGAAAGATGTAGGCAGGGAGGCTAGGCCAGTCTCTCTTTTCACATTTTTCTCCCTGCTTTTATTCTAGCTGCACTGGCAGCTGATTAGATTGTGCTCACCCAGATTAGGGGTGTCTGCCTTTCCTAGCCCACTGACTCAAATGTTAATCTCCTTTGGCAACACCCTCACAGACACACCCAGGAACAATGTTTTATATCTTTCAATCAGTTGACACTCAGTATTAACAATCACAAGTCCACCCCTTGTCATCTTGAAGGCATACACATCTCCTGAGATCATACATAATCTTTAAACAAAGACAATAATAAAGTCATACTAACACCTAACATAACCATCCTTCATATAACCAGAAATGCACCAATCCCCAATCCAAACTACATAAAGTTAATATTATTACATAAAGTTAATAATACTTGAATGTTGATGTGAAGTCAATAAGCCTTATGTCACATGATAAAGGAGAAAGGAAATAAAATGAAGATATTTTCTTAGTAGAAGTGTACACATGCACAAACATGTTTTTAAGAATAGAAGGAGGAAATACTCATGACAATTACAGTCCTCGTTTCTGCAGCTGGTCATGTGGTTGTAGCAGGTATTGATGACTAACTTCTTCTACTACCCATTCTGTATTCCCTTTGCCTTCAGCAAATATCTCAGCAGGTCATGTTTTTTTTTTCCTGGTGGAGTGACCCAAACTTTCATTCCTGAAAGGTCTGGGTCATTTGTAGTCCTTCCTGGATTGGGCTTTTGTAGCTTCCCATTGACCTTAATCACAGGGCATGGTAATACTAAGAGATGCCCTAATGGATCTCCTGTATTCCATGCGTACTCTTCCTTACCTCCATTGTGGAGTGGTAGACTGATTTCATTGTGATAGTCTGGGTCAATCACCCCAGCCAACACTGTAACTCCCTTCTTAGCCTGTTGACTTAAAAGTAAGAAGAGTCCAAAGTGTCCAGGTGGCAATCTTAACTTCCAGTTTAATGGAATCGTTATTGTCTCTTCTGGTGGCAGCGTTCCTCCCTCTGGAACTAAGACCTCTGGCCAGCAGAAGTTAATGTCGCAGGAACAGGAAGCAAAAATTTTGCTAGTGGATCACTGGGGTGATGGTGAGTGGTGCCACTTCCACTTCCACCCTTTGATTCCTGGACCAGTGAGTCCTGGACCAGTGCATCCTGGCTATGGAAGAAACAGTACCATATATTGCACACTGATTCAGAGCATACATGGCCTTCTGGAAAACTTTGGCCCAGCCCCATAAAGTATTGTTACCTAGTTGGTGTTGTAATTGTGACTTCAAAAGGCCGTTCATTCCACTGTTCCATCAATCCAGTTACTTCAGGATGATGGGGAACATGGTAAGACCAGTGAATTCCGTGAGCATTAGCTCACTGCCGCACTTCTTTAGCCATAAATTGAGTGCCTTGGTCAGAGGCAATGCTGTGTGGAATACTATGATGGTGGATGAGGAATTCTGTGAGTTCATGGATGGTAGTCTTGGTAGAAGCATGGCATGCGGGATAGGCAAACCCATATCTGGAGTAAGTGTCTATTCCAGTGAGGACAAACCTCTGCCCTTTCTATGATGGAAGAGGTCCAATATAATCAACCTGCCACCAGGTAGCTGGCTGATCACCCCAAGGAAGGGTGCCATATCGAGGGCTCAGTGTTCGTCTCTGCTGCTGGTAAATTTGGCACTCAGCAGTGGTCATAGCCAGGTCAGCCTTGGTGAGTGGAAGTCCGTGTTGCTGAGCCCATGAGTAACCTCTATCTCTGCCACCATGGCCACTTTGTTCATGGACCCACTGGGCAATGACAAGGGTGGCTGGGGAAAGAGGCTGAGTGGTCTCTATGGAATGGGTTATCTTTCATCCTTCATTATTAAAATCCTCCTCTGCTAAGGTCACCTGTTGGTGAGCATTCACATGGGATACAAATATCTTCACAGTTTTCGACCACTCAGAAATGTCCATCCACATACCTCTTCCCCAAATTTCTTTGTCATCAATTTTCCAATCATGCTTCTTCCAAGTCCCTGACCAACCAGCCAAACCATTGGCTATGGCCCACGAGTTGGTATATAATCACCCATCTGGCCATTTCTCCGTCCACCCAAAGTTCATAAACAGGTGCACTGCTTGAAGTTCTGCCCACTAGGAAAACACACTGGACTTATTGATTTGCGAGGCATTTGTGTACTCTCCACCACTGTCCTTCATGGATGTCCTAGAAAGGGGCTGTAGTGCTGCAGCTGTCCACTTTCGGGTGGTGTCTGCACATCATGCAGAACCATCTGTGAACCATGCCCTAGTCTTCTCTTCTTCTCTCAACTGATCATAGGAAACTCCCCATGAGGCCACCAGTGCAGGCAGGGGAGAGAAGGCAGGGTGGCAGGAGTGCAGACCATGGGTGTTTGAGCCACTTCCTAATGTAACTTACTTGTGCCTTCAGGACTTGCTAGAGTCAGATCACATATATACCACTTCCATTTGATGATGGAATGCTGCTGTGCATAACCCACTTTATGGCTAGATGGGTCTGAAAGCACCCAGTTCATGATAGGCAGTTCAGGTTGCATGGTGAGTTGATGACCCATAGGCAAACATTCAGTTTCCACCAAAGCCCAGTAACAGGACAAGAGCTGTCTCTCAAAAGGAGAATAGTTATCTGCAGAAGATGGCAGGGCCTTGATACAAAATCCTGGAGGCTTCTGCTGTAATTCATCTATGGGGGCCTGCCAAAGGCTCCAAACAGCACCCCTATCTGCCACTGACACTTCAAGCACTATTGGATTTGCTAGGTCCTATGGTCCACGTGGCAGAGCAGCTTGCACAGAAGCCTGGATCTGTTGCAGAGCCTTCTCCTATTCTGGACCCCCATCAAAACTGGCAGCATTTTGGGTCACTCGATAAATGGGCCAGAGTAACACACCCAAATGAGGAATGTGTTGCCTCCAAAATCCAAATAGACCCGCTAGGCATTGTGCATCTTTCTTGGTTGTAAGAGGGGCCAAATGCAGCACTTATCCTTCACCTTAGAAAGAATATCTCAGCAGGTCCCACAACACTGGACTCCTAGAAATTTTACTGAGGTAGAAGGTCCCTGAATTTTAGTCGAATTTGTTTCCCATTCTGTGGCACACAAATGCCTCACCAATAAGTCCAGTGTGTTTTCTACTTCTTGCTCACTGGATCCAATCAGCATAATGTCATCAGTGTAATGGACCAGTGTGATATCTTGCAAAAGCAAAAAGTGATCAAGTTCCCTCCAAATAAGATTATGACACAAAACCAGAGAGTTGATATACCCCTGAGGTAGGACAGTAAAGGTATATTGCTGGCCAGCCAGCTGATGACAAATTGCTTTGGTGGGCCTTATAAACAGAAATAGAGAAAAAGGCATTTGCAAAGTCAATGGCTGCATAGCAGGTACCAGGAGATGTGTTACTTTGCTCAAGCAATGAAATCACATCTGGTAAGCAGCTGCAATTGGAGTTACCGCTTGGTTAAGCTTATGATAATCCACTGTCATTCTCCAAGATCCATCTGTCTTCTGCACAGGCCAAATGGGAAAGTTGAATGGGGATGTGGTGGGAATCACCACCCCTGCATCTTTCAAGTCCTGATGGTGGCACTAATCTCCACAATCCCTCCAGGGATGTGATATTGGTTTTGATTTACTATTTTTCTAGGTAGAGGCAGCTGTAATGGCTTCCATTTGGCCTTTGTCACCATAATAACCCTCACCCTACCAGCCAGGGATCCAATGTGGGTGTTCTGCCAGCTGCTAAGTATGTCTATGCCAAATCTGTATTCTGGCACTGGGGAAATGACCACAGCATGAGTCCGGTAACCCACTGGACCCACTGTAAGTCGGACCTGAGCTAAAACTCCGTTAATTACCTGACCTCCATAAGCCCCTATTTTGACTGGAGGACCACAATGATGTTTTCGGCCTCCTGGAATCAACGTCAGCCAAGAGCCAGTGTCCAGTAGTCCCTGAAATGTCTTATTATTTCCCTTTCCCAATGCACAGTTACCCTGGTAAAAGGTCAGAAGTCTTCTTGGGGAAGGATGGGAAAAAGATTCACTGCATAAATTGTCAGTAATATAGTGGGGTCTTTCCTCAAGGGGATCCGGCCTCTCCTTCATTCAAGGGGTTCCAGGTCTGTAAACTGGCTCAAGTCTGGAAATTGATTGATGGACCATGATTCTCTGTTTTTATAATTCAAATTAGTCTTTTGTGCACTTGACCTAGAAATTTTCTGCTTGTATTAATTAAGTAGAAGTACAGTAGGATTCCTATCATTTTCTTTTTTTTATTATTATTATACTTTAGGTTTTAGGGTACATGTGCACAATGTGCAGGTTTGTTACATATGTATCCATGTGCCATGTTGGTTTGCTGCACCCATTAATTCGTCATTTAGCATTAGGTATATCTCCTAATGCTGTCCCTCCCCCTCCCCCCACCCCACAACAGTCCCTGGAGTGTGATATTCCCCTTCCTGTGTCCAAGAGTTCTCATCGTTCAATTCCCACCTATTAGTGAGAACATGCGGTGTTTGGTTTTTTGTCCTTACAGTAGTTTACTGAGAATGATGATTTCCAGTTTCATCCATGTCCCTACAAAGGACATGAACTCATCATTTTTTACGGCTGCATAGTATTCCATGGTGTATATGTGCCACATTTTCTTAATCCAGTCTATCATTGTTGGACATTTGGGTTGGTTCCAAGTCTTTGCTATTGTGAATAGTGCCGCAATAAACATACGTGTGCATGTGTCTTTATAGCAGCATGATTTATAGTCCTTTGGGTATATACCCAGTAATGGGATGTCTGGGTCAAATGGTATTTCTAGTTCTAGATCCCCGAGGAATCGCCACACCAACTTCCACAATGGGCTTCCTATCATTTTCACTTCTAGCAACACCATGATTAATTAGCCAATACCAGAGCTGTACACTAGTCAGACTATTCTGATTGCTGCCTTGCCTCTGCTGTCCATTAAGGTAGCTACGCCCACCTTGCCTTTGATGATTGAGTGCCGCCACTTGGCCTGTGCCACCTCAGGATCCAGTTATTCCTTCTCTATTTAAATTTTGTAGTTGAGTGACTGTGGGTCCCACTGTTAGATCTGACATGCAGAGAAGAGCAACTACAGGGCTCTTCAAAGACGCAGGTGCTGCCCTCACAAATGTATTTTGCAAGGCATTAGTCAAGGGTATATCTTCTGGACCCTCACAGCTGGGATGAGTAGGTCTAAAGGGACTAATCCACTCCACCATCCCAATCTCTTTAAGCTTTTGGATCCCTTCATCTACATTAAACCAAGGGAGTTCAGGCATTTCCAGCTTACTCACAGTGGGCCATCTTTTAATCCATATTTCAGCTAGCCAAGAAAATACACTATTAGAATCTTTTTAACCCCCCTGAGCTGCAACATGAAATGCAGAGTCCCTACTTAGTGGGCCCAAATCAATAAATTCAGCCTGATCCTACTCTGTGTTCCTTCCACCATTATCCCACAGCCTTAATATCCATTCCCATGACTGTTCTCCAGATTTCTGTTTATATGAATTAGTAAACTCAAGCAGTTCTTTTCTAGTGTAATGCACCTCCTCTTGGGACACACTGTGAACCCCACCTCTAGGAACCCACTGGGACTTCAGTTATATGTCTAGAATTAAACAGGGGTGTTGGGGGTTGCTCCTAAGCTGGTAAGCAGCTGCAATTGGAGTTACTGCTTGGTTAAGCTTATAATAATCCACTGTCATTCTCCAAGATCCGTCTGTCTTCTGTCTCCAAGATCCAACATTATCTTGCCTGGCAACTGCTTCAAGGGAGGCCTCAGGCAGCACAGGGTTTATCTCCTCAGACAAAGGTAGAAAGGCTCATGACAGCATGGGTCGAGGAGGGAATATTGCCACTACTGGGGATGGGGAAGCTGTTTCTTTTGGCAAAAAAAAAAAAAAAAAAGGTCATCAGCAGTGTTCCCAGCTTCATGAGTATCCTCTCACACATTCCCATTCTAAGTTGCAGGGTCCCATTCTTTTCCGATCAATGCCCTCACTTTAACAGTAGATATCTGGTGAGGCTGTGCATGCACCTTTTCTTGCAGTCAGCCACTTGCATGATAAGAGCTTGGGTCTGTTTTTCCAAATTTCAGCTCTTTCTCTGCAGGAGGTATGACTCTCACTCAGGGCAATCTAATCAGATTTGAAGGTCAGTATCTGCTTCTGAAACTGGGAGATAGAATCTCTGAGTTCAGCATTTTCTTTCATTATTTTATCGACGGAACTTAGGAGCAACCAACCAGCTTCGTTATATTCCTTGCTTCTCTACATATGGTCAAAGGTATTATGTGTAGAGTCACTAAACTCCTTGCCTCTCATGAGCAATGAATCAGGAGTGTAAAGTGCATTTACTTTGGATAACTCTGTAAACAGTTCATGTCAATGACTATCAGGGTTTGCCATGCTATTAGAAGTAGAGTTCTTAGCATTTTTGAGTCTAATCATATTAAGCAGCCAACTCCAGAAACCCCAAAACCAAGAAAAGAACTCCATCCTTAATATTCTGTTCCTCTAGAACCACTCCTGATACCAAAATCTGTTATTAGTCAGGGTTCTCTAGAGGGACAGAACTAATATATATGTATTTTATTAACTATTAACTTACATGATCACAAGGTCCCACAGTAGGCCATCTGCAGGCTGAGGAGCGAGGAGAGCCAGTCTGAGTTCCAATACTGAAGAACTT
Source organism: Nomascus leucogenys (assembly GCF_006542625.1). Taxonomy (NCBI): domain Eukaryota; kingdom Metazoa; phylum Chordata; class Mammalia; order Primates; family Hylobatidae; genus Nomascus; species Nomascus leucogenys. The sequence continues at coordinate 64,723,016 of NC_044401.1, read as the reverse complement.
CTTGGAGTCCGATGTTCCAGAGCAGGAAGCATCCAGCAAGGGAGAAAGATGGGAGACTAGGCCAGTCTATTTCTTCACATTTTTCTGCCTGCTTTTATTCTAGCTGCACTGGCAGCTGATTATATTGTGCCCACCCAAATTAAGGGTGGGTCTGCCTTTCCCAGCCCACTGACTCAACTTTTAGTTTCCTTTGGCAACACCCTCACAGACATACCCAGGATCAATACTTTGTACCCTTCAATCCAATCAAATTGACGCTCAGTATTAACTATCACATTTCTATTCTGTTCCTAAAGCCACACTGTCTCAACTTCTTTTAAAGCACCTTTTTGGCCTGGGCCCAAAGGCAAGACAAATCAATTTAGTCAAGTATCAAGAACAAGGCAGAACAAGACAAAACAAAAAAAGTCCACTTTTCTCTGCATTAAGTTGTCAATAACCCTAAAGCATCTTCCATGTGTAAACGCTGTAAACTTGACTTCTTTCTAAAAGATTAAAGTTCTGGATTAGTAATTGTACATAAACAAAGTATGCAGGCTAAATTATTTTTACCCACTATTATGTCCAATGTCTGCTTATTATCAGGGAGGACTTTGCCAAAACCCATCTTTGAATTTGTTCATTCAAATACTTAGTACACTAAGGCTTACATATGTGAAACAAGTAAAAAGTAATCATGGTGTTATGTAACCAAGTATTAGAAATGTCAGATGGGATATTCGTCAGCATTCAGTGATTTAAAGCTTTTGATATCTGTAAAAAAATGTATTTTCTCTTTTTTATTAATTTCCTGTCATGAGATGTTTGTGCTTCTTTAGTCATTGTCACTTGATTCAAACAGTAAATCCTGTGCTGGATGAATGTTTTCATTTATATAATAAGAATGGCTTTAATAAACACTTCACTCAGGGGAGATATTTAAAGTAAGTTCTTTAAGGCCTGGCACTGTGTTTTACAACTGTAATCCCAGCACTTTGGGAGGCCAAGGCGGGAGGATCGTTTGAGCTTACTAGTTCAAGATCAGCCTGGGCAACATGCCCAAATTCATTCTCTTAAAAAAAAAATACAAAAATTAGCCGGGTGTAGTGGTGGGCACCCATAGTCCCATCTACTCAGGAGGCTGAGATGGGAGGATGATTTGCGCCTGGGAGGCAGAGGTTGCAGTGAGGCTGTACTCTAGTCTGGGCGCCTAAACTTTTCTGAGAAAAAGTGAGAGGGCTTGGAAGGATGGTTTATGACGATGAACCAAAGAGCTCTAGCTTTATTTGCATAATAAGAGCGTTCCAAAGAGATTAGAGGGATTTGGAAGCTTGCCTGTATACTAGGCAAATGATCCAGCGTATTCTTGTGCATGCTTGTCCATAACCTTTTTGAGTAGGCAGCAGTCTGCACAACCTGCTTCCATGGCACCGATAATTGGAACAGTGGTTGTCTTTCTCCAGAATATTTGACTGAGAATCCCAGAGCAAAGTGGATTATGAACTTGGAAGGTCATATAAATGCAGGTGTTGGGGCTGGAAGGTCATATCAATGCAGGTGTTGGGGTTGCCATTTTAGAGAATAATGGGTGGTGGAAAAAGCCATACAAAGATTAGAGGAAGAAAAAAGGTCAAAAATGAGTAAATGTCTGAAGGGCAGACGTGTGGTATCTCATGGCAGAGGCAAAGGCATGACTGATTCTCAAAGCTGCCTGCCTTCCTGCCCTTCATAAGAATGGCTGCCCAGATACTCTTAAGCCCTATATTTGTATGTCCTTTCAAAACTTTCCTTTTTTCTTTAGGTTCCTTGAGCAAGCCATTGTTTCTTGAAACCAAAATTACCTAATGGGTGCAGTATTTGGGGGGAAAAATGAAGCCTAAGGGAGAATACTACAAAGAAAAACTTACAAATTGATAAGGGAAGCCAACTAGGAAGGACATACAAGTATGGATGAGTAAGTCACAAAGGGAAGATGGAGATAGGAAGAACTTTGTTTGGAGGCTGAAATCAGCAAAATCGAGTCAAAACAAAGTGTGGACATACTTTAAGGGAAACGAGAAAGGTTAATATCATGGGTCAAGACAATTTAGGATGAAGTGAAAGCATTGTAAAGGCAGTGCCAAAAAAAGGTTAAGTTTTCATATATCTTCTCTCTGACAGATTATTCAATTCTGACATTTTTATACCTCCTTTCTTCACTGAAAATCGAAAACATTGTTTGTTTGTTTTTTACAACATACTTTATATTAACCTGTCCTAATTAAAATGTGAACTTTTGTTTTATTTGTAAGAGATACTTAAAATGTTATTGCTACAGTGTACACTATTTTCCCTCTTTAATAATTTGCAAGTAACATAATTCCTTTACAATATTTTTATGGAAAGGTCAGTGAGGCCATAAAACACATTTAGCTGACAGCACTTGGAGTTTCAGCCTTTGAAAACATGTTCAGCAGTTTCCAAGTCCATCTATTTCTTATTTATTTTGAACTTTCTCTTGCAAACTACAAATGCCGTATGTGTATATATATGAATATATATTATATATATGTGTGTATATATGTACTTACATACTATATATGTATGTGTGTGTGTGTGTGTATATATATATATATATAGGCAACATAGTAAGGCCCCATCTCTACAAAAAATAAAATAAGGTTAAAAAAAAAAAAAATTAAATCAAATTAAAAAAATCAGCTGGGTGTGGTGACATGTGCCTGTAGTCTTAGCTACTTGGGAGGCTGAGGTTGGAGGATTAATTCAACCAAGGAGATCGAGGCTTTAGTGAGTCATGTTCATACCCCTGCACTCCAGCCAGAGTGATAGAGTAAGACCCTGTCCTCTGCCAAGAATAAAAATTAATGAAAAATGAAAAACATGAAAAATGAAACCTATACAGTCATATGTTACTTAACAGTGGGGATTCATTCTGAGCAAGGGGATTTTGTCATTGTGTGAACATCAGAGTGTACTTACACAAATGTTGATGTTATAGCTGGCTACATACCTAGGCTATGTGGTATAGCTTATGGCTCGTAGGCTACAAACCTATACAGCATGTTACTTTCCTGAATACTGAAGACAATCGTAACACAAAGTTAAGTTTTTGTGTATCGAAACATATCTAAACATAGAAAAGGTACGGTCAAAATGTGGTATTGTAATCTTATGGGACCACATTGTATAAGCAGTCTGTCATTGACTGAAATGTCATTATGCAGAGCATGGCTCTGTTTCATCAACAGAAAACAGCACCAAGCAGTCCTCCAACAACAACACCATGCCTACAATGTGGGCCAACAGGCCGGACGCACTCATGCACAAGCAGGGCAGATGCCAGGTGTACAGATTTCTTCCCCCCAGCAGTTCTCAGTGTGTTCCAAACCAGTGCTGCTTGTAGAGCCATTTCAAATTCCGCATGATGCGTATCTGTCTGTCTGTGTCGGTGCAACATTCGTCTTTCCAAACCCATATACACACAGATTCACTTTCCAGCAAAGAATGCTTCGATGTATTGTGCTGGTCAAATGTCCCACTGTTCTCATGTCCACTCCTTATAATTGAGGACAGGGGGAATGGAGAAAGCCGATATGCCTGCTCACTCTCTCCCTCTTCTTTTTATGGCAGATCTAGCCATAATCACTTAAGTTCCTGCTGGCCCTGAATAGCTTTTTTCACATGGTCTCTGCTCCAAAGGGACAGCCTCACTGTGGGTCTGGCGATGTCATGGCAGCCTGAAATTCTTTGACCTGCCTCAGGAAGCCATTTCTGTTTCCTGAATAGCCTAAGTGATCTATGTGATCTATGCTTAATAGATAGCCTAAGTGATCTATGTGATCTATCTAAAGTGATCTATGCTTATATCACAATCTTGGGCACATCCAAACACTCTCATGTGTGCATACATGTTCAACCTTATTAATTATCATTGTTGTTACTTGGTTGTTATGAGAATTGTAATAAACACATAGTGCTTCCTATGTGTGAGACAGTCTCCTAAACTATTAAGTCATTTAATCTTCATCACAGTCCTATGAAGTAAATTCTAGTATAATCATTTCCTTGTTGCAGAGGAGGAAAACTGACACCTGAAGGGATTAAGGTGGGATGCACAACTTGCACTGGCAATCTGGTTCCAGAGCCCACACTCTCGTTCCCTACACACACTTTCTTTCTATACCTGCGTGTACATGCACACACATGCAGACACACATGCATCTGCCTGCTCGCTCATATAAAAATCTAAACATAGCTCTAGCACTCTAGACCTACACTTCATGCATTGAACCTGCATATGGGATGTGGCTCAAATAAGCATATTATAAAGTCTTCCACATGATTTAGATTTATGACTCTATTTAGAAACCATTGCTTTAATCCATGTCTTCTGTGGTTCTTGTCTAATTGTGAGGCAGAATTGGGAAAGCCTTCACAGAGGGGAGAGTATTTTCTAAATCCATCTTCTCTCTTTTTACCTCTTTTAGCCAGGAGCCAGCATGATGTAGAATTACATTTAATACCAAAGGGTCTTTCTAGATTCCCATAGCTCTCCTCATTATGGTCTTTTATTATGGAAAACATTCTCTCATATCTTGCATTCTTGCCTCATCTATCTACTCCAAGTGAGTTTGGTAGTTAGAGACTAGAAATTTTTCCTCTTTAAATACTATACATTTTAAAAATCTATATTAATTTAGGATTGATTAAATGAGTTAATTCCAGACTTTTCAAGGCTAACACCATATCATGTGGTATCTTGAAAGCCTGGAGATTTTGAGATATCTGCTATTTTTATAACCTAAAGAGTGAACAATCGGCTCAGGAGAAGAAAATTAATCTCAGTGTTTTCATGGGATAGGGATTGTTCTGGGAGTATAGGGAGAACCATGAGAGGAAATGTAGGCAAAGTATGTACTCTACATATTTAGGAAGATTCCCAGTGCATGACATTTGGGACATAAAACCTCTTATATTTTTTGTGAGACAAACAGACTTGATTCAGGCTTCTCTAGGCTGTTTATGAGCCCCAAGGAGGCTTAGCTACAAGGTAGGGGACTTGTGACTTGGAGTTTGTTATAATGATAGGAAATCTTATGTTAACAAAACAATATCAAAGTAAACCATTTCAATGAAGTTGTTAACTAAATTATCTTACTTTCCTCTTCAATCTGGCATAGTTTTCACAACTCCAAAAACTGAGATAACAATAGTGCCACCTTCCTCAGTTGTTAGAGGGAATGATTGAGTAGTACCAGCCCACAAAATGCTGAATAAGTGTCAGCTTTTAGTAATGGTATTATAATTGGTATTGAATAATGTAATTTCTGATATAAGGGATCATTCAAAAGAGTTGAGTTTTAAATTTTCTATTATCTACAGCTAGCTTAAGAGTTTAATATAACACTTTGACATCCATTTTTTCTTTCCAAAACTAGCAATTACATCCAGTTTCCAACATAGCATAATGAAATGTTTAGATACAATTGTAATGTTTTGTATTTGAGAAATCAAAGCTAGAGACTTGTTCAAGGAGACATGGCTACCAAAGGCAGAGTCAGGGCTCGAACACAGGTCTTCTGATGAATAGTTATAAAATAAGACAAACTATGATACGTCTTAAAAGATGGTATAAGTTCTACTGTGGTTCAGATGAAGAAAGGGGGAACATCTTAATGGAAACTGGGATGGATAGAGAATGACTGTCTGAAATTCTGTTCAATTGCTTACATTTAGCCTTACTGATTTGAGGTTCTGACCATAAAAGTTGGCTTCAGAGTCATTTCATCCTAATCCAGTTAGCATTAGCTTCACCCTTTTCACTTACATGATAAATCAGGCTCAAGCCTTGCACTCTGCTTGAAAGGAGGTTGGAAATTAGTTCCAATTTAGAATAAGACCATCTGCCCCATATGTGGGTCATCCAGTTGTGACTGGCTCTGCCCTGGCTACCAAACTAATTATGGATATATTTCAGGGTGTAAGTTACTAGGCTTAAAATCCTTAATTGGCTAAGTTTTATTTTGTTAAAATCCCTTTGCTTTCACTTTGGAAAAAAGTTCAGTAATCAAGATAAAATATGTAATGGACTATTAATTAAAATCAGATTTAATTTTTAAAAAATCCATGATGAATATAACATTAAAATTTTAAATGAAGACAAGATTCAATACTTCACAGCCCTTCCTCCCTATCCTCATCCTAATCTGTCCCTCATTCCAATAAAAGTTTATAAAAGTAGGCAGCCAGCCTACAGGCCATAGTTTACCCATTTGCTCTAAATCTAAAATTAAATATATATATATATAGCATGAAAGTATTTATCTTGATTATGGAGTTTGGTGGTGCCTATTTAAATATTGCTTCTAAGGCAAGTGCCTTTCTAAGCCCACCTTGGTCCCAAATTAGGTTCCCAGTAGCTTTACAGTTGAGATGCTTAGTTAATCCAGTGTCTATCACACTTAACTTGCTTATATACCAACACATTTTTGCATAATCTCCCAACACTTGTGTTCCAGAAAAGTCTTGGTGTGGAAAATCCCAGAGAATAAAGATTAATAGCACCTATTCATTTCATGCTCACAGTAACCATGTGAAGTAGATGCCTTTATGATGACCCTCATTAAGGAATGAGAAAGATGAAGTAATAATGATTAAATAGCTTACCCAGGGCAACATAGCAAGTAAGGGATGAGGCTGAGCTTTAGACTCAGCCGGGCTGACTTAAGAGTCCATCTCCTAGGCTGCTACACCAAGTTGCCTGTGTTCAGCAGGAAGCAGGAAGTAGGAAGCAGGAAAGAGAGCCCATGTAGTGCAGAGCAAGAGATATAGGATGGGGAAAGAGTGTTTTCCGTGGGCGTTCTGGTTCCTAGTTTCATGCTATGTGATGCCATCTGTATTTCCGCTCTTGGGTCGTGAGATTCCGCCTGTATTCTTGGAGAAACTCTCATCATTAACTTGCGCTAGCACAAGTAGATTTCTGCTGGTCCTCAAAAGATCTTCAATACAAAAACAATTGTGGATCAAGCCTGATTGGTCCAAAACTCCACCCTGATAATACCCACATTACTTTCTTACTTTGACATCTGTACTAGTTTTTATCATCTCAACAATCATTTCATTTGTATTAAATGTTTATAATTTTGTCTATAGGCTATTTTACAACTATTGTTATTCTTTTTAAAAATAGTGATATATGAGCAAATATATATACAGTTGATCCTCCATATTTGTGGATTTCACATCTGTAGATTTAGCCAGTTGCAGATTGAAAATATTTTTTTAAAAATTATAGCTGCAATTGTACTTAATATGTACAAACTTTTTTCTCTTTTCATTATTTTTTAAACAATACAGTACAACCACCATTTTTACAACATTCACCTCGTATTGGGTATTATAAGTATTCTAGAGATGATTTAAAGTATACAAGAGGATGTTTGTAGGTTACATGCAAATAGTAGGCTATTTTATATAAGGGACTTGAGCATCTGTGGATTTTGGTATGGCAGGGTCCTGGAACGAATCTCTCAGGGACCGCAAGGGACAATTGTTTTTTTCTTTTCTTTTGAAGTGGAATCTTGCTCTGTCGCCCAGACTGGAGTGCAGTGGTGTGATCTCAGCTCACTGCAATATCTGCCTCCCAGGTTCAAGCAATTCTCTAGCCTCAGCCTCCCAAGTAGCTGAAACTACAGGTGTGCACCACCACGCCCGGATAGTTTTGTACTTTTAGTAGAGATGGGGTTTCACCATGTTGGCCAGGCTGGTCTCAAACTCCTGACCTCAAGTGATCTGCCTGCCTCAGCCTCCCAGAGTGCTGGGATTATAGGCGTGAGCCACCAAACCTGGCCAATTGTACTTACCTTCCACCTATACTGTCCCTGTGTTGCACAAGCTTTCTGCTCCCATTCTATCTAATTGTGTTGTATGCATAGTTGTCACACAGTAACTATTTTAGAGTAAGTAAAATCCATTTAATAACCATTTCTATTTTTACCCAGATACAAGAACAAACATCATCTCCAATGCTTTTAATATGCAACCACATATTTTAAGTATAAAAACATGTTTGCTTTCTGTGCTGTTCACATTGGAATAAACAAGTCTGAATTATGAGATGCTGTAATTCCGTAGAGAGACACTGATGACAATAGAAAACATGAGTGCAACGCTCAAATGGTTTATGTGTTCACCAAAAACTCAATTCAAAATTATGGCTCAATAATTCAACTTTCTCTATGAGGTTGTTTTATTTTTAATGTTATAACCTTCCTAGATTAGAGAACCAAGCACATAATATACACAGACAAAATCAAACAAAGCCTAGAAAAAAAAATCAACTATTTTTTAAGTCCATTACAACTGAGTAGTATGAGTAATTATTTTATTTTCATAGCCAGTGCAATGGTATATGAGTCTGCACCAGTTTTGGATGGTATTACCTAAAGTTATGCTTTGAAAGAAATGGTGGAAATGTACTAGAAATACAATGCATGTTTCCGAGCTTACTTTGTGAATTCTTGTATCCTCAAGGTTATTCAAATCCAAAATAAGCATATTGAATTCCAGATGGCAAAAACCACAATCCTAGAAAGAAGTGCGGTAATTCTAATGCAGATTCTAACAGCTAGAAATTATTGAATAGCTATTGTTTGAAATAAGAGTTAAAATTACTGCAATAAGTCAGACTTAAAGCCTATGAAAAATTCTATTTTCTCTCTATTAATTGCAAAAGTCCTTTGGGAAGGCTTAGCTGTCCCTCTCTGATATCACCCTTAGAGGGTCAGAAATACATCCTTCTGAAGTCTTACATACTTCAATTAAACTTCTGGGCTTGATTTTCTCATTTGTAAATTGTCAATGATAGTACTTATATCAAAATATTACTGTGAGGATTTAATCTATTAATGGATAAAATGTGTATCGGCTATGTTATAAATATACCACATCGCTGTTTTTATTTGTTATTATTTTACTTATAGTGTTTATCTCTCTGATATTAATTTAACTAAATTTTCTTTGAGACAATATTATAAAACTATAACTATAAGACATTGCAGTGAGCCGAGATTGTGCCACTGCACTCCAGTCTGGGCGACAGAGCGAGACTCTGGGGTTAATCCAAACATCCTCAGGTTTACAACTTGCTAGATAAGAAGGACTAAGTTCAGATTGGCCTTTCCAGTTTCAGAAGGTATATTTAACTCTTTGTGTACTACTGTCTGGCTAAAGATGAATCTCGGTCACCAACCAGGGTTTTGTCAAGATGGAAATTTCCTCGATCATGGTACAGTTGTGTGTCTCATTTCCTCTGGAAAGGCTTTTTCTTTGGCTTGACTACTGCAGCTCTCACTTTTGATTTGACTCTGTCTTTCTTTTCAAGAATGAATGCAAGAAACACATTTTTGGAAAGATATCTTGGAATCTCTTACCATGTAACAAAGATGCCCGTGCTTTCTAATTTTTACTTTGCACTTATCTGACCTTACAACTAGACTGTACACTCTTGGAACCACAGCACTATTTTATACAATTTTATATCTCTTATATCTAAACCAATGTTTAGATAATCTTAGACATTAAATACACTTTGAATGAATGAAAAACAGTGTAAGGTATGCAAAATATTTTTTAAAATATGTGGCTTAATTTTCACAAGCAGGTGGCTACTCTCTTCTTTAAAATAAATCATTTTGAAAGACATCATCATACAGGCATTTATCACTTAGTGGCTCTGCTTATCAAGCAGGACAATGATTGCCTAAAAGAATGAACCTAAGACCCAGAGTTGCCAGTGGAAGTCTTCTAGGCACTAGGAGAACCCAAGTTAACTTCGTTATTAATAACAACAGCAACTACGGGAATGAGCATAAAGGAAATTATATAATATTATCCATTATTTTATATTGCTAAAAATAAACAGAAGACAAAATCCATCTAGGTATTTATTGATACTTGCTCTAAAGAATTCAGATATTCAAGTAGATATGTTCAGCAATTTTGTATATTGGCTAAATGTTATAATGACAGATAGCGTGTGAATGGGTTTGATACACATTCTTATTTCAAGCAGTAACTGTTCTTATAGAAATTTTTCATCTGTGTTGAGAAACTCTATAAAAGTTAAAAGATAACGTTCAATTTCAGAATTTGTGATGCATAAATATTTCTCTGGAGTCTCTTTAACCAACTTTTCTTACATATAGATTATTTTGTCTAAAACAAATTAAAAACACAAAGGCTATATTCATCGGAAATCCTGCTTTTATGTGCAATGAAACATATGTTAGACATTAATGAGCTGGCTGGAGCAGCCTCATATTTATTTTTAATCTAATGGGTTATATTTGCGTGGACATAATGTATGCAAAAAATCAGATTATTTAAGTGCTAAAATTGTGGCTATTTTTAATTCTAAGGTTATTAAAGATGAATACTTCACGATCAAATATGACAGTTAGTTTACCAAAATATAAAAAGAACTAATGACAACATCTTCTTTCTTGATGTACTTTGGACATCTATTTATAATATGAATTACCTGAGACATCAGGGGTCAGATATCTCATAAATGATTATGCCAAATTCATAAAGATTTGAAAAATAAAATTGTTAGAGCGTAAGGAGAAAGCTTGGTTTACAGCATAATTTGCAAGTGTCTGCATCTAATTGTGGTTTTTACTTATTTCTCATATTATCTAATATTACACCAATGACAATCAAAAGTCATCTGACCTAGATTTTTAATATCTGATACTTATAACCTACCTTAGAATATGTGGAGTTCACTTCTGGAAAGTCATATCTACTCACTGAGTTAAATTGAGGAATCCTTTTTTTTTTTCTGCTTACATAACTAATTATCTTAGCAATTCTAGAGAAAAGTTTGTGTATTTGAAATTAGGAAGTAGTCAAGCCCTTATTATGAAATTTTTGTTATTTATAACATTTTACTAATGTTAAAAATCGGCACAGTGGTTCATGCCTGTAATCCTAGCAGTTTGGAAGGCAGAGGTGGGAGGATCGCTTGAGAGCAGGAGTCTGAGACCAGCCGGGGCAACAAAGTGAGACTCCATTTCTACAAAAAAAAATTAAAAATTAACTGAGCATGGTGGTGCACATCAGTAGTCCAGTAGTCCCAGCTACTGGGAAAGCTGAGTTTGGAGCAGTGCTTGAGCCCAGGAGTTTGAGGCTGCAGTTAGCTACGATTGCACCACTGCACTCCAGCCTGGGCGATAGTGTGAAACCCTGTACATATATATACACACACATTATGGACCACATATGCTCAAAAGGCCACTCAAAAGCAGAGTATCGAATCTAGAATAAGGGGGTTTGTGCTTCTTTATCGATCATAATCATAATTATTTCACTAGCCTGGGAGATCAGGAATTAAATTTAGAAGCATGGAAGTAAACTTTGAGTCTTTTCCAAATATCCCCATGAACATAGTTTTGTGGAATGAAAATATTATTCTTCTTCCTGAAAAGAATACCCCAGCCATTAATTAGTCCCAGTGATGTTTCTCTTTGAGAAAAAATTATCTCAGTCATTTAGAACCAAAAACAATACCCAGAGAGAAATTCAATAACAGTATACATTAAATCAGTGATTCCCTAGTCACAAATAAATAATTCTGGTTTCATAACTAGAAAGTGAAACCATTGCCCAGAACATTTCACCTCCCATTGTCCATTTGCAGTCTGCATCCTGCCAAAGTTACAGGATTTGGGTATGAGAATTTTTAGAATCCAAAGAGGTATTTACATATTCTGTAGCTCACTGTAGCAGAACATTTTTGTATCTCTCTAAAGATTATGTACACAATCTTTAAGAGCATTTTGGAAAGAGCAGGGACCTCAAGCTCATATGTATTTTTCATTACTTTCCAGCTGCTAGTTCTTAGATTGTCAGAATTGGGATAATAACCTGAAGACTATCACTTTGTGTTTTACTAAAAGGGAAGATTGGGTTGCCACCATAATCCCTAATTGAGGCCGAATTAGAATAAACGGCTGTTAAGCTCTCCAACATAATTGTGAATGGTGTGTGTTTGACATTCTCTAAGATATAAATTAGAATAAAAAGAACATTTTCAGAGTCATGGAGTAGCTTTGCATTAATGATGGCCTCCCTTGCAGTGCTGACAGTCTGCATTATTCATAGTGTCATTATCAGGACTATTCAGTGCTGAATGATTTGTTCGCCCAGAAATTGTATGACCTGACCAGATAAGTAATATCTGTAGTTTGTATTTATCCTTATGACTGCTTACTTGGGTATGGCTTCTTTTATCTCTGTTGTGAGCTTACTTAATGCTGCTCAGCAGGATGTACCATCAGTGACATAAGCTTTATTCATTTACAGATCCACAGCGCTGCATCAAAGTATTAAATCCTGCAAATGTGGGGAAAACTCAAGGCTTTAATCATCGGTCTGGCAGTTGTCATTGTACTGCTGCCATATGTCAGCGCTGAAGTTAAGTTTCATGTCTGTGCGCTGTAAGGAAGGCACGTGGCCATGTGTTGCTTGCTTGTTTGTTTAAGATAGAGTCTTCCCTGCCACTGGAATAACTTTGCCATTCAAATCCCTTTCATCTGCACAGAATGAAGTAACCAGAGTCCTACAATGAAATGTGAATGTGTCCTTTCAGAACTGATTGGTCTATTTCATAAGTCCTTTCTTATTCTAATTAAACCAGCTCAGGAGAGAACTGTGTTTTAGCATCTTGGGCTTCTGAATGACAAGGAATGGCAGGAAAGAATCAGAGGATGCGAAAAGCTCTCTGCTGTGAAAGCAAGGTTTAAAGGTCTAGAGGATTTTCCCTCCCAGCAAAGAGATCATCTTTTGAAATCGTCCCCATCCGTTCCCCTCTACACATACCAATTTCGGTTTTATAACACCCCTTGCTGTGCATCTCTTGGCAGGAAAGTTGCCCATCTTGCAGAGTCTTGCATGAATAATTTATTTATATGTCATGCTGACTCTTGAAAGCCTGGATTACAGCTTTGGAGGAAATGTTTAATAGGATTCTTCCAAACAATCCAAAACATAGCTCAGACTTCTATGAGTTCTATCTCTTAGAAAGCCTCGGTGCAATAAAAGAATTAATGTGCTGGAAGCCCAAACACACTCGAGGCCATTCAACCTGCGTTGAGCTAAACTGTAACCTAATAACGAAGGTTAGTATTTTAGATTAGGGTTACTGTTTCTCAGAGACAGGATTCTTAAGCACAGGCCTTGAGTTCAATACACTGACAGAATTACTTTTTGTTAGATCTTGAGGTTTTGGATTTTTTTTAACATCATAGGACCTGGGAGAACCAGGCAGACAAGCAGCTGAGAGAAGTAATGAGTTAGATGAGGGCAGACAAACTCTACATATATCAGGCTGCATGATCGCCTGCCGTTACTCAATGATGCTGTTCTTTAAACAGTGGTCCTGCTATCAGTCAAGCTGGAAAATTTAAAGATCTTCTGTAGACTCAGTATCTTACCTCTTTTAGTCTCTGTCTCAGTAATTTTATTGTATCTACTCACCTTTACCTCCTCTTCCATTTTCCACAAAGCCTTGTTTGTATTCCCTTTAACACTTGCCTGTAACAGAGTCTTTAAAATATATTTACATTACCCATTAAAGGACCAATTGCCTAAATTTTAACCCACTTTCACTCTCCCAGGATGGTTTGTGTCTTAAGCCAAGAAGAAAGTCATAGACTTAAAAGAATCTGTTGATTCTACTGAGGCTTATTCTTTGTTTCTTTAATAACTTTGAAAATGACAAAAATAACATGTGCTTCTTGTAGAAAATAAAATAGTTAAAGCGAAATAAAGAAAATTTAAAAAATAATAATAACCAATAACATCTTGACATTGTGGCATATTAATCTACATTCATGTTTATATCTATATGTGGATCTATCTGTATGCCTATAGATTCATATATCCATGTATGTAACTTTACAAAGGTAGGATAATGTATAGCAGAATTTTAAATAGCAGTTGAATTCCAGCAGAGGATCTATTCCTTGGGTTTGCTCTATCTAGGTTGTTGGGTTTTAAACTTTTTCAGTCTTTTGCATTAGTGGAAGGAATTTGGATTGGATATCTTCCTTTTTTGCCCTGAAGATCTATAATCACCTTTTAAAATTCTACTCTGTGCCTTCTTAGGCTAACTTAATAGGATTGTATCTGTGGGCTTTCTTACCCTCTGGACCCCGATTGGGTTCAGCCAATGAGAGAATCAACAGGAGCCCATCAGGAAGGTAGAGTGAGATTAGGGTATTTATTCACCGAGTTTCCTTTCCTGGGAAAGGGAGTTAATAGCACACAACTCTTTCTCCTTCTGAGTTTTAGTAGCCAACCCCTCCCCTCTCTCCTTCAGGCCTAGGGTAGTAACTTCTTATTTTAGTTATTATTGCTGCAAAGCAAACTATCCCAAAACTTCATAACTTACAACTACAATTATTTGTTTGCCACTGAATTGGCAAATTTTGCTTGGTCAAGAAGGTTTATTTTTGCTTTTCACCACTTCAGCTGGAGTGGATTAACTTGGGGATATAGGATCTATTTCCAGGAAGATTCCCTCACATGCTGGCAAGTTAGTGCTGACTGTTGGCTTGGAGTTCAACTTGGGCTGAGGGCCGGGGCTTAGGTTCTTCTTCACATGAGCTTCTCTAAGGCTGCTTGGACTTCCTCACAGTACAGTGTCTAGGTTCCAACAACAATCTTCCGAAAGAAAACCAGGCATATACACTGCATCACTTCTATGATACAACCATGGATCATTTCGCATCATTTTCTACTGTAATCACAAATGCTCATAGATTCAAAGGAATGAAATAGAGACATCACCTTTCAATGGGAGGATAACAAATGAAACTAAAAAGAGCATGTGGGATGAGAAATATTAGAAATAAGGCAATTTATCTGATGGTTTCTGACTTATTAGCCACAGAGTACTGTACTACCTTTGGGTAGTTTACTCTTGTAAACAATCTCTGTATTAAATTATACTCAAACTACCAAATATGAGTATGCCATATTTTTTTGCTGGGACCCTGCTTAATACAAAATTGAGAGTAAATAATAGCAGGGAAGGTAAAGGAGGAGGGTGCCATTTAGCAAGGTGTCAGGAACTAGCCTAAATATCTACTACAGCACCATCTTTATTTTTAATACAAATATTTTGATATCACATAAGTTTTCATTGGAAGAAAGTCTCTTTCTGTTTAAAGAATATTTTAAAATACCACTGTTTATGTCCTCGAGCATCATGATATCAGTTTTAAAAGTTGTTTCCTGCCTACTGTACTAACTCCTAATCAAAACTCCTACAAGTCTATGCTTCTTGCCAGGGAAATTCATTTTTTCTTGTTGGTTAATTACCAGATATGTACAAAGAACATGCAATGTTCAATGCACTTTTGGATGTGTTAACAAAACTTTATCAACACTAGATCATCTGACTTATCCATATTGGCAGTCAAGGTATCATTAACCTCAAACTTGAATGATTCAAACTGGCCTCATGCAAAAATAGTTTTTAAAAATAGTATTTAAAAAATATTTCTATAAGTTTTTTTCTTCCCTTTCTCTACTGCACATCTCTTCTCAGATGAAGCCCTTTAGGTACTTATTGAACCTAAAGAAGGAAATAAGATGGCAGGAGTTAGTATATATTCTATTTGTCAGTACAAGTGAAATAGAATGGGGCTATGTACTTTTCAGAGGATGGAACTGAATTCCCTTGGAAAATAAAAAGAGAAAAATTCAGTATTTTGGCTACAGGAATATAAATTAAAGATAATACCTCTTTTCTACTTTCCTTGTGACCTGTAGGAGGTTTTCCCTATGTGAAACTGAAAGTGGTAGAATTGGTAAAGATATTGCATCAGAAATAAATGAAGAGATGCAGGAATAAGTCACCAAAAAATTTAAACCTCAAGTAATGGTGCGTGCCTTTGTCTAACTATTTTAAATCAGACTCTTGAAAAAGAGTCGCAATAAATTATAATAAAGAAGAACAATCTACGTAATACTCGCATTTTACAAAAACAGTTTTAACACAACTATAAATATTCTGGCTTGAAATATCTGGTACTTTCCCCACATTGTCCCTTGTGATGTTAGAGCTGCCCCTTAGGTCATTAGATCAGTCAGGGACCAAGCAAAAGACAGAAATCACACACAGTTCTATTAATCAGAGAATGTCATATGAAAAATTGTGAACTACGTGTGAAGTTGTTAACTTGACAATCGAAAAGGCAAAAGGGGAAACTAAGGTGTCATAGACAGATGACAAATGTGAGAAGCAACGGACACTCCTAGAGCTGGGGAAACAGATGGAATAGGTTGGAATTTTTAGAACCTTGAAGCTTGGAAGAGGAGCCCTATAGAACGAACAGACAAAGTTCTGAGGCAGGACTGTGCTTACCTGGCCTAGTGTCTCAGCTCACTGGAGGAGCCTGCCAAGGTCCGGACATAGACTTCTGACAGGGGGATCCTAAACAGCTGGTGCTAATATTTCCAAGAAGGACATTATGAGGTTCGTTCTGCAGGAGCTGAAACACCTGTACAACAGCAACACAGCTGCTGTGAGGGTGAATATAGTAATGTAGGTTAGTACCTCATAGATACATTTTTAATATATATTCAATACAAACTTTATATGTATTTTTTAACATCTATTATCTATCTGTCTACCAACCTATCTATTAACCTATCTTCCTACCTATATAATCAATTTGTCCCGTTTCCGTGATGCTGACAGGTAAATAGTCCAGGAGTCTCTGCTGTGCTTTTTCTTTAGGTTCCACTCCTAGTGATTGCTATAATAGGAAACATTATGAGTTTTGACTCATTTGGCAAGCTTGCAGTTTCTTCCATAAACAGCCTTTTTATTCTGCCTAAACTCAAGCAGATGCAAAGGAGATAGAAAAGCTGCATGTATTGATCATCTATGGTGTACTAGCCAACTGAGCTCGGTGCTTTTCAAAAATTATCTCATATGGTTCTTGCCATAATCCAATTATACAGATATTTTTGTTCTCACTTCTCATTTTACTAGTGAGAAAACTGAAGTTATAAAACGTATCAGAAGATACACATAAAATAAATGAAGTGGGCAGGATTTGAAGCTAGAGCTACCTCCTTCAAAAAGATTTAAATCCTCCTGCCCCCAGCAGCTTTGAAACCACTGCTAGCCCATATGGTGTCTTTGCGCTTACTAATTTTAAAAAAAATGTGCTTACTAATTTTAAAAAAAAATGCCTTCTCAAGGCAGACAAAACCCCATGGGCACACAACCTGGCAAGAGGGTTACACGTTTGTGTGTTAGAAAAAGGCATTTCTGCTTCTGGGTAGATGCAACTCTGAGTCAGGTCACATAGCTTGGAGACCAGAGCATGGGTTTGATTTTCATCTTCTTTTCACATCCTGGGTCGGGCACCCTTGTGAATAGCACAGTCTATACAAATGAATACCATGGTCTTTTTCAACCTCACTTCCGTCAAAATAATGTTGCTGTTTAAGATCTCTCTTTCCTTCAGATTTCAGCATTAAGAGGACAACATGCCTTTCTGCCCTAAAATGCTTTGTTTTTCTCACTTCTCTTTTATATAATAATGCTAATTATGTAGTAAATTAGTGACCTTTTGCTGCATAACAAATTATCTCAAAACTTAGCAGCCTAAAAGAACAAATATTTATTATCTCACATAAATTCTTAGGGTCAGAATTGCAGGAGTCACTTTGCTGGGTGGTTCTGCCTTGGGACCTGTCATGTGATGGCAATCAAGCTGTCAGCCGGGCGTCAGCCATTTGAACTTTTCCGCAGCTGTGGAATCTTCCTTTAAGCTCACTCACAGGGCTACTGGAAGGAGGCTTGAGTTCCTCACCACACTGGCATCTCCACAGAGCTGCTTATCACATGGCTTCCCCCAGAAAGAGTGGCTGAAGAGAAGAAGAAAAATACCAGTCACAGTGGAAGCTAAAGGGACTTTTGTAAGTTCACCTCAGAAATGAAGTATCATTTTTTTCTGTGGTAATTTTTTTCCTTTTTTCTTTTTTGAGATAAGAGTCTCACTCTGTCACCCAGGCTGGATTGTAATGGCACGATCTTGGCTCACGGCAACCTCCGCCTCCCGGGTTCAAGCAATTCTCCTGCCTCAGCCTCCTGAGTAGCTGGTACTACAGGCGTGCGCCACCATGCCCAGCTTTTTTGTTTTGTTTTGTTTTGTTTTTTGTATTTCTAGTAGAGATGGGGTTTCATCATATTGGCCAGGCTGGTCTCAAACTTCTGACCTTGTGATCCACCTGCCTCAGCCTCCCAAAGTGCTGGGATTATAGGAGTGAGCCAACGCGCCGGGCCTTTATCTGCTGTATTTTATTGGTCCCACAGAACAACATTGTACAACGTAAAAATGATTGGGAGTCACCTTAGAGGGTGGCAAATATAGTTAAGACTGTGGTCTCATTATATGTGCCAACAACCTGAGGAGATAAAATGGCTGATACTCAGTTGATCCTCAGTGGTACAACTGTTGGCTGGCATTTATTTTGGTCAAATGAGTGTTTTTCCTGATTTTTCTATGCTCATGCCCAATCAGTTGTTAAATATTTTAATAATTATTCCTGGAGATAGGTATTGTTGTTATCATCAGCTTACAGACGTTGAATGTAAGGTTTCTAGACCTCAATTTTCTCCACAAATAAATGCTAGAACCGAGCTTGGAACCCCCAATCTTTCAATTACTATGCTATTACCTTCTTTAGTATATTCAATTTTAACTTCAATTCATCACTTCTAGAAGTAAGCTGGCACCACACTAATACCAAACATGTTTCTACATGAATAAATTTCCATAACATATTAAATATAAAAGCCTCTTTTAAAGCTAGCTTGATGTTAAAAATCAAAGGAAGAGATTTTATCATTAGGCAGGTCAGAGGTTCATTTCACCCTGTGTTCAAAGAGCAGAGCCCATGTCTCAGATAAAGAGCTTATCTAATTTTGAGGAAGACATTCTATATTAGTTTTCTTTCTAGCTAATATAACATTTGGATTTGAGTTTTAAGGGGATAACCCTCTCCCAAATATTTAAGCATGTCAGTTCCATAGGAGTGCATTTAGGGAGACGAAGTGGGAGATCCTATGATATGCATACTCCACCAACAAGAGAAAGACTGAGTTCTATAATTATGAAAATTATCAGTTAAAACTGGTTGACAGGAAAAAATGACAACATGGCTGATTTTTTAAAATTTTTAAATAGATACTAGGCATGTTATGTAAGTGCTGCCTGAAAGCTGGGTTTGGATATTTTATCAAAAATGGCAAATAATAACAAATGTACTTTGTGAAAAAATAATTAGTGGATGTGATTATTTTATTTTCGAAATATAAACTTATGCATAAGAAGAATAAATGCAAGGTATTAGTAGCAACCAATTTACTTCTTATACAATCCTTATTTCAGGCTACATTTATAAAGGCCAACTGAAATTGAAGCTAAGGCAAATGCCCAAATATAAGCTCAGGCCAAAGTCCCCAAATTTGCAGTTATCAATATATCCTCAATATATCAATGGCTCCTTGGCTACAGGGTAATGTAAACTAAGAAAAAATCAATCTGGTTTGCACAGCTTCGGATATTTTATTAGCCATGTGGCATCTTCCAACCTATGGAAATTAAGCTATGGCCAGGGCGAAGTCTGACTAAAAAAAAAAAAATAGGCAATTACACAGTTTTAACAAGCTCACATGTTTTAATATAACCTCAAACCTATTTTCATTTTTTTCCATTTCCTGCCCAATAACAACTCCCGTACTGAAATGCAGGGACTGAAGCCTCCTTTTTTTTCCCCCACTGGAGAAATCTTATCTTACTATATTAGGCCATAAATAAACACTAAGACCCATGCTAAACCTCAAAAATCCTAAACAAATATGCAATATATTCTTCATATGCCCACCTATTTCTTTCTTATAATGGCTTTCCCTGGATCCATCGTCCAGATGCTTACTTTGTGACAAAAGTATTTTGACTCAGTTATCTGTGAAGGGAAATATCAAAGAAAAACCATCATAAAGATGTCTGGCCTCTTAAAACTATGTTGCCTTTAGGAGCTCATGTTAGAAGTGTAAGAGCTGAAGTTTTCTGTCTGAATTGAATTTCAATTAGATTTTAACATCAGACCTCCCCCTGATTATTAATATTCTACCACCCAGTTTTCAAAAATGTAATTTGTTGTGCAATAACCTTGCTGGCTCTGTATTTCCATCATCACATTTGCCCTCACTCCACATTCTATATGAATGTCTGTGTGAATAAGCTCTTAATCAAAATTTTATTTCCATTCTTGAGAGTGTAACTTTCCCTAACTAAGTTTGTAAAAGTGAAACCTTTTTCACTCAAGCTTTGTAAATTACAATCTTCTTAACATCAATGGTTTAATGTGTTCTGAGAATGAGGAAAAAATAGGGATGGAAGTTTTCGTGTTTTAATAATTCTCCCTTTGCTTCTTCTAATGAAGATTAAAGTTTGTATGAAATTTAATGAGACATTTATCTATCAAAGGTAAAATCTATGCAGTATCTCCTGGACAACACATAAAATGGGCCTCTTTAAAGGAAAAAATGAGTTCTTCATATTTAAAGTATCATATAATAGTAAGAAAAAATAAATCTACAAATCACTGATGGAATAGCTATGGTACGGTATGTTACCAGTTCATAAATTTTGACTATCCTTACAGCAATTGAATTAACCCAGTGTAAATGCAAATAGGTTTCATTTATTTATTTATTTATTTATTCATGCATTTATTTATTTAAAGGCAACTTCAGTTTCTAGTAGACACTAATAATGCTGTAATGAGGATTGTGAGACTATGTGAAGTCATTGGGGAAGATTATCATGATCAGTTAATGATGTCTGTCATGAGTTTGCCAAAGGGAAGTTGTAGTATATATATATATACGTATATATATCTGCAAGATATTTTGCATCCCTAGTCTATGTGAAGTAGAACAAGACTGATGGTATCAGTCCATTCTTCACTGCTATAAAGACATACCTGAGAGTGGGTAATTTATGGAGAAAACAGGTTTAATTGGCTCACAGTTCCACATACTGTACAGGAAGCATGGCTGTGGAGGCCTCAGGAAACTTACAATTATGGTAGAAGGCAAAGGGGAAACAGGAGTGTTTTACATGGCTGGAGCAGGAGGAAGAGAGTGAAGGGGGAAGTGTTACACACTTTTAAACAACCACATCTCTTGAGAACTCACTCACTATCACGAGAATAGCAAGGGAAAAATCCGCCCCCATTATCCAATCACTTCTCAACAGATCTCTCCCCCAACATTGGGAATTACAATTCAACACAAAATTTGGGTGGAGACACAGAGCTAAGCCATATCTGCGATTAAAGTTTTCTATTATTTACCTATTATACTTTAGGAAAATTCTCCCATACTTTAGAATTAGAGCTATCAGGGCTGAGGTTTGGGAAAGCGAACTTTCAAAAATTTCGTCAGTTGATTCTAACAAGAAGCCAAGTTTAGGAGCCATTGTTTTAAGGATCAGATTTATATCAAGCTTATTTTTTAATATTTAAAAAAGTTTTGTGGATACATAGAAGTTTTATATACCTATGGGGTACATGTGATGTTTTAATGCAAGCATGCAATGTGTAATAATCACATCATGGAGAATGAGGAATTAATCCACTGAAGCATTTTCAAACATATTTTTCAGTTCAGAGCTAAGTGGTAAGCAATGAGTGAGTGTGTGCTTGTGTGTGGCAGGCAGGAGGGGGCAGTATAGGAAAGAAACAATCAAATTGTTGTTGACAAAGGACTGCTTTATTGCTTTGCAATCGTTTTGCATGTGGATTTTTATTATTACGGAGGCCAACTTCAGAGTAGAACAAAAAATAGATATAGACTAGTCCAGGAGAATAAGAAAGAAAAAGAAAGGAGAGTATAATATTCATCAGGGTCATACACAGGTCTTTCTGTTTCTCTGAAATCTACATTACAGAGTTACAATGGTTCACTTGCCTTAGGCACACATCAGTTAAGTCTCAGAGGAGGTAGAGAACTGGGGCAATTATTTGCAAATTCATTGACTTAGTTGATAATTGCTTTAAGTTTCTATTTCAATCACATCATGGAGATCGAACTAGAATTAATTTCCTGGTTAAGTGATCCAAAGAAGTCATGCCCTGCTCTCTTCTAATACCATACCATTTTATTGCAGACTATAGCACCTCATACATAAAAAAATACATAAATGAATATCTAATTTTTTAAGAGACAGGGTCTCACTATGTTGCCCAGGGTGGACTTGAACTCCTGGCCTCAAGTGATCTTCTTGCCTCAGCTTCCCAAGTGCTGAGATTATAGGTGTGAGCCACCTGGGCCACCCCAAAATTTTTCACAAACATGTTTGTGTATGTGTGTATGTGTATGTGTGTGTGTGTATGTGTGAATCGGTGTGGGTGTATGTGTATACTTATTTACTGAATTCTCTCCTCCTGTCCCTCTTCTCCTTTTCCTCCTTTCCATCTCTCTCCCTCTTACACACACACACACACACACACACACACACACGTGCCCTATGTAGCTATTTATGTTAAGGCATTCTAATAAAGGAAAAACTTTTTAAAAGTCCACAGAAATTAAAGCTTCTCAAGATGCATCATGATCTAACGAATAAAAATAACAATGTTTTGCAACATGTAAAATCACAACATATTGCAAAAGATAATTGAAATTCCTACATATGCCTAGGATATTAATATTTTTCCCTGCTTTTTTGTAATTAGATTGATGTGCGTATTTAAAAATCTGCTCCCCACATGTGCTTAAGAATGCCAGGTTTTTCCTGAGTCATATTGCCAACTCAAATACTAGGTTTGAATGTGTCTTCTATCCCAGTGGTATATACACGTGTGATATTTTAGCATCACTGCAAGGTGCTGGTGTGCTGAGAATATCAGCACAGATGTTAGAGGATGCTATTATTCAGAAATAAATTATTCATTTCCTGGGCACTTTCAGTTTTATATTGACAGTAGTAGCCATTACAATCCAATCTGATTTACATTCTCAGCATTTACCTTTCAAACTGATAGGCCTTTGAAACAATAAACATTTTTGAAGTTTAGACATTATTTTCAGTCTGGTTTTCTAGATGCAGAAACTGAGACAGGGATTTGAATGTACTTGATGTATCAGGGAGTGTGCTGAAGAGATAAGGATTGAGGAAGGACAAGCAAGAGTTGGTCTACTTTGAGGCAACGGGGTCAATATTTATACCTCCAATGTATTAGTTTGATGGGGTTGTGATATGGTTTGAATATGTGTTCTGCCCAAATCTCATGTTGATATGTAATCCCCAGTGCTGGGGTTGGGTCCTGGTGGGAGGTGATTGGATCAAGGGGGCCATTTCCTATTAATGGTTTAGCACCATTCTTCAAGTGCTGTTCTCGTGATAGAGTTGTCATGGGATCTGCTTATTTTAAAATGTGAAGCACCTCCCCTGGCCCCTTGTTACATTTCTGGTCATGTAAGACATGCTTGCTTCTCCTTCATCTTCTGCGGTGATTGTAAGTTTCCTGAGGCCTCCACAGAGGCTGATGCTGCCAAGCTTCCTGTACAGCCTGCAGAACTGTGAGCCAATTAAACTTCTTTTCTTTATAAATTATCCAATCTCAGGTATTTCTTTAGAAAAATGTGAGAACAAACTAATACAGAATATTGGTACCAAGAAGCAGGGCACTGCTATAAGGATACCTGAAAATGTGGAAGCAACTTTGGAATTGAGAAACCAGCAGAGGTTGGAAGAGTGTGGAGGGTTCAGAAGAAGAGAGAGTGGTAAGGAAAATGTTGGAACTTCCGAGAGGCTTGTTGAATGATTGTGACCAAAATGCTGATAGTAATATGGACAATGAAGTCCAAGTTGATGAAGTGTCAAATGGAAATCAGTTACTTATTGGGAACTGAAGTAAGGGTCACTTTTGTTATGCATTAGCAAAGAGGTTGGCTGCATTGTCCAGACTGGTCATGTGATTGAAAAGAAAAGCCCCTTTTCAGGAGAGAAATTCAAGCAGGCTGCAGAAATTTGCATAAGTAAAAAGGAGCCAAGTGCTCATATCCAAGACATGGGGAAAAGACTCCAAAGGCAGTTCAGACACCTTTGTGGCAGCCCTTCCAATCACAGGCCCAGAGGTCTAGGAGGGAAAAATGGTTTTCTGGGTGAGGCCCAGGGCCCTGCCACCCTGTGCAGCCTTGGGACACTGCCGCCTACCTCCCAGCTGCGCTAGCTCCAGCCATGGCTCAAGGGGGCCCAATTATAGCTTCAGTGGGTACAAGCCATAAGCCTTGGCAGCTTCCTATGGTGTTAAGCCCATGGGTGCACAGAGTGCAAGAGTTCAGGCTCAGGAGCCTCTGCCTAGATTTCAGAGAACATATGGAACAGCCTGAATGCCCAGGTGGAAGCCTGTTGCTGGGGTGGAGCCTTTATGGAGAACTTTTAATAGGGCAGTGCAAAGCAGAAGTGTAGGGTTGGAGCCCACACACAGAGTCCCACTGGAGCACTGTCTAGTTGAGCTATGAGAAGAGGACCACCATCCTCCAGGCCCTAGAATTGTAGATTCAACTACAGCTTGCACTGTGCACCTGGAAAAGCCACAGGCATTCAATGCCAGCTTGTAAAAGCAGCCAAAGGGGTTTGTATCCTACAAAGCTACAAGGGTGGGGCCGCCCAAGGCATTGCGATCCCACCCCTTGTACCAATGTGCCCTGGATGTGAGATATAGAATCAGAGGATAATATTTGGGAGCTTTAAGATTTAATGGCTGCCCTGCTGGGTTTGAGGTTTGCACAGGGCCTATAGCGTTTCTTTTGGTTAATTTCTCCATTTTGAAATAGGAGTAACTACCCAACGGTTGTACACCCATTGTATCTTGAAGTACCTAACTTGTTTTTGATTTTACAAGTTCATAGGCAGAAGGGACTAGCCTTGTCTCAGATAAAACTTTGGACTGTGGACTTTTCAGTTAATGCTGGAATGAGTTAAGGCTTTGGGGGACTGTTGGAAAGGCATGATTGTATTTTGAAATGTGAGAAAGATGAGATTTGGAAGGGACAAGGGGTAGAATGATATAGGTTTGGTCTGTCTCCCTGCCTAAATCTCATGTTGAAATGTAATCCTCCATCCTGGAAGTGGGGCATGGTAAAAGGTGATTGGCTTATGGAGGCTCTTTTTCATTAATGATTTAGCACCAGCCCCTAGTGCTGTTCTCATGATAGAGTTCTCACGAGATCTGGTTGTTTAAAAGTGTGTAGCACCACCTCCCTCCTTCTTGCGCCTGCTCCAGCCATTGAAGACGTGCTTGCTTCCCCTTTGTCTTCTCCCATGATGGTAAGTTTCCTGAGATCTCCCCAGAAGCTGATGCGGCTATGCTTCCTATATATCCTGCAAAATTGTGAGCCAGTTAAACCTTTTTCTTTATAAATTACCCAGTCTTAGGTATTTCTTTCTTTCTTTTTTTTTTTTTTCTTTGAGACAGATTCTCACACTGTTGCCTGGGCTGGAGTGGAGTGCAATGGCATGATCTCAGCTCACTGCCACCTCTGCCTCCCGGGTTCAAGAGATTCTTCTGCTTCAGCCTCCTAAGTAGCTGGGATTACAGGAGCCCGCCACCACGCCCAGCTATTTTTTTTGCATTTTTAGTAGAGAAGGGGTTTTACTATGTTGGCCAGGCTGGTCTCTAACTGCTGACCTCGTGATCCGCCCATCTTGGCCTCCCAAAGTGTTGGGATTACAGGCGTGAGCCCCTGAGACCAGCCAGGTATTTCTTTATAGCAGTGGAAGAACAGACTAATACAGGCTATCTTAGCAAAATACTAGACTGGGTGGCTTCAGTAACAAAAATTTATTGTCTCATACTTCTGGAGTCTGGACATCCAAGATCAAGATGCTAGTGGAGTTGTTTTTTTCTGAAGGCCATAAGGAAAAGAACCTTTATCAGACCTCTCTCCTTGGCTTGCAGGTGGCCCCCTGCTTGCTGCCCCTTCATTTGGTCTTTCCTCTGTTTGCGTGCCCTTTATGGCTCTTTTTGTGTGCAAATTTCCTCTTAGAAGGACACAAGACAGGTTGGATTTGGGCCCTGCTAACAAACTCATCTTAATGTAATCACCTGTTTAAAGATGCTGTCTCCAAATATAGTCACATTCTGAGGTACTTGGGGTTAGGGCTTCGATATATGAATTTTGGGTGAACACAATTCAGCTTGTAATCCTCATCAATCCAATCTGTCAGTCACCGGCTCTAGGCAACATCTAGGGAAGAGGGTGAGGAGTAACCTTTCCGGTGTCCCTGAGAAGTCACTTGGAGCAGTGGGAGGATAGATAGAGGTGTTACTGAATAAAGGTGATCTGGCAGGGCAACCCACAGTGTCAACTGCAGAAATTATTATATGCCACTGGAAAAATCATGAAGTTCATAAACTTGGAATGCAGAACTTTATTTCTCATAAGGGGTTGCAGCCTCTGGGCTGGCCACTACACAGGCTGGAAAGCATAGCCTCTGGAAGAAGACAAGCTCAAGCACTTTGAGGCAGAGGCAAAAGGAACAGGAGTTTATGCTGAGCAGTTGACTAAGTATCCATATTCTATAAACTAAAGGAGGAGTCATAAATATTTATGAAAGGAGAAACCATGCCCATGAGCAATTGAGCTTCATGCCTCTTCATGAATTTCATAGAAAAAAACATGGTCATGCTAGCATGATGAGGGTGGAGGTTTTGGCCCTCTGATGTCAAATGGTGAAGCGGAGGACACGAAAACCTTTACTGCACATTCTCCATGAGTTGGTCAAAAGCAGTCCAGAGGTGCTGCTTGTTTTTTTAGGAAGCGGTGCATTGTAAAACTAGTGAGCTGTCATGTCAACACTGCAAAGCTGCAGGGGGAGTCCAGTCGTGGCCTCAGATGACTGATTAAGGGAAATAATGGAATGAATCAGCTGTTTCTTGTTTTCCAGAGCTTGTTTCTGCTTACTCCTCAGGAAAGAATTCTGGTTAAAGTTTAATAAGGGAGGGGAGGACTGAGGCACGTCTGACCTCTTATCCCATCATGGCTGGGAGCTCAGTTTTCGCCGTTGGTCCCTTTGGCTCAGAAGGGGTCCATTCAGTCAGTCAGTGGGCTTAGGATTTTATTTTTATTTCTCAGTAAATAGAAGTAACTAATATTTCATGATCCCGTAATAATTAGGTATTTCATCAAATTTAGGAACCCATTAACTATAACGTACACTATTATTTTAAGGACTGTAAGAAAAGCAAACCATGCCACAAGATGGGAATCTAATAGGAAACCTCCAGAAAAGTGGGACACAAAAGAACTAAATTCTCAATGTCAAGAAAAATGAGTAATGAAACCACCATGCAGAAAGGCAGTAAGAAACATTCATGTTTATATATTGACACATGATAGAAGAAAGAAAAAAATAACTCCTTTAAAAATTTGGACCTTAAGCTCTTACTAACATGGATTTTTGACTTTAATTCACACTACTCAGGTGGTCCAAAACCCTAAGCAGGCAATTTAATTAAAAGTGCTCTCAGGTATGTAGTGCCCCCAAATAATTGGAGAAGCAAGTACCAGTGTGACCAAACGGTGAAGATGCACTGATTAGAAAACGCTTCCTCCACAGATGTCAAATAATGATAAATAGTGATGATAATAAGGATAGATACAATTTTGTATAATCTGAGGCTTTTTCTTTAGTGTTGGCAAACTACAGCCTGTGGGCTGGCTGCTGCTCCTTGTTATAAATAAAGTTTTATTGGAAGACAATCATGCCATTCATTTCTATACAATCTATGGCTACTTTTGTGATATAACAGCACGGTTAATTAGTTGCCACAGAGACCATATGACCTACAAAACTGGCAAGAATTATTATCTGACCGTTTACAAAAAAAGTTTG
Source organism: Nomascus leucogenys (assembly GCF_006542625.1). Lineage (NCBI taxonomy): Eukaryota > Metazoa > Chordata > Mammalia > Primates > Hylobatidae > Nomascus > Nomascus leucogenys. The sequence continues at coordinate 64,695,036 of NC_044401.1, read as the reverse complement.
CTGAACCCCTGATGAATTTCTACCTATTAAATTGTTTCATTTTAACCACAATCTTATGTGGTAGATAACATTATATCCCCATTTTATAGACCGGGAAACAGGAACCAAGAGGTTAAATGACTTACCCAATGTCACATACTTGTAAATAGTATAAGAAAAATTTGATTATATAGGTATGTCATTAACTTCTAGTGGTTAATTATGTAAGAGGGGAAGGTGTCCAAAGAAAATGGGCTGGGTGATAGTAGGCGTTCAATAGATAGTTTGTTGTATGAATAAATGCATGAATTAATGGATATAGTCAAGATGTGGCAGAACCAGGATTTTAACCCAGGCCACTCTGAATCCAAATTCCAATATCTCTTAAAAACGCACCAGGGCCTGTTGGGGATAGGGGGTGACTGTAAGTACAGTGAAAGTACAGTGAAAGGAACTGAGAATCTGAACTAGGGCAGTGGTGGTGGGAATAGAAAGTGGTGTGGAATTTAGTTTAATGTTTTCTATACTCTGCTGAGCAATCTACTAAGTACCCTGCAGGATTCACATTTATCAATAATTGATGATTTCTACTTGTACACTTCTTTAAAGATTTGAAAACCCTTATTACCTCAGTAATTATTTTCTTAAGTGCTTGCTATGCATTAGGCACTTTACAAGCATTAGATCATTTAATCCTCGTAACAACACTATGAAGTGAGTCATACTATCAGTCCATTTTATAAACGAGGGAACCAAGGCTCATAAAATTAAATACTTGACCCCATCAAATAGCTAGTAAGTGGTGAAACCAGGATTCAGACTGAGCTCTGTCTGACTCCTGAAGAATTGCTTTTAAATATTCTTCTACATTTTTCAAAATAGTATTTGGTGTAAGATCTTCTTTATTTGATCTTTGTGGGAGGAGAGAAAAGCTATTTGCCATTCTTTTCATCCTCAACAATCCCTTTCCTGGGCTGAAGTTTCAGTTTAACAGGGAGTATTTTTATCGTGAGTAACTGCAAGGTCAATTTGTGGTACATTTTCACTTCCTGAATGATACGAGTTTCAGGGAAATGGATGTGAGGGACATGGGTTTCCAGTCTATATTAGCAGCCACCAAAGATTATTTGCTGTCAACTGATTAGCCCCTCATCTCCCGTCTCTTCTTCAAAATCTAAGGAACGTTCTGTCTTTTCCAGCACTTCTAGGACTTTTTGTGATGTAGAATGGGGAGCATGGGGCAGAGAGAAAGTCAACTTGAGTGGATAGAGCCAGAGGTGTGCTTCTGCTGAAGGTAGGGATTTGAGGGGTTAGCAGGAAGGAGAGGTCCCTAAGAGGGAATAAATTCACATATGACCTTGCTATATATCAAGGTTATAGATTCCTTTTCTTGCTCTATTTACAACTTTCCCAAATGTTGCTCACACTATCTGAAGCCACATAACCAAGGATTATAAACTTTCTTGAGAAAGCATTGCTAAACTTCCCCAGACTTGGCAAAGTACCTGCTTAGCTGTTCTTATCGTGCCTACAGCTGTGGGGAGCTTTCTTTGAAGAGTCTCTCCTCCCCATCACCAAATGCAGTATCAGGAAATTCCACCTGAGAAACTATTGTTTTTTACACGTCATTTGAAATATGGCTTTTGAGATTTCAAATTAAATTAACAGCAGCCTGCAGTCTTGATGGCTTCTAGAAAAAACCGTGCATAAAAAGCCCAGCCATCTTTTGGTCTAAAAGTTCTGTATGTATTTAAATTTCCTAGTATCTCATGTTTACATTAGAAATGCCCATCTGGGTTTGCTGAATGAGGAATAATTGTGTGTCCATTTGTTTTTCTCTGATTTGTAGTTACTTCACTAGCTCAAGATAAAAGAATATTTTACCTCGGTGAGAGAGGACTGAAGTTTTTTTGACAATGTCACTTGTGATGCAGCCAAGTGCTTTATAACTGACTCTATACATCTAAGTGGCTATTTCACTGAAAAGAAAATAAATTTGGTTCAATGCTTGAGTCTAGGCTAATGTCGACTGTGACAGAACTTTTCTTTCTTTACTCTCTAATCCAGCAGAGGGCACTGATCAAACATCAGTGGCTTTAAACCTAGATGCCTTGTTCACTGAATAATTTATCAGTGCGATTAGATAATTTTTCTCTTCAAGCCATTATCTAACTGGAAGCAAACTTTGGAAAATGATGTGTACATTGGCCTTGGTAAATGGTTTATGGATTTAAAATAATAATTTTCAACACAACTGCACCCTGTATTCTCTATATTTTTGCTGTTCAATACAGCAACCACTTGCCATAAGGGGTTACTGAGCACTTGAAATGCGACTAGTTTGAATTGAGATGTGCTGTTAAGCATACAATACACACTGGCTTTTAAAGACTTACTGCCAAAAAAAGAATGCAAAACGTCTCACTCGTTTTTTGTTGTTGTTGTTTTTGTTTTTTTGATGGGTGAAAGGTTGAAATCATGTTTTGGATATGTTGGGTTAAATATACGATTTAAATAAATTTTAGCTGTTTCTTTTCACTTTTTTAATTTTTCTGCTAGAAAATTTAAAATGACAAATGTTGCTTGCATTGTATTTCCATTGCGAAGCACTGATCTCACTCTTATAAAACTTCTTTTCTTCTCTAAGAGTAAGTGTTTTCCAATTATACTGCCTATTTTGCGGTCCAAGCCCCTATTTTTGCTTTCCCTCAATGTTTCTCATCTTCCCAGATGAATCTAGAAACCACAGGTCCCCAGTGGTACCTTGGCACTGTGATAGTTACCTGAAAACTACCTTTAAAAAGTCAGTGGCCAAGCCAGGCGCGGTGGCTCACCCCTGCAATCCCAGCACTTTGGGAGGCCGAGGCGGGTGGCTTCCCTGAGCTCAGGAGTTCGCAACTAGCCTGGGCAACACGGCGAAACCCCGTTGCTACTAAAATACAAAAAATTAGCAGGGCGTGATGGCGGGCGTCTGTAGTCCCCGCTAGTAGGGAGGCTGAGGCACGGGAATTGCTTGAACCCGGGAGGCGGAAGTTGCAGTGAGCAGAGGCCACTGCACTCCAGCCTGGACGACAGAGCGAGACTCCCCGCGGGCAGTGGGGTAGTGGGGCCGTGGGGCGCGGTAAGGGGCAGGGCTTGGGGGAAGCCAAAGGCGCCCTCTGAGCTCTTGTCCTTACCCTGGGAGAGTATGGAACTCAGAGAAATCATCTGACCCCGGTAATGCATGACAACAAGCAGGAAAGTTTTGCTTGAAAAAAAAAAAAAATTGTTTTAAATGCTGAGGCTTTGGAACCACAGTTTCATGATAAACAAACATTCACTGAACCCCCTACCTTATGCCAGAGGCTTTTCCATAATTATCTCCTTTAATCATCACAAAAAAACTCGGCAAGTGTCAGAGTTATTGCCATGCTACAGAAGAAACATCGAGACTTAGAGAGGTGGGACAACTTTGCCGAGACCACACAGCTGGTAAGTGGCAGAGGAGACCTTAAGAGCCAGCTTTGTTCAGCCTGTGTGATGCTCTCTCCATCTGCGACTGGCAGGTTAAGAACAACCTGGGTCTGAGATGGTGATCGGCAGGCAGGCAGTGAATAGGCTCTGCTCACTATCAGGTGATCATTAACCATATCTAGGAGCCAAAGCAGGGAGCTGGCAGCTTGGGAGCAGGGACATCACTTCTGACAGCAATGGGATGCTGAATAAATCAGTCATTGAACTAAAGAATAGAGAAAGAGAGAGAGAGAGCATGTAACACAAAAGTCTCCTCTTTTGTGATCTTAATAAGATAAATGTTTCATTGTTCTCACCTCTGATTGGGGCCTATTTTCAGCAACAAAAGAACTGCTTTGGAACTATGAATATTCTGCTGATTAGACAAACTAGGTTCATTAGAAAGATCAAACAGAAAAGTTACAGAGAAAACAGAATTTACCAGCATAGTTCAGCCTCAGGGGCTTACCATGGTTTCATTTTCTCCATAAGTGGATTCTTGAAACAGCAAAGAATTCTTTACTGTCATCACCCCTCATGTTCTCTAAAGTAGAAACTGGGAATGTGTTGCTGTAATTGTGTTCATGGCATCTTTGTAATTTTCCAGGCTTTAAATGAGCCAGTCCAAAAGCAATACTGGTTTAGGCAAAATGAAACTTAGCCTTCCAAGAATACATATTTGGTAAAGGCTTAGCTGATTTTAATAGCTAATATTTATTGAGTGCTATTTGTCTGATGGTTACATGCAATATCTCATTAAATCCTAATTCATTTTAAGAGAGCAACACTGTTATTATCCCTATTTTACCAAAAAGGAAGCTGAGGCTCAGAAAGGTTATGTAATTTGTTATAAGTCATAGAACTCACCGGAGTGAGGATTGTCACCACTGACCCTTTTACTCCAGAGCTTTGACGCGTAACCATTACAACATGCTGTCTTCCTTAGAGAACAACTTGTTACCATGAAAAAAGTTATTTTCTTTCTCTGGCCCGTTAAAACAATACAAAAATCCATATCAATGGCATTTGCAATGCACTGGATACTTTTACCCTTTTCATTCTTTCACTAACAAAAAATTGATACCAAATGTAAGCCCATGTATTTATGAAAGCATTTGGTTCCTGCTCACCTCATTTTACCGTTTGCTTTCACTTGAAGAAAGGAATAACTGAGAGCAACCTTTACTGCTATAATTGGATTTTTGTCATCAGGTATGGTTCAATTGTATCTTAGGAGAAATAATACACATTTGGGGTTTAGTTTTATAGAATCTATTTTCTGTAACCTTAGAAGTCTTAAATTTTATCTAGGAATGCATTATATTCAACACTTTCAACTTGCATGTAACCTGTTAGGGGAAAAAAAAAGTCTAATTTAAGAAGATCTTTCTAATCTTGTCTTCCAACCTTCACAGTGAACATACCCATCTGAAATTTACATTTTTTGTCATCTTGAACTTTGCATAAAATTTCTAAAAATGTTCTTATCTATGAACTGCAGGAACCTGAAGAATAATTTTGTCTCCAAAATAATTACTGGAGCACTTCCATGTTCTTTGTGTTGTAGAGAAATTTTGACTTTTTTTTTTTTCTGTATGCAGCTTTTAAAAAAAATCTTTGTTTAAGGCCCTAAATATCATACATCTGGGATTCGATGAACAAGAGTTTGGGGAAAACCATTTATTATTATTATTATGTTATCGTTAACAACATGCTGCTTATATTTTATTATAATTTTTTAATTTAACTTTTATTTTAAGTTCAGGAGTACATGTACAGGTCTGTTATACAGGTAAACATATGTCATGGGGCTTTGTTGTACCAATTATTTTGCCAACCAGGTATTGAGCCTAGTACCTATTAGTTATTTTTCCTCATCCTCTCCCTCCTCCCACCTTCCAGCCTCTGATAGGCCGCAGTGTGTGTTGTTCCCCTTTATGTGTCCATGTGTTCTCATCATTTAGCTCCCACTTATAAGTGAGAACATGTGGTATTTGGTTTTCTGTTCCTGTGTTAGTTTGCTAAGGATAAGGGCCTCTAGCATGGAGCTTATATTTTAAAGAAAACTGATGAATTGGCTCCAGTTGTGGAATGAAGAGTTTTCAGCTTGTGTTGGGAACCAAAAAGGCTGTTAAGCGTAGTTCAAGCGTTAAAACAAGGCAGGGTAATAGAACATTTTACCGATGGCTTACTAGTTTCTAATAAAAATTAAACTCATCCCCTAACTGGAAATTCAACATAACTGTGGAGTCTCATAAAATTATACTGTGAGCTATTACGACAAACTCAAAAGGAAAAAATAGGCAATTTAAGAAACATATTCTGAATATACTTTTTAAGAAAAATCTAAATTCTTTAAAAATGGTGTGACAATCAGCAAAAGGAATTATGGTAGATTCTTCTAGTAATAGAAAATAGTATTTCTATTATTAGGTAACAAACAATTTTGTGGATTTGTATTATCCATCTCAAGAATTTTCATAAAAGACTGATTTTCTTTTGCTTTTTAAAAATGTCCTATCCTGACTGACCCTCTTAAGGTCAGACTTGAAGAACAAGCTTCTTACTTGATACTCCTTAAGTGTCTAAAACAGTGTTTATAAACTTTCATCTACATGTGAATCACCAGAATGCATTGTTAAAATGCAAATGCTGATTCAACTGAGATGGGGCCTGAGATTCAGCATTTCCAGCAAGCTCGCCAGGGATGCCCTCACTGCTGGCGGGCAGACTTCACTTTGTGTGGCAATGCAGGGGAGCCCTGACAATTCCAGCCTTGCCTTCCCTCTTTGTTCCTATTCAATCCATCCACAAACCTATTGGCTCTGTCCTCAAAATCTGTTCAGAATATAATCACTTCTCACCCAACTGCATAGATAAGACCTCAAGCCAAGCCACCATCATTCTCTTCCTAATCCATGCCCTGGCTTCCTAAATGACATCTGTCATTGACTCTTGCCCTTGAAGAATATTTTTCACACGAGATCTTTCTCCAAACATAAATTAAATCAAATCTATTCCTTATTATTTCCTAATTGTTTCCCAGCCCATTAATACCCAAACCTAAATTGTTTGCCATCAATAAGACTCTCCCTTATCTGACCTGTTTCCCGTTCCACCTTGTCTGCTACTTTTCTCTGCTTTTCACTCCATTTCAGCCAGACCAGCTGATACGTTATTCCTTTAAAACACCATGTGCATTCTTACCTCAGGGCGTTCGTATTTGCTATTCCTTCTTTCTGGAAAGTACATTCTCTAAATCTTTGAATGACTCCTTACCTGATGTCATTCAGGTCTCTATTCCGATATCTGCTCTTCAAATAAACCTCCCCATACCCTGTTTACAATACTGCTCCAGTTATTATGGATGTGTAGCTGAAAAAATTTAGTGGTTTAAAACAAAAATATTTATTTTGCTTTTCAATTTGCAGTCTGAGCAGGGCTTGGTGGGAACAGCTCTTTTCTGCTCCACTCAACTTTGGCTGAGGAAGGTGGCTAAAAGCCTGGGGAATGGAATCATCTGAAGGCTCACTCACCCACAAGCCTGACACCTGGACTGAGAAGACTCAACATCTGGGGCTCCTCAAGCATCTGTCTGTGTCTCTATGTGGCATCACCTCATGGTCTCTTTATCATAGTTGCTTCAGGTTAGCCAGACTCCAGGATCACACATGGAGAGGCAGAGAGGAGGGGAGAAAGAGACACAGAAAGACAAAGAGAGAGAGAGCACTAGGTGGAAGCCAAATGGCCATTTGTGACTCAGCTTTGGAAGTTACTCATACAGTATCACCTCTGCTTTCTTCTTGCCTGCCAAATTCTATTAGTTGGAGGCAAGTCACTAAGGACGGCCCACATTCAAGGAAAAAGGAATTAAATTCCACCTTTTGGAGGAGGAATGCCAAAGAATTTGAAAACATTTTGCAAAACCCATCACATGGTCCAACTGCTCAACAAAGATTCTGCCTTATTTTTCTTCCTAGTGCTGATCACATGGATCTCTTGTCTGTTCCTCCTACTGGAAATGTAAGTCCCATGAGAGGAGGGACTTGGTCTTCTTTCCTGCTGCTTCACCAGTGACTCAAAACTGCTGGGCAAAGCATAGACATTCACAAGTACTGGTTGGGTCAATTTATTTATTTAATGAACTTGTTTTCTCTGCAGAACTCAGTTCAATTCGTGCTTAATAATATTACTAATGAATTAATATATGAAATCTTCTTAGAATAATGCAGGGCCCCATGGTCTATGCTCAGTTAATTCTAGGAATTGTCCCTAATAAGAGCTAACATAGATAGTGTGCTTAGTATCCACTGAGATCTTCATATGGGTTACTTTTTTTAACCTCCCAGGAAATCCATGAGATGATACTGTGATTACACCCTTACTTTACATAGCTACTTAGTGACTGGAACTCAGAACCAATGCTGCCTAATTCCAAAGTACAAGCTCTCATTCTTCCTCTATGGTGCATTTTGATCATTTATATGGGCAAGGTGGAAAGTAAGTGACTTTGGATTAAGACACAGAGCCTTATCCTGGCTCTTCTATTTCACCTCTTTTAGCCTCAGTTTTCCCATTTGTAGAATGGGGATGATAATGATATCTATCTGAGAGGGCTAGTGTACAGTTCAAATGAGCTACATGTGTGAGTGGTTTGCCAATAATATAGTGCTAAAGCAATATGTTAAAATAATTGGTTGAGAGGCCATTAGGCTGAGGCAGCTCCAGCACTCCGAGTTCTATGTAAGCAAATTGAAACCTGATTCACTGGAAATAGTAAAACAAAACTTAAGCTTAACCAGTCAGAAGCTGCCAAATAAGCTCTCAATAGGAAGTTTCCACCTGAATGATTCAAATAAGGCCACTGCTCCACTTCAACCAGTGAAATATTTTCTTTGCCTTGCTTCCACATTCACCCTGTAAAAGCCTGTAACTCATACTCCTGTTGGTGGAACCCCCAACCACCTGTAGTCTGGAATTGCCTGATTTATAAATTGCTGTTAGCTCAAAGAAACTGTTTATATTTTAATGTGCTTCAGTTTATCTTTTAACAGTAAAATATAATCTTTAATATTTTACTATGTATCCTAATCATTGCTATAGAAATCTGTATGCATATTTTATTCTAATTTTAAGTTTCGTTCCTAGTACAAGATTGACTGTACTCATCTATTTCGCAGTGTCTTAGCTAGAACAAGGTTTTGGTAGTCATTTCAGGAATTAATGAGTAATTCCAACACTCATGGTGTGAAGATTGCCCCTAAAATTAAGAAAAAATGCATATTCTTTATATTTATTTGAAACAAATTATCTCAAATTCTTTCAGAAGTGAATAGAATAACTGTTAAAAAGTAGGAAAACAATTGGCTTACTATGCATGGAATCATGAAAGTGTGAAGATGGAAAAGAACAGAGGCATAGTTCAAAATCCTGATAAATCACTTAATAGAAAGGGCAACTTCGTAAATGTTTTTATTTTAAACTAACTCTTCCTCACATGTAAAATGAAGTTGATAGTAATAACCTCATATGTTGGATTAAATGGTATAATGTAAATAGATGTACTTTGCAATATATAAGTTATTGCATAAATATAAGGCATGATCATCTATTCCTTGTAAGTCTAGGCTAATTTCTACTCATCTTAGAAAATGAATATTACCCTGGGGATTCGTAGAAGAAGTAACTAAACATCATTTTAGAAATTCCTGAAAACATGTATTTTAAAATTATAAAAATGAAATAGTGAAGTTTATTAATGGAATAAATGCTTTTGCTTTTCATTGTAAAGAAAATTGTTCTGATATGAATATATTGCCCACAAGTGCTGTAATGGAGGCCTTGCAAATCCTTGATATTTTATTCTTTCTTAAGTGTACCAGGTAAAAATAAGGCATGCCCTGGGATGAATTCTGTAAATTTTCTCCCAAGTATCATCCTCCAGCTGATTCCCACTCACAGATATTTGATTCTGTTTGGGATAGTGTCTTAGTTTGGGCTTCTATAACAAATTACCATAGACTGGGTGGCTTAAACAATAAACATCTATTTCTCACAGTCAGGAGGCTGGAAAGTATAACATCAAGGGACCGGCAGATCCAGCGTCTGCTGAGGGATGCTTCCTGGTTTGCAAATTCATTGTATCCTCACATGGCAGAGAGCAGAGAGAGCAAGAACAAGGTCTGGTGTCTTCTTTTATGAGGGTTCTCTTCTCATGGCCTAATCACTTCTCAAAGGCCCTACCTCCTAATACCATCATATTGTGGGGTACGATTTCAACCTATGAATTTGGGAGATGAGAATACAAACATTCGGTCTATAGCGTGATCAGCCCCAAGGGCCAGTATGTGATACATTTTCGTTAATTGTGCGTCTCCTAGTTTTTTTTGCAAAACACATGTTTTCCTAGTCATGCATAGCTGGAATAGACCTTGTAATAAAATTTTGTCAGTGAAGTGTAAGTGAAGGTTTGCCAAGGGACTTCTGAGGAGGGGACACTTTCTGATAAGAACCACACTTTAGAAATCTCAATAGCTATGCTCCTTTCCTTTCCTTCCTTGTTGAGACATCAGTGACTCTCTAACATTTGTAACCATGAGGAATAGACTAAGAAAATAGAAATATTTCTTTATGTAATGGAATCCTGATGTAATTGAGCCTCTCAATAACCCTTGTACTGTCTGTCTACCTACTTACTATCTTAAGTAAATAATAAAAATTCTGTGATTAAGGCCACTGTAGTCATTTGGTTGCTGTTGTGGTTACCTGGAGATGACTGCATATTAACTGATATATGCTATAGTATCTCTCTAGGAAAGAGTAATCATAAAGCAAAGGATTTCTATACTATGTTAAAATAGTCAGTTTGATTCTAGCGAAAATTGAAATAAAGAAAAACGTATAATCCCTACAACAAAAAATACTGCTCCATAATAATACTTCACATGAAGACCATGAGTCCATAAATAACTTTAGAAATTAGAAATTCTAATTTCTCTGAGATTTTCTTCATTCTTTGGCCAGACAGACAGCATCCCAGAGAACTTCTTTTTCTCATTAAAATATGAATAAAATTTCACTAGTTAAGTATGGTATGACCAACTGAAAATAAGAACAATGTGCAGTGAGCTGAGATTGTGCCACTGCACTCCAGCCTGGGGGAAAGAGCAAGAGTCTGTCTCAAAAAAAAAAATAAATAAATAAATAAAATAAAAACAATGAAAATAACAATTTTCAGGTTACTGTTCATCAAACATACAGACTTATCAGTTTTGTACTCTGGTCAATGCTATTTCAAAATTCCTTCATTTTGAAAGATTTTTCTCCTTCAAGTTTTGTGAAGGGATTGAAAGTTCAAGGCATCTGGATTTAAGAGAGTTAAAAATCGGATGGCAAAGTGACCCCAAAAAAGTTAAAAACAGGATTAAGATTTTGATAAGCCAAATCAGGGAGTTAGGCATCATCTTTCATAGGAGCAATAATGAGAGATTGCATTTTCTTGGTCAGGGAGAGATTTTAATGTGATGAACATATTAAAGGAACCATGCTGACCACAGGATAAAGAGTCATCTAGATGGGGCGAGATAGGGAAAAGTGACCACTCAGCTGGTTGTCGTCATCATTTGGGCAAAGATAGTGATAACCTAAATGTGGTACTAGAAAGTGAACAGGCAACAAGTGCAACAATAATAGGCATTAAAAAAAGGATATACAATCATCCCTTGGTATCCATGGGGATTGGTTCCATTAACCCTGCAGATAACAAAATCCAAGGATACTCAATTCCCTGATATAAAATGGTGTAGTTTTTGCCCATAATCTATCTATCTCTTCGTGTATTTAAAATCATCTCTGGACTACTTATTATGCCTAATGCTATGTAAATGCTATGTAAATGGTTTGTATACTCTATTTTTTAAATTTGCATTTTTATTGTTATATTGCTATTTTTTATTTTTATTTTTCAAATATTAATCTACAGTTGGTTGCATCTGCAGATGTGGAGTCAGTGGATACAGAATCTGCTGATAATGGAGGGCTGACTGTATAAGCAAACAGACAGAAGTTTGTGCCATATTAGACATGGACATGGAGGGAGTGGGAATAGCTACAATGACAGAAACACTTGGATTTCTGGCTTAAGAAAACTAGACAGAAGTCAGTGGTACTGTTCACTGGGATTGCTTAACTAGGCCAAATGCTGCAGAGAAATAAAATAGAAGGGAACAGATATAGAAGGCCTTGGTATTTATATTAAGAACATGGTCTATATGGGGGGAGAGTAGAGGGGATGCCAGATGTTTGTGGCTTGAAGAGGGAGTAGACAGTAAGTTGATAGGTAAGTGGAGGCAGATACATCTTGAAGACGTGGAGAAAGAGAGAGGCAAACTGAAGGAAAATGGAAAGTTAAGGCTGAAAGAAAACTTTGGCTTGAATAGGAGAGAGCCAAGTAAGTTTTATGGATCCAATCTGAACAGTTGGTTATCTTCATTCTCTTCTCTTACACATCAAATACTAAAACAAGCGAAAAACATCTTCTGTTATTTTCCTTTCTTTTAGACTCACTCTGTGGCATTGCAGACAATACAAAGAAAGATGGTTTAACGTTAGGAGAATTGAATCCCAGGGGCAGCACTGTGACTCAGAAACCAAAAGGGACCATTTCTTATTTGAAATCAGCCATGCAACTTCACTGGTTTTACACTGACTCTAGCCACCTCTTCCTTAGCAGACACTTCCAGGGCTACTGCTTGTTATCTGGGTCCTTTCCCTTTTGACCACAGATCCTCCTGGAATCTCCAGTGTGAGCCTTCCTTTCCTCCTCCTGTGTCTTCTTTACTTTGACGTAAACCAGTGCAGTTTTTGTTTCACCTTCTCTTGTTAAAGACAGATGCACTTCTAAAAATAAAGAGTCAAATACTTTACTTATAGAAATGTATATCAGCTTTGGAAGCTGATGGCATTTGTGGCAGTGATGGCTCTGTGTTCATTAAAAAAAAAAGTATTTCCGTTTCTTCCTGGTGGTTAGCTACCTATCCAGCCTTCTGTGCAGTTAAGGGAGATCATATTATGCAATGTGCACTGTGGACTGAAATGCTATGTGTCACCTTGCACGGTCATGTGTTTTCACATATCTTTTTTTTTCTCCTTTCATGTGGCTGGAATGGCTTTAACCCCAATGCCATATTTGGAGCCACTTGTTGAAAATTAAGGAGCCAGAAGCTAGAAAGAGCTCCTGTCGCTGATTCACCACCTTGGGGAGCACTATCTAACTATCAGAAATTTTTATCAGCAGGAAATAAACTTCTATTGTGTTAAGCCTCCAAGATTCCAGGGTTTATCCATTAAAAAACAACCAAAATACTAACAGATTATTGTTAGATTATTCATTCATGATGGTAACATTTGCCGTACGTTGACTTAATACCAAGCACTGCATAAGTAGTATATCATTTAATTGTCTTATCAGCTGCATGAAGTAGATATCATTCTCCTTATTTTATAGATAAGGAAGGAGTCTATGTTTCACAGTGTTAAATTAACTGGTCCTGACAGCCCCTGGTAACTTCTTAAAGGCTATGTAGAGTCTCAGAGTCTTTACCTACAAGAGTATTATAGAACAAAGCACATGGATGTTTGCTTCAGCCTCATAGAGAAAGTAAGTTCCTCATTCATTTTAAATCTGTATGTATAAAACACTTGGAGACAGTGTAATCAATATATAATTATGTATAGTATTGCAATTCATAATACTTGAAAAATTGTATGTTCTAACATGTATATGCAAGGTCAAATTCTAGAGTATCTTTTAAAACAATAAAAAAGGAAAAGATTCCTTTTTCTAAAAATAAGTCCAAGATATAGGAGTATGTCATCTAATAAAAACTTTCCAGATACAGCTTTTACTTGACATAACCTATTTAAAATGTACAACTCGAAACCAACCTGGTTTGACCTAAGTGTATATGCTCAAGTATTGCACGCACGATCTTGAATATTCACATCACGGTTCATTGAAAAGGCAATGGGCTTTGCAACAAGATTGACAACAAAAGGGAAAATGATGAGGAAAATTGCCTCACTTATCTGCTACAGTACTCTTGATTGCCAAGTGTAATTTTATGGTTCATTATAAGAGACGGAATAGTTTGACCATTAACTTGAGTACTTGTATATCCTATTGATACAAAGAATAAGTTGCTTGAAACACACTTGGTTTTTAATGAAGCCACTGTAATTTTGTGTTTTTAAAGCATCATCAATTTTCATCAGTTTTACCCCTGCTGGAGTTTTATGCGGGTAAAATAGTTAAAGGTCATCAGACACTGTGGGACGTAAAACAACTGTAGAAAAATGAAGAAGTTAAAATAACACAAGGGTGACATGAGTTATTTTCTGAGTTACCACTTGACATAGTGTGAGATTTGACTGGGTAATTGAGGTAAATAGTATTGCTGTTGCAGATGTCATGATAGATCAGATAGGGGTCAGATAACATAACAAGTTTAATCATCCTTTAACACAGGTGAACATTGCTGTAAATTTCTATGGGGAATGCCCCCATTTAAAATTGTATTTCTCCATTCTAGTAAATATTCCTAAACTTTAGTTCCCCAAAGGACACTCCACTGTTCAAAACACTTTAATAGCTTCTCATTATCTAGCACTGTGTTGTTCAAAACTATAGCCACTAACCACATGTGGACTATTTAAATTACATTGAGTTAAAATTAAAATTCAGTTTCTCAGTCACAATAGGCAAATTTCAAGTGTTCAATGCGTTCAAGTGGCTAGTGGCTACTGTATTAGACAATGCAACTCTACACAGTTTCCATCAACTCAGAATGTTCTATTTGATAGCTTATATCTAGAACCGGACTATCCAACATGGTAGCCCCTGGCCACATATGGAGATTGGGTGCTTGAAATGTGGCCAAACTTGAGATGTGCCATCCATGTAAATTACACACTAGATTTGGAAAACATAGTTCAAAAAGAATACTGTAAAATAACTCATTAATAATTTCGTATGCTAATTACAGGTTGAACAATATATATACTTTTAAATAAAATACAGTACTAAATTTAATTTTATCTGTTAATTTTTAAACTTTTAAAACATGACAACTAGAAAATTTAAGTTTACTTGTTTATTTTGAGATGGAGTCTCGCTCTGTCACCCAGGCAGGAGTGCAGTGGTGCGATCTCAGCTCACTGCAACCTCTGCCTCCTGGGCACAAGTCATTCTCCCACCTCAGCCTCCCAAGTAGCTGAGATTACAAGTGCATGCCACAACACCTGGCTAATTTTTGTATTTTTGCTGGAGATGGGGTTTCACCATGATGCCCAGGCTGGTCTCAAACTCCTGACCTCAAGTGATCCGCCCGCCTTGGCCTTCCAAAGTGCTGGCATTACAGGTGTAAGCTACCATGTCCGGCTTAGAAAATTTAAATTTAGTTATGTGGCTTGCATTATAGTTCCATTGGAGAATGCTGACCCATAATGACAAAGTCTATATGACGAAGGCCTCAAGGGACATACCCATAGTGCAACAAAGTGGGGCTTCTTAACTTGCTGTCCACTGGAGGAACTATGGGGGTGCTCATCAAGCAGAGGAAGAGACACAGTTACAGTAGAGATCTGTGGAAGAGCAAAATTTAAGAGAAATTTAAATGACGTAGTATTTTTGTAGAATCAAGCAAAGGAGGGAGGGCTGTTTATAGAGGGATTAATTAAACTTAGGGATTAAACTTAAGAGGCAGACATTTATTATAGCTTTGAAAACTACAAAATAAAGATAAATATGGCATGCATTTAAAAACCCTTTATTTGAAATTCTTAATTAAGTTGAAAATTGAGACTGTTTGTGGGCCGAAGTGACTCAGTCCAGTCAAAGGCGGAATGCTCCACTCTTACTAATAGATTATTCTTCACCATTGTGTTCTTTCATTAATCATCAAAAGGAGTGTTTACAAGTTCATCATAGAATAAAATTAGTATTTCTTGGCGTAGCATTAAAGTCCATCCATGATCTGACTCTGTGGTTCCCAGTAATATTGCGCGCTATGATTCCTTATACACACTGTGATTATGCAAAAATGTTCTCAAAGCTTGCCCTGTTCTTGCTAACACTTTAATTTGCTCATATTACTTCCCTTCTGCTAGAAGTCTCTTCCCGCTCCTTCTGTTGAAATACTTCAAGGCTCAGTTCCATAATCACAGCTTCTTCTAAAGACGTCCCAGATTTTATCCTTTATAGTAAAGCAAGTATCAAACAAATATCCCAGAACATTTGGCTTTGACCTCCCAGGGGCAAATGAGGGGCACACTTTCTACTTTGTGAGATGCTTATTTGGTCATGTGCCCTCTAGGCCGCCTGTCACTTGTCCAGCTCCTGAAAAGCAGAGGACATGCCCTATTTGTACATTTTTCCCGTCCCCGTAAAAGCAGTTCATTTCACATGGGAAGTTCTCAAAAAATTTTGATGAGTGAATAATTATTATAAAAAGAGAAAATGTAATTATGTTGGTGGTGAAAAAAAAAGTCATGTGTAGCTTAGGCCTAGGCAGATCCTATGACCTCCGCTTATTTTCTCTTTGCAAGCACAGCTGCACGTAATTCAGTAACTATACGCAGACTGAAGAAATGATGACATCAAACCTGGCTTTGCCTATACTTGAATACATTTAGTTGTTTTGGTGCTTCACACCTGAGTTTCAGTTTGCCTGCATAGAACACACACACACGCTCAGACACATACATGGTCTAAATCTGTGCATGCTGGAGGGAGAGAGAGGAAGAAAAGCATGGTCTTTGTTTTAGAGGGTTAGTGCTGACTCAAGATGCCTGAAAGGTTCCTATTATACCACCCTATGTCTTATGTGATAACAGCTATCCACATTCATACCAATATCAGATTGACTCACAAGCAGTCTCTGCTTTATTCACTCATTCATATCATTTACTATGCATATAATTCATGCAAGACATTGCTTGTTAATGCATTTATATGACGGGAAATTATTCTAAGCACATATTTTGCAGGCCATGTTTAAGCATAGAACAGGCAGATTAAAAGGCAGTATTCTTTGAGGATCTGTTGCAAAATTATCTTACCAGTACCCTGTTATAATGTCAAAAATCCTCATTTTTCTCTGCAATTACAAATATATCTTAACATAGGAAATGCTAGTAAAATACTAAAAAGAGCAGTGAGCTAGGGAACACAAGGCTGGTGTCCCACCTGATTTGTTAGCCATGTGATTTGATAAATATTATTTTCTCATTTTTACACCTTGTGCCCATTTCCTCTTCTAAGAAAAAAAAATAAAGCATTTTTCTTTACCTTCTTAATGATAAGAATCACAAAAGAAAGATTGCCAAGCCTGGTCCGTGGGGATTATGATTCAGGGGGTGTACAGAGAAATCTAGAAATCTGTTGTGTTGTGTTTTGTTTTTATTAAACGTCCTGGTGATTGTAAAGGAAGTTTGAAAAACTCTGATTTAGACCTGGTTTCACACTTCAAAGTGTGTAAGAATCACCAGGAGGCTTCTTAAAAATGCAAATTGTGGGGTCTCACCTCTAATGATTCTGATTCAGCAGATCTGAGATGCGGCCCGGGAATCCGAAATTTTAATGAGCACGTCCAGGGAATTGTGATGCACATTCACAGACCACAGTTTGAGAAATACAGATCTCAACTGTGACTTTTGGGAGGTTAGAGATTGTCTAGTTCATGGCCATAATTCCAGCAACCAGAGCAGAGTGGATGCTCAACAGCTATTGCAGAATTGAGTCAAATTCCCTGTGATACAATATTTTTCTTTTACCTGGAAAAAAAGAGCCTTTATTTAGAAGTGGTAAAACAATTTATCTACTAATAAAATAACAAAGATAATTTATCTATTTCATCTCTATCTCAGTTTCTTTGGTACTTTAATGTTACCAGTTCTTTTACTCATTCATCAAGTACTTACGGAACATGTGAGGTACTGGTGATATAGCAGTGAACAAATTGACATAGTTTCTTTTCTACTGGAACTCATGGTATAAGTAGGTTTTCTGGTTATCTATTGCTGGATAATGGGCCACTCTAAAACATTGGTTTATAACTACAACAATGATCTATACTCAAAGTAGGGTTAATGTGACAACTTGTCTCTGTCTCATATGGCACCAGCTTGGGCAACTAACTGTGGCTGAAGATTCAGTTCCTATAGGTTGGCTTACAACTTGGTGTTGACTGTCACCTGGGAACTAAGTCAGAGATGTTAGCTTAGCCCTTGGTTTCTTTCCACGTGGCCTTCCCAGCAACTGCTTGGGCTTCCACACAGGATGGGAGTCTCAGTGTAGTTGGACTTCTTACATGTAGACTGGCTTTTCTCAAAGACCATTGTCCACCAGAATACAGTGTAGGCTACAGCGTTTCTTCTGAGTTACCGTCTGAATCACAGAATGCTACTTACATTAAATTCTGTTGGTCAATCAAGTCACTATGGCTCCCAGATTCATAAAGTGGGGAATTATTCTCCACTCTCAATGGCAAGAGTAGCAAAGAATTTGTGGCCATCTTTAACTTACCAAGGAGTGAGACAGATATTTAACAGTTAACTAAATACACTTGCAATAAGAGCCACTAAGGAAAAGTATCTGGTACTATGTATGAAAACATAAAACAGAGGGAGGTAATTAGGAAAAGACCCCCTAAGGAGGTAATATTAAAGATGAGACGGGCTGTAAGTCAGAGTGCTACAATAAAATTCAAGGAGTTAGTAATTAGAAAGCAGGTAGAATAATTAGGCAAAAGAGACAATAATAAAAATGATAAGAGCTAGTCTTAATTACTTGCTTCCTCTGTGCCAGGCACTGTTTCAAGCATTTACATGCATTATCTCATTTAACCTTCACAAAGATCCCAGGTGATAAATAATTGTATTCCAATTTTACATAAACTGAGAAATAAAGAGTTGCTCAAGATGATGCAGCTAGCAGGTGGCAGAACCGGGGTTTTAGGGTCTTGTTTTACTTGAGAAATTTAAGATATGGACATTCTTGCACCAAATGCTGCCATCTTGAGGGCTATGAGTAGTCCCGACATTCCAACAGGGAACAGACACCTGAAGAGCAAGTTACGCACAAAATAAGAGTGAACAAACATCAGAGGTGAACTTCATCTACTGCACCCTGGCTCTAGTGGAGGGTTGTAATTTTCTCTCACAGCAGTGTATTAGAAGGAGATTGGAAAATAGCAGCTGGACTCCCATTTGTAACTAGGAAAGGGGAAGCATTCCCTTTGATTTAACTCCGTTTCCCAATCTGATATTTTTTTAAGCCCAGAAAGACCCTTATTGCCTCTCTCTCCAGGTGGAGTGGGGGCATAGATATTCTTCTTCAAAATCAGACAGGATTTGCTAAATAAATAATATTCCTTTAAATAAACCTTGAATGGTATACGTCAGCTGTGTACGTTTCCACAGGTCTGGTGACAGTGCGGTGAATGTATCACCCGAGTGACGTGGGTCTTGTGATCTACAGATGTAATACTTCATCTGGACCCGTGTGACATACTGTCAGGTCTGTGTTGCTTTGATGATGTATTACTTGGGAAAATAAGGTTAGCTGTCAAAAACTCATTCCGGGGAACTGAAAGTTTGGCTGGGGGGAAAATTCATTTCGGGCCTTAAAAAAACAAATTTTTCATTGGAGTGGAGGGAATGATGACACGGCTAGAGTCAAAAAGCTTGAGGGCCTTGTGAACTCTCATGGCAATTGCATCTTTCAATACAGATGACTCAGGGAAAAGGCAAGGGACAAATGTATATAGACAGAACTCTTCTCTATTTGGGGTGTTTGCAGCAGCCAATATATACAACCGTAGGATGGTACAAATGGGTGAGTTTCTGTAAATTCCCATGGGAATGTCCTTCAGACAGCGTAGGCTGTAAAAGCTATTTCAGAAGGCTACGTTTTCATGATAAACATCTGGAATTAGAGTTTTGCATGGGGGCTAGAAAGTGTCTTATAATTATTTTGCATATCTCTATTTATGTATGCATTAACAGCTGTTATTTTACAGAGGGTGATAATGTATTCTGAAATGATCTTTAATACTGATATTTCAAAATCTGTTTTTAAAAATGTGTGTCATCTGAAATTAAAAAAAAATTGTCTTCAGTATTTTATTTACTTTCAGATGTGCTGACTAATCTTGGAACTTGATTTACATTTATCACTAATTTCAGATTTTACATCCATGTATTGTTAATTTCTGCCTGAACTTAATATGTTTACAATAATGCAAAACTTCTATAATAGATTTTCAGAGAAAATAAATACCAAAAAATAAAAGCAACAAACAAAAACAAAACATAATCCTTGAGGGAGCCAAATGGAAGAACTATTTCTTTTGGGTAAAAAAGCAAGTCCATAGAAGTTCTGAAGTTTTAGAGTTGGGCTCTGAATTTAGTAACAGTTGGATATGTATACTTATCTAGAAGATACAGGTGAGTCAACAATAATTTATTCATTGCTGAGGTGAATTTCACTTTGCGGTTTGAAGAAAGGCCAAGAGTTATTCTTAAATCTGATAAAACAATATGACTTAAGTAGTAAAATAGGGATTGTGAAACCAAAACAATTATATATCTTGTTCTTTGTTTTTTTTTAACATAATAAAGGTAAAGGTATAACACAGAATAATATTTCATTTTCCAAATTTAAAGAATAATCCAAAGTGTTTTCAAATTTTGTTTGTAACAGTTTGTCCTAATTACTGTAATTATGTCTGTATAACTCTTACATATCTTGGTAGGGGGTCGAGTAAGATAAAGTAAGGCAAGGGATTGGTTTAAATAATTCCCTGAAGACACATATAAAGAACAGTAATAAATACTCAATAATTATTTTTAAATAAATTTATATATTGACATTGCTTTAAGTCTTAAAATAACTTTTCAATAAATAAGGACATAAACAGTAAATGTATTGCCAAATGAAAATTGTAATTACTCCTAAGAGCACCTTACCACATCTTTGCCCAAAGAAAATACAGCCTCAGGAGAGAAAGACTTTCAAATATATCAATTGGTATATATATAAATATTTTTTTGAAAAATTTAAATACATCCTACTTTATCTAAAATTGTTAGAGCTCTTCTGTTTTTTGAAAGAACGATCCAAGAGTTTATAATACAATAACACAAATATTTCTTTTTTAAAAATCAATGTAATGAATATTTTAGTTATGTAGCATTTTTTGATGAGTTCAAAGTTATAATTTGTTTCTTGAGAAATTTGAAATGATGGATTAAACTTGATTTATATCATAATAATGAAGAGGATGATAAAAATAATATTATTACTCTTTTAAAAGAAAAATTAAGCAAAATCTATTTGTGTTTAAATGCCCAAAACAAATCTACCAAAAATAACTAAGATAAAGAAAATGAACGATATATATGCATATGTATGCCCACGTATGTATACATATATTTTACATATAAACATATATATGTGTGTATATATATATAAAATTGCATGTATGTGTGTGTGTATATATACATATTTCATTTTTATATTTCTTTAAAACATGAAGGTGTAGGAAAATGTTTTTAAATTGTGACAAACAAAGAAGGGCTAATGAACCATTTTGAATGAATTCAAGTCCTCAGTGTGTGGAAAAAGAGGGGTCTGCGTATAGACTGTGTTGAGGACAGGAAAGACGTTGGGACTCCCATTCATCTAGGAAAGGATTTTTGAGTGACATGAGAAAGAAAGACATACATAAGTCAGAGAGTGGGTGACATTGAACTTGCTAAGTGATATCGGAGTGGAATGTTCAACAAAGTCAAATATTGAAAACATTTAAAATTTCAGACTTAAAGCTGGGCCCCTCTACCACCTAGGGGGCAGAGTATTTGCCTGTTAAGCTCCTCAGCGAAGACAAATATGACCAAATACCCAGGAATTCAGGTCTGACCTGGAGAGATGACTACTATCACCTTACTCAACACCTGGAGGAATGGGCAGAGGGTTAAGTGAGGACAACTTGCTAAGTGAGGACAACACAGAAAGCTACAGGGGCTTGATGGTAAAACAATACAGAGCATATATCAAGAAAACATAATAATTTGCCCTGTCCTGTGTTCACCTTTAGGAATGTGGCTATTACCTTAAGAGAGAATATTCCAAATGCACGTTCCTCTCATTACATGGCTCAGTGTTTCCCAGATTGTGCCACTACTCCCAAGAGTATTCAGAATGACTTTCGGTAGTATTTCAGAAACATTTGTTTTTAAAGTATTCATTTGTTTCAAAGGTATATTAGAAAAAATACATGGCTGGAGCCCAACACTCATGATTTCACAAATATTATTGCTTAAAATAAGGCCAAGTCAGTATTTAAATGAATTAAAAAAAGAATAATGAGTTGATAATAGGCCAAAATATTTAGGGAGCACACAGATGTAGTGACAATAGTCAAAAGGTTAAGCCGAAGACTGAGATTTGAAAAGCTTTTCTGTCCTGAATATAGTCTAGATTTATCCCTTCTTAATTCTGTCCCCATTCTTTCTCCCATGACTGATATAATTTGTGAGCCAAGTGTAAAATACTGGGTACGTTGTGCAAAAATTTCTAAAACTTTCAAGATAGTGACAGTAGAGCGAACCAAGTGTGGGATGCTTCTTAGCACAGGGCACAATGCAACCAATGAAGGAGTCTCCCACTCACTCAGGAGGCTGGCTCTACTCTCTGCATGTAGGGAGATAGGTATGTGGGGATGTGGCAAAGTTAGATATTAGTCCTTGCTCCAGGAAATCTGAGCTGGAGAGTCAGAAAATGTGTGAAGTATTTGTGTGTGTGTGTGTGGTGGTGGTGGTGGGGGTGGTGGTGAGGTGGCTGCTATTGTTGTTTTCCTTGGAAAACCAGACAGCATATAAGACAACTCTGAAACTCTGGAAGAGACAAACATTGGAACTTTCTCTCATTACCCGCATGGAAGAACATGTGAACATGTAGTTTTGTTAATTACAAAACCTGAGTTCACATCTCCTTTGGAAGATCTTTTTTTTGATGGAGTTTCCCTCTTGTTGCCCAGGCTGGAGTGCAATGGTGTGATCTCGGCTCACTGCAACCACCGCCTCCTGGGTTCAAGCGATTCTCCAGTCTCAGCCTCCCTAGTAGCTGGGACTATAGGCTCACATCACCACACCTGGCTAATCTTTTGTATTTTTTGTAGACACGGGGTTTCACCATTTTAGCCAGGATGGTCTCAATCTCCTGACCTTGTGATCTGCCCGTCTCAGCCTCCCAAAGTGCTGGGATTACAGGCGTGAGCCACTGCACCTGGTTCCTGGAAGATCTCAAGACTGCATGCGTATTGCACTCTCCTGTGGAATCTCTTATTTCATATGGATGATGCAATTTCCCAAGTTACTTTTCTAGGTTAACTGAGGACTCCCAGAAGGCCATCTCTGCTAGGAAGAATGGTATTTCAGTCTCTAGTGCATAAATTGTGAGATGATGCAGGGGCTGCTTTGCTTTCTAGATGCATTTCATCTCTGGTTTGATAAGGCTGCAGAAATCAGAATGTTTCTCCTTTTCTCCTACCCTCTCTTTCTTTTTCTCTTAATCACTTTCTCTCTTTTGCTTTTAGGTCTCGTCTTTGAGGGCTCGCTCCAGGTTGCCCAGGTTTATTGGTCTTCCTTTGTGTTCCCATGCTACTTTATTCTCCTTAATGCTTCCTCTTGGACATGAATTTCAGACACCAACTTGAAGTTGTTGCCTTGTTTGGCTGTTTTCCTTCTAGATCCTGAGGTGTGTGGAGGCAAGCCCATACCTTAATCGTTGCTTGTTCTCTATATTTTGTCTAAGATTCTGGCATGGAACACACACTTCATACGTATTTGGTGAATGAATGAATAAATGATTTAACATATCAATTAACATACGTGTGAAGGGTGACAACATTAAGATGTCTGAAAAAGACACAAGCAAAATTTTCTAAAACATATTTTTTACTGTTTATGATTCATAAATTATGTTTTCCATATAGATTTTTAGGCATTTATAAGTATCTTTTTTTGATACTTTTGGTTCAAACTGTATTTTTCATATAAATGATTGCTTCTAAAAATACTTTCTATAGTTATTTAGAGTCTAATTTCAAAATTGAATTCATATTGAAAGCTTGTGTACACCAAACCCATAATTTTATTGAAATATTCCAAAAAATGTGCCTTCAGCATAGGCCTTAGATAACATTTTAGAAATGTCAGTATTTATCTTTTAAAAATAGAAACCATGTTTGTGATTTTTTGTTTGTGTTGTGTTTAGGAATTAACCTGATCTTCTACCCTATGTGTAAAACAGTTTTAATTTGTGTAACCTTTTTTTTGGAATAATGGGGACATATGGTAATTCGTGTGTTAAATCATGTCTGATTTCTGAAATATAAATCACTGTCTGAACTTCAAAAATGCAGTTTTCTTGACTTTCTTTAATTTCATTATGGAGTTTGTTAGCTTTGGTGCTATATAACCATGTTTGATTTAAAAATATTCATTTATGACACTATTAATTCTATAAACTCTGGACTTAGATTCAAGTATTAGTTATAAATCAACAAATTAGTAATCTAATATGCCTATCTGCTTATGGATATAAAAGTCATAGATTGTATATGATTACATTGTTAGGTTCATGTGGAAAACTCAATAAATTTTTGACTTACACAAGTACTTTATCGTTAAGAAATTTTGAAATAATAATATGATGGCTTGAGAAATCTGTGAATCATGTGCAAATAAAGTAGATAAACTAAGCTTTTCAAAAACACATTTCTGACTGTGTAACGTCTTGTGGAGAGGCTTTGGAAGATCTGACACGGGAACGGCCAATTTGGAGCTTTTGGTAGAAAGGTAAATGTATAAAAGTAGCTGAGATTTGTCACAAATGTTTTCTGCATTTCTCTTTGGAAAGCAATGGACTTGAATTGCTGTAATATAAATAAAAATAAAATATATTTCCAGTGGGGATGAATAGGGATGGATACTAAGTGATATCCGAGTATCCTTTGATCTGCAGAATTCATTTTTCACATTTTTCTATATCAATAGTCAAATATTATTGGAGGGAAAAGCAACAGTAAACCTCAGTAAATATATTTTGTTTGCCATTTTCTCTCCACCATTGCTCTTGGGCACATCATTTTTAGTTTGCTTTATCTATTAGTTTTTAATAGAGATGTGTAAGAATTGCCTGCTGATTGTGGATTCATTGATATGTCTTTTAAATTTTGTCAGTTTTTGCTTTGTAACTTTTTATCACATTGTGAAGCTCATAATAGTGTGTGATTGTTATACATTTGGTGGTTTTTCTCCTTAATTTTAAATTATGTCCTCTTTCTTCTGCCTTAATTTCTTTTCTGTTTGACGTAAAGTTGCTACACCAATTTTAACTTGGTAGATATTTGTATAGTGTATTTTCCCTCCCTTTTATTTCTAACCATTTAGCTGGGATTTGAATTTTTATCAGATAAGATAACATGTCTTGGCCAGGTGTGGCGGCTAACACCTGTAATCCCAGCACTTTGGGAGGCCAAAGTGGGAGGATTACTTGGGCCCAGGAGTTAGAGACCAGCCTGGGCAGCATAGTGAGTCCCTGTCTCTAATTAAAACAATCTAAAAAAAAAAAAGATACCATGTCTTTTAATACGTGAGTTTAACTAGTTTTTACATGTGACTACTTACAAATTTGGAATCTTCTAACCTCTTGTTTTGTCTTTTGAACTGATTCTTTTTTTCCTGTGTTTCTTTCATTCCTGTCTTTTACTGATTTCATAGAGTTTCAATATTCTTTTTTTTCTTTTTGATGGTCTGAATGCAAATTGATTAGTTTTGGTGGTTATTCTTAAATATATAACACACATAATTAGTTATAAATTGTTCTAATAATATTTAACGTTAATCAGTGTTTTCATCTTCCTCTCAAATGTGACAAGAATTTAGCATGTTTTAAAACAAATGTTTCTCATTTTTTGTTATTGCCCCACTCCTAACCCAAGGAAGTTTCTTTGAGGCAAAGTCATTTCTACTGGGTGCGTGTGCTTTAAACTTTAAACTTATTATTATACATTGTGTACTTTATATATTTTTTTAATTTTTATTTTACTTTAAGTTTCGGGATACATGTGCACAATGTGCAGGTTTGTTACATAAGTATACCTGTGCCATGGTGGTTTGCTGCACCCATCAACCTGTCATTTAGGTTTTAAGTCCTGCATGCATTAGCTATGTGTGCTGATGCTCTCCCTCCCCTGCCCACCATCCCCTACCCCGCTGCCAACAGGCCCTGGTGTGTGCTGTTTCTCTCTCTGTGTCCACGTGTTCTCATTGTTCAACTCCCACTTACGAGCGAGAACATAGAGATGTTTGGTTTTCTGTTCCTGTGTTAGTTTGCTGAGGATAATGGCTTCTGGCTTCACCATGTCCCTGCAAAGGACATAACCTCATTCCTTTTTATGACTGGATAGTATTCCACGGTGTATAAGTGCCCCATTTTCTTTATCCAGTCTATCATTGATGGGCATTTGGGTTGGTTCCATGTCTTTGCTATTGTAAATAGTGCTGCAATAAACACACGTGTGCATGTATCTTTATAGTAGAATGATTTATATTATTTCTACTGGCATATAACCAGTAATGGGATTGCTGGATCAAATGGTATTTCTGGTTCTAGATCGTTGAGAAACTGCCACACTGTCTTCCACGATGGTTGAACTAATTTACATTCCCATCAACAGTGTAAAACTGTTCCTGTTTCTCCACAGCCTCGCCAGCATCTGTTGTTTCTTGACTTTAATAATCACCATTCTGACTGGTGTGAGATGGCATCTCATTGTGGTTTTGATTTGCATTTCTCTAATGATCAGTGATGTTGAGCTTTTTTTATATGCTTGTTTGTCACATACATGTCTTGAGAAGTTTCTGTTCATATCCTTTGCCCACTTTTTGATGGGGTTGTTTTATTTTTTTCTGGTAAATTCATTTAAGTTCCTTGTAAATTCTGGATATTAGACCTTTGTCAGATGGGTAGATGGCAAAAATTTTCTCTCATTCCGTAGCTTGTCTGTTCACTCTGATGATAATTTCTTTTGCTGTGAAGAAGCTCTTTAGTTTAATTATATTCCATTTGTCAATTTGGGCTTTTGTTGCAATTGCTTTTGGAGTTTCTTTAATGAAATGTTTGTCCATGCCTATGTCCTGAATGGTATTGCCTAGGTTTATTCTAGGGTTTTTTTTATGGTTTTGGGTTTTACGTTTAAGTCTTCAATCTATCTTAAGTTAATTTTCATATAAGGTGTAAGGAAAGGGTCCAGTTTCAGTTTTCTGCCTATGGCTAGCCAGTTTTCCCAGCACTATTTATTAAATAGAGAATCCTTTTTCCATTGCTTGTTTTTGTCAGGTTTGCTGAAGATCAGATGGGTGTAGATGTGTGGTGTTATTTCTGAGGTTTCTGTTCTGCTCCATTGGTCTATATGTCTGTTTTGGTACCAATACCGTGATGTTTTGGTTACTGTAACCTTGCAGTATAGTTTGCAGTCACCGTGATGCCTCTGGCATTATTCTTTTTAGTTAGGATTGTCTTGGCTATTCAGACTGTTTTCTGTTTCCATATGAAATTTAAACTACTCTTTTCTAATTCTTAGAAGAATGCCAATGGTAGTGTGATGGGAATAGCATTGAATCTATTAATTACTTTTGCCAGTATAGGCATTTTCACAATATTGTGAATCTTCTTGTAGATCTTCTATCTACAAGGATGGAATGTTTTTTTATTTGTGTCTTCTCTTATTTCCTTGAGCAGTGGTTTGTAGTTCTCCTTGAAGAGGTCCTTCAGATTCCTTGTTAGTTGTATTCCTAGGTATTCTATTCTTTTTGTAGCAATTGTGAATGGGAGTTCATTCATGATTTGGCTTTCTGTTTGTCTTTTGTTGGTGTAAAGGAATGCTTGTGATTTTTGCACATTGATTTTGTATACTGAGAGTTTGCTGAAGTTGCTTATCAGCTTCAGGAGTTTTTGGGCCGAGACGACTAGGTTTTCCAAATATAGAATCATGTCATCTGCAAAAAGAGACAACTTGACTTCTTCTCTTCCTATTTGAATACCGTTTATTTCTTTCTCTTACCTGATCGCCCTAGCCAGAACTTCCAATGCTATGTTGAATAGGAGTGGTGAGAGATGACATCCTTGTTTTGTGACAGTTTTCAAAGGAACTGCTTCCAGCTTTTGTGCATTCAGTATGATATTGGCTGTGAGTTTGTCATAAAAAGCTCTTATTATTTTCAGCTATGTTCCATTAATACCTAGTTTATTGAGAATTTTTAACACGAAGGAATGTTGAATTTTACTGAAGGCCATTTCTGCATCTATTGAGATTATCATGTGGTTTTTGTCATTGGTTCTGTTTATGTGATGGATTATGTTTATTGATTTGCATATGTTAAACCAGCCTTGCATCCCAGGGTTGAAGCTGACTTGATAGTGGTGGATAAGCTTTTATATGCTGCTGCATTCAGTTTGCCAGTATTTTATTGAGGATTTTTCCATTGATGTTCATCAGGGATATTGGCCTATAGTTTTCTTTTTTTGTTGTGTTTCTGCTGGGTTTGGGTTTCAGGATGATGCTGACCTCATAAAATGATTTAGGGAGGAATTCCTCTTTTTCAGTTGTTTGGAATAGTTTTAGAATGAATGGTACCAGCTGCACTTTTTACCCCTGTTAGAATTCGGCCGTGAATCAGTCTGGTACTGGGCTTTTTTTCGTTGGTAAGCTATTAATTACTGCCCCAATTTGAGAACTTGTTATTCATCTACTCAGGGATTCAATTTCTTCCTGGTTTAGACTTGGGAGAGTGTATGTGTCCAGAAATGTATCTATCTCTTCTAGATTTTCTTGTTTGTTTGCATGGAGGAGTTTATAGTATTCTCTGATGGTACTTTGTATTTCTGTGGGGTCAGTGGTGATATCCCCTTTATCATTTTTTATTGTGTCTATTTGATTCTTCTCTTTTTTCTTCTTTATTACTCTAGCTAGCAGTCTATTTTGTTAATTTTTTTAAAAAATACCAGCTCCTGCATTCATTGATTTCTTGACGTGCTTTTCCATGTCTCTATATCCTTCATTTCCACTCTGATCTTAGTTATTTCTTCTCTTCTGCTAGCTTTTGGATCTGTTTGCTCTTGCTTCTCTCATTCTTCTAATTGTGAAGCTATGGTCAATTTGAGATCTTTCTAGCTTTCTCATGCAGACATTTAGTGCTGTAAATTTCCCTCTTAACACTGCTTTAGCTGTGTCTCAGAGATTCTGGTACATTGTCTCTTTGTTCTCATTGGTTTCAAAGAACTTCTTCATTTCTGTCTTAATTTCATTATTTACTCAGGAGTCATTCAGGAGCAGGTTGTTCAATTTCCATATAGTTGTGTGGTTTTGAGTGAGTTTCTTAATCCTGAGTTCTAATTTGATTTCACTGTGGTTGGAGAGACTCTTGGTTATGATTTCAGTTATTTTGCATTTCCTGAGGACTATTTTATTTCCAATTATGTGGCCAATTTTAAAATAAATGCCACTTGGTACTGAGAAGAATGTATATTCTGTTGATTTGGGGTGGAGAGTTCTGTAGATATCTATTAAGTCCACTTGATCCAGAGCTGAGTTTAAATCCTGAATATACTTGTTAATTTTCTGTTTCATTGATCTGTGTAATATTGACAGTGGATTGTTAAAATCTCCCATTATTATTATGTGGGAGTCCAAGTCTCTTTGTAGATATCTAATAACTTGTTTTATGAATCTGGATGCTCCTGTATTGGGTGCATATATATATTTAGGATAGTTAGCTCTTCTTTTTGAATTGATCCCTTTACCATTGTGTAATAGCCTTCTTTGTCTCTTTTGATTTTGGTTGGTTTACAGTCTGTTTTATCAGAGACTAGGATTGCAACCCCTGCTTTTTTTTGTTTTCCATTTG